>NC_141912.1:19815000-20448907 GCF_057802395.1 Ceratotherium simum simum | reverse complement strand
AGTATCTCATACTCGAGCTCCCTGTTTGTCAAATACACGCTCCAACGCCACATCTCCTATTTTTTTAAAAAAAGTAAACGATTGTTTAAAGACAGTAAACACTGTCTATGACATAAGTGTTTTTTGATTATTTCAAAAATCTCCAAGAGTACCAGATACAAACCAACCAAAAGAAAATAGCAACATATACACACTTTCTGAGAATAGTTTAAATAAAAAAGATTTCACTTGGATGTAGAGGAACTTTTGACCATTTAGGGTGATTTAAAAAAAAAAAAAAAAGGAATGAGCTATACTAAAAGACAATTTGGAAGCATTAACTCTTGAAGAAAGTGATTCTCCTGAGAGACTCACATTTATCTACTTTTTAAAGTAGAGTTTGGATGAAATGCAGCACTGCTTTTAAGATAACTTAAGGATTCATTTTACACTTACTCTCTTAGTTTTTCTCCCATTTTCTCTGATTGCAGTCGAAATCTGAGTTTAAAAGAATTATACAAGCATCTGGTACATGATCCTTGGTAAGCATGACAACTTTCATTAAAAACTGATGTTTCAGTTCACAATCTCTATTTGTGAAGAATAGATTTTAATTGAAGGCGTTCATAACCAACAATCAAAATAATTGTATTTTTTGATTCTCCTAACATTTCTCTGGATCAAGTGTTCTCATTTGGCTGATTTTATCTAAGACATACTTATTTGCTACCTTATTTCAAAACTTAGAAAAGGAAATGCTCCTAAACATAACTATTAAAAGGCAGAGAAGAAAGCAACCAAGGATTTATCGATGAAATGCAATTTTCCAAGTGATTCTATTTCAAATATGGGTAGAAGAGGAAATAACTTTGGATCCAATCTTCCATGATCCTGTGATAATCCAGAGTTGACAAGATGTAACACATATGTCACATGGTTCTACCAGGCCAAATCATCAGAATGGACTTACAGAAGCAGAGTGCTAGAAATAGCATTAAAAGCTTTATCAACAGCTGCGAGAGACTGGAAACAGTCTCAGCCCCACTATTATCCATTACATGAGGATACACAGTCCTTATCCATTACATGAGGTCCTAGTGAATCCTTCCTTCAGCACCATGGTGGTGTGGCGGATGTTACAGGAAACGTGGGTGGCCATGTTCCTCTCTCCCTAACCACACACCCCTAACAGCACCTAATGCCCAATGCCCAATGTAATGCTAATGTAGTTGGATAAATAAGATCAACAAGGAAAAACTCTTTAAAACTCAGTGTCAATAGTGAGAACAACAGAAGCCAGAAGCTCGGCATTTAAATAAAAAAATAAATAAATTTTAAAAATACCTTGAAATTAGTTCTGTAAGTGACTTGGGGATTTTATGAAATTTTAGGATTTCTCTGTACTTCTAAAATCTTAGCTACTTAGATCTATGCCTACGAGAATAAAAAAACTACAGGCAGACTTAAGCAGTATAAAACTTTAAATCATACTTGCTTATTATTGCCCTCTTCAGAAATGTTTCTTAATGCCTCATCCTACACAGAACAGGCTGAGCCAGTTTTTTCCAAACACCGTAAAACAGAAAACTAGCATCCAGGGTAGCTGTTCATGGGTATCCTGAGAAACAAAAATTCTGTGCTCAAAGTGTAAGACACATGGCATGCTATCATTCCTCCTTCTTGGAAGTGCATGGTATGCATTAGTAAATTCAAGACTAAGAAGTTCATAGAAACTTGGTGAAGTGTTGCCTACACTTATTTGATCATAGAATGCATTTTCACAAAATACTTCATGGGACACCAGGGCTGCACAAAACACAGTTTGGAAAATGTCGCTCTAAACTCCTGAGCTTAGCATTCAAGACCTAACAATCTGACCCCAAATTACTCTTAATCATACATTCACAACTCTGATGAGCAATGCAGATCTCACAGACCAGTTTCCCCCATAACAAGTGTCTCCTCCAGTCAAGTTCATCTCCCCTGCCACGTCCTCAACAGGCGTTTTCTCCACTGCTCCGTTCAGACCATTCCTCATGCTGGAATTTCTACCTTCACTCCTTTTATCCAATTTAATTCCTTGACACTTGAGATAAAAATCCCACTCCTATGTCTCCTACACATAATGTCATCTTTCCTTTCCCATAAATAGGCCACCCCAAATAAAATGGCATTTGTTTGAGACTCCCCTACTACCTGTATTACAAATCCATATTTGCTGTATGTATGTCTGGTCCCCCAACTACCCAAGGACTGGCTGACAATATACTCTAAGCTCTTAGTTTTTACTACAATATCTAATATACAGTATTTTGTTCCAAGAGAGCAGATAATCTGGACATAAATGTTGATGGCTTAGAAAACCCATGCCACTAGCCACTCAAATGGCATTGCAATTATGCATATATGGTTTTCAGAACTAAATAACAGACCGACAGTAAAATGACTCAAGACACTTAATAATTGGGCATATTTTTATTCTCTAGAAAATCTTTTGACTTAGTTTAGAAATTATCAAAAAGACACAATCAACTGAGGTCTACAAATCAACATCTCAAAGGATTCCTTTGTCGATTCCTTAAGAATGACTTAATATACATGGAATTAATGCATGATCTTTAAAAAAGTGAGTAGCATTGGGATTTCCAAACCTTCTGTAATCATGAAATCCATTTCTTACTCTCTATTCTGCACGTCAAAATTTGTAACTTTAGATATATTTATGTAGTACAAGCATACCTCAGAGATATTTCAGATTCAGTTCCAGGCCACCACAATAGAGCAAATGTTGCATTAAATCGAGAAACATGAATTTTTTGGTCTCCCAGTGCATATAAAAGCTATGTTTACACTATACTGTAGTTTGTTACGTGTGCAATAGCAATATGTCTAAAAAAACAGTGTACATACTTTAATTAAAAAATACTTTACTGCTAAAAAATACTGACCATCATTTGAGCCTTCAGTGAGTGATAATCTTTTTGCTGGTGGAGGGTCTTGCTGCCATGTTGATGGCTGCTGACTGATCAGGGTGGTAGTTGCTGAAGGATGGGGTGGCTGCAACCATTTCTTAAATAAGAAAACAACAAAGTCTGCCACGTCAATTGACTCTTCCTTTAAGGAACAATTTCCCTGCAGCATGCGATGCCGTTTGATAGCATTTTACCCACAGCGGAACTTCTTTCAAAATTGAAGTCACTCCTCTCAAACCCTGCTGCTGCTTTATCACCTAAGTTGATATAATATTCTAAATCCTTTCAACCATCTTCACAACATCTTCACCAGATTCCATCTCAAGAAACCACTCTCTTTGTTCATCCATAAGAAGCAACTCCTCATCCATTGAAGTTTTATCACGAGACTAGCAATTCAGTCACATCTTCAGGCTCCACTTCTAATTCTAGTTCTCTCACTATTTCCACCACATCTGCAGTTACTTCGCCGACTGAAGCCTTGAACCTCTCAAAGCCATCCATGAGAGTTGGAATCAACTTCTTCCAAACCCCTGTTAATGTTGATATTTTTACCCTTCCCATGAATCATGAATGTTCTTAATGGCATCTAGAATGGTGAGTCCTTTCCAGAAGGTTTTCAATTTACTTTGCCCAGATCCATCAGAGGAATCACTGTCTATGGCAGCTTTCACCTTACGAACTGTATTTCTCAAATAATAAGACTTGAAAATCCAAATTACTCCTTGATCCATGGGCTGCAGAATGAATGCTCCGTTAGCAGGCATGAAAACAACATTAATCTCGTTGTACATCTCCATCAGAGCTCTTGGGTGAGCAGGTGCCTTGTGAAGGAGCAGTAATATTTTGAAAGGAATCTTTTTCTGAGCAGAAGGTCTCAACAGCAGGCTTAAACTATTCAGTAAACCATGTTGTAAACAGATGTGCTGTCATCTAGGCTTTGTTGTTCCATTTATAGAGCACAGGCAGAATTAACATAATTAACATAATTCTTAAGGGCCCTAGGATTTTCAGAACAGTAAATGAGCATTGGCTTCAACTTAAAGTTACCAGCTGCACTAGCCTTTAACAAAAGAGTCAGCCTGTCCTTTGAAGCTTAGAAGCCAGGCATTAACTTCTCCTCTCTAGCTATGAAAGTCCTAGATGGCATCTTCTTCCAACAGAAGGCTATTTTGCCTACACTGAAAATCTGTTGTTTAGTGTAGCCACCTTCACTAACTATCTTAGCTAGATCTTCTGGAGAACTTGCTGCAGCTTCTCCATCAGCACTTGCTGCTTCATCTTGCACTTTTATGTTATGGAGGCGGCTTCTTTCCTTAAACCTCATATGCCAACCTCTGCTAGTTTCACACTTTTCTTCTGCAGCTTCCTCACTTCTCTCAACCTTCACAGAGTTGAAGAGAGTTAGGGCCTTGCTCTGGATTAGGCTTTGGCTTAAGGGGATGTTGTGGCTGGTTTGATCTTTTATCCAGACCACTAAAACTTTCTCCATATCAGCAATAAGGCTGTTTCACTTTCTCATCATTTGCATGTTCTCTGGAGTAGCACTTTTTTTTTTGAGGAAGATTGGCCCTATGCTAACATCTGTTGCCAATCTTCCTCTTTTTCTTTTTTCTCCCAAAGCCCCGGTACATAGTTGTAGAGTTGTAGCTCTTCTATGTGGAACACTGCCTCAGCACGGCTTGATAAGCAGTGAGAAGGTCCGCACCCAGGATCCAAACCAGCGAACCCGGGGCCACTGAGGCGGAACTCGCGAACTTAACCGCTGCACCACCAGGCCCACGCCCGCCCCAGAGTAGCACTTTTAATTTCCTTCAAGAACTTCTCCTTTGCATTCACACCTTGGTTAACTGTTTGGCACAGGAGGCCTACCTTTTGTCCTATCTCCACTTTGAACATGACTTCCTCACTAAGCTTAATCATTTCTAGTTTTGATTTAAAGTGAGAGACATGCGACTCTTCCTTTCACTTGAAAACTTAGAGGTCATTGTAGGGTTATTAATCGGCGTAATGTCAATACTGTTGTGTCTCAGGGAATAAGAAGGCCCGAGGAGAGGGGAAGAGAGAGGGAAATGGCTGGTTGGTGGAGCAGTCAGAACACGCACAACATTTATCAATTAAATTCGAACTCTTATATGGGCACGGTTCGTGGCGCCCCCAAACAATTACAATGGTAACATCAAAGATCACTGATCACAGATCATCACAACAAATATAATAATAATGAAAAAGTTTGAAATATTGCAAAATTACCAAAATGTGACACAGAGACACGAAGTGAGCAAATGCTGTTGGAAAAATGGCACCGATAGACTTGCTCTACAGATGGTTGCCACAAACCTTCAATTTGTAAAAAACGAAGTACTTATCTGTGAAGTGCGATAAAATGAGGTATGCCTGTATATACCCAAGTCTTATTTCATTTCCTCTCCAGGATATCCATGTGGCTCTCCCCTTTTCAGGGAACCTTAGACGACACTAGCCTATCTAAACACCATAGCAACTATACAGCATAACATCGCTATGGAGGAAACAAGTTCATACCTAGGAGGATCCAATTTTGGCAAATTAAACCAAGAAAGCTCACAGAAGTCTGAAGGTGCAGAGTATTCCCAAAGAATTCCAGACTTCAAAGTAACTGGATAATATACCTGGGGAGAATACAATACATATTTACCAGTATGACATCTGAAAAGCCAGCCTAAAAGGAAATACTACGTTTTCTTAACCAGGCGAAAAGAACAATATATCATTGAATACAGGGTGGCTGAAACACTATAAAAGCAGTTCATTATGTAATTCCAGAATTAGAATTACTGTTCTGTGGCTTAGATTAGGGAGCATCCACACTTGTCCTTGGGAAGGAGCAAAGTAGATTGATTAAAAGCCCTGGAGCAAGCTGTCTAGGCTCAAATCCCAGCTCCATTTCTTCCTAGGTAACCGACGGGGGGCAAATGTCTTCTCTGAGCTTCACTCACTTTCCTCCTCTGACAAATGAGGATGAAATAACATCTACTCCACTGGGTTGTGAAGTTTCAATGAGATAACATCCATGACACTCTTACAACATTGCTTAGTTGTAAGAAAGCACACAACTCATATTAACACTGTCACATCCCTGTGATCTAAGTAAACGACTTATCCTGAAGGCTGGTAGTGCAGTTACTAAATTAGCACACACATAAACCTGCATCCTGCTCCCTTTAAGGCTAGTCTGTGCTGTAGTGTGGATTACTTATTGCAAGAGGGACAGCAAAGGCTTGCTGTGGGAACTCATTAGTAATAAATATCTGCAGTCCCTAAGTCCTACCCACCTCTTTTGGGGAGCGAGAATTACAACTTTAGGCAAACAACAACCATCACTGGGAAATCCGTTAAGCAATCTAAATTATAGTTCTGATATTGGCATATCTGTTGCCATTTGTGTTACACTGTCACTCATTTACACATATTTACCACGTTTTTACCTGCACGTGGTTTTAGCACCATATACAACATGAACAGGTCATTCTCTGTAGAATCACTTTCAACATGAAAGGTAAACATTGTTCTCTCTTTCCTTGATGGAAGGAAAAAGTCACAAAGGAAAAATCTAGGCCTTAATGGTTCTTTCATTTCATTTAACACATTAATAAATGCTTTATGGAAAAAAGAGGGAGCATACATTTTCATCTTATTATAGCTGAGACACTCAACAATACATTCAGAAGTTCTTTCATTATCAAATAAATGTAAATTAGTTTAACAAAGTCTTAAGAGGTGTCATTTGAGGTAAGATCTGAAACTCAAATCTCCTTGGTAATATTTCCAGTTATTCTTTATTTGTTCTTTCTTTCCCATCTCTATTTCTTAATCTTTTCCTATATCTCACACTCAACATCCTTTTAATTTTTATCTTTGGATCTCATCCTTCTTTCAGGTCTTCTAAGATATCTTTTTACCTTTTCATTAAGTGACTTAATTTTGTTGCAGTCAATTTCACATACAAATTTTCAGTATTGTTACTCACTTTCTAAAAGTCAAGTCTCATTTCTCCCTTTCCTTCCCACCCTGCTAATTTCCTTTGAGAAAGACTGCTTTTTGGTGTTTGATGCTGATATAAAGTAGAAGTGACAGAGCGTAAGCTGCGAACTAAATCCAGCTTCAAATCAGCTTGAAGTCAACACTCTCCATGAGAACGTGGTTTCTTTCTTCTCTGAAGATGGAAAGACTTGACTTCCACTCACTGTACTTCCCCCCTCCACAGGGTACAGGAACAAAACAGATTAAATGGTAAACACACAAAATGAAACAGTCTTGTGTTACAGCATATATTGGAAAGTTTCTCATTCTATACGTAATATATAAAACATATAAGCTTCTCATTATATACGCAATGTTATATGTAATGAAATATAGATAAACATTTATAAACATATAAAAACAAGGAATTTTACATCTTCTCCAATGAAATCTAGTGGTAATTCTATTATTTAATAAAAAGATTCGAAAATTTTACTTTGGTCTGATTAGCAAATTCTTAGTATTATAAAAATGCCTGAGTTTTGCTGGATATGTGCTTGGCTCGTTACACTAGCATGCCAAAAGGCCCAGAAATCATAAAATCCCATGTTTTGTTTCGTGCTGTCATTGTTACTTCTATGTAGTAATATTTCATAGAGATAATCAGCAATATGTTAGCTTTCCAACCTATGTTTATTTTAAAAAGACTTTGGTATTTTAATTTAGACTTAGTGTCATACTTCTATTAAATTAAAAGCAAGTATAAGGTCATTTAGCTCAAGTCCCTCTCCTGCAAATATGTGTTAATTACAGGAGAATCTGGGACACAACTCCCTTTCTAGGAATTTGATATCAGGCGGGTTCATCTTTGAATCCATCTAAAAATGGGATTAGTTAGTGAAGAACTACAAAGGACATAAAAATAAAGTAATCTTATCTCGACAGCAGTTTAAACACAGGAATTCAGCATTAGCATGAGGCTCCAGCAAATATATGGGAAACGGGAGGCAGTCCTCTCTGGTTATCTGCTTACCCTTCTGCCTTCTTAACTGTTGCTGACTCCATTTGCTCGCTGTGCAAGCCTAAGACCCCACATTTGGCCTGGGGACCCGCCAGTAGCTAAATGGAAAGGGTCTGACACACTTCACCTTTCTTTATAGAGGTCACTGACCTCAATTTTCATAATGAATCACTTTAGAAATGCATTTGTTTTTGAAATAATCCAGAAGAGAGATGTCAGATTTTGCTGGGATAGTTCTTCCGTTATTTAATAACTCACCCAGGGTGCCAGTTGTAAGTCAAAATACAAAGCTGATCAAGTTTTGGGGGGACTTTCTGAAATCCTTTTCTAGTTCCCCCGTATTCATCCAGAACACCTACAAAACCACCTATCAAATCCTTTTCATCCCCAAATACCTAGTTTCCCATCCTAACCGCCCCCTCCCCTTCCACACCTCCCCCCCCCCCCGCCCCGATCCCTCATTACAGCCTTCATCCCATCCTGACTTTCTCTGCTACACACCAGACGGTGTGTAGCATTTCTTTTTAAATTTAAGCATTTCTTAAATTTGAGTAATCTACAAAGGTTGACTCATACTCCCAGTATTGACCTAAATTATTTTATTAGATTTTCAAAATATGTACACAAACACAACTACGAATAAACTCCTTAAGCTTGCAACTCCTATACAACTATAAAACTGAAATTTATAAGAAAAATTCATGAAAAGCTATAAAACCAACATGATTTAACTTAACGGTATTAATTGAATGTGACAGATGAAGCTTGCTACAACTAATTTGTCACTTGCAGCCTGACTATGGCACGGATGCTACAGCCAAGATTCTTTTGAGCTAAGAGTGCTTATGTTACTCTGGACAGCAATATGGCTCAATTCTCCCACCACTTTTTCTATTAGACCTATATCAGCAAAGGATGTCATCCAGCCTAAACTTGGTAGAAGCTCATCACTTATAAATCAATCATTAGCCAGAAACAAAGACTATGACTTAGGGGCAGACACAAATGTAAACACAGGTGCTGAAGTTTCATGGGATAACCTTGTCATAACATTACCATTCAGATGATTCAGAATGTGTTTAGATCAGTTTATTATTATTATCAAAATGAAAACACAAAGTTAAGATGGTCTCATAGAGAAGTGAAGTCCCTGAGAGTATATGCTCTGGACAGAGGACTACAGAGCCCAACTGATGGACACCTCTCCAGATACACCCCTCCAGCCTTACTCTCAGTCCAGCTACCATATGGAAAAGCAATACAATGAGTCAATCCCTCACGTGGTGCAGTCTTACTTTCCAAGAATATTCATCATTTAAAAATAAACTCTTGGAAGGGGCCACAAAGTCTTTAATCTAAAGAGTAAGTTTTTAACCCTAGAATCCCAGGCATGATGGGAGAAGAGAGAGAGAATACAAGCCAGCCAGCAAGAAGAGGAAAGAGTGAGAGAAGGAGAGCAAGAGTGAGATTTATATAGGGGGAGGGTTTTTAGGGAGAAATTGTTTAATTCCCATTGCTCTCTAGTAACAGCACACTCCACCTGGACTTCTTTTCATTCTTCATTCAATAGTGTTTGACAATTTGACCACAGCAAATAACAATTTATATTTGCCTGATGTTAAGTATATACATATGTGCACATGCACACACATACCCTGTGTGCCACTGAGGTCCACAACTTAGGTCTAAGGGGCTCAAAAGCACCAGCTCCTCCCTTCTCTTCCTTTCCCTGACTTCCTCTGGAAAAAGTACAGATGTGGTACGGAAGGCAGAAGTAGCCCTGGAATGAGAAATTTCTCTCTCATTATCTGTTGCTGCTGCTACCCAAACCCTCAAGACAGAGAACAGTGTTGGAGCTGGAGGCAGAACAGTGACGTGTCTGTCCCCAAGAGGAAACTCACAATCTCGCTCCAAAATGTTTTAACCTCAGGCCAGCGGGAAACAGCTATATTCTCAACACGTTTAACTCACCACCCTTTTCCTAAGATCTATTACGTGAGATTTCTTTTGGAGCCTATACCATTCAAGAAAACTAAACTGCAATGAAATAATCAGAATAAATGATAGTACTAGTAATAATAACAGCTAACATGAATTGTGCCAGGCACGTGTTATGAGAGCTTTACCTAGATTTTCTCATTTAGTCTCACAAATTTGAGATATGTAAAATTACCACCAGTGATAGTGCTGTTCCATTTTAAATATTTACACAAAGTGACTCCCAAGTTTAAACATTAAAACTGGAGTCCTGAAAATGTTATTAGCATTCTCTGACACAGAAGGACAACATTTTGGCTTAATATGATATTACTACTTATTCATTTATAATTGACATAAAATATTGAATAGATATAAAAATATTTAAGAAATGTAAGAAAGAAGAAATATTTTTTAAATATGGACACTGTATTACTCAGTTAGGGCTGCCATTACAAAGTACCACAGACTGGGTGTCAAACAACAGAATTTATTTTCTCACAGCTCTGGAGGCTAGAAGTTCAAGATCAAGGTATTGGCAGGTTTGGTTTCTTTCAAAGTTTCTCTCCTTGACTTGCAGACAGCCACACTCTTGCTGCCTCTTTCCTATGGTGACTCCTCCATGATTTGTTTCCCTGTTATCTTTTTCGTGTGTCCAAATTCTTCTTCTCAGAAGGACATGAGTCAGATTGGATTAGGGCCCACTCAAACAGCCTCATTTGAACTTAATTACCTCTTTAAAGACCTTATCTCCAAATAAGGTTACATTTTGAGGTACTATGAGTTGAGATTTCAACATATGAATTTGGGGGGAACATAATGTGACCCCCAATAGACATCCATATTCCATGTCAGTTAAAAAAACTGAACATTTGCAGCCCCTCTGTGGGTCCCTTCCGGATCACAACCCTCTTCCCCCTCAGGGGGCAACCATTCTTTTCTTTTCTTTTCTTTTCTTTTCTTTTGGTGAGGAAGATTAGCCCTGACCTAACATCTGTTGCCAATCCTCCTTCTTTTTGCTGAGGAAGGTTGGCCCTGGGCTAACATCCATGCCCATCCTCCCCTACTTTATATGTGGGATACCTGCCGCAGCATGGCTTGATGAGCAGTGCATAGGTTCATGCCTGGGATCCAAACCTGCAAACCCTGGGCTGCCAAAGAGGAGCGCACTAACTTAACCACTATGCCACCAGGCCGGCCCCCACTCTTTTCACTTTTGTTTTGCATTTCTTAACAGTTTTACCAACTGTATTTGTACGTTCTTAAAACCTTACTTTTTTCTCGAACAGAACCATTTAAAGCAATAAATTTCCCTCAAAGTAGTGCTTTAGCTGCATCCCCCATAGACTCTGATATATTGGATATGCATTATTATCATTTCAAAATATGTTCTTTATTGACCTGTGGGTTATTTAGAAGTGTGTTGTTCAATTTCCAGATGTGGGGGGATTTTCTAGATGGCTTTCTGTTATTAACTAATTTAATTTTGCTGTTGTCAGAGAACATACTGTATATGAATCAATCCCTTTTAAATTAAAGAGACTTCTTTGATGGCTCAACATATCATCTCACATTTGGAATTAAAATAATAAAGTTAAGAATAGCATAATTTAACACGGCTTCATTCACTGTGGCTAAATTGACTCAAAATATCAGTCAAGTATAGGATTGTTTACGTAAGTAGAAGCTAAAAACATTTCTTTTAATTAGGTGAAAGTCTGATTACTACTTGTGGAAAATGGACAAAATATACTTATTTTTAGGGACACAAGTATTCTTTTTTACCCAAAGTGTTGACTAAAAGAGGCTGAAAATAGTAATCACATATTAGAGTTACACTATTTTTAAAACATCCCATACAATTTCTAAACCAAATACAAATCACTTAGTCTACCTCTAGGAGTCAAGTACTAGGAGATATCAAGAGATGAACAAATTATCTTAAAACTTATCCTATAGCAAATTGAACTAAATTGGCGTTTGGAATTTCCTTAAGAAATATCCAGAAAAAGAGACTGTCCAGCCTCAAGGTTTACACATAAAGGTTATACAGTAGTACCCCTTTATCTACAGTTTTGCTTTCTGCAGTTTTGGACTGCAGTTGACCACGATCCAAAAACAGTAAATGGAAAATTCCAGAAATAAACAATTCACAAGCTTTAAATTGTGTGCCATTCTGAGTAGTGTAATGAAATCTTACGCTGTCCTACTCCCATCCTGCCTAGGACATGAATCATCCCCTGGTCCAGCGTACCCACACTGTATACACTATCTGCCTATTAGTCACTTACTAACCATCTTGGTTATCAGACCGACCGACTGTTGCATTATCACAGGGCTTGTGTTCAAGTAACCCTTATTTTATGTAATAACAGTCAAAAAGTGCAAAAGTAGTGATGCTGGCAATTCGGATATGCTGAAGAGTAGTTATTGTTGTTAGTCTCTTACTGTGCCTAAGTTATAAATTAAACTTTATCATAGGCATGTACATATAAGAAGAAACAGTATATACACAATTCAGTACTGTCCACAGTTTCAGGCATCGACTGGGGGTCTTGGAATGTATCCCCCACAGATTGGGGTGGGACTACAGTATACAATAAAAACGTAAACCTCTTCTTCAAAGGTGTCCAAATATATTACAGGAGAAAAAAGCATACAAAACTACTTGTAAATTTCTAAAAATGATGGTAACTTAAAATAGCGAAAAGTTTTTAAAAATGCAAAAACAAACATTCTGTGCTTACTGTCTCACTTTAGGCAAAACCATTTAGTCATGTACAGTTCCCCCAAAGCTATTTAAACATCAGGATTCAGAAGTAAACCTTATTTAGATGGGTTTCTAGTCAAGAACTTGACCTACATAAGTTATATAAATCAAAAAGTTAGGTAATATCCTCGAAGGAAGGAGCTAAAATGGTTTAAAATTTTTCAGCCTGGGGATAAAAATGAACTAGAAGAAACATAAATGTTTCCTAAATACTTTATATCACACAGCTAAGCAGAGGATTTAACATCTAATTTTTAAACTTCTTTAAAAGTGAATTTCCATAAGTACTATGGAAATAGCATGCTCTAATTTTAACCATAATCATGGTAACTATGCACATTTTTGCAATCACCTTTTAAAATAAGACTCCACAGATGCAGCTTCTGGGGCTGTTGCATTTCAACATGCTATTAGTAACACTGTATGCATAGAGCTGTTGATGTGACTGCCTGCACTGGTTCAAACATTCCTCTGGTGAGCCTGTGTTAATGAAAATTCTCCTTTCCAAAGATTCTTTTGGACCACTCTTACAGAAACCTTTTATCAGAGCCAGCAAACAGCCCCATGCAGATCTGCAACCGTACATTTTTCAAGCATTACACTAGATTTTCTTATACAGTTCCCTATTAAAATGGTTTAAATTCCAAACCAACCCTTGGGAAACAGAGCCCACACTATCTTGAGCCTTTCTACAGCATCTGGCAATGGGAAAAAACAAAAGTAGTTTTCAACTCTTCTGTTGGGGAGGCAAATTAATCCTTACTATGGGAACAAGGGGCAAGCCTTTTGTTATCATCGACCCTGAAATGTTCTTATGACAATTTTGATTTTACAAAACTAGGTTTTGGCCTTAGCCTGTAGGTATTTCCCTATTGCATTCTGGATTAATCCACCTTTATAACTAATTCCTGTCAAAATGAGAAAGGAGAATTAATTTCTTTCGGTGAGGTATCCTTATCAATGGAAACTTCTACGCACTGATTGATGGGGTGTTAGAGGAAAGGACCATTAATTGATTTGTAATAAATAAAGCAAAATCTCCACTTATGACCAGCAATTGATAAATGCACTTTTTTCATTAGTAAATTTCTTTAATCTAAAATTTATAAAGCAGTCCAACTCAACAACCACTCCACTTATTAATCTAACACAGCTTTATTAAAGCAATTCCCACTGACATGGCCCAAGTTAAAGGTCACTCAGCATGGTCATCATAATATTAAATAAGTAAAAAAAATTTTAAAGTGAAATGGAAAATGTTATTTAAAGTTATATTGTGGTGTAATGGAAAACCTGTGGCTCTGCAATCAGATGATCTAAATTCAAATTCTAGCTTGGCACCTATGAAGCATTTTACTTAAGTTGTCTAAGTCTCAGTTTTCTCATTTCTAAAATGTGCAAACCCCTATCTTGCAGAGTAATTGTACTAAGTGAGGTAATAAATGTAAAATGTCTGATATATAGCAGAGAATATAATAGTTAATTGCTAAATAGCCAGTTTTATTAGTATTATTGTTTAGAATACAACTTTAAGAGCAAATCATTTTATCATTTCTCCATGTCCATGTTAAACTCACTGGGCAAAGTAAAAATTTCATTTAATGGGGTCCTCCCAGGCTGTTCTTTAAAAAAAAATCCGGGGGCTGGCCCGGTGGTGTAGTGGTTAAGTTTGTGCACTCCACTTTGGCGGCCCGGGGTTCGCAGGTTCAGCTTCCGGGCATGGACCTACGCACCGCTCATCAAACCATGCTGTGGCAGCATCCCACATACAAAACAGAGGAAGATGGGCACAGATGTTAGCCCAGGGCCAATCTTCCTCACCAAAAATAAGAGGATTGGCAATGGATGTTAGCTCATGGCCAATCTCCCTCACCAAAAAAAAAAAAAAAAAAAAAAAGCGAGAGCCAGCCCTCACAGTCTAGTGGTTAAGAGTTCAGTGCTCACCACTTCAGTGGCCTAGGTTCACTTCTGGTCACGGAACCACAGCACCCATCTGTCAGTTGCCATGCTGTGGCGGTGGCTCACATAGAAGAATTAGAAGGACTTACAACTAAGACATACAACCATGTCCTGGGGCTTTGAGGACGGGGGAAAAAAGAGGAAGATTAGCAACAGATGTTAGCTCAGGGCAAATCTTTCCCTGCAAAAAAAAAAAAAAAGATCCAGCTTTTTTCCAACAATAAAATTGCGTTATTACAACGTCCTTAATGATATATTCGCTTTTTATGTTGTTGGTTTCACTTTCATAAGGGAACTGAAAGCAACAACTAGATTTTAAAATGCATTTATAATATATAGGCATACATTTCTAAGATCTTGCAATTACATGGATGTTAACGACTATGAATTTACAATAGCAAACACCTCACTGTTGCTAAGGATTGACCACAACCTCAGCAAAAATGAGACAAGCTATCAGAAAGGCAATGTGAACACAACCCGGACACAAACAAATGTTAATTGCTCTTGAATTTCCCTTCCTGTAAATAGTGATGGAGAAACAGAATTGGTGCCAGAAGACTGGAGATGAGGAGGGTAAAGTTCCAACTTTCAAAAAGACAGGAAAGAAAAAGAGAGAATCCCAATCCTACACACCACCAGTGCACTTACTGTTGAGCCTGGACAAGACTCTTGGCAAATTATTAAAAGATCGGTTTTTGACTACTCAGAAAAGAAAGCAACAATCCTGGCACTCAGTGTGGGTTCAATAGGGACAAGACAAAACAAATCTCATTTCCTTCTCTGACGAAGCTGGTAGCCTGGCAGATCAGAGAAATACACTGGACAAAATATACTTGGACTTGAGTAAGGAATCTGACAAACACGCTCATGACAACTTAAAGGAAAAGATATAAAAATATGGGCTGAAAGTTAGGGCACTTTGTTAGACTAACAAACAGTTGACCCAAATGGCATCAACATCCAATCAATGCCATTCTAGGGAAGGTCCCTAGAGATAGGGTCTTGTCCTCTATTACTTTGCCTAACTTTTTGTTTTAAAACCAATGACCTGGATGAAGGCAAAGAAAGAATACTTATCATATTTTGAGATTGCTAAATAAAAACTAAGATTTGTGTGGTGCACTATTTTTCCCCCAACACCTCTACACACACTACTACTCTGTGCCTTCACAACTATTCAGTAGAGGAGTTAAAATATTTCATTTTCTATTTTACAAAGAGGAAACTGAGACAATGTGGTTCAATTACTCATTTCAAGTTACAAAGCTAGAAAACAGCAGAGCCAAGATTTCATCTCAAGTCTTTTGACTTCACATTTTGATCAAAACCTGGGACAGGCAACAACTATAAATGCAGGATCCAAAAACATCTTGACAAGCAGAAGTGAAAGGAACTATCTGAGAAATGATATCAAATACAGTCCCAGTGGGTCCCTACAGCTACCATTTTGTCACGTGGATGTTCTAAAACATTCAGCTCAAGGAGATTTGTGAGATGGCAAAATTGCTAATCCAACCAACCTGCATTATATATTTCGAGTAAAAAGGATCAGTCATTCCTTCTCTCTGTTGGTCACAACCCACCTGGGCAATAGCATTCAACATTTTGGGCAGATTATAAGAGGAATAGAGGATAACTAGAAAACAGTTATCAGGATGATGAGGGAATAGGAAATCATATCATATGAAGAATACTTGAAGGAATTATAGGTGTTAAACTAGAGAAAAGGCAATTATGGAGAGGAATAAGAGGAGACCAATAGCATCTTCAAATATATGTCACACATTAGACTGTGTGTGCCACCAGAGGGAATAGAAAAATTCAATAGTTTATCATTCAGAGTTTGATCGGGAAGTGATATACATCACTATGGGTGATATAAAACAAGGGATTTATGAAAGGAATTAAATCTTATGCAATTGTATGACCTGTGTCTGTTGTTTGGTCTGGAATTGCTGTAGTTCAAGTAGGCAGGCAATTGAGAAGAGAGCTGGATATGAAGCGGGGGCGAGCAAGGAAAAATCGGGACCCATGTCTCTCACCAACTCCAACATGCATGATGAGTTGGACCTGCAGGAGAAGGTGGTGGCTTCACCACATAGCTGGACACTCTTGGCCTAGGACCTGAAGAAGCCAATGTAGGAGATGACACAGGGGATGGAAGAGGGGACACCCAAGTGCAGCACCACACCAGCACTAGGGCTAGAGATGAATGACAACACGTGTGAGCTGCACGGTGCCTGGCTCCCAACATTGATCTTCAGAGCATGAAAACTGGCTGCTCCTTCATTTGCATCTCCGAAACCTTGCACATATTCCTCTTGTGGACAAGGCTAACCCAGAACCGCACAAGGGAATTGTGTGAGAAGGGGCTTCTGGGAATTATTGTTTCAGTTTAGCTACATGGGTGCAGTACAAAGTCACTAAAGATAGAAACTTAACTAGATTTCTGACCAATTCCAAGCATGTGAGGTACCCAAAGACTGAATGGACTCCAAAGAGTAGTGGACTTTTTGTCATCAAATGTACTCAATCTTGGCTCAGATAATTTGAAAGTAATGTTATCAGTAGGAAAAGTGATTCATCCATCAGATGTAATATTTAAGATCCTTTCTGACCCTGCCTGTACCATTATTCTAGTACAAGGCATATGATGGTTAAATGAACCTATTTTGAGAGTAAATGCTCACAGTTTGGGCATGTAGCCACTATAGCATTGTATAAGGAAACAAACCACAGAACCTGAAATCCAGAATTCTAAGTTTTAGAGCTCATTCAGTAGTGATTTATAAACTTCAAAAATGTTCACGATAGCCATAAAGAAATATAATTTTATTTTCATTCTAGTATTGTGTAGTCTAGATTCCCTAACCCATGGGTAGCACCTGTGAAAGGTCTATTGTTGCTTAGAATATAATATGGAAAACCCAATGACATCTCTGACATAAGAACGTAGAAATGGTGACATCATCTTCCCAGGCTTTCAACTCACTCAGGCTAAAGCCCTCTCCTTCCTCTTTGACCTGTTCTAATGAAACTCTATCAGGCAGCACCTTTTCTCTTTCTCCTACCAGTCTCCTATGAATTAGACGTGAGAGTCTGGTACATCAACAGAAGGAAGAATCATGGAGGCAGCTTGCGTCTAGAACGTGTAAATCCTGCTAAGGGGCATGCTTCTTGTTCTCATCTTGATAAAATGCCACTCAAGCTTGGACTTCCAAGATCCAAGGCAGAAGATACTCAGTCCAAGTCAACCAAATGGAGGGTTATGGCAGCCTACCAAAACAACAACAAAAAACATGAAAAATTCTCCAAATAGCAAAGGAAAAATCCATATTTGAGCATATGCTCAATGGCCTATGCCAATAACTTCTAAACTTATATAACTGTGCATGCCCCTTGGCATCTAAATATCATGCTCTTGGTTCAACTTTTACATCGCAGTTTCTCCTATCCAACTAATTCACATCTACTGAAGTTTTCGCCTCACAATATCTTAACTTCAGAACTTTTACAAACCACTTTACATGTCAGACGTCATCTTTTGCTTTTTTCATTTAAAAAGTATCCCCATCTTCTATTTCTGACTCTTCCCAGCAGTTTTCTTTGTCCCAGCTTCCTGTGATCAACAACCAAAGGCAAAACTCATTAGGTATATAGGCTTGGTGGGAAGGATGAGGGGGTGAGGGAACTAACTTAAATCAACACTACCCAAGTCTGGTAGTCAAAGGTTTGTGGTATTTTTCCATGAGATGTAGTCTAACAGCTTACACTGGAGCAGTTCACATACCTCCTGCTAGTAGCACTGCACCAGCTCATGCCATATGTATGGGAGTCACCAGCCAATGCATTCAATGCCAAGGAGAATCTGCAGATTAATGAAATTCCCCACCAGTGCTGCAGATATGCCCACAGCTTTATTTCTTTTAACATGATATTAATGCATTTCAGGCTCTGAGTTTATGGCCTGTGCTGATTTTTCTGATGGCTGAGTTACGCCCACCAAGACAACATAACATCCACACAGCAACCCCAAGGCAATGTGAGGAGGATTTTCTGATTATGTCATCAAACAGGAAACCTCATGGAGACTCTGGGATTAATGTATTTTCCACTGGAGCCGAAAGCAGGCAGGATGTAGTCACTGGAAGGGAGAGAGGAAGGGGAAAATGCTGGTAGGGGTGGAGGCAGTGTCTTTAATACGACATTTAAAGAAATCATTCATATTTATTCACATCTTGAGCCTCCAAGCAAATAAAGATTTTAAAACTCCAGTTGAATGTGGTAATAAGCAAATTATATAAGCACTGGATATGAATGCACCCCACAAAGAGTTTCTCTAAACTGTGGCACCATTCTTTCTCCAGATGGCATGGAAAATAATTTATAAATGACAAAAGTTCAATGGGTGTACGGCAGATGTTCAGTTCCAGTTCTCTGGCCACCCACTTCAGTAGAACTGAGAGCTTTCAATCAACTCTTGTCTCTCAGAGGGCCTTCAAACAGCATCAGAACATGTGTACAATATGTTCTCAGAAAGTCGCTGGCCAAATATGAAAGATTAGAAAATTAAGTTATATAGAAATGGAAAATACTATTTTCTCCAAAATGAATAATACCAAGCAGGGCCTAAGAACAAAGGACTTGGAGTTTTCAAAACCAAACTTTCCACAATCTCCTTTTCTTCCCTTCATATACACTCACAGCTTCCTTTCACACAAAGTGAGAAGTATCTAGAATTTTGGCAGTGTTATTTTAATAATATGTAGTCCATATTGTGCTTGTGTCTCTCCTTTCATTCACTCCTATAACCCCGTACATGAAGAAAGCATTCCAGCTTCGCCACAGGCCAAGTGCTACTTTGAAACCTAGTGTTATCCATTTTATATTTCTGTTCTGAGCCTCCAAACAAAGCAAACCAACAAATTTTAAAGGAGCACCATATTGCAAAACAAACATTTCTGCCCTTTTATTAGAGAGGAGTTGCTCAGTTGCTATGCAAGTCTAGGTAAATCATTTACAAAAGGAGAAAGGTGAATAGAGACAAGTATATTAACTAAATTCTTTGAGTTACTTAAAAGCAAACTGGCCTATAAAACAAATGCATCCTGAACAATTTGCCACTTTCAGAAGAGCCAATTTCAAGCATGGCAACACAGCAGGTAAGGTTATAATTTAAGCAGAGAAAACTTTTAGGATAGTAAATGTTATGAAGCCATCTGCTGGATCAACTCTTTGGCAGGCACCCCTGATTGACTAGAGAAGCTTTCTAAGTTTTAACCTGACCAGGTTTGAATTGGATAGAATGTGGAAGGATGATAAACAGCTGACACCCTTTGTAAACTCCCAAACACACGAAGCTAAGATTCTACCACTGGAGGCATCAACCCCCCCACTCACTCCTGCTTTGGTCCTCTCCATAAATAGATCTCTTACAGAAGGGCACATGCTAAGGCCCAGGAGGTAAGTGACAATTCCTGCACCCTTATAATATGCATGGGGTCTAGTTAAAAAAAAAAAAAAAAAGGACAGAATCAGAACATCTCAGCAAAGCAAAAAGTTTCGTATTAAGCTAACTTATTGCAAACAATTTTAAGTGAAGATGTTTACAATCACAAAAGATTTTTAAGATCAGTGCTAGTTGAAAACAAAATTCTTCTCCAAGTTTATATTTAATTTCATCTAAGCCCTTGGAGGTATTCTTTGTCCAGTTATTTTTTTATGACCATCGAGCTAATTGTGCAGTTTGTGAATTATCTTTCATGCATTCCTCTATCATTAATCAATAAATGAGAAACATAAGAATTAGCAATACTGTGTGCTTGGAGGGAGCAAGATCAAGAAAAACAAAAACAATCATCTTCTGTATCCTTTTTTAGACGCATATTTTCTACACTTCCTAGCTGTTACTAGGGATAAAAAATCAGAAATGCAGAGTAGAGTTTTTCTTCTCAACTAGTGAAGGCACTTGGACACCTACTCATAGCGGCGCGGTAGATACAGAGATCTGGCAAGTGTTAAAATTATTCTGAAGATACTCTAAGAATTAAATTTCATACCAAAGAAATTTTATTCACTGTGCAAAATATCTTTAAACAAATTATTCAAAACTTGGGACTGAATACATTCAATAAAGCTGTCAAAGAACAAGGATCTGTTGTCTCCTTTCTTTGCCTCAAGGAACTTGGACAGACAACCACCAGACAGTCTGCTGAACTCCCTGCGGCCTTCCAGGGTGAAATTCTGTAGGACAATCGCTTGAGTACAAAATGAACTTAAACAAGTAGTTCTGTAACTTAAGACTCCTTGTGTTAGGATTTTATACCAAATTACTGAGCCTGTAGCTGTTCCTTACAAGGTCCACTCGCCAAAGATACAACCAATCAAAACTAGCAGCATGATGTATTTAATAAAATTATAGTTATTTAGAATACAGATTCCGACACAAGGTAAAATTACAGTGGCCAACGCTATTACGTGTACTAGAACAAACAACACAATACACAGCTACCTACGTGGAATTAGAAATATCTCCCCGAGTTTCCAGAGTACACCGCGCATACCAAAACCTCTTCTGGCTATAAGATCAGGGTACCTTTTATGGCAATAACCCAATTCATAATATGTTAATCCAAATAAATAGGTTATTAAAAGCATATCATCACTACCCAATTTCAAGACTTACTACAAAGCTACAGTCATCAAGGCAGTGTGGTATTGGCAAAAAGAATAGACAAACAGATCAATGGAATGGAATAGAGAGCCCAGAAACAGAACCACATAAATATAGCCAATTGATCTTTGACAAAGGAGCAAAGGCATACAATGCAGCAAGGATAGTTTTTTCAACAAATGGTGCTGGAACAACTGGCCATCCACACGCAAAACAATTAACCTAGACACAGACCTTACACCAGTCACAAAATTTAACTCGAAATGGATCACAGACATAAATGTAAAAAGCATAACTGTACAACTTCTAGAAGATAACATTGTAGAAAACCTAGATGACCTCTGGGATGGCGATGACTTTTTAGATACAACATCAAAGGCACAATCCATGAAAGAAAGACTTGATAAGCTAGACTTCATTAAAACTAAAAACTTTTGCTGTGTGAAAGACAATGTCAATGGAATGAGAAGACAAATCACAGACTGGGAGAAAATATTTGCAAAAGGCACATCTGATAAACAAGTATTTTCCAAAATATATAAAAGCCTTTAAAACTCAGCAATAAGAAAGTAGCCTGATGCAGCCACTATGGAAAACAGCATAGAGATTTCTCAAAAAATTAAAAATGGAAATATCACATGATTCAGCTGTTCCACTACTGGGTATTTATCCAAAGAACATGAAATCAATAACTCAAAAAAGTAAATGCACTCCTATGTTCACTGCAGCATTACTCACAATAGCCAAGATATGGAAGCAACCCAAGTGCCCATCAATGAATGAACAGATAAAGAAGATGTGGTATAAATAAAATACAAATACACATACACACACACACACACACACACACAATGGAATACTACTCAGCCATGAAAAAAAGACAAAAATCATGCCATTGCAACCACATAGATGGACCTTGATGGTACTATGCTAAACAAAATAAGCCATACAAAGACCAACACCATATGATTTCACTCATATGTGGAAGATAAACACATAGATACAGATAACAGATTAGTGGTTACCAAAGGAAACGTGGGCAGGGGGAGGGCAAAAGTTGTAAAGGGGCATATATGTATGGTGACAGATAAAAACTAGATTATTGGTGGTGACCACAATGCAGTCTATACTGAAACTGAAATACAATAATAATTTACACTTGAAATTTATGCAATGTAATAAGCCAACATGGCCTCAATTAAAAAAAAAGAAAGCAACCTGATTTAAAAATGGACCGAAGATCTTAATAGACACCTCACCAAAAAAGATACACGGATGGCAAATAAGCATATAAAAAGATGGTCCACATCATATGTCATCAAGGAAATTCAAATCAAAACAATGAAATATTACTACATGTCTATTAAAATGGCCAAAATCAGGAACACTGACAACACCAAATGCTGGCAAGGATGTAAAGCAACAGGAACTGTCATTTATTGCTGGTAGGAATGCAAAACGGTTCAGCCACTTGAGAAGACAGTTTGGCAGTTTCTTACAAAACTAAACATTCTCATACCATACGATCTGCCATCACGCTTCTTGGTATTTACCCAAATGACTTGAACACTTTCATCCACAGAAAAGCCTACACAAGGATGTTATAGCAGCTTTATTCATAATTGTCAAAACTTGGAAGCAACCAACATGTCCTTCAATAGGTGAGTAGATAAAGAAACTGTGGTACATCCAGCCAACGGAATATTATCCAGTGCTAAAAAGAACTGAGCTATGAAGCCATGAAAAGCCACGGAGGAACGTTAAATGCATATCACTAAGTGAAAAAAGCCAATCTGAAAAGGCTAAATACTGTATGATACCAACTGGATGACATCCTGGAAAAGGTGAAACTACGGAAACAGTAAAAAGATTAGTGGTTGCCAGGGGCTGAGGAGGTGGAAAGGGATGAATAGGTGGAATGCAGAGGATTTTTAGGGCAGTGAATATACTCTGTATACCATAATGATGGATATATATCATTACACATTTGTCCAAACCCATAAAATGTACAACATCAAGAATGAACTGTAATGTAAACTATAGACTTTGGGTGATTATGATGTGTCAATGTAGGTTCATCAATTGTAACAAATGTACCACTCTAGCAGGAGATGTTGATAATGGGGGAGACAATGCATGTGTGGAACAGGTATATGAGAATACGGCATGTGGGAAATCTCTGTACCTTCTCCTCAACTTTTCTGTGAACCTTAAACTTCTCTAAAAAATAGTCTTAATTTTAAAAGCCATTAAAAAAACAGTCTTTAAAAAAATCATTAAAATGACCTAGATCAATGCTGGCCAATAGAACCTTCTGCAATAACAGAAATGTGCCATAGCTACACTTTCCAGCCTGGTAGTCCCTAGCGATATGTGGCTACTAAGCATGTGAGATGTGGCTATTGTGACTAAGGAACTCAGTTTTTAGTTTTATTTAATATTAATCAATTTTATTTTAAAATTAGATAGCCACATGGATAGTAACTACCATATTGACAGCATGGCTCTAGAAGGCTCAATTGGTAGGAAAAAAATTCATCACTTGAGCCCTGATTCAAAAAACTACAACAGAAGAATAATTTTGTGACTGGAATTACAATTCCGTTTCAACAGACCAAACTTGTAATGAATGGGCTCTCAGCATCTCTGAGGCAGCTACCTTAGGAAACAAGGTAAGAACTAATAGAGGACCTCAATCTAAGAAAAGAAATGCCTGTATTTTAAAATATCATGTCATTTGATTTTTTATGACTTGTCATTTTTTTCATACAATATTAGGATCTGCAAAAAAAGGGCAATGAATTATTGTAAAGATGGGAATCAGGTTGCTCCACAAGTATTTTAGGAAGGAAAAGTACAATTAAAAGAAATACTCATTTCTGGAGGGCCAGCCCCATGGGGCAGTGGTTAAGTTGGGCACACTCTGTTTTGGCAGCCCGGGTTTACGGGTTCAGATCTCAGGCGTGGACCTACACCACTCGTCAGCCACACTGTGGCGGTGACCCACATACAAAATAGAGGAAGACTGGCACAGACGTTAGCTCAGGGTGAGTCTTCCTCAGCAAAAAAAATAAACTCATTTCTGGGCCAGCCCCAGTGGCCTAGTGGTGTGTTCTGCTTCAGCAGCCCAGGTTGAGTTCCCAGGTGCAGACCTACACCACTCATCTCTCAGCGGCCATACTGTGGCAGCAGCTCACAAACAAAAAGAGGAAGATTGGCAACAGATGTTAGCTCAGGGCGAATCTTCCTCAACAACCACAAAAATTCATTTCATTCTATTGTAATTGTTTGCCCCTAATTTTAAGAATGAGAAGATGAGAGAAAAGGCCTTTGTCTAGCACTTTACGATTTGCATTCTCATACCCTGACAGACATCAACAGTGAGTTGATTTTGTCAGGTGTAAACAGTGTTTTCACACTTCCTATTGAAGTATGCCTTCATTATTATTCAGCATTTAATTAAGTCATAACACCAGAAAAGACTGGGTAGTGAGTTTCAGCACACACACTATACACAGCTAACAACGGAAGCAGAGTGCTGGATCTTGAGCCTGTAAATAATACTTCAGCCAGAATATCTGATATTGATAGAAACGAGCACAGTGGAAACCACCTGGGATCAGTGGCCAAACACAGGAGACACAGCTGGGTCATCGCTCCACCAGTCTATCTGCGTGTCCGTGGGGAAGTCACATCTCCTAAACCTCAGTTTTCTCATCTGAAAAATAAGGATAAGACTACTGACTTAACATTAAGTCAATCCCGGATAGAATGCCCTGCACGTAGAAAACAAACAAATCTGTACTTTATCAGTCATATTACGATAATAAGATTGTCTTTGGCTATTTCAAGTTACAAAAACTCGGGGACAGTCACCACCTCAGTTCCAACTCCTTCTTGGCCATGTCTGGACAGGTAAAACCCTATCATCCAGGTTTTGGGGTTTTTTTTTTTCAAACTTCTTAATCACATAGGACTAGGAGGCCCTTTGATGCATCCTGTTCATTCCCTGGTGTTCAAGACAGTGCTGTTTTTAACACAGAGGGAAGGAAATAACCACTTCATTCCAACAGGCCTTCCAATGCTTATAAACTCGCTGTTTCTATTTCCTCAGATGTTGCCAGACATTAGGTTTTCTTTTGGAGGAGAGATTAATGAGGCAAGAAGTGGATATAAAGTCATAAATTCTGAAACATGTTAAGCTGAAGAGACCTTAGAGACCATCTAGCCTAATCCTCTAATTTTGTTTTTTGGAACCTAGGCACTGGGAGGGTAAATGGCTTGCCCCGAATTTCTGAGAAATTCTATTCCTGTGCTCTTCTTGTCATACAATGTTGACATCAACATTTACTTAGAGCTCAGTGCTTCTGTGAACCTGCTGTCCATTTACTGGGACTTGTTAAGTGATGACAGCAATAATTAAATTATAGCAAATGATAATGTGTATTAAAAAATGAATACCAATCATAATTATTTAGGTTATACTTAATAACCTATTTAAATCTTTTTTAATATACTTTTTCTTAGGACATAAGTGACTAGCCTACATCAATCATTTGGATGAAGACATGGAAGAATGTATACCTTTGTAAAAAAGCACAAGGAAAGAATATAGAAGGATATATAACCTGCTGGATGTTAAAGACAAATTCAAAGGCTGGGATTTTGTTGCTTCAGTTTCCCAACAAATTATTTAGAAATTACACTCAGGTCCCTTCTCCCCTTGTATTCAATATAAACCTAAAACCACATTGACTTGCTGTAAAACTGATGTCCCTTCTACTAAAGAAGTTGGCTCCCAAGAAAGTATAGAAGAAAAATAAGTCAAAAGCCAATCGTTTTCTTACCTATAACCATCATTAGTGAAAAAAGTTAAAGAGAATCGTGAAAACCACTGGCTACAATACATTTCAGATATTATCTGAATGATATTATTTATTTGTCAATGTTTCCATTACCTGACTCAATTGAACAGGCTGCCCACTTATCTTCTGATGGGGAAACAAGAATGAAAAACAGTTTTACATAAAGAAGTGTGTGTACGTGCGTGTGTGTGTACATGCATGTGTGTTGGTCTCACTGACAGACTTTGAATCTTTCCCTGTCTTTACTATCCCTTCTCTTTGGTAACAGGTTCCAGAGTACCCAGACCACATTGGAAATCTCATTCTCCTTTTCTGAATTCTATTCCCAAATTTCAATTACATACCACTTTGGGCCACCATCACTGAATGGTGGAAAGAGCACAAGCTTTAAAATCAGACAGATCTTTGAAACTAGACTCCTTCAACTATTAGCTGAATGAAATAAATTTCAGTTTTCTCTTGTAAAACACATGTTTTATATCACAGAGTAACTGGAAAATTAAATGAGATAATACATGTAAAACATCCAGCACAATATGAAACACAGTGCCCATAAAAATAGCAAATATCATTATCACCTTTAGCAATAACTGAGAACAGTTACAATATTCACAACATTTTTTTAAAAAGGAAGAAAACCAAATCCCTTCCCTCAAGGGGCTTTCAAACCAAGTGGGAGGTCCAACATACTCACAGTGAGATGAGTAGCGCTGTAAGAAGCAGAAGCTGCCCGCCAAATAAAGGGTCTAGCAGAAAAGAATGAGGCGTTTAAGGGAAGGGAGGGGTACGTTTTAACTGAAATAGCTGGAGACACTTCCTGGAGCAGCCAGGACTGGAACCGTGAACTAAAGCACAGCTCAGTGTGAATACGCACAAAGGAGCAGGAGGATCCTTCTAGGCAGGGATGTAGCTGGGGCAAAGCTGAAATACTCAGTGCATACATACCTGATGGGCCTGGATAAAGCAGGGCAAAGTATTCACTTAGGGATCATGAGTGGAATCCAGACTGGGCAAGCCTTGAATGCCAGTCTAAGAAATTCAAGCTTATCCTTATCCTTATAGCTGGGGAAGCACTGAACTTTTCTCAGCAGTCGAGCGGTATATACACAGTGGTGGACTGGGAACATGCAGAGGCAGGGAAATGTGAAGGTAGGGGTGGGAGGAGAGATCATGGAGACATGGAGGCCACAGTTTTCGCCTAACAGTGGGCTGAGTCAGTGTGCTGTGGTCCACTCTGGTTTCATACACTAGAATTGAAATGGGAGAGCTTCACACAGCGTATAAAGCACATGCTTATTATTTTTCCCCTGAATGGGAAAAAGAATGACAGCGATGGTGCAGGCCTTTTTAGGGTTTCACTGACCCAGGGGACATAGGCTGGGGAGGGGCATGGGCCAGGAGGAGGCCAAGCCTTTAGCAAGGTTGAATCCGTGGTCACTAAAAGACCCTGCAGTAGGATTATAAATAAGGATTAAGGTCCCGGCAATGGACAAGGCAGGTTGAGGCCTGCACAGGGTCAGGCGTAAGGCTGAAGGACATCCAATACCAGGAATGGGACGGCCATAAGAAAGTTTATCCGATCCGACAAAAAGAAAAACTTAATTTCATGGAGTTACTCAAATATTTCTTCATAATTACTACCCCGAGGGTGATTCTTCCAGGTATAAAACACAAAAGCCTATCAAGGTACGTTCTCATCCCCTACGTGGCTATATCTCCATCTTTCGAAGACTCTTCTCCATCTTCTTCTTGCTGCAGCTGCTGCGTATTCTGAATGGCTTAAGGGCTTGGTGCCTGTGTGTGCGAAGGCTGAGTTCTGACTCATAAGCCTTAAAAGGATATCTCAGGCTCCCTCATTCATTCTGGGGTGTAGTAGCAAAGCACACAGACACAGCCTTTGCTTTTTATAGAGCTCACATTCTGGCGCAGTGGGGAAAAGGTCAAATAACAAAAGTTATACAAATAAATGCGAGATAACGTCCAAGAGAGAAAGAGATTTTAAAAGACCAAAATATAAAAGCAACGCGCTGGACCGTGAGGGAGGAGGGCTAGGCAAGGCTGCCTGGGATTGCGGTGATCACGGAAGGCAAATTTGAACTGAGGAAATAAGGAGCTCTGGGGACACAGAGCAAGAAGGAGCTTGTTGTGCGTCTGGGAAGAAAGACATCACTGTTGAAAGAAATCAAGGAGGAGGGCAGTACCAGACGCGCGTCTATCACAGGGCGGACACTATGTTTGGCATCTACTTAATCTTCAAAACAATTCTTCAAGTTATTACTGTTCACAATAAGAGGATGAAAAAATAGGTTCATAAAAGTTAAGTAAGCTGCCCAAGGAGAATAGAGAACAAGCGGTCACATCCAACACCAGAGTCCAGAGAAGTTTTAGACCAGGAGCTTGCAAGGTAGTTTGGTACAAAGACAGTAAGCAACGGCCCAGGCCTGCAGGTGTGAGTGATGAGACGTGAACTAAAGGGACAGTGGCAGGAGTGCAAGAAAGGCACACACGAGTGACACTACACAGTAGTAGTGATCACTTGGTGGACTAGCCATGGGGAAGGATGACCCCACCAGCCTGGGAGAATGCTGCTAACACTTTGTGAAAGAGGACTCCAGAGGAAGCCTGGGTTTTAGCCCAAGACGATGAACTTGGTTTTAAATGTATTGAGCTGATGGGGGGTAGGTAGGCAGGGAACAGCTGGGTAAAGAAGTCCTGACAGGTGAGTGGAAATAAGAAACAGAAATTCCAAAGAAAAGCTGAGCCTCAAGATGCAGCTCTGGAATCACTCAGCCATATGGGAGTTCAGCAGGATTTCTATGGTTTCCTATGTGGGAGAGTAGTGTCTATACTGGCTACAAGAACAGACCGACATCTCGCCACCCTTCAGGAAACACGCAAGCATTCTCTCTGCCACCCACCAACAAGACTAGCCCGAGAAACACACACACACACACGGAATTGAGTTTTTAAAGTTAATGACCCTACTACACAAACTCACAGCAACATGACATGTTATTTAAATGCACTGAGTTAAAATACCTTGAAATCATGTGGGCTTTGACTTTTTAATGTTATTCAATTGATGTCATTAAAACAGAGGAATTAGTCTTGTGATTATTCCCTTGTGAGTTCTGCTGTCTGTCTAAAAAAAGAAAGAGCACTCATTTCTGTCCCCAGACCAATTTATTTGGGGAAAATTTAGACTGGTTAAAGACAGCAAAAACCAAGTTTCAACACGCATGTGGGGAGAGGAAGACAGTGGGTGTCAATGATGAATAAGGCCTTGCCAGTCACTCTGAGCCGTGCCCCATTTGGACCGTGTAGTCTGGCTGACGCAGCAGTGAAGACAGATCCTTTCTCTCCTGCTTCAACGTGCTAGCCATGCTTAGCACCCTAACACTTCGTTAACATGCTAATGTGTGACCATTATTTCCTGCAAGTACCACTGCATGTATCTTTTCAAGTCTCTATCAACCACAGCTCGAATGCAGGGATATAATTACTAAAAATGACCCAAATGCTAACCTAGACCATTATTTATAAGAAAACAACATGCTGCTCAAGAAGCTTTTTCTCTATCTTAAGACATAATCTTCCTGTGCAAGTCAGGAAGAAAAGAAGCCAGTTTCTCTGAAGCACAAGCAAACCATAACATTAACTCTACCAGGGGGGAAAAAGAGCACTAAATACCAAGATATCAGAGGCATACGGCTATGATGGGCAGGGTTTGTTGGCAAGAGAAATGGACTAGGAGTTGGAAAACCTGAGGTTCTCTCACTGTCTAACTCTGTAATCTTGAGCGAGTCATTTGACCTCACTGGGAACTAGTTATCTATATTTATAGTATGTTAGGGTATCTGAGATTATCTTTAAGATTTCTCCCTGCATGAATAATCCATGATCAAAGGAAGATTATTACCTTAACAATTGCTAAACCCTCAATTTCTACAACTATTTTAGAATCATTTTATAGATTATTTGCATTATTTTTCTTCATCTTCTATTGGCTCCAAGTGTTAATAAGAAGACCTATATCTCTATGGAGAATAATTTGAACTGTACTAAGGTTTATAATTTGAATTATGATAGGTACATAGAAGATGATGGAATAAATGGAGAAAAACTGAAAGCTCCTATGTGAAATAACTTATTAAAAAGAGGTTAGTTCTTCTGTTTCAATTTATAAATTCAATACATTCCAAATCAAAATTTCAGCTATATTTTGAGGAACTTGATATCTTTCAAAATTCATACGGAAAAATAAAGTTCACAGATACCTAAGTACACTGAGAAAAACAGCAATAAGGAGGACTTACTCTGTTAGATACTGAAATATACTACGAAGCTACAGTAACAAAACAGCATGAACTACGGTCAAGAACAAAGAGATCAATGAAGCACGAAGGTGACACCAACTTGTTGAGGAAAGACCATTATCACATGGAAAAATAAAACTGGATTTCTACCTACCACCATAATGGTGTCCAAATGCATTCAAGACCTAAATGTGAAAAACTACAAAGTTAATACAATAGATAATAAAAATAAATTTTATAACAGAGGGATAGGGAATAATTTATTTCACAAAGCCCCCAAAGTAAAATATTGATGAACTCAATCACATCAAAATTAAGATTTCTGTTCACTAAAAGAACAAAATGGACAAAGTTAATAGAAAAGTGACAGACTAGGAGAAGACTTGTCATGTCTAAAACCAGCCAGGGACTATCTGGAATATTCAAAGAACTGTAAATCAATAGGGTAAATACAAAAACTTCCAGTGAACAAATGTGCCATGAGTTTGAAGGGGAATTTACAGAAGAGAAAAATCCAGAAAAACAATAAGCATATAAAGAGATGATTGAGTTCATCAGTAATCAGATAAAAGCAAATGAAACACAAAGATATCATTTTACACCCACACGATAGAAATAGGGAAAATTAGAGAAGTTAATAATGCAAAGTATTGGCAGGAATGTGGGTACAGACACTCATACTGCTGATGGGAGTGTGGACTGTCCAATCATTCTGGATGAGTAATCTGTCACATAATACTGTTTACAGTATCTGAACTGTATACACATGCCCTATGACCCAGCAATTCTATTAGTCTAGATCCCAAGAAATGCCCCTGGGTATTTTCCAGTCCGGGGTATGTCTCAGGCTGTTCACAGCAGCCTTGGTGGTGGTGAGATAAAATGAAGACAACAGGGGAGTCCATCCCCGGGGGGGGGAATATAAGTAAAATATGTTCTACACCATAACATACTATCAGCATTTGGACGCAGTGGGTTAAATGTACATATAGCAATATTCATAGACCTTAAAACATTATTAAATGCAATGTACTCTGCTTCTATTTTGCTTCCTTTTTTTTTAATGCTTATCTCTATTTACTAAATTGGTTGTATAACCTACCAATGGATTACGACTTTCAATTTTAAAACACTGATCCAGGCAATAATAAGGGCATTATAGTGAGTTCCTGGAATAATAAGAATATTGCCACCCATTCATTAAAAATTCAAGCACGGAAAGCAGAACGGAGAAAAAGCCCCCTTCCTGTGCCGCCTTCTCCCAGAGACACGTCCCCAGGGAATTACCGAGAGCCTGGGCTGCTCCTCCTCACGTGATTCGGACTTAAGCAGCACTTCCGGAGAGTGAACTTTTCACCCCGACTTCAGCCCCGGCTCGTCGGACTAAGGCCAAAACTAAAGCAGGAAATGATATGCCACTTGTTAAAGCCTAAAGGGATATTTTAAAACATAGAGGAACATTTTTAAACATTTCTTAAACACACTTGAATAAGATGTAGATATAAGAAAATATGGTCCCTCTCTTAGAGACGGAAAGTTAAAAGATACGAAAGGGTAGAAATTCTAAGGATCAAAGTTATAAAACAAAAAACTTGGAAACAGGAGTCGGTTACACAGACTCCCAGAGAGCAGGAGAAAGAGATGCTGCCTAACAGACTAGAAAAGTCCATCCGCTCTTCCCAATGTGCAGCTCAATAAAAAATGAAAAGTAAACAAAAATTTCTATTCCAAATCAACTGAAAATTGTCTTTTGAGGGCAGCTTTAGGGTCTTATATCAGAAAACACCTTTACTGGGCCAATACTGAAAATAGTCATTTTAAAGTATTTAAATAGGATTAGACACTTCTAGGCTAAATGAGGTTAAAAAGTACAGTAAAGAGTGGGGCACAGAACTGTGTTCCTACCATTTCAGCCGCACCCAAGTAGAGAGATGAGAATGTGCGGGCAGGTTTAGAAACAACACCTTTACCTCTCTCTGCAGCCAAGGAGGCAGCAGCATTCTAAAGCCCCATCACACCCCTGGAGACAATGTTCCCTGGAGGGCAACTTGGGTAGGGAAACCCTGGAGCTGGCTGTGTGAGCTTGGGCTTGAAGTAGGCTATCATCAACGACTTATCAAAGAGAACTAAGTTAGAAGAGGTGTTATTTAAAATAAAACAAACAAAAATCTAAAAATAACTAGGTTCCATAGAATCCACATGACAAAAGGCACCTGGAGAAGAAATACAATTTGGACGAGAAGAGGAATGACTTCTGGCCTATCAGGTAGAAAAAAGGTAGAGAAGAGCTAGCTGTGCAGGTAAGATGCGGGGAAGAGAGGAAAGCCGAGAGGCATAGCACGTACATTACAAAGAGACACAGAAGAACCACGAAGCTGTTGTAGTCTATACCAGTTACTCGCCCTTCACTCATAGGTGTTCACAAGTGCAAAAGAACACATACCACATTAAAGAAAATGACCAGCTACTTTCAGTTTTGATGAAAACAGAGCAAGAGAACAGTAATACTGAAAGTTACCATTTACTGAAAAGGCTCTTTAAATTTCACAATTGGTAATCCTTACAACAATTCTGCAAGGTAAAGGATATCTCCCTTTTATAGGCGAAGAAACAGAGCATCACAGATGCTAAAAAAGTCCTAAGGGGTACACAGGAATAAGTAAGTGGCAGAGCCAAGATTTAACCCAAGGCATTCTTACTTCAAAAGGTCTTTTCATTAAGCATACTGACTTTCAAAAAGTATACTTAAATGAAAATCAATTAAGCGAGACATAAAAAAGCATTTCCTCCATTTAAACAGAAGAATGGGTTAAACTCTGGAAGTGTCAACTACCAACATCAATTTCCCGGTTTTGATCATTGTACTACGGTTATTGAAGATACTATCATGGGGGAAGCTGGGTGAAGGGTACATGGGAACTCTATTATTTTTGCATTTTCTTGCCACCTAAAATTATTTTAAAAGAAAAAGTTGTTTTTAGTTTTTTGGGTTTTTTAAGTAATAGGAATGAACTTTTTGGAAGGTTACCTAGCTTCTTTTTCCTGTGAGGAGATACATATAGTTTTTAAAAGGCCAATTCTCAGTTGTCTGCAGTGACCTAAATACCACAAGAAATAAAATAATATTGAATCCCTTCTACTCCCATTCAATTTTAATAATCTTTCATTAATATTACCACATGGTACTGTACTATTTCATCTACACAAAAATAAAAGCACTATACAGTGCTCCCACACTCAAGGTTTTTCATTTTTTTCTTTGTCTACCATGTTTACATACAGGAACCAGGGAAATAGAGTTACCATTTATATCTAAATTGAACATCATGAGAATAAAACGCCTAGCTGACATTAAAGAGAGTGTTTGATAGAATTTACTTTTTTTCCTAAGAAATATTGAGCCACTTTTTCCAAATATATAAGACAATTTTCAAACAGCTTCCATTTACGGAGTGCCTTCTATGTGTCATTAAAATTCATTTACTATCACAACGTTATAAAGTAAAGATTAATATGCCCATTTTACATATGAGGAAAGCTAGACAAATTAATTTGCAGAAGTCATGCAGCCATTCAGTGGTAAAACGAGGATTCAAACTCAGATCTACCTGACTCTTAAGGTGATACACCTTCTACTATCTTGTGCCTCCACACTTTCATTTCTGTGCTTAAAAAGCATTTATTATATTATTTACTAACCAAACCTTAATAGCCAAATATCCATTTTAAGCACATTCACACGTTAAAAAAAAAAATCTCAATATTCATTCCTGGCTCCTGTTTGAAGTTCAAGTTTGTTACTGAAGCTGAAGAAACATCTTAGAAGTATGAAAGAAATGCAAGTGGTATTCCAAGTAACAATGTGTGTGCGCTTGAGTGGGAAACATGAGAAGAGCATCTGCCAAATTCATCTGGCCTCATCTGATACTATCTCACTGATCTCAGTCCAACTTACATTTATTTCTCTCTCTCTTTCCCTCCCCCATTTCCTCTTCATTCCAGAAGCATACAAAAATCATAGCTAAGAAGCTGGATAGAGTTTCTAAGAATACACTGAAAGCACTATCAAATAAGGGAATGGCTATCTAGTCCAAGCATAACCTTATTTCGACTAAGAAAAATCTAAAACACTGAAACAAATCTTGATGGGATCATAAATAACCAGAAAACAAAATTGTCTGAATATTGATTAGAAAGACAAATAGATTTTTGTAGAGAAAGGCTCAAAAGAACTAATTAAATATGTCTTTTAATGTGTACTTATGCACAGGGCATTATAATTTAGTATGAGTCAACCTCCAAGTTGGATGTACTTTTTAATTCAAACTTTTTTTTAAGTCTTTAATTATGTTTAATTCTACTTTCAGCTTTTGTTCCCCACCGCTGATCCCTATCTGTTCAGCTCTGGTGCTAACGAATCTCAGATTTCTGATACTTGTAACTGAACACCATCAGAATCAGCCGTTAGTTTGAAGGTCCACAATTTCATGACACTGCGCTTGACTTCCATCTACATTTGGAATTTTTTTTAGTCTAGTATATGTAACTGGTAGAATTTTGAAAAAGAAACAGTTCTCCATCAGTTACGCTTTTCAAAAGGGTCAAAGTAAAAATGGCTAGTTGATTTATATTTCTAAAGTCACTTAAGTGTTTTCCCCTCATGGTAACATTGTATGATATCCTTAGTTGTTTCCTTCCAACATCTTGGTAAATTAACGGACTACAGTGCTTTAGCGCAATAGTAAATAAAAAAATAATTATCTAGAAAACCAAACATACAAGCTGAAAAATATCCTGTCTTCTCTCCCAGACCACTAGTTATCAGCTAACAAATAATACCAATGAATACTTCCATTCTTATGTTCAGGGGCTCAGGCAACAAAGACTTGGAGCCTAGTCTGCAAGTCTCCTACACACTTCCCTCTCCCCCACAAAAAAGACAAGACTCAATTGTGTCAGGCACTGTTAATCCTGAGAGATACCATGGGAAATGACATTTTAGTATCCTCTCTAACACGTTCACAATCTAATAGAGGAGATCAAGTTAACAGACAATTGTAATGCAGTGTGATGAGGGATGTTACAAGGATAAGCACAGGATGCTATGGAAGTTATATAGGAGGAAATTTTAACACAATCTGAAGAGTGGAGGAGTTGGGGATGTTCAGGAGACTTTTCCAGAAATATGATGTCCAAAAGAGACTAAGAGATAAGTAACCACTGTTGCATCCACTAGGATGGCTACAATAAAAAAGACTGACAATAACAAGTGCTGGGGAGGACCTGGACAAATTGGAACCCTCATGTCACTGGTGGGAATATAAAATGGTGCAGCCACTTTGAAAAACAGTTTGACAGTTCCTTAAAACGTTAAGCATAGAATTACCCTATTAGCCAGTAATTTTCACTCCTAGATGTATACCCAAGAGAACTGAAAACATGTCCACACAAAAACTTGTACACAAATGTTTATAGCAGTATTAGTCAAAATAGGCAAAAAGTGGAAACAACTCAAGTGTCCATCAATTGATGAATGGATAATTAAAATGTGGTACATTCCAAAACGGAATACTATTTAGTCATGAAAAAAGAATGAAGTATTGATACATGTGAAAAAAAAAAAATAATGAACATGGATAAACCTTTAAAAACATTATGCTAAGTGAAAGAAGCCAGACACAAAACACCATAAATTGTATGATTCCACTTATACGCAATTTTCAGAATAAGCAAATTTGTGAAGACAGAAAGTAGGTTAGTGGCTTCCAGGGGCTGGGGGAGGAAGAGCGGAAATGGAGAGTGACTACTAATGGGTATGGGGTTTCTTTTTGTGGTGATGAAAATATTCTGGAATTAGATCATGGTCATAGTCTTGAAACTTTGTGAATATACTAAAGTCCTAAATTGTACAGTTCAAAATGGAGAATTTTAAGACATATGAATTATATCACAATAAAAAAAGAGAAAAAAAAGATTTAAGAGTGAGCAGGTGAGAACAGAATTAAGGGGTCAGGAAGAAGGAAAAAGTAGCAAGAATGGTAGATGATGAAGAGAAGCGGGGGCATTGATGTGGGTTCCAGAGCATGGGAAGAAGGAATGATTGGGACTGGGGGAGTGGCCCATCTCTCATTAGTAGCAAAGACACAGAGGGTAAGTGTAGCTTAATTGTGTGGGTGTGGAGACAGAAGTGGAGGGAGTTGATGTCTCAAGTTTCTCTTACAGCCATGTGGCTAGTTGGCAGGGTGGAAAGTTTGAAGTGCATGGCGGAAGGTAAGAACAACTTCTATGGAGAATAGGAGAAATGACTGGAAAATAAGCCAGTTATTGGAAGTTTCCCACACTTTTCTGTTTTTTAAATCAGTTTTCATGTTTAACTATAAAACAATATATTTAGGCACAAAATGAACAAGCGATCTCAGAAGAGATTTTCTCCTCTGTCAGACCTTCTGGATCCTTGGACTAGAGTGTGAGGGGCTCGAGACACACTTCCTGCTGTTTATAGCAAGGTTTGTATCCTTTGTAGGCCTTCCTACTTCAGTTTATCAATTGCTTCAGTCCCACAGTAAGCTGCTTGTTAGCATTTGTGGTTTCCTCTTATTTTATGATATTATTTCAACAACTAGGTACTGTAGGATTCAAAAACTGATATGAAGATGGTTCTATGAAGCTTTTCATCACCTTAAGGGAAAACAAGTTTTTCTTATTTGTTGTACTTTTTATTGGTTTTCATAATTTTTTTCAACATTAAGATACCAAAATTCTATTTGATGTGTTCTAGATCTCAAGACATGTTAATAATTTTTAATTTCTATGCTTCAATAACTAGTAATTCCTATTTAAAAGAATAAAATTAGCTTTTACCTTCAGTTGTAACACTGATATTAAGTCAGACACTGAAGATTTTTGTCAAGAACTTCCAAATCATGATCTCCACAGGATGAGAATAATGGAACAACCCCAGCATATGATTTTACCCATGGACAAAAGTCAACGATTTATTAGAACTTGGTGTGAAGGAAAGGTGTTGTATGGTTACTACTGAATTATGGAAATACACCAAGTCTTCAAAAAGCACTGGAGTTTCTGGTCTCTACTCATTAGACAGATACTAGTCAGTACTTTCTGAAAGCTTCCTATATTGCAAGTATTTTTTCACATATAACCTCATTTATTTCTTATCCCTTTACAGATGAAGGAAATGGAGCAGCTGGTAAATAGCAGAGCCAGGATTCGAACCCAGGGATTCCGGCTCTAGGTTCTGAGTTCTTAATCACTACACAGACTGCCTAGATATCTGTCCAGACATTCTACACCATGAAAGATTCATAAAGCTTAGACGGTATAAGGAATTCTAGGTTATTTATTCCCATTCAACTACTAGTGTGTTCTCAAAATATATAAATGTGATCCAAAATTCAAAATACCATAGTCAGGATGATATAAAGAAAAGAGACCTTATCAAAGGGCGGGAACTTGGATCTTTTTTTTTTTTTTTTTTTTCGGTAAGGGAGAATGGCCCTGAGCTAACATCTGTGACAATCTTTCCTCTATTTTGGATCTGGGTTGCTGCCACAGCATAGCTTGATGTGTGGTGTAGGTCTGTACCCAGGAACCAAACCCGCGAACCCAGGCCACGGAAGCAGAGCATGCCAAACTTAACCACTACGTCACCAGGCCGGCCCGAACTCGGGTCCTTTAAGCAGAGCTGCAACGAATGTGCTCTATGTTGAGATGTTTCTCAAGCTCTCCTATGCCTCAGTTTGCTCAAGTAGTCAACCACAAACATGCTTATAGTCCTAAAATTACATATCAATGAAAAAAGAAAACATACATTCTGTGAAGCCCTTCACCTCTTCTATTGCCCATGTATCTCCTTCCTCTAACTTGTCATTCATTACCTGTTCCTCTAGGCACTGCTCAAAATCTCTCTCTCCTCTCACTCTGCCAACTGGTCTCCTTTCATTTTACACTTTGTTAATGCTGGTTTATCCTAGATAATTTAGCACTTATTGGGATAATATATAATTTGATTTGTTTCTTCAAACCCTTTTAAGAAAGGAGCAGAGTATAAATAAATATAAATGCATAATACTTAATGTTCTCTAAGTATTATGTGTGGTATGTCATGAGCTTGACTAGAAGCCTTTTGGGGACAGGAGTCCTTGAGAGCCCATTGCAGGTGGCAGGATGCCGAGTCCACCATAGACGACACTGACTAGCAGTCGAGCACCCTCCGTTCAGGGATAGTCCATGTTTCCTAGCTCCTTTTGGGGCATAAATTTACTTACATTTGTAGATATGTAAACATGTGGAGATTCAATATGTGAACTTGAAATAAGACCTGCAGTCATTACATTTCCTAGGTATTTCTGTGAAGATAAACATTTTTCTTTGGATCTTGATTCTCCAATTCTCCAATCTTGTTTCCTTTGTATTTTGCATTGATTCTGTCTTCATTTACACTGTTCTTTCTGAACATTTAAAATGTGTGCCTTCCCCCTTATAAAAAAGGAAAGAAATTCTAAGGTGTACTTAAGGGTAGGGGCTGGCTTTGGGGATAAGAGAAGCATTGTAAAGGATCACTACCCAGTGTTAATATCCAAAATCAATGGCATTACTGTCTTTCTATCAGTGTGTGAGGAGGAATCAAATTTCCAACTACCAAATGGAATTTCTTTTAACCAGCTTCTCTAGTCTTGACATAAGTTATCGATATTGTGGTAGTTAGTAGTGGCAACAGTAGCAATAATAACAAAACTTATATAGTATTAACTCTACACCAAATATCCTTCTAAGAACTTTACTGGTATTAATCCCATAGTCCTCACAATAACTCCATGACATAGGTACTATCGTTAGCTATGTTACCAATGAGATGAGAAACAGAGAGGTTAGTTTACACTTGCTTAACGTCACACATCTGGTAACTGGCAGAGGCAGGATTGGAGCCCAGGCAGTCTGACTCCAGAACACCCACTCATAATCCCATTAACCTAACATGACTCACCATCATTATGATATTCATAGTGTTGACCCTAAGAAACTCTAAGGTTCAGATTCTCCTCTCAGTCCAATTTGGGTGAATTTGTGCAGGTACACAAACCTTACACGTCCAGAAAAGTCCTGATTTCATGAAACTATATTCTTTTCTATACAACAATTTCTCAAAAAACCAAAACTAAAAGTCTGATTCAATGATCATACCCCATAAGATTCTTATACAAATAAAATCAAAAATAAAACGGAATTCTGCAACTCTTCCTTTTAACTTTGTACAATAAAGTAAAAACTATAAGCTAAGCATTCCTGTCTTAATAACTGCTTTTATTTTTTATTTCAAAAAAAATTCAAACTTTCAGAAAAATTGTATGAACTATTCAAAGAATTCCCATATACCCTTTACCAAGAGACCCCATTCTAGTTGGGCCAACTGCCCCAATATTGTTCTTCCTAGCCAAAGACGCCATCCCAGGATCACACTTTGTACTTAGTTGTCATCGCCCTTCAGTATCCTTCAAATTGGAGCAGTATCAGCTCTTCCTTGACCTTCATTATCCTTCCATTATTGGAGATTGCTGGTTAATTATTCTGCAGAATGCCCCTAAACCAGGATTAGTAAGGTTTTCTCATAAGAAGTTTCAAGGATCACATTTTTGGGAAATGGTGCTGTGTTCTCACTGCATCCCATCAAGTGATATGTGATGTGAGTTTGTCCCATCAATGGTGTAACTTTGATCACCTGAGAAAGGTCAAACCTTCCAAGTCTCTCCAGTCGAGTTATAGTTTTGCCCTTCATAATTAATAAGGACTTGTGAACAGATACTTTGAGGTGATATAAATATCCTGAATCCTCATCCAGTTTTCACTCATTCCAGTTTAGCATGCACTGATGTTTTTACCTGAATTCTTATTAAGACAATTGCCAAACTGCCATCCTTCTCATCTCAGCCTTCTTTCTATTTATCATTTCTCTTCTTCCAACTTATTCATGCATTTATTATATCCGTATGAACTTATGGTTGTTCAGTGGGATGTAATAAGTACCTCTCATTATTATTTTGATGCTCAAATTGTAGTGGTTTGCCTAATGGGAATCCCTTCAAGTTGGCTGTTATGTTCTTTTGGCATCTTCTCATCATGCTTTGAGAACTTCTATATTTTCAGGCACAACAAGATACTCAAAACTCATCTGGTACCTTCCCTGCCCCAGCCCTAGAGCCAGACATTTTTTCAAAGATCTGTGATTCCTTTTAGCAAAGACTCTTATTTAGAAACCAAGATCTGGACAACAAATGTGCTTATATTCACTGTCACTGCGTCCTGGCCTTTCAGTGAGCAGGGTTAGGAAATGGGTGTGTTGTGCGTGTATGTATATATGTCTATGTACATATTCATATAATGCATATACTTTAACATATATATTTATTTATATATATATAATTTCTACATATTGAAATCCATGAGTTTACACTGATACCTCAAAATCCAATCCAAAGCACAAGGCTCATTCTAGCTTTCTTCTCTTTTTTATTTTTTTAACTTTCTTCTCTGACAGTAAGAATCTGGCTCCCATTACCTTTAATATATTTGCTTGTTGGACTTCCCTGCTCGGGCCCACCTAATGGCTTTTTGACTAAATTATTAAGGGAGAAAGGAAGGAAGCGAGCAAGCAAGGAAGGCATACCAAATTTCTGAGATTTGGTAATCTATGATAAAAACATAATCCAGGCCCTAACACTAAATATATCAACACAGCACCTCATCCCCTAGCCATAGCAGAAAACAGAGTTTAAAGTTGTCCTCCAATGGCTTCTCATCTGTTTTTCTACATGTAGAAGGCATACAATTGTTCATATCTTTATGATGAAAAGAACTGACGTGTGTTAGTATTATATTATTGAGCAATAAAAGTTTTAAGAACCAGGTGTCACTAACTTTTTCAAAACGGATAAAAGAAATCCTAGTATAGCCTTACTGAACATCCCACACCCTTATAGTAGAAATGGGGAAAGTGGGGCCCAGAAAGGTCACAGGCCTTGCTCGAAGTCACAGAGCTAATTAGTAGCAAAGCACACACTGACCCTTAGGTTCCTGACTTTCCCGCTCAGTAAGCTTTTGAAAATGTTTTCCAAGTAACTAACATACAATTTTAAAACGTGTCCACTGAGAAACAGGCAGTGCTGCAAGCCCTGAGAAAAATTTATAGCCACAAATGCAGCAAGTCTATTTTAAATAACTAGAAGAGAACAATCTCTTCCACGGGAACATCAATAAAACACTTACTCAAATACTGAACTATAAACATAGTTGGCATAACCAGAAACCGTTCCTTAATTTAGTATTCTGCAGTTCCTCCCAGGCGTCATAATTAGCATCAGTCACCACAGAATCACTGATAGGAAGAAATGCAAAACGGGGATTTTTTTGCCACCTACCTCATAAGCATACTGGGAGGATTAAGATAGGGCTGTGAAAATATTATGTAAATGGGGCTGTGAGATACAGTTATAAGTGGCTCTTTTCCCCTTGATGTAAATAGAGAGTTTCTGTCAAAAAGCTGATTAAACCAATTTTGTGCAACATGGTATCAGCTCTGGCACCAAGCTTACATGAGCATCACACTAAGCAGGTCATTCCAACTTTTGGTGTCCTAGTTTCCCTGTTCCTCATCTGTGGAAAATGGAGATGACGACACCTAGTTCTCAGAGCTGGTATGCACATTAGAGAAAAAAAGTATGTGAAGCACTGAACATGAAGCCTGGCACCCAGTGCTCAGTTAATAAATGACAGCTCCCCCATTGTCACCAGCCTTGTCACAGCACCACCATCACTAACTCCATGATCAGAGTTTTCATTGTTACTTTTAGACCTTAACACTGCTTGCAATGCATGCAACTGGGGGGAAATGAAAGCTGTTTGAAATTTGCTATGGTCATAAATAAAATGGAGCTCATTTTATATTTGTAAAGAAGACATTCAGGCAACTCCTAAATCATTTCATTGTTTTTCTGGATTTGGACTCACACGATCCTTAAGGATGATCCCCTCCAAGACATTGGACATGGTCAGTTTACCCAAATATCTTGGGTCCAAAGACGTCATTTATCTCATGAGACTCCACACAGGGGCTAAGGATGAAATTTCAGAGTAGGATAAAAAAATATTAAAGAACTGAGTTAATTTTATAGAAAGCCTGGATAAAACCCTTAAAAGATTTAAAACAGATTAGGGACAAAAACAGTCGTCAGGCCAAAAATGGTGGCTCTCTTTTCTTAAGACATAACGTCTGGCAATGTTTTATTCTTAAAACTTTGCTTTTTTAACTGTTTTTTTTCTTTTCTAGAAAAAAAATATGTCTAGTGTTCAATGGAATACCAGGTGCACTGTGGCTTTCACTCTTGTTCAAAAAAAAAAACCACCCTATTGTTGCTCATGGGCTTCAGCCTAGCCTGTCAAGCAGGAATTAAAATCTCTTTAAAAAGAAGCTTTGCGTGGTTCATGTGTCAGGCAGACATGAGCTGGATCAGCTTACAGAAGGGGCCAGAGATAAGGCATCCCCAAAGGAGGTTAGAAGGAAACAGCCCCCAGAAAAATCTATGGTTTCTTTACTCATCTACCCTATCCTCATTCCCTCCCTCTCTCCTTTATAAGAATTGGTGCAATGTGCAACACAGATGACAGAGCGATTTCTTTCCCTTTATTAGTGACAGCATTAGATTCTGAAATTAACCCATCAGGAAAAAATATCTACCTCCTATTTCTAAAGATCTCTATTTTTCTTTAAAAGTCATGAAACAAGAAAGACACATCAGTTTAAAGCCCACTATCAGGTCTTTCATTTTATTAAGTCCAAAGGTACAAAGCCTGCAGAGCGAGGACTATTTGGTTTATTTTAAAAGAATGCATCAAATATTAGCTGAAAATTGGTTGTAAATGGGACCACTTAAGCCTCCATGGAAAGGAATTGCAGGGGCTTGGGATTAAAATTGCAGGAAGCCAAAAAGAAAATTGAGGACGAGGAAATGATGACTGATGGGCTTGGCGCTATTATCTCTGAGAATACTAAGGACATTGAGGCTTTGAAAAAAATTACATAGGTGACCTTGAGAACAAGTCCAGACTGAGAAGCGAGCTGGGTGTAGCTTCCTGCAGGGATAGAAGTAGAGCAGGCAGCATTCTTCATTTCCAAATGGATGATGGAGATGTTTCAGATAAGCAATTTTGATTTTCTTTTAGCATGCAGAGCTGCAAGCTGCATCTCCAAGAAGAATAAATGTCATGAAGCCCTTGTAAAATGCCCCATCTTCAGTAGCTGTAGTTTGAAATTCTTAAATGGGCCTAGAGGATTTCATGACTCTGAGATATAGGAGATTGGAGATTAAAAATGGACTCTATTGACTAAATTACTGTACAGGCTTTTTGTCTTCATCCTCTGTAATCACACACAGAATGGGAAGCCCCAAACCATTAAAGAGACTCTATCTAAACATCCTGAAACTGCTTTGAAATGAGAAGTAGGAGCAGATCCTGGATCCCAGGGAATGTAACCGATACAAATTCTTACTCTACACTTGAACTTCCCGAAGGTGGATTTGCTACCTCATTCCTTTAGATCAGTGGTTCTTAAATTGGTGAATATCAAGACTCCTTTTTAATCTCAAAAATGACTGAGGACTCCAAAGAGCTTTTTCTAATGTAGGTTACATCTATCAATATTTACTATATTACTAATTAAAACTAATGTTTAATATTTATTAATTAATAAAAACAATCGAAAAACCCATTACTATTAACATAAATGATAAATTTTTATAAACAATTATATTTTCCCCAAAAATGTAGTGAGAATAGTGGCATTGTTTTACGTTGTTGCAAATTTTTTTTATGTCTGGCTTAATAAAAGACACCTGGAGTCTCCTAGCTGTTATGGTCAATCTGTTGTGATATCCTATTTTGGCTGAAGTAGATAAGAAAACCCATTCTCACACAGATATGTAGTTGGAATATGGAGGAATAATGTAACAGCCTTTCCAGATGATTCTGGATATTCTTTCCTTGATACTACACCAAAACTCAACAACTGGTAGTTTCCATAGGAATCTGAGCCCCTATCAGTGAACTTTTCATACTCTAATATATTAAAATCCACTGATCTATTCAGCACTTGATCTTTACCCATGCTCAATTTGTATCAATCATTGGTCATATAGAAAATATTGATTCACTGAGTTATGCGGAGGTTCCAAATGTACAGTGGAAAACTTCACTGTACACTTGTGAGAAATAGGATAAAAAAGGCAAATAACATCTTAGTGTTATTATGATAATAAATTTGACCTTGTAGATGCACTGAAAAGGTAGCAGGGACCCCAGGAGTCTGAACCAAATTTGAGAATAGCTGCTTTAGGCTATCACGACACCTGAAAACAGGCTCTTGAGTTGAGCATGTGCCAGCAGTTTGCCAGGTCATCAAGGTATCCTTTTAGGGGCCAGATAATCTGAAGAAAAAAACTTGTGTCCCCAAGTTGACTTGCAACCTGGAATTGGTCAAAGAACTCTAAACGTGCGAGTTCTTTATGCTTTCTAAGCTCTACTAGAAACTGGAAAGGATACAACCCATTGGATTTGACATTGTTCTCCCCTACCAAAGTGCCTGAATTTAAGTAATAACAACCACGTCTCAAGTTGAAATTCACATATGAAAATAATGTTTTATGACTAATAAGCAAGAATCATTTATTACTGACTTTTCCCCCTCTTTGTGAAATTCTAAGGTTTCAGTGGTTCCTTCAAAATCATTATTTGGGGGCCAGCCCGGTGGCTTGGCGGTTAAGTGCACGTGCTCTGCTACTGGTGGCCCGGGTTGGGATCCTGGGCGTGCACCGACGCACCGCTTCTCCAGCCATGCTGAGGCCGCGTCCCACATACAGCAACTAGAAGGATGTGCAACTATGACATACAACTATCTACTAGGGCTTTGGGGAAGAAAAAAAATGAGGAAGATTGGCAATAGATGTTAGCTCAGAGCCGGTCTTCCTCAGCAAAAAGAGGAGGATTAGCATGGATGTTAGCTCAGGGCTGATCTCCCTCACAAAAAAAAAAAAACGAAATCATTATTTGTTAGTGGCCCAACTACTACAAAGAGAATTTTAGACCTGGAGCCATTAGATCCTAACTGATGACCTATATTTTTCTTTTGTCTTTTTTGCGAGGAAGATCAGCCCTGAGCTAATATCCGATGCCAATCCTCCTCTTTTGTGCTAAGGAAGATTGGCTCTGGGCTAACACCCGTGCCCATCTTCCTCTACTTTATATGGGACGCCACCACAGCATGGCTTGACAAGCGGTGTGTCAGTGCGCACCAAGGATCCGAACCTGCGAACCCCAGGCCGCCGCAGCAGAGCGCGCACACTTAACCGCTGCGCCACCGGGCCAGCCCTGACCTATATTTTTAAATGTCAGCACCTGGGGCTGGGACCTTAACTGTCTGGTTCAACACGGTATCTTAAGCCCCACCACCTAAAACCAGTGCCTGTCACCTACTTAAAGCTCAATAAATATTTGTGGAATGAATGAATGGCTTAATTTATATTTGAATACCATTAAATATTTCATGGCAAATATGACATTGTGTATACCATATTGAAGAAATGAATAAGAAACCCAGAATCACTAATTCTGCAGTATAATGGCATTTCAATGGATGAGGAAAAATATATGAACTGTTTATCTGTTAAATTGTCTGCTATAATCAAAAACTGTAATTCACAAGCATATTTTTAGTGAATACCTCATGAAATTCAGATTTCAAATTCAAACTAACAATTTTTAATTCAATGAAATGTAGAAAGTAGCTAAGGAAAAATGAATTCCTGCTGTCCCTAAGCTGTTACTGCAATGCACTTGGATACTTTATTTAAAGAGAAAAATAAATAAATTTTCTCCTAATCTTTTAAAGATCAAAATTCTGGGCAAAAGCTGGGCAAGAAATGATACTTTGACTAAAATATTCGTGCGTGTGTGTGTTTGCATGTATGCATATGAACATGTCATTCAAGTTCTCACTAATCTATGTAATAGCAGCATAAATGGTCCCACTGCTGTTTAACTCATAACAGAGCAGAGGGGCAAAGTATAGAGAGGAGATGAAAAGGCTAGCTTTACAAATGCTCCCAATATTTTAGAAGCTTTGATAATTTGGATTATGTAGGTTTTTTTTTTATAGTCCTGCTTGGGGAGAGAAAGTGGGCCTCCTTGGTGAACAGAAGTGACTGTTTGTGCAATAGAATTGATTATCTGTTCAAGATGGCTTATGCTGCAGGACTATAAAAAATTGCAGGTGGCTTTGGTTACAAGAGGAGCTATCAGTCATCCTGAACTATTGACATATTTTTATGTACTGTAGTCTCAAATCACTCACTAAGGTTACCTATTCGTCCATGAAATCTACAATTCAGAGTCCCAGCTAAGGGAAAAGAAGGGATTTAAACTGAAAAGTCTTCTCTCCCTAGTCGTATAGCAACATCATATTTTAAAGCTAGATGGAGGGGACCGGCTAAGTTTCCTTAAGCTCACCATCTCAGAGTAGCACTGGTGTCCAGCCACCACCTTTGTTCAAATGATAACTCAGAGAGCTGTGAATCCAGGGATTGGGAAAAGCTACTTAAACTCTTTTCATAGCTTTGATTTATCATTGGTCATGAAGTAATAAAAATTATAGTGAATACAGTCATGCATCGCTTAACAAAGGGGATATATTCTGAGAAATGTGTCATTGGGCAATTCTGTCACTGTGTGAAAATCAGAATGTATCTTACACAAATCTATAGGGTATAGCCTACGATACACCTAGGCTATATGGTACTAATCCTATGCGACCACCATTGCATTATGCGGTCCGTTATTGACCAAAATGTTGTTACGCAGCACATGACTGTATTTTTCTTCAAAAGGGTGCTTGTCACTGGGCAAATTGCAGATGAAATCAACTTCAGTCTGGTCCCAGGAGCTTAAAAATTACTAAGCATGTGCTAACCTTCCTGCATCATTGCAGAGAGACAAATAACTAAACACAAAGCTGAGAGTGAGAATTCCCTTTAAGAGATGGCTTAAAATGCTGCAATTATGGCTGTGTGATTTCCTGGCTAATGACCACAGGGCTGTAACTTTTAAGCACATAATGCTGGATATGAGATGAGGTGGCAAGTTGTTTTTATTGGCATTTCTTTCCTACTATAAAAACTCTCAATCTAGGTCTAAATTAGTGAATTTTGTTACACCTTCATTCCACAGTTCCTCTCTTAAATTCCAAGCTCTGAGCAATCCCATTTTGTCTGCTTCCAGAACTGGTGGTCATTCCCTAGGACTCTATTATATTCAACCCCATGAAGCAAATGACTCATTCTGTAAAGTGTTTCCTTTCCCTCCTTCTACTGTCCAATATTTGGGCATTTTATACTTCATCAGTACCTTTATCAAGCAGAACCTTATCAAGCAGAAATTTGAACACGAAGTGGTAAACTCAATCGTCAAAAGAAATGGAAGTTATCACAGGGAATAGAAGAATCCATCAATAATATTATGGTATAGCATATTTTGGTGATTTTCTTTTTCTTGGTTATTATTGTCTCAAAATATACAGTTTGTGGAGTTGACTATTATTCCATGGAATACTCATAGATGAAATATGCTGAAACCTATGTAGAATTTTTTTGTAAAAAGACAAAAAAGAAGAACACTACTTGACAATCAAATCAATTACAGTTGACTTCCATTCTATGTTGCTGTGAGCTTTGTTTCTTTTCACCTATTTCTGGCACTAGCACCATGATTTCCCATTTATTTATTCACTTATTCAGCATGTAATACTGATATGTCAGACATAGTATGAGGTAACAGCAATAAAATCCTAAAGAAATCACAGTGCCTGAATGCAAAAAGCTCAATAGTGCCACATATATGCATACCAAAAAAATTCTTTTAAAGAAAAGAGCAAAGAAGAAAGGCGAGTAGGGAGGGGGGAAAAAGAGAATCACACTACTGTAGTGGAAGTACACTTTTAATAGAAAACTGAAACAAGAGTGAAGATCCACATCCCAGGGTGGAAGGAGGAAGAGAGAGGAGTGGCAGGAAAGGCTTGGCTGAGAAACTTTGAACAGAGTCTTGAAGGACAGGAGGCGCTCACCTGACGAGTTAAGAAAGTGGTGGAGGAAGGACAGAAGCAGCAAAAGCAGTGAGGGAGTCTTCTGTCCCCAGGCTTGAAACCTTCTTTAAGATATTCCCCTCCTTCACCTTTCACATCTTCACAGTTACCAAGGCCTGGCCTTTCTAGCTTTGAAATCTCACACCACCCGCATCTCTCTCTTCCTGCTGGTTTCACTCCAGTAGAGGACTTTATCATGCAAAGTGCACTACTGAGGTAGCCCCCAACCAACCTTCATTCCCTCTACTCTACTCTCTTCACTTCCCAACTCAGCTCCCTCCAGCAGGCGCTCTACTGCCTACACAAGCCTCCAAAAATTGCCCTGTGCTCAGCCAATTGCCTACAGGTTAAAACTCTAAAGCACTCATTCAGACTCAGTTCTAGGGTCTTTCTAATCTGCACCAATCTCGTAATCAACTTTATGCTTCACCACTTTGCTCCATTTGAGGTGGTGACTTCATTGCCTGACAAATGGACAAGGCTATAAAATGGGACCATAATAGTAACTATCTTATAGGATGAAGATTAAACAAGAATGTATATACAAAGACAGCAGAGTGCCTGGCACTTTGTGGGCCCTCAATAAATAGGAGGAGTTGAGGGGAGGAGAGGGGATGGGGAGGGGAAGGAAGAAGAGAGCTGCTTCTACTTTAGCGTCTCCCGCAAGACCACCTTGCCTCATTCTCTCTTCCTCTCCTCATCTTTAAAATGTCCATTAACAATTTCACTCTGCCATAGTAACTCTCCCCTCTGGGAACACAATTCAGTACTAATTTTCTCTATTCATTATTTACCCTGACAAACCTTAATTCTCCTAATATTTCCTCTCCTCCTTTCTTTAAAGGGAGAACCACCATCCTCTTAGTTTATCCCAGCAAAACGATCACTCCCTCCTCATTCCACAATCACTTGTCACCAAGTCCTTTAAAATTCTCATCTTCTAGATTCAAATAGTCCCTTCTCGCCATCCATATTTTCCAGAATGTTCATTTCACTAACTAGAGATAAACAAATACAGACCCAATTTATTCACTAATTATGACTGCAGATATGTCTCCATGGAGAACTTAATGGTAATGTTTGACAACATACGGCTGTTGTGAAGATTAAATGAGATAATATAAGTAAAATTTATAAACTATCTTTAAACGCAAACATATGACATTGTGATGTTTTTGTTATGGCCGTAGAAAAAATTTCAGTAACTTGATCAAAAACTCCTGGTAAACAACAGCAAGCAGGTTAATTAATAGCAAATTGGCATTTGAAATTAACGGAATATAGTATCAAGGTATCAAAACATCTAGATTAGACCACCTTAAAGAAGTAGTTCAACTTCTACTTCAACATAATGGACTAAATTAGATCAGACCAACCTTCCCAATTGAGAACTAAATAACCAGAGGGGGAAACTGTTAATATAGCCTCTGCTTGAAGGCGTTAGAGGACGATCAAGACACACGGACTTGAAGGGCCACGACTGTGGAGAGAGGGGAACCCAATACTGCCTCCTCTTTAACCCAATTGCTGCTTCTATTACAGACAGTCAAGAGACTAAGAAGCTAAATAGGGCTGATTTCAATCTCACAGAGCTGGGCAGGCAAAAGTCGGAGTTCACTGCCTGCTAAGGAAAAGCAGCCCTGGTAACAATCCAGACCTTCAGCTGGGATTCCCAAGGGCTAAACCAAAGGAGTAAAACAGAAACTGAGCAGCCCTCCCAAGGACCAAAGGCCACCTCACAAGGGCTAAAGTCCACCCTTGCAACCATTTAATCTCTGCCTGTATCAAAGTGCTCTGTCCTTACCCTGCCTGCCTCCCGGAAGAAAAGTAAATATCTTCAGAGGAAAATAACATCACCCACAGCAATATTATCTCTATACTTTTAATACACAATGCCCAGCATTCCTCAGAAATCATCATGCTCACAAAAATAAGAACTAACCAAAATCAACAATAAAGTAAGAAACAGACCCACAGGGAATTCAGGTACTGTAGTTATCAGAAGATGACTTTAGAATAAGTGATTAGTATGTTTAATAAATAAGAGAGCAAACTAAAGAATTTCAGTGTAAAATGAATCAAAAGGACATCTTCTAATTTAAAATATAACCACTGGTAGGAAAATATTCAACATATGGGTTTAAGCATATTATATATAGCTGAAGAGATAAAAGTGAACTGGACGCTACATCAGGAGGAAATATCCAGATTACAGCACGGAAAGAAAAGGGGAAAGCAACATATGAAACCCATGTTAATATACTCGTAATTAGAATCCCAGAAGAGAGGAGAGGATGGGATAAAAGCAATACCTGAAAAGATAATGGCTGAGAATTTTCCAAAATCGATGAAAGAAATCAAGCCACAGATTCAAGAAGTGCTACAAATCTTGAGTAAGGTAAAGATAAGGAAATTCACACCTAGAACGTTATAGTAAATGTTCTGAAAAACCAAAGACTGCTGAAAACCAAAGACAAAAATGAAATCTTAAAATTGCTAAAAAACAAAGACAAAGTGAATATTATTAAAGCTGTAGAGGGTGGGGCATTTAATGGGGGAGATAGAGTATTTTCAAATGGCAAAAATAAGACTGACAGATACTCAACAGAATCCTGGTAGCCAAAAGACAAGTTATCAGAAATGATATCTAATGCACTGAAAGAAAATTTCCAAGAATTCTATACCCAGTGAGAATGTCCTTCAAATATAGAGGCAATATAAAGTCCTTTAAATAAACTCTGAGGGATCTTATCACCAGAATACCTGAACTGAAGAAATTCTAAAGGGAGCTCTTAAGCAGAAGGAAAACAATAACCCAAATGAAAGCTTGTTGTACAGTTCTCCCCAATGAGCATTTTTAAGTAGATCTGAAATATCAAGACTGAAGTCCTAAAGATTGAAAAATATCTTTAGGCCTCTGCTTTATCTATCCTGTTCAATATTTGTTTCAATGACTTGAATGACATTAATAAAAAAGAAATACAGAAAATATGGAAATGTAAATATGTCAAATAATATTTAAAATTCAAAAATATACCCCCATATACCACAAAAACTGACCAATACACTTCTACTGAAAAACTCTTTATGATTTGGAGCTATACATTTACCTATACTTGCCCTTAGAAAACCTTGCATTCCCACCCAACCATTTCCAAACCATCAAAATCTCTATCCTTCCTTCAAGATCTATCTTAAGTTCCTCTAACAAACATTTATTGATCACCTATTATGTGCCTATTTTTGTTGATTTTTACCAGGCACTGTCATAGTTTCTAGGACAGAAAGGCAGATTGTACCCATTGTCTCCCCAGGGTAGAGGCTGTCCGGTCGTCTTTCCTGACTGCACACAACTGAATATATTCTATCCTTCTTCTAACAAGAAAAACTCCTAGAACACCCACGATGGCCATCTGTTTTTTGTTGGTTGTTTTTTAACTCATCACTACACCACAATCTCCCTGGGATTCATCATCGGTGATCTCTCTACATCATTTAGCACTGCGTTCTGCACACCAGAGCCTTTACATAAATAACCATTGAATTAAATCTTGACGAGAGGGAGCAATGGGCCCCCACTCACATCATAGAATTTAGTAGAGGCAAACAGAAAATCCTCCCTTTAAGATTTTAAAATTGAACTACATAAGCATTGCACAGAAAAACCCTGACTTATATGAACAAAATACCTCAATACTTTAGCTAATAAACACCTTGATATATTTCAAATGTATTCTTTAGGTTGAATCTTGTTCTTGAAGGCTAGAGCAGACTTAGCACACAGGAAGTCATCTTCCCATCCAGACACCCACAGAAACTGACTTTTCCTGTTCAGCCTGAAAATATCTTAAAAGACTTGAAATCAAAACAGGGAAGAGCGACGCCCGATGAGAACTGGCATTCAGCAGAGAATCTCAGCCATTCAGCGTCAGAGGTATAGATGCTTTCCTTTCCCTTCATTCTCAGCTTTGAAATAATATTACTTTCACCCGGGTTTCTGCCAATTCCAAAACAATTTTGAATTTTATTTGTTAAATTAAACTTTGTATTCTAGTTTCCTTGGTTATTGACTTAACCTTCTGGGGATAAAATTGTTTGCAAGGCAAGTCGAGATTTTACTACATGCTGTTGTTAGCAAAAAAGAAATTCATGGCAAAAGTCTGGACAGTTGAAGTCTCACCTCCCCTGTCTCGTTTTACTATGTAATTTTGTAACTCAAACTTTAAAAAACATCACATAAAAACTCCTCCATCTGACTTGGCACTCTTTGGTATATGACCACAGTAAGATCACCTGCCCTTTTATTCTCCCCCAAATGCTGTTCTCAGGGCTTCTGTTTTGACGTTTACAGATCTTTTTAATACAGGTGTGTATCTCCTTAATAAATAAGAGAATCAGTGTAGAGTAGAAAGTCTTGGGATTAAAGTCAGTCATCCTTATGTCTAATCCCCAGTTCTCCTGTTAAACGTCTACGTGTTGTTAAACACGTTGCTAAGATACTTTCTGAGTCTCAGAAATGGCATCTGTGAAATGGCGCTAATAATATCGTATTCTCAGGATTTTCAGAATAGACCTAAATAATAAATGGAAATCTCTGATCACGGTACCTGATATGGTAGACGTATATGTACACACACATACATACATACGTACATACATGTGTGCACTCGTACTTTCTATCTGCTGTCTTTCCACTTCCATATCCAAGAATGAGTACCTCTCTATTTCAGTGCTAGCTAAACAACCGTGTTTACGTCTCTAGATCAATTTCAAATTCCCTTATTCTCCAAACCATACTCTGCATTCAGTTTAGACATCTGAGTCATAAATACTCATCTCCTTCCCCTGATATTTCTTTTAGGAATTTTGTGCATGTCTTTTATGGTGGTTGTTCTTCATAGATCATTCTTGTTACCTGCCCCCATTCGTACCATTTCCTTTGACATCCCCTCCCCACTCAACTACACACAAATGTTGGTTTATAATCTTGAAGATCAAATTGATGTTGCCTTTCAACATGCATTCTTCCTGAGATGCACTCCACCCATAGCCATGCTTCCATTTTTATATATAAAGTCCCACTCTAGAAAATCCTATCCTGTTTTTAGTATCATTTACAGAGGCATAAATATTCCTTTCATACATACTTTTTTCTTTACCAAAGTTACAATATTGCCTCTCCTAACTTGTCTCTCAAATAACTTAGGTAGCCCGTTGGGGATACCCACATTATTATAAGGCAAAAACAAGAAGGTCTTTGCAACTAGAGTGCCTTTCTTTTTTATTGAGTGCTTACAATATGCTAGGTTTTGTTGTAAGCATTTTACATATATGAATGCATCACATTTCACAACTCTATGAGGTAGATTACATTATTATCCCCACGTAATAAATAAGGAAAGTGAGACACAGAAATTAGCTAAAAATAACTAGACGACACCCGGCTAGCAAGTGACAGAGTACTCAGACCCAGGTACTCCAGCACCACTGTGGTAGAGGTGACCCTGGGATGTGTAACAGAAGCCGGTTAAGTCAACACTGCTTCCTGCAGAATATGCTGGGGTGACAAGTCTGAACTCAGTCCCTCGGCTCCACACCAGTGAGGGTGCTAAGAGAGCAGTGCGCCTCGTGAGAAAACAGACAGAAGTCAATGTTTCTTTGAAAAAACCCCTCATGCTCCTCTGCAGCTCAGCTCGCCCTCCATCCTGCACTCTCCAGCCCTGCTTGGGGATGCATGAGAGATGGTGGGGTTTGCATTCCTCTCACACCACTGTTTTAAATTCATGAGTAAGCCTGGAAGCATTATGACAATCCCTCTCCTCACTTCTCCAGAAAGCTTACACTTTCTTAGAGTCTGGCAGAGAATCTCCTATCTCATCTTTCCACTTCTGATACAGTACACATACCAATTTTTAAAATTCAGGCTCCAGGAAGTATACCTATTTCTTCACTTGCATAGGCATTACACGCATGTTTACTCTGTGATAACTCATCCAGGTATACAATTATTTGTTGTATATTCTTCTGTATGTATGTTATGCTTTAATCACAATTTTTTTCAAAGTATATCTATTTAAGTACAAAAACTACATACAAACTTCTTTCTAAAATTTTAACACTTCATTTTTGACTTAAGCCATCTTATACTGATAAGGGGCAGTTCTTTGAAATGTCTTTTTATACTTAAAAATATTAACTGAGCTAGTACATAAACAGAAGCTTAGATCTTCGAAGTACTTAAATGGCTTAATCTTGTGCCTCCCTCAATTCACATACCCCAAGATCCAACATCCCTAGCTACTTGCTGTTTAATAAACATGCAATATTTTTTCACCCCTGGAATGCTCTTCATCTAATTCATTCAACAAATGCTCATTTAGTCAAGAAACAAAGTTGAACAAAAAGAGACAGTCTCTGTCTAGTAGGAAAAATAGACATCATTCAAATAACCATGCAAATAATGTAAAAGTGCAGCTGTGATAAGTGGAGAGGTACTTGATGAGTGAGCATTTAGAAAGGATTTGATTTAGAGAAATCAGGCTTACCTAAGGAAGTAAACATGGGATTTGAGATCTAAAGGCTTGCCTAAGGAAGTAATTTAGGACTTGGGATTTAAAGGATTGAACCAGGGAAGAGAGATGGGGGAAGCTTTCCAGGCAGAGGGAAATGAACATGCAAAGGCCCTGGGGCAAGTGTAGGTTGGTAAATAAGAGGAGCCAAAAGAAGGCAATATCCTTCTCTGCTTTCAAAATCCCTCCTCTTCCACTAAATACAGTTGTCCCTTGGTATCCATAAGGGATTGGTTCCAGGACCCCCTCAGATACTAAAATTTGCTGATGCTCAAGTCCCTTAGCCCTCGGTACCATATAGAGGGCCTACTGTACTGCTCAAATGTCACTTCTTCTGTTCCCTCCTCCCCATTTGCACTGTAAATGGATATACCCCTCATACCATTATAGCACTTCTTTCATCGTTCTGTTAGCACTTAGCTCACTGTATTGCAATTATCTGTTTATACATCTGTCTCCCTCACTAGAGTGAGAATTCACGAGGACAGGACCAATAACGTTTTATCTTTGTGTCTCTCTGCACACAAGGATAAGCATATTTTAAATGCTCACTAAGTGTTTTCTGAATGAAACAGGACAACCTAACCACGCCACGCACATCCAGACATAAACATCTTACCTTGAAACTGTATTACCTACTTTGTGAGTTGTCTAAATTTTTTGCAAAGACTCAGCTGTAAAGTAGCAACTTTTAAAAAAGCCTTTTTGCCCCCTAACCTTAATGAATCATAAGGTGTTATTTACTTCAGCATCAGAAACAGCTGCCCAGACTTTGTTAGCACCACGCAATTCATTTTATAAATATCACACAATTATCTAATTTCTAAAAGTCTCTGCATGCTTTGAAAGGTGTTATTTTGGAAACAAGTCCTGGCCCGTCCCAGGGAAATTCCCAAACCAGCATTGTCATTGCTAAGTATATCTACAGAAGCACTGAAAGGCCGGAGAGGAAGCATAAATCCCCTGTGGACATTCAGAGCACTGACAGCCTGGCATGAGAGGGGTCCACGCCCCCCAGTCAAGGCTGCAGCCACCTGGCCTGCTTGCACTTGCAGGTAATAATTCCAGAGCGAGGACAGCAAAGCCGACACTCAGCTTCCCCTGCCCAGAACAGCACCAGCCCCCGCACGGCAGCTGCTGCCTGCCCGCCTTTATATGACTCCCCGGCAGGAGCAGGAAGGATTACTGAACAGTGGCAGGCTTGTCTGCTGGCCTTTCTGCTGAGCCCTCCGAACGGGAATCGCAGCCTCGGAGGTTTTCCTTACATGGTGTCAGCAACTCCACTGCACATTCTCCTCCCACCTCCAAACCCAATCCCACCCTTTTAGGGAGAGGAAAAACAATGAAATCAAGATTAGGGGATTCCTGTTGCAACCCAATCCTCGGCTCTCCAGCTATTCGATATGGGGTTGTCAGATGGGGCTCTCCCCCTCCAAGGGCTATCTGGACCTGACATCTTTACAGGATTAGGGGGAGGTTAGCCATGGTGGGAGTGGTAATTTAAAACCGAGCCTCCTGGAGCCGTGTTTATGAATACTAGCAGATGTGTGCCTATCATTCCCATACTCACAGGCACACTCCTGGAGCCCTAGAACCAAGACCAGATCCCTGAGAACTGCACCGGCTCACACCGCTGCACACCACTTCCCCCTCTGACTCGTCTCTGCTCTGAAGGGGCAGGATGTGGACTGCCTGGGAAAGGAGCCCTTCGCCAGCCCAGTCATACGGCTGCCCTTTGATCTCTTCCCACCAGACTGTGTTACTTTGTGGGCTGGGATTTTTCTTCTTGTGTGTTTTTTTTCTTAATCTGGCATCCATGGAAGTTAGTACTTTATTACAGATTTCCTGCCTTTATTTATCTCATTTAATTATAAAATCTCCTGGGAAGAAGGAAGGGATTCTGTGAAATGCCAGGGAAAGGAGCAGAGCCCACCAAGGAAAGCCAGGTCACGTTCTGAGGAGGGAGGGGACGCACCCCTGACTCGGCGGTCTGTCCGGTGCACTGCTATCTTCCTGCATTGGGATGTGTTTCATAATACCACATGACCTAACCTGTCTCCCTCTGAACAGGGAAGCTGTTTATCTTCCACAACCGGGGTCCTCGGCAGTGTGTCTTCTCTCAGACAGGACTGGGCGGAGGGAAAAACTGAAGCAGAGAAGTTAGACCGTGGTGGGTGGGGGATTCCCCAGCATCCTCGTCTAAGCTTCTGCCCCAGACCCGTTCTCAGAGGCCTGTATCCGAGCTTTACACACACTCCCCTTCTGAGGAAAAGGATAGCCCTAGGGATGGGTCAGAATAAAGCCTTCTCCTCCTCTGGGAACTCTCTCTGAATGGCCCTGTCCCCAAACCCCTCCTCCAAATAGGCTTCCCTCCCCACCATGTTCTTATGGTCCATGCGCTTGCCTTACTGGGGCATTTACCACCTTTTTAGGAAAGTATTTGTTAACCTATCAGTCACTCCCAATAGAATGTAAGCCCCAAGAGGGCAGGAAATGCATAGTATTTAGAAGGTGCTCAATGAATGTGGATGAAGTGAACTACGAATTTCCAGTACTTTGGCTGTAGACATGAAGCCTTAAACCAAAAACACATCTTTTTCTTATATAAGTATTTATTTAATCATTTTAGCTTATACAAAGCAGAAATTTACTATTTCTGACTTTCTTAAATTAAGGTCACACTGGTTTATAACATTATATAAATTTTAGGTGTACATCATATTTCAACTTCTGTATAGACTGTAGAGTAAAAAAAAAAAGTGTTTTTCATGGGTTCTCTTCAAATACCAAAGAGCTTACATATTAAACCAGTATTTAATCAGAAATTATGTTAGGACTAGTCACAGAAGGCAAATTTGAACCCATAGAAGCTACCCTGCTTGATCCTAAAACTTATGTTCCCCTTAATGTAATATATTCTGTTGTAGTAAATATTTACTAAGTAGCTGTATTCCTCACCTTTAAACCCTGTTAAAATGAAACTGACTTGTCTATGCAGACCCCTTTTGAGCCCCTGAGAGAAATTCTGTTGAAGAGCAATCTCCAGGGTTTCATCCACACTGCCCACTTGCCTCTCTGACACTCACAGCTTCCCTCGTTTTATAATATTGCCTTTAAACTCACTACCTTGGGTCTAGCTCCCTGGATGAAGGGCCAGAATTTAGACTGATCCCAGCTTTCTCTAATTTTGACATCAGCACGTCTGTAGGCCAGACACATCAGCCCTAAAGCTCTGCAAACTACAAACACAGGAAAACAGTAGGGGAAGATTATAAACATGTCTCCAAGTGCTTACGCATCTCTGAAATTTTCTCTTCTCTCTCCTCACAGCTGAAATGTGAGGAAAGCTAGGTTCTCAGCCTCTATAGGACCAATTATTTAACAGAATAAAAATGTTTTAGCAGTAATTTAGGGTTCCCAGCTTTTAATGAAGATAAGACCACTTATGGATCCAATCCATGGAAACTAAAAACTCCCCAAAAGAATAAAAATTGTGGGGTATATAGTTACCAAACTCTGCTATCTCAATAGCACGGAATCAAAAAAGTTACAAATTAACAAGACTCATTTCTCACAAGCATATTGGGGAAAAAAAAGGCATATAAACTATTTCCTGGGGGGAAAAAAGCACACTATGGTCCCACACAACCTCAAAATCTTGAATTTGATGCTTTACATTCTACAAGTATATCCTATAATCCAGGCATCGGCAAACTTTTTCTATTAAAGGCGAGATAGTAAATATTTTTGCTTTTATGGGCCATATCGACTTTGTCCCAGCTACTCAGTTGTGCCTTTGTAGCCCCAAAGCAGCCATAGACAATACATAAATGGGTGGACATGGCTGTGTTCCATTAAAACTTTATTTAGAAAACCAGATGATGTAATCAGTGGTTGAATCCATCAACATTACTAATAATAAATTGTAGAAGATCCAGACTTCACAATAACCCTATCCCAAACACAGTTCTGTCAGCTAGCACTGAATTTGAGCTAAAAACAACTCAACTTCCCTAGGCTAGTGTCTCAGCAAAGAAATACCCAGGATAATGATCTTTTGTGTTTGAAGACCATGCCTCAGCAGTGTTGAAATGTTACCAGCATCGGTGGAAATTCATGCTTTCTCTTTAAAATAACCCTGAGTTTTAGGAAACTGCATGCATACATGAGCCAGCCAAACAGCCGGAAGATACAAAGCTGGTGTCAACTCAGGAAAGGTGATTCATCCACGTGGACATCAAATCCATGATTCTGATCTGAATATAACCATCTAAGCTCATCTACTCGGTACCACCATATTCAGTCACTTGCTAGAGCACCAAGCTAGGTCATGGGGATAAAAATATTTAACAACAATATACATCCAGAAAATATGAGCACTGAAAAGGATCTTTTGGGTCATCTAAGACAAATTTAATTTATACAGAGAAACTAAGGTAAAGAAAAATTCTCACTTGCCCAAGATCACAAAGCTACACTGTAGAGGAGGCATGACTACATGACAGTAATCCATGTGTTCTGAGAAGTAGGGACAATGTCAATTATGACTCAACACTGTATTCCCAGCCTTGACAACAGTTCCTGGCATAGAGTAGGCAACTAAGAAATATCTGTTGAATAAACAGATAAAGAATTAATGAATAAATGACAAATGAGCCAGACTTCCATCCTTTCCCATCAAAAATTGTGTGGACTAATAAATTCTTTGTTCAAAAAGAATGTTCTCTGTGTATATTTCTTCCCGATGTTGAATTGTGCATTTAGTCCTTGAGACACCACAATGAACTGCTGAACTAATGTGAGTACCCTAAAGGGATAGAAGCATCACTCAAGGCAGCTAATTCTGTCTTAAGGAATTATTTATGCATGATGAGAATCTGTCTGGAACATCAATGATGCCTTTATCTTCAACTACTACTCACAGAGGACTCAGCCTAAGTGTACTCATACTGTCTGCCCGGGGTTTCCCAGGACTTGCAGAATGTAAGCCTGATTGCCTAGAGAGGTCATGGGTTATTTCACATTATCTACATCCACTCATCCATCACCGTGTGACTTAGTGGTATACAAAGCAATCTCTTCAAAGCAAAGGTTAGGAGGCACTCTGACTATTCCTGACTGTTGCCATATTTTCCCTTCCTGACAACAGACAGGCCAGGTGCCGCTCTGGGAGACTTTGCTACACAGGGAGGTGCTCCTACTCGACCACCATCATATCTAAGTATCTTGCCCAGCTCCACAGTTGAAGGTCAAGTGGAAACAACCTGCATTCCTTCCACAGGTGTTGGCCTTTTAAAAGGAATGCAGACTTTGAGCTCCTTTTATGTTTTCAAAATATTACTTTTTCTTTGAACTAACTTGGAATGTGTAACTTTATCCACAGACCGTGCACTTTTACATTTACCCAAACTGTATTGCTATGACATGACTCTTACATATCTCAACTATTAAAAAGATCCTTGGAGACTCTCACTATGGAGAGCTAGAAAATAAACTCTCTTCTACTTTTCCTTGGAAAGGCCATATATAAATATGTACATATACACATTTATGTGTGTTTGTGTATGGGGGGGGGGGGTGAGGGGAGAATGGCAGCCTTAATTAAAAGGGCCAGAATATTCAACACCACTTTCTAGCATTCCTTCCTAAATCTGAAACAATGACTACTCAGCAGTAGGCCAGTAGTGAACCAGAAATAATTAAGAGGAGGAAAATGCCCTGCTCCTTAATCACTTAAGTCTTTTAAAGAAAAACACAACACAATGTTTGTCTAATTTACAAAAATTACGCACTTTCCCAATTATTTCAAAGCAACAAAAAATATTACATTGATCAATTACAGAATAATTAAAATATTTAAAATATATGCCCTCTGAAAATAAATATTTCAGGTAACACTTTCTTGGTTCTTCGTGCTTTATTGGTTTAACGGTCTTTTGGAAATATTAGTATTTAACGCTGAACTCACAAAAAATTCTGAAATACTGAAAAGCAACACACACACAGGTACTTTTTGACTTATTTCACACACATAATTTTCCAGGGTGACACACACAGACACACCTTTATAGAATTGAAATGCCAGATTCAAAATAAATTCAAAACATTTACAAGATAAATTCAGACATCTGAGGGGGTTTTCCCACAATTAAATTTGCAGTGCTATCAACAAAATCGGTTTATTTTAAGATTGCCTGCCCAATATATAAATTTCCCTTTGTGTTTGAAATACTTTTATCAGATAAGATAGCTTTTGTTTAAACTGCTATTTTCAGAATTTGCTTTGGGGGTTTTGAATACACACAGTTGAAGTAACTTGAGATTTCCTACCCTGCTTTAAAATGTGTTTCTTCTGTCTGTTTGTATTTAGTAATTTCCTGTCAAATAACCTCACATAATTAACTTTCCTTGCTCCAACCTACTTTTTTCCCCCTATTCCTGCTTCCTGAGGACGGTAATAAAATGCTGATTACATTCGGCTGTTATCTGCCTTTTCCTTCTCCATCGCCCTCCCTCACTCCCTTTGTCAGAGCCCACACTCAGGTTTCAGCAGTTGGTGGACTGGGAGAGACCTGGAACAGAGGAAGCAAAGCAGACTTTGGGAGTTCCTGTTCATCGTTTATTGGGTAGCCCCATTGCTGAGCTGGGGCCAATTAAGTAGTGGGAGATACATCCTGCTTTTTTTCCAAAATCAGTGAAACCCATGGACCAAATTCCCCCTCAGCTGTTCCTCATGCATATGGGAATGTCTCTCTCGTTACTGATCCAAAGCTGAGATGGCTGCAAAGAGCACTAGTCCTAAGAGGCTTAGGACAGGAAGAATGCCCACCAACATTTACAGAATTCTATTTACAGATATAAATAGAAATTAAACCTAGCTTTTTTCATATAACTGAGCAGATCAGCACATTATTTCTTGATCATTAATCTTTCATTTCACACTAACTGAACACTTCATAGAAATTATACAAGTAATTCATTAGCTTTATTACCCAGGCATTCCAAACGCACACATCCAAAAATGTGGCATGAGAAGAAAAAGCAAAAAATGTTATGAATCCACCGAATTTTAGTGTTGGTACTTTCAGAACACAATGACTGATCACCTTCAAGTAGGTCAGGGTTTCCTATCCTAGCACTATTGACATATCCGACCAAATATTTCTTTGTTGTAGGGGGCTGTCCTGTTCATTGTCCTCTAGGATGCTTAGCAGCATCCATGACCTCTAGATGCTAGAGGCAAGTAGTATCTTCAACCCCTCCTGTTTGTGACCATGAGAAATGTCTCCAGGGGCTGGCCCATGGCCCAGTGGTTAAAGTTCCATGCACTCTGCTTCAGCAGCCTGGGTTCACACGTTCAGATCCTGGGCGCAGACCTACACCACTCAACTGCCGTGCTGTGGTGGCATCCAACATACAAAGCAGAGGAAGACTGGCACAAACGTTAGCTCAGAGCTAATCTTCCTCAAGCAAGAAAAAAAAAAAAAAGAGGAAGACTGGCAACAGATGTTCACACAGGGTGAATCTTCCTCAGCCAAAAAATAAGTCTCCACATATTGGCAAATGTCCTGGGGAAAATCACCCTCAGTTGAACAACAATGATATATATATTAAACTCAGAACAGTAAAGCTGCTTCTCTTCATTCCTCACAGACAAAAACACAGTTTGTGAAAACTCCAGCTACTTCATCATATGAAGGATTCAACCTTATACAGTCATGTGTTGCTTAACAACGAGAATATATTCTGAGAAAAACGTCAGGTGATTTCCTCATGGTGTAAAATCATAAAGTGTACTGAAGAGGAACAAAAATTTGCCACCCCAAAATGTGTCTCTTTAACATGAGGATTATTTTAGGCTGATTCTTTTTAAAAAACAAAAGACTCAGAAAGTTTTTATTTTTTACCTCCCCGTTAACTGCCTAAGAGAATTCAGATAAAAAAACCCATCTCAGGAAAGGAGCAATCATATTAACATAACAGGAACTAAGTGACAGACAGGGAGAAACCTAGAAAGGCCTGTTTATTGGGCTCTGCTCTGTGTTCTTCTGTTTCTGTGTGCTCACACACCTGTTTTCCAAACATTTCCTCGTTTTCACCTACCTACAAATTGCCTTCCCTCCCTTTGAAGTCCCTGACACTTCCCACCCCCAACATCTTTTGTCTTTAGCTGAGGATGGTATTTAAGGTGAAGGCTTCAGCCATTTTGGTGAGTTACTCTGTTTTCCTGAGTTTCTCCCATGTATACATGTTATTAAACTTTTGTTTGCTTTTCTCCTGTTTGTCTCATGTCAATTTAATTCTTAGACTAGCCAGAAGAAGGGTAGAGGAAAATTCCTTCCTCCCCTATAGTACTTACACAAATCTAGACGGTATAGCCTACTACACACCTAGGTTATGTGGTACTAATCTTATGGGACCACCATCATCTATGTGATCCATCACTGATCGAAACGTCATTATGCAGTACGTGACTAGTTCCAGGAAAGGTCTCCATCCTGACCACTAAACATTTAAAGAAGTAAATGATAGTGACTTCATATCATGATGGTGCCTTAGGTTCACAAGTGACACATCTCACTGTTTCAAACCCATTGGAAAGATCACAAGAGGTTTCAAGGAACAAAATCATAAACATCTTCATGGACCAAAAACAGACCAGAAATGTCAAGTAGTAAGAGGGGCTAAGCCACAGGATGCCGGAATCCCGAGCTATCTAAGCCAATGGTGGTTGTGAGCTTGATGCCTGATGACACAGTCCACAACCAAGCAGTTTCACTCCAAGGTGTATGCCCTAGAGAAACTCTTGAAGATATGCATCAGTTGATATGTACTGGAGTGTTCATAACTGCACTGCTATTGATAGCAGAACAATGGAAATGCAGAAGTTCACTAATGGAAGAATAGATAAATATACTGTAGTATATGTGAACAATGTAATATTATTCACAGCTACAGTAGAAAATTGCTGCTACAGGTAACACTAATGAATCTTAGAAACATGATTTTGAATAAAGAGCAAGTCACAAAAACTACCCACAATGTGATAATATTGTTAGGAAGCTCAAATATAAGCAAATCTAAATCTATTAAATCTATTTTGAAAAACCCAGTACGTGTATTCTTAAAGGCAAAAGAATGAAAAACACTAAATTCAGACTAGTAGTTTTCTCTGGGGAGGAAGTAAGGGGTTATACACAGGTAAACTGAATTGCCTTGGAAATGCCTCTGGTAAATTAATTGGTGTTCATTTAATATTCTGCTTCATAACACCCATATATAATATGTGTGCATGTGTGTATTCTTTGCATGTCTCAAATATAACAATTTTTTAAGTTTCTCTTTTAGAAAAAGGAAACAAAAGACCTAAGAAAAATGATGGCAAACAAAAAACAAAAGCAAATATTAAAGGATGTACTTCAGTAAAATTAAAAGTGAAGTCAAGGGATAAAAAAAAAAAAAGCCTGGGAATATCAGAAACAACAAGCAAAGAAATTGGCAAAATATCAGTAAATTTGATTAATTGACCAAGAAAGTAATAACCAATTTTTTAAGTTAAAAGGGTAAAGTTAAAACTCTAGGCAACAAAAACAAGATGAGGGGGGTTGTTTAATGGATAGTTAAGGCATGCTAAGCCCTTTTCATAGTCAGGAGGGTAAACATACTGAACCAACTACAGATTTTATTAGAAAACTTTATAGTTATATAATAGGATATTAAACATTTAAAAGCAATCACTGAAAAATATTACAAATTTCATCTGTGCTTTTCAATCCAGCAGAGGGAAAAAATAATTAGAAAAAGTTTTATGGAACCATATCAGGAAATGAGAAAAAAGAACCCAAGAGAAAAAATGGTAGGTAGAATGACTAAATAAGCTGTTAACGGGGTAGAAATAAATCAAAACAGATACGTAATCACAACAGGAGTGAACTCATAAAATGCATCTACTAAAAGAGAATCTGATGGAGGCTTAAAAGAGAGAAACCCAAAACAACTCAAGAAAGACTAAATATAAAGATTAGAAAAGATATACCAGGCAAATACTAAGTAAGGCTGTATTATAATATCAATATTAGAAAAAAGTAGAATTTAAGGCAAAAATATCTGAAGGTTAAAGAGCAACTCTACATAATAATAAAAGAAATAATCCATGAACATGTAACCATCATATGCTTATATTCACCAAATAATACAGCCTTAAAAACAAAAAGCAGGGCCAGCCCCGTGGCTTAGCGGTTAAGTGCGCGCACTCCGCTACTGGCGGCCCGGGTTCGGATCCCAGGCGCACACCGAGGCACCGCTTCTCCAGCCACGCTGAGGCCGCGTCCCACATACAGCAACTAGAAGGACGTGTAACTATGATGCACAACTATCTACTGGGGCTTTGGCGGCGGGGGGAGGATTGGCAATAAATGTTAGCTCAGAGCCGGTCTTCCTCAGCAAAAAGAGGAGGATTAGCATGGATGTTAGCTCAGGGCTGATCTTCCTCACAAAAAAAAAAAAGAAAAGCAAAAACTAACACAATTTTGAGAAGAGCTTGCTAAGTCCAAAATCCTAATGGGAGATTTTAACACGCCTTTGTCGAACACTGTTCATCAAGCAGTAAAATGTTAGTAAGGATGCAGAGAATTAAACAAAATTAAGTATCCAGTAAATACATTTAGAAACCTGGAGCCAGCAAGTAGAGTATATCAATTCTTTTCAAATACAGATAAAACAGTTTCTAAAATGGACCCTGTACTGTCATAAATTACAGCTCAATAAAAATTCAAAGAATCCATATTATACAGAACTTGCTCCCGAGGTTTGATTAAAATAGGAAATACAAAGACACTTAAATCTTTATATAGGAAGAGAAGAATAGGAAGTAATCAGCTAATTATTCAACTAAAGATGAAAAAGAAAATAATATTCACAAAGAGAGTAGAAGGAAGGAAATAAAGAAAAAAGTGTACAAAAGTAGAGGTGATAGAAAAGCCAAAAGTTTTTTTTTTTTTAATATTATTAGGATATATAACCATCTAGCAAGGTTGATGAAAGAAAAAAAGAGAAGGCACAAATAAACAATATCAGGAATGATAAAAAGCATATAGCAGATATAGCAAAAATTAAAACTCAGAGTTGAACCATTTATGCCAACAAAATTTAAAATTACATAATTCTATAGTTTCTCTTTACGAAAGTATTACAGCTAATAATTAGAACATCATCAGTTTGGAAACCCTAATGAAATAATGCACCTGGGTAATGATCATCAATGGCTGCTTAAGTCATAAAAAGAAAGCTAGATATCACTAGTCACAGGCCTCCTGAGGGAAGAATACAGAATCATCGATAAATAATTCTTGACCAAACAAACACCTAATTCCAAGCAAACCTCTAGACCAGTGCTGTCCAACAGAACTCTCTGTGTCTATGGAAATAGCACATATCCATGCTGTCCAATATGGTAGCCGCTAGCCACACATGACTACTAAACACCTGAAATGTGGCGAGTGCAACCAACAAACTGAAATTTTAACTTTAACTAGCTTAAAATAGTCATCTGTGGTTATTTTATTGGACAGTTCAGCTCAAGACCTAACTACAAATTTATAGGACACATACAGAGAAAAGAAGAACGTGATGCATTTAGCAAATCCAAACAATGGGAAATTCTATGGCATGTTCTCTTCAACAAATGAATTGCAAGGGAAAAATGAAGACAGGATTTACAGCAACCTAAAGGACATACTAGCCAACTGCAATGTTCAGACTTTATTTGGATCCAAAGAAAAAAAGTGTGAAAAAATTGAAACAAGCAGAGAAATTTGAACGCTGACAGAATATTAGTTGATATTTAAAAATTACTGTTAATCTCTCACATAGGATAATTGTACTCTGTTAACATTTCTAAAAACAGACTTTACATTTTTGAGATACATACTGAAATATTTAAGGATGAAATGATACAGGATGTGGGACTTGCTTCTAAATAACCCACTTGCAGGAAGGGAGTGGGTACACGAAACTGGAATGGTCATTCATTGATCACAGCAGGGTGACGAGTACATGAAGATTCATGATAGTATTTTTCCTACTTTAGAACATGCTTCAAATTTCCCAAAATAAAAAGTTTAAAAAGTATGTGCCTGTCCTTTTACCCAGAGACTTCCCTTTTAGGAACATGTCCTTAAGACATAATACAAATCTATAAAAATATGTGCACAGAGATGTTTATTTCAGCATTGTTTGCAGTCACCAAAGAAGAAAGAAAGGGGGAGGGGAGAAGAGGTAGAGAGAGGCAGAGAGGGAAGAAGAAAGAAGGAAAGAAAGGAAGGAAGAAAAAACTCTAGATGTGCACTAACAGGGAAATTGTTAGATATATGGTACACCCACACAAGGTATATTACCATTAAAAAGAATAAAGTAATTCTATAAATATGCTAAGTTACAAAATTATCTTCATCTATTGTTAAGTGAAAACAAAGGCGAAGACTAATATGTATATAAAGATTCTATTTATTTTGTAATATGTGTGTGTGACTGTATATATAAGGATAGATATAGCTATATAAACTTTGAGAAAAGGAAGAACAAAACAACATATTCTTAATGGTTTTTACCATTAAGAGATTGGAAATTTTACAAAAGGTAGATTTATAGTTGATGTGTGTGTGTGCTTTTAAATATCTTATATTTTGTTTATAATTTTAATATAAAAACCAGGGTAAAAATCATAATTATTGATAAAACATTAAAATCAGAGACAAGACAAGAATGTCTTCTATAACTGTTTTTTTTCAACCTTGCACTAAAAGTCCTAATGAAATAAAATAATAATAATAATGTAATGGGTGAGTAATTGGAAATGAGAAATTATATATTGTCTACATAAAAAATCCAATAGAATTTTAAAAAATGTAACAAAGCCCCTGGGTACTAATTGAACATAAAAAATTAGAAGCATTCCTATAAATCACTAAATCATTCAGGAAATATAATAGAAAAATGAGTCCATTCATAATAGCAATAAATAGTAGAAGGTATCTGGGAAGAAATTCAAAAAAAGATGTGTAAGACCACTGTATTAAAAATAAAGGAGGGCCGGCCCCGTGGCTTGGTGGTTAAGTGAGCGCGCTCCACTGCTGGCGACCCGGGTTCGGATCCCGGGCTCGCACCGACGCGCTGCTTCTCTGGCCATGCTGAGGCCGCGTCCCACATGCAGCAACTAGAAGGATGTGCAGCTGTGACACACAACTATCTACTGGGGCTTTGGGGGGAAAAATAAATAAATAAAATCTTTAAAAATAAAGGAAAATTATAGTAAGTGAGACAGATATTGTGCTCATCAATGAGTAGTTTCAAAACTGAAAAACAATCTCAATTCTCTCTGAAATAATCTACAAATTAAATGCAATGCCAAGAAAAATAACAACATGCTGTTTGGTGGAATATGACAAGCCAATCCTAAAACTTATATGGAGAACCAAAATGCCAAGAGTAATTAAGAAAATGTTTAAGATCCAAAAGTTGGGGGAACATACCCAAGAAGGTTACAAGACTCTAAAAAGTCATGGTCATTGGGACAAGCTAACATGATGCAGGGACTGACAATCAGACACGGAACAGAATCAAGATTCCCATTACAGGCTCATGAACGTGAAAATAAAAGGCATAAAGTCATCACTGGGCAGCCTGAAATTTAGGATTTGGGAACACAACACAACATCACACCCATAAGCATTACAGGATATAGCAGGAGTCTATGTGGAAACATGCAATAAGGACCATGAATTCTGTGGGCAATGAGAAAGGCAGTGAGGATCTCAATGTCACAGACACAGCATGAGGTGGGCCCTTCTGTATGGATGGATGGATGGTGACAGGCAGAGCTGCGATGAAGGACACATGAGTAACCACACAGAGAGGGTGAGACGAGACAGTGTCTAACAAACAGCAAGGGGACTGCATTGGTAAATAGCGAAAACAAAGATGAGATGGGAGAAAATGGACACAGTTTTGAATTCAAATCATTTCAACAGACATTTCAATCCCTACCACTATGCTAGGCACTGAGCAGAAATGTCTGATTCGGGACCTACGATTCCAACTTAGCACCATGAGTGAAGAGCGGGGTATCTCAATCCACATCCATCATCACCAGCTATATTATATGACCCTGTGGCACTGTTGTGAAACAGCAAGAGCCCTGAACTTGATGTTGAAAACATGAGTTCAAGCCCTAGTCAGCACAGTACAGTGGGTACAGCCCAGGCTCAGTTCACATCCACTCTGCTCTTACCAGCATCTTGAATATGTTACTTAGCTTTCCCATGCCTCAACATCCCCATGAGTAAAACAGGATAATAATAGTACCTCCCTAATAGGACTAATGTGAAGATTTAAAAATTTAATATGTATAAAGCACTTAGAAAAGTTCTCAGGAAACAGCACTCAAGGAAAAGCTATTATTATTACCAGCTTTCTACTTGAATGCCTTTGGGCCCAAGTCCTTGAAATCCCTGAGCCTCTCCTTGCTTCCTTTTATTTTTAGATTTTTTTTTTTTTTTTTGGTGAGGAAGATTAGCCCCAAGCTAACATCTGTTGCCAATCCCCCTCTTTTTGCGAGGAAGATTGGCCCTGAGCTAACATCCGTGTCCATCTTCCTCTACTTTATATCTGGGACACCACCACAGCATGGCTTGACAAGCGGTGCGTAGATCCACGCCCGGGATCCAAACCTGCGAACCCTAGGTCACTGAAGCGGAGCGCGCAAACTTAACCACTATGCCACTGGGCAGGCCCACCTTGCTTCCTTTTAAACATATAATATTCCCGTCCTCATAGCATTGTTGTATGATTGTAGAAGCAAATAAAAGGGAAAATGACTTCGTAAATTGCCAGTGTTACTCCAACAGTAGTTAGAGAACTGAGTTCCACTGCATTTCCAAGAATCAAGAGCTCTTTTTTCTGGTATAGACTGATATTTGTTAATTCCCTGGGTTGCCAAGAACTTCGTACAGCAACTTTATTTCACAAAATCAGCCACTCTCAGTTCATAATAAGTAATTAAAGGGATTTTCTCCAGAAATCCAGCACATTAATCAGCTGGGTACATCAGATGACGTTCAACCATTAGAGATGTCTAAACAATTTAGTTAACCTTTAGTAAAAATATGCATGCACACTGGCCAACTAGTTCAGATTTAAAAGATGTTAACGCTTCTTTCTAAAGCACTATGTGCAATGTTTATCCTTCTTTCTTTTTATTGTTCATAATTATTTTTTAAATGTAGCAACCTCAGGACAAGTTTTCAATGAAGCTTTCTTTTCTGCAAGTTCATCTCAGGATATGAGAAGAAATGGAGCGCTAATGTTTGGTTGTCAGAGAGGCTATCTGAAGGTTTCCAAAGGCAAAATTAGAGAATACAAACATATTCTTGGAAAATGGATCATTTTAAAGTCAATTTCCTAAAAGAAACCCCTCTTAGCAATCTTAATCCACTCTCAAAGCTGGCTCCAGATTATCTCAGAAGAGGTAGTTACTTTGGGGATTAGTCAAATCCTCTGCTCCTTTTCCTCACCAGCTCCTCACAACTCTCCCCACCTCTTTTATTTTTGATAATATTACTGATTGTGAACTGCCTTTACCAAACAGCGGAAAGAGGTAATGGGAAGGCAAGATCATGTTAAATTAGTCCATCTTTCTTCTTTCACGCAGCTCTGATGAAAAGTTTAGGGGGAGGAAGAAATAGCTAAAAATAAGGGCTTGAAATTATTTCTGAGTCAACACACACATAATGAATAATGAAAAGTAAATCACAGCACACGAGCTTTTTGGAAATGCTAAGGAAGCCTACTTGGTTAGCCATTTTTACATATACAGAGACATAACCTGAATGCCAAGTTTATAAAGAAGCCAGGTAGAAGTGGTAATACTACCTATTTTTGGTCTGTATTCCAACTAAAATATTACAATAAAAGACTGCAAAGATAATCAGTGTATGGAGTCCAGCAAGAGGGGAAGAGAAGCAAAGGAGATAACCAGTCTAAGGAGAAGTCAGTTATAAATAGCAACTCATGTTCTACCATGAGATGAGAAGGAGCTCATGTAGGTGGGAAGTTGATTGATGATGAAGGTGACTCTGCAGGGCATTTGGGAAAGGATGATATTTTGAACAAATGGCTGGTTCAATTTTTATATCCATCTGTGGAAAAAAAAAGAAGAAAAGTGGTCTTTTATTTCACAGCATATTTAAAGTCAATTCCAGGGGGATTGTAGATCTACATAATTATTTAAAACAACAAAGTTTCCAGAAAATAACACAAGAGAATATCTCCATGATTTGGAGATAGAAAAAAATTTCTTAAACAGAACACAAATGACATTAGTCATAAAGAAAAAGAGTGATGAATTTGAGTATATTAATATTAATAGCTCCTATTCATCAAAAGACACTATTATGAGAGCAAAAAGGCAAACCACAGAGTGGGCAAAGATATTTGTAACACACATAACTATCAAAGGGCTCATTTCCAAAGTATACAAAGAACTCTTAGAAGTCAAAAAAATAAAATTCAATAAAAATTGGCAATAAATTTAAGATCTTCAAAGAGGGTATTCAACTGTCTACTAAGCATAAGAAAAGCTTGTCAACTTCATTAGCCATTACAGGAAAATGCAAGTTAGAACCATGATGAGATACTACCGACTCACCAGAATGACTAAGATGAAAAAGTCTGATAATGCCAAATGTTGATAAGGATGTGGAGCAATCTGTTTGGCAACACCCATTAAAATTGAATATGTGAAAACCTCATAACCCAGCAATTTTGCTCTTAGGGCATGTGTGTTTGTGTGGATGTGCATTTATCTAACAAAACTGTACACACATATGTATCAAAAGATTTGTGGGGGCCGGCCCCGTGGCATAGTGGTTAAAGTTCAGCGTGCTCTGCTTCAGTGGCAGCTTCGTGGGTTCGGATCCCAGGCACAGACCTACACCACTTGTCAGCCATGCCGTGGTGGCGACCTACATACAAAACAGAGGAAGACTGGCACAGATGTTAGCTCAGGGCTAATGTTCCTCAAGCAAAAAAAAGAGGAAGATTGGCAACAGATGTTATCAGGATGACTCTTGCTCAGGAAAAAAAAGATGTGTACAAAAATGCTCATAGCATCATTACTCATAATACTGAAAACTGGAAACAACATATGTCCATTACCAGTAGGTGAACAGTCTATATTCATTTAATGGCATTTTATATGGTGACTAAAATAAATGTGATATCTTTGAACGTCTCAGACGTGATGCTGAACGGAGGGAGGGAAAAAAGCCAAAATCAAAGGAATACAAACAATGATATTCCATTTATATATAGTTCAAAATCGGGCAAAACTAATCCAAGGGAAGGCATGAGGATGGTTTCTGAGGTGCTGGCAATGATTCCAGTGCTGCCTATGCGAGAATTTGTAATGTTCATTGAGCTGTATACTTATGATTTGTGAACTTTTCTGCATATACATTATACTTTAAAGAAAAATTACTTAAAATCTAAAGGAAAACAAATGCTTGATTTACTTGACCCCAGTAGCTCTGCCTATAGAACTTTATCTTAAAGAAATGACAAATATGAAAAATTTTAGGTACCATATGTCATGCAGCATTATTTATAATGATGAAAAAGGAATGTTCAACAATGAGGAAATGTACATGATGGCATATCTAATTACTGAAATATCACATAGCAATAAAAAGTCTCATCAAATTTTAATAATCTATGTAAACTAACCATAAAAGAAAAAGACTGAAAACTGGCCAGATGGAAATATGCCAAAATGTCTTACAGTCTTTAAAGTAGCCAGGTTTTAAGTGACTTTTTTTGCTTTAAAATTTTTTAAACTTATTTGTTATACTTAGACTAGAAAAAAATAAGAGTTTTTTTGTGGTTGTTGTTGTTTTTTACTGCAGAATGCTTTGATCTTTTTTCACCATAGCTGGGAGGGTGAGTGAGAAATTTCCTCTCTGTTTCACTAAATAGGAAATGCACACAATTCCCCTGAACAGGAGCTGTGAGGTTACTGGGTAACTACTAATTGACCTGTATATACTCGTGCCTCCAAAATCTTCCTCTTGTAAGAAAGACAATTTTGTTCTTTAAAAGGTAGATAAATGTGATAAACTGATGACTTAGCCCAGGAATCCTATGGAATATAGTCTTAAATTTCTCTGGCTTTTGCCCCAGGGACTAAAGAGGAGAAGGCCCCACATTCTTTAGTTGATGGCTCTGGAAACAACGCGGGGTAAATAACATCAGTCTTTCATTTGAAGGCATGTTAGTGTTTTGGTCACAATTATACGAAAAGACCACTAAGCAAGCACAAGGCTCAGTGCTATGCTTTATGGAGTGACAAAGCATATGAAACTGATTCTTACCCTCAAGCAGCTTAGAATATTGTTTACAGACAACACATTATATGATAAAAACAAATTCAAACATGTCGATGAACTATAAACATTTAGGTTAATTAGTACCATCCCCTATTTTTCTAAGCTCTAACCCTATCATAGGGGCTTGAAGCCTGAGAAACTACATTTCTCAGATTCCTTTGCCAGTAAGATGCTAGGTTTAGGTTCTTTCAATGAAAGGCCCTTGGATAAAACTGGAGGCAGTAGAATCCATTTCTCTTTGGCTCTGGCAGGAATAATAGCAGCAGACTCGGGCCAAGTCCTATGACACAGGCTCCTGCAGTGGAAGGAGCATCGGGCCATGGAGTCCTGTGATGACTGACTGGGCAGTGTTGGGACAGACAAGCACAGACTCTGGCAGTAGCCATCACAGTTTCCTGCAGTCCCTCATCTGGATTAGCTCCTCCAGTCCTTTTAACAATTGTAATCTAATTCCCTCTATTAAATCCTTCTCTGCTTGAAATACACAAATAAGTTCTGTTTCCTTGATTGACCCATGACTAAGAGTCACAACGCAGAATTTCCTCTTTGATCCCTTTTGGAAATAGGCTAAATTTTATTATACAAAATATAGTTTTCTATCTCTACCACTAACTCCTTTTAGCTATTTTTTTTTTTTTACCATTATTATGAGTTTCCTCTCTGTTAACTGCCAAGAATATGGAACATGGTGAAGTAGGAAAATTAAAGTTTTCATCTCAAACATTTGACAGAGATTCATACTCTCTTGGATTACCGAAGTTTATCCTTTAGAATAGGAATGACATTAAGTACAGCATGCTGCTCCTTGAGTTGGAGACAGATTATATAATCACTGAAGGATTAGCCTGATTTTAATTAAGCTTATTAAAATCATTACGTAAGTGTATATATGCACACATACTCATATAACACATGTCTTTTTGATTTTGTCCCCTTACCTAAATTCCCATATTCCTATATACATAAAAACCTAACTATTTTTCACGGTAATTCTGATTACCTAAAACCATGCAGAACTCATGAACAGTATAGAAATTAATGCAGTCTTCACACTTCACACACATGATTGCTTTAGTGTGGGAGAGAAAAAACCCATTCCCCCTCTTATTCAAAAATCAATATGGATTAGGTCCGACTTCTGGTGCTGGGTACGATGGCATAAGCATACTTCACCCACCTCTTCCATTGAACAGACCTAGAAAACCTGGACAGATGACATAGAGCAGCTATGAAAATTCTGAAAAGTAAACAGCAGCAGGCAACTCACAGAAGACCACTGGAATCTAAAGTACCCCAAACCGGCAGTGGGTTTACCATTTATTTTCCAGCAATAACCTTTGGCCTGAACTTAATATAGCCAGAAACCTAGAAATGAGCACTGTGGTAAAGATGGAGAAAGTTCTAGAAGTCCTCTAATTCTGGCTCATGGAACAAAAAAGGGGACTCCTGACACTCATGGGAGTGTGGAAATCCTCCAATTTTGTTCTTTGTTTCTTCCCTCATTTGCCAGTTTTCCCATGCCCTTGCCCCCAGGCAATTCTTTGGCAGTGACCAGTAATGGAGATCAGCAAGTGTGAAAACTCTGAGGGAGGGAAATCTTTCTATCCATTTGGAGGAGGTGATCACAAGAGGCTGAGGCCACCTACTGTTGCTTCTTTTACTCTGTGTCCTCCTGCTGCTTAGGCCCAAACAGGGAAGCATACAGCAGAGTCTTAGAGAACTGAAAAGGCGAATTCTAAAGAACTGAAATGTACTGGAGACACTGCAGAGACGGAGATGCTCAGGGAAGCGACCCTATAACATCTTTTATGAATTCCAGGGATCATCACCAAGCCAAAAATGTGTGGATTGGATTGTAATTAGCATACCAGAGATTTTGAGAACTGAACTAACAGATGGATGACTGCACAGGTCAGAGTGACCACTGGGTGGTGCACACCCAGAACAGAACCAAAGAGTACCACAATGACTTCGAAGAGTAAACTGATATTGAAATAATAGCCCCCTGAAAGCAGGTTGGAACTTGCAGCCTGAATCTAACCAGGTCAATTGCCTGCTTTAAAAAAAAAAAAAAAAAGTCAGTTTTCTTCATAGGATTTAAACACAACCCAGAGTCTCATAATGTAATCTTCAAAATATCCAAAATAGATTCCAAAATTACTCAACATACCAAGAACCATGAGAACTTCAACTCGCACAGGAAAAAGATAGTCAACAGACGCCAAGGCCGACATGACACAGATGTTGAAATTATGTGACAAAGACTTTTAAGGCAGCTATTATATAAATGTATGACCAATCATGAACATTCTTGAAACAAATGTTAAAATAAAAAGTCTCAGCAAAGAAATAGAAAATGTAAGAAACAAATGGAAATCCTAGAACTGGAAATGACAATAATCAAATTAAAAATTCACGAGATGGACCCAAGAGCAGAGTAGAGATGGCAGATGAAAGAGTCAGTAGACTTGAAGATAAATCAGTAGAAATGATCTAATCTGAACAGAGAAAACAAGGTTGAGAAAAATGGACAGAGCTTCAGAGACATATGATTTAATAACAGAACATCTAACATTCTTGTCATAGAAGTCCCTGAAGGATATAGGGACAAAAACATGTGTTAAAAATATATTTGAAGAAACAAGAGTGGAAAATTTGCCAACTATGGCAAGAGATAAACCTATAGATTCAAGAATCTGACCTAACCTCAAACAGTATAAACCTAAAGAAATCCATGCTAAGACAAACTGCTAAAGACACTCCATTTGGGGTGATGAAAAAGTTCTGGAACAAGAGAGTGATGATGGCTGCACAACATTGCGATTGTTAAGTAATGCCACTGAGCTGTACACTTTAAAGTGGTTAAAATGGTAAATTCTATTATGTGTATTTTGCCACAACTGAAAAAAAAGGCAAAGAAATAATCTTCAAAGTAGCCAGAGTAAAATGTTATGTATAAGGAAACAATAATTAGAATGATTGTGGATATCTCATACAAACCACTGAGGCCAGAAAAAAGAAAGCAGCACAAAGGTTTTAAAGAATTGTAATTTCAGATCTTATATTCAGTAAAAACATCTATCAATAATAAAAGTGAAATAAAGACATTCTCAGATGAAGGGAAACTTTAAAAATTCAGAGCAGACCTGCTCTAAAAGAATTACTAAAGGAAGTTCTTCAGAAAGAAGAAAAATGATACTAGAAGGAAATATGAACAACAAGAACAAAGGAAGAATAAGAGAAATGATAAACATCTGGATAAATATAATCGACTATTCTCCTCTTGAGCTCTTTAAAATGTGTTTTATGGTTGAAAGCAAAAAGTGCCATGGATTTTCAATCCACGTAGATGTTACAGATAAGACAACAATGGCATCAAAGAGGAAGTGTAAAATGACCTATAGGATAAGGCTTCTATGTTCCAAATGAAGTGATAAGATATAAATTTTTAAAATATGTTAAAAAGTTAAATACGTATTTTCTAATCAATGGGGTAACACTAAAAAAGCTATATGAAGAGATACTGTCAAAATCACAATTAACTAATTAACATGGAATACCAAAAATGTTCAAATAACCCAAAATATAACAGGAAAAGTGAAAGAGAGAAACAAAAAAATCGGAAACAAAAAAGAAATAATGGAATGGTGGACCTAAATCCAAATATATAATTATATTAAATGTACATGGTCTAAACACAATAACTAAAAGTCAGAGATTGCCAGATTAGATTTAAAAAATGACTCAACTATATGCTATCTATGAGAAATTCACTTCAAATATATTTGTATAAGTAGGTTAAAAGTAAAAGGATGAAAAAATATATAATGCAAACAAAAATTAAAAGAAAGCCCAAAAACCAAACAATCCAATTACATAATGGGCAAAAGACATCAACAGACATTTCACTGAGGAGGATATGCGTATAGCAAATAAGTACATGCAAAGATCTTCAACATCATTAGCCATTAGGGAAATTCAAATTAAAACCACATTAAGATATCACTACATACCTATCAGAATGGTTACAATAAAATATAGTGACCACATCAAATTCTAGAAAGAATGTAGAGAAAGTGGATCATTCATACATTGCTGGTGGAACTATAAAATGATACAGCCACTCTGGAAAGCCACAAAACAATGTTTAGTTTCTTATAAAATTAAACTTTGGAATGCCACTCAGCAATAAAACTGAACAAACTATTGATACAAACAACAGATTGGATGACTCTCCAGGGAAATATGCTGAATGAAAAAAAGCCAATCCCAAAAGGTTATATGCTGTATGATTCCTTTACATAACATTCTTTTGTGTGTGTGTGAGAGGAAGACCAGCCCTGAGCTAACATCCATGCTAATCCTCCTCTTTTTGCTGAGGAAGACCAGCTCTGAGCTAACATCTATTGCCAATCCTCCTCCTTTTTTCCCCCAAAGCCCCAGTAGATAGTTGTACGTCATAGTTGCACATCCTTCTCGTTGCTGTATGTGGGACGCAGCCTCAGCATGGCCAGAGAGGCAGTGCGTCGGCGCGCGCCCAGGATCCGAGCCCGGGCCGCCAGTAGCGGAGCACACGCACTTAACCGCTAAGCCATGGGGCCAGCCCCTACCTAACATTCTTGAAGTGACAATTATAGAAATAGAGAACAGATTAGTGGTTGCTAGGGGTTGGGATTAGGGGTAGGGGGAAGAGAGGTGAGTGTGGTTATAAAAGGGCAACAGGAAGGATCCTTGTGGTAATGTAATTGCTCTGTATCTTGACTGTGGTGGTAAATACATAAACCTACACAGGTGATAAAACTGCATTTAACTAAACACACATACACTCAAGTAACATGTAAAACTGGAGAAATCTGAATAAGATCAGTGATTTGTATCAACATTAATTTCTGGTTGTGATATTGTATTATAGCCTATAAGCTGTTACCATCAGAGGAAATTCTGTAGAGACCACTCCTACAACAGTATGTGAATCTACAATTACCTCAAAATAAAAAGATTTTTTAAGTAAAAATGAAAACTGGGGTGAATGGCTATATTAATATCAGACAAAGTAGACTTCAGAGCAGAGAAAATTACCAGGAATAAAGACAGAATATCGCATAATGATAAAAGAATTGATTCACCAAGAAGATATAACAATCATATATGTACATGCACCTAACAACAGAGCTTAAAATACACAAAGCAAAGCTGACGAAAATAAAAAGTAAATAAATCCACAATTATAGTTGGAGACTTCAACACTCCTCTGTCAGTAATAGTTAGAACTAGTAGACAGAAAATCAATAAGGAGAGCAAAGAATGAAACAGCATATCAACTAGATGGATCTGGTTGACATATACAGAACACTCAATTCAACATCAACAAAATACACATTCAAGAGTAAATGAAACATTCAACAAGATAAACCATAACTTGGGCCATAAACAAACCTCAACTAACTTTCAAAGATTGCAATCATACATCGTATATTGTCAGACCATACTGCAATTAAACTAGAAATCAATAACAGGAAAATCTCCAAACATTTGGAAATTAAAATTCAACACGGACATTCTTAGTTTCATTTATATATAATATTTGAAAAATTTAAAATCATATCTAATTAAGCCCACTGTTCATTAAAAATCAAGAGAGAGTTGAGTCTCTGGAATTAGTGATTTGGAAATCACAAGTTAGACCTACTCGATGCCCACCATAATACTGCCAATATTGGTGTGGAACATTAAGGAACCATTGGAACCATTCTCTGGAACTGTAAACTCATACCAAATAAATGACTATTCCTTAATTAGTTGCTCATAACTCACTAAAAAACTATTACTATTGTCAATAGGGTCCCCTTCACCTTAGTTGTCTGTTAATCATCTTGCAATGTTATTAACAGCAATATTCATTTAAGGAGTCAGTGCTATAAAAGATAACGAAATCAAGGTTGAGATTCTCTCTGCTTGAGCTGATCCAGTTTATCCAACTTCCTCTTACCCTCAGATAAGTTCAGACATTCCATGATTGAAAGGATCTCAGTTCCTGAAATGTGAATGACTTTTAGACATTTAAGAGACTTTTAAGCTAGAGGAAATAAGGTTTGACTTAATAACGACATAGGTCAGGGTTGAGATATTCTGTCAAATGGAGGAGTTGGTTATGGCATATTTTAATATTTTAAGTGTGTATTATGTCAGTGTTTCTGAATTTTCAAATTACACTCTCATCTCCAACAGTGGCGACATAGTTATTTTAAAGGCAAAAGGAAAATATGCCAAAAAGCAAATAGCGTGAGCATTATTAATAGACATAAAATATGCACTTTTACAATGATCCACATAAAAATTTTTAAAAAGATGTAACACTCATAGCATCCATTCTCATTTTACATTCATTCAGTAAATATTTATTATCTATTGGGTGCCAGACATTACACAGCCATTACTCTTGAGAAATACCTAGTTCAGTGAGGAGAAAGACACATAAACAATCACAATTTAATATGATATTTGCTATAACAAAGAGGCCACAGACAAAGGAATACTGACAGAGGTGTCACAGTGAAGACATTTGGGCTGGGCCTTTGAGTAGGTAGGACAGTCTCTAGGAGGAAGTAAGAAGAGGAGGAACCAAGAGAAGGATGAGTCCATGACTAGTCAGAATATGAAAAAGCATTATTCCTCAATAACGCTAGAAGTCAGGGCAACTTCAACACAGAATGAGAAGGGCTAAGGTGGGAGAAGGACTTAGAAAGACCAGTTTAGGAAGGGTCTTGTACACCCTGGAGGATTTGAGGCAGGAGAAAGAAGTGATCAGAAATTTCCTCAAATATCTAACTCTGGAGACAGGTAGCATCTATTGCCGTTGTCTAGCAAGAAATGATAAGAAACTAAACTAAACCAGTAGCCATGGAAATAGAGAGGGGTAGACAGAGTCTAGGGATATTTAGCAGATAAAACATAAAAGACTTAGTGACCAAACTGGCTGGGAGGAATAAGGAGTCAAGGGTGAATCCCAGCTTCTAACTTTGGACACTTTCTCAAGATAGAAAATACAAGAGAAAAAAAATGGGAAAAGACAATAATGGATTAGCTTTGAACATGTTCATGCTTAACGTGATGTATCTCCTAGATAACTAGATGGAGACTTAAAGCAGTATTGTGAAAACAAGAATGAGGATTTTAGGAGAATCAAGAGTCTGGAGGCAAAGGTTTAGGAGTCAGTGATTTAGATGAAGGTTGAAGTCTCTGGAAATAGATGAAATCAAACGTGGAAAATATATTCTTATCATATTAAAATAAATGCTTCCTTGGCAAAGGAGCACTGATTAAAAACTGGTTTAAAGTTTTATTATACATAAAGTTTCCGTTGTTTCAAAAAGTTTGTAAACCACTGTTCTAAAATGATCATCATAAAAGCCAATAATTATGCAATGTTCTTCCATCAACACTGAACTCCACTTCTGGAAGAGAAATAGAAAAAGGCCTGCCCACTCCAGCCTGGGTAGGATTCCAACAGCTGATGAAACAGAACCCAAAGTCAGCAACGCTCTTCTACTCAAGTTCTAACCAAAACCCCAAAGCTATTTCCACCCCTCATCCGTATTGAGCACTTCTCTCCTCTAGACCCCACCCATAGCCTTTTCCCTCCCCTCTGCTTTTTTTGGTAAATATATCTGTATGCCACAAATAGGCTATTAACTCCTCTTGGAGCAGGTGGTGTAAGGATAAAATACAGGACTACAATATTTCAGAAATAAGTGTGGTAAGGAGAAATCATATCGCTTTTGATATCTGTGAGAAGGCAGTTGAAGAGTCAGAACTAGGAAAGGAGGCAGGAATTACAAAATCCAAGCAAAATGAAGGTGTCCTTGTTTATGACTATTTTGGGGCATCTAAGTCCAACTAGCTTCCATCTAAGTGTGCAAAACCCCAGCAGGAGGACTGAAGTGGAGGGGGAGAATACAGGAAGGCTCCGCCAAATTTTAGCTGCTCAAGAACCAACACAGGGTATGCGAGATACCTGGCCAAGGCTCCAGGAAAGTACTGAATCCCACTGCCAGAATCTAGAAAAACAAATGCCACTAAAGCATGTGAAATTCAAATTTTCTTTTATTTTTATTTATTTATTTATTTTTGGTGAGGAAGATTAGCCCTGAGCTAACATCTGTTGTCAATCCTCCTCTTTTTGCTGAGGAAGACTGGCCCTGGGCTAATATCCGTGCCCATCTTGCTCTACTTTATATGGGACGCCACCACAACATGGCTTGATAAGTGGTGCGTCAGTCCGCGCCCAGGATCTGAACTCACGAACCCTGGGCCACAGAAAAGAGCGCAAGAACTTAACCGCTATGCCACCAGGCTGGCCCCTGAAACTGAAATTATTAATAGCCTTCTTAGCAGAAACCTTTGATAGCAAAGTATTGTAAAAGATCCTGAGGGGCCCGGAAATGGAAAAGAACAAAGGGTCTGGGAGCCCCGAATAACCCCAGGCTGACCTGGGCTTTGCAATGTCATTTATGCATTAAGCAAAGTGATCCCGCATGGTACCGCCGTCCTGACAAGACTGATGTACTCAGTGAAAACAACACCTGGAGACTTTTGCTCACTCCTCCTAATACACAGTTCTAAACAAAATGTTTTAATATTCTGTGAGGTCTCATTATCACTAGAGAAATCTCTAGAAATACAATAATATGAACTGCTGGTGTCTGGTTAGGCTTGTTTCAGGGGCTGAGAATTTGCTTTGCGGGGCTTTCCTGACTTGCCCTAAAGGTTTTTCAGATGCTCTATAATAAAGATGATTGAAAAGTATATCGTGTCAACAGACACTTCCTTGGAAGGAAATAAACAGGAGGACAATACCTCACTCATCACAGCCAGACTTACCTATAGGGTATGCAAAGCAAGCCAAAAGTCTCTCCGTTTTGAAAAGGAAAAATAATTTAGTGCAGACCTACTGAGAAAAGAAAAATGTGCCAGCAACACCCAAGATGATGTCATATCAGCTGCTAGCTTCAGGTCAACTACAGCGTAACAGGAAGCTTGGACTGCAGACAGAACCCAGCCCAGTATACCCTCCCCTGGGCCGAACTACAGACTTCTAACGACCTACAGAAATAACACTTTCCACTCTGGATAGCGAGAGAGTAATCTGTGTATCCAGTTCTGGCATTTCAAACGCTAAGCCCAGAATACACATGGGAATACCTAGTCCACAAAGGATTCTATAATTTAGAGGGTGCCATAAAATATCATTTAAGCACTTGCAAAGTAAAGAAGTTAAGTTCTTCTTAACCACTCCATTTCCATCACTGCAGACCGCAATTCTACCAAGTTATAAAGTGAGGCCAGCGATGCCTGTGCCCCTGCCTAAATAGTGAACAGCAATCAAGGCAAGTATTATCAACAAGAAAAAAGCAGAAATCTGGTTAGAAAACACTGACAAGTTGGGTTTTGCTTTTGTTTTGTTTAATGCTTACTCTTAGCCAATCCAACTCCCATCTACTTCTGTGCACAAAGCTCTTATGTAAGCTGTTGGGGTCAGCGGGAGGACCATCACCACCACAAAAAGTATACATTTCTGCCCTCCAAAAGGCCACGATCTTTTCTTGGGAAATTCTGCTGATTTATTTACTGTTTCTCCTCTGCCCTCCTAAAACTATCACCACATAATAAGCATCGTTTCAATAAAAGAAGAACAGGAGGAGGTCAAGGCTGTTCGCAGACTTCCGAAGGCCCTGGTGATAAAAGACAGGGCAAATTTATGGCCCTGGTCAAGTGTTTTTATCAGTCCATGGGAGAAAGATATTTGTGACTACAAGAGTGAGATACTAGAAAGAATGCAGCCTCTCTAACTTGTTATCATTTGTAAATTCCCTGCTTGATTTGATAACAAATATCACTTTTCCTTCAGTGCTATTGGGGAAAGAAAAAAAAAAATCACTGTGATAACAAAGGTGCCATTATTTCTGGTAGCATTTTCCTGGGTCCTGTTAATAATCACACTTGCAGTCAACTAATGCCCTAGGTTCTCACATCACTAAATAAATATTGCCTGGTGGCAAATATTAGTATCCCCAACTTCACATTCCAAAGAAGTCATGAAACTTATCAGAAAGGTCAGATCTCAGTAAATAAGGCCAGTGCAAAATCAAAAAAAAAAAAAAAAATCCCCTATTTCCTCTATTTCCTAGTTTCAACACAAATTCCTGTGTCTCTGGCTCTCAACGGAATTTCATACCAGACACATCAGTAGTCGTAATCCTATCATATTTGCCATTATGTATTTGATTAGTAGTTCATAAAAACACAGTCCTAGAAGCAACCTCTCCATCAGGGACTCTCAACTCAAGATTTGTTAAATACAGGGAGCGTGTGAACGCCCTTAAATTTTAAAATCTGTGTACATATACAGTTTTCTCAGGAAAAATTCCATAGCTTTCTCAAACTCTCAAGGACTCATACTACCCTCCCCATTTTAGAATTACTGAGAGCAAAGTGGTCATTCTTAACACTTGCTGTGCATCAGAAGAATCTCTAGGGGAACTTTTATTAAAAATACACATCCCAAGACCCCACTCTAGACTGACTAAACCAGAATATTCATAGACAGGCCCCAGGCATGTGAATTAAAAAAAAAAAAAAAAGGTTCTTCAATGATTATACTTAGCCATGGTTATGAAACACTACGTAGCTTCAATGTGTAGCCTTTTATTCTATTTCATCACTGAACTTTAAACCTGCAAGAAATTCTAGATATCAAAAAGCAGAACATTCATTTTACCGAGAGGAGCCAGATCTGTTGAGAAACTTGCCCAGGATCATATAACTAGTTAGAAATAGAACTGCAACCATCACTACAGTTTCCAGAAAAAGAAGGTTATGTACATGGAGTCTCTCCTGAAGGAGAAAATATAGACCCCAAAATGTACTGCTTTAGGTTTTTAAAAATCACATTCATTTTAATAAGAAAAATCATAAAATTGCATTTACCAATCTTCTTTCTACTGAGTCTCCTGCCACCACTTCCTGAATTTCTTCAACAGAGAAAGTTCCCCACCCTTTGTAACTCATTTGCAAAAATTAACCTACGTCTGCAAAAAGATTCTAGTAAACATAACAGAAGAATCACATTTACAGGGATCAACCAAGGTGAGTAACTGATTGTGATAAATATTTGGTGAAGGTTGTCTGACCCTTTTATCAACCGGGTAAGAAGTCCCTGACTGTCAAAATCATGGCTCACCACAATTTTTATACTTTTCTTTCTAGCTGTTTTATTTTATTTTTAATTATCAAAACCAAGAAGTAGAGCGTGATTGCCACCACAGAGGGGTGTGAACAGCCAAAGCATCTCATTTGCTTCAGGAAGGTATTTACATACCCCAAACCAGGATAGGCCTTTTAAAAGCAGATCAAATAACATATATTTATCCCAACAGAAGGACTTTTAAAATGCAATTCAAGTTGAAGGGAAGAAAGGAAAAGAAGGAGGTGACTTTTCCTTTGTTAAATTTCACAATAAATTTACACCCACATTCAGCATGTGCTTCTCAGCAGCTTCAGAGTAGTGGAGGTAATTATACTACTGCCCTCTTGACGTCTGAGTCCCCATTGAGAGAAGTCGGCTGAATCCCAAGGACGGCATTCCAGGGCACTGAAAAGAATTCTTTCAGTACACACCCACTGTGTGACTTGGTTCAGACAAGATTTCTCCCCACCTCACTGAAGGAGACAGGAGTGGAAAGGAAAGGAGAGCAGAATTCACTTTGTTGACAGGGACCCAGGCAGACAAGTAAAAATTGTTAACATTCAAAGTGCTTCGCATACAACAAGAACTGCTCTAAAATTTCCCCATATTACCTCCAGTAGATTCTAAGTTCTTAAGGACTAAAGTGTCATCTAATATGTTTTACCTCTCATAGAGCCTAGGACAATGCCTTAAATACAGTAGATAACTTGCAATGAAAAAGAATTCTAGGACATCAGTTCCAAAGGGTATGAGTAGTTCCTGCGGTTAACAGAGCTTCACATAAATTAATACCACCACACTCTCGTTTTGTGATCACTCTTCCTTTCATCTCTCTCTCTCTCTGGTGGAGACAAAGTGTCTAGTCCCGGGTATGGGCACATTTTATATCTATCAATGGAATAAACAAATGGAGAGTAAGCCATCCTCAAGGAAACTACATATTTTACACATTTATCCCTTTTATTTTCTGTTTCCTCCACCAGGAAGTTGCGTCTACTCACTGCCATTACCAACATGCCTACGATAATGCTTAGGAAAGAAGAGGTAACAGATATTTATTTAATTTGTGTTATCAAATGAATGAATTAAATGCTAAGTGAAAACAGAGTATTATGCTAGGTCTTGGAAATAGAAGGAATATAAATACATCATCCTACCAGGTAGAAAACAGCTCTCACTCTCATCATTGCTAAATATGGATATGATGAGGGCTGAACTGAAAGCTGAAACTTTTCTGCTAGAAAAAAAATGTCTTTTCAATGATATTAACACTTCATAAATGCCCAATCATATGTATTTTGCAATGAATGCTCATTCCAATCCTGTATGCAGAACCATCCTTAGTTCTACGCAAGAGAAGCCTCTACCCCGGCATGCCCAGGAGTCCATGGCCAAAGGCACATGCCCATCAGGAGCCCAAAATCCCCTCCTGGGTCATGTTCCAGGAACCAGGACGCTCAAGTTCCCAGTTCAAACAGCCCAAGCTCACTTACGAGGCCTGTGCTGATTTGTCCCCCCGATACTCTCCCAAGGGCGACCCACACTCCTCAATAGGTTACCCCGAGGCCCACAGGATGGGGTGGACGGAGCACGGACATGGAGACTCAGCTGTCCACAGGCATGCGCAGTAGGTCCATGCTGCTGCTTACGCGACCAGGTCAGGCATGGAACTCGGAAGAATTTGGAAATTCAAACCTGGCCCACAAGGTTGTTATAAAGGTGTATTGGTCAGAATAGGAGAATTTCTGAAAATATTTTGACAGTTTTTTAGTTTAATTTATAACTTCTAAATATTTAGATATATGATATGTGGACCTGCGTTCACCTGCCAGCACCGGGCACCACAATGAAATGAAGGGAAACGGAGGCTCAGCACAGTTAACCAACTTGCCTACAGGCACAAGGTCAGTAACTGGAAGAGCCAGGACTCAAATCCAGTTCCTTCATCATCTCAGTGTCACTCCCCGAGCAAAGCCCCGCCCCTCAACTCCACCACTTCAAAGCAATTGTGTGTGTGCTCTCTCCTGTCACTATTACAGCCACCCCCCCCCACCCCCGAGGCTCCCAAGAGGTGAGGCCACAGGTCCAGGAACACACTGCCCATCCTCTCTCCTAACATCCTGGGCTTTCTCCTCCACACTACAGGAGCCAAACGCAGGCAATTTTAAGTCCAAATGGTCGCTCTACGGGTGTGGGCTTGTAGCTACCTGTAGTGTAGAGAGAATCCGTGCTAGAGGTAAGCAAGCAGTGACACATGCCTTAGGAACCTCACAGGATGCAGCCTGAGGCTTCTGAACATACATCTTTTTACAACTCCAAACCCAGAAGTGCATTAGTGTTCTTGCAAAACAGGCTGTGCAGCAGTTTAGAAAGCCCACATATAATACCTTCATAAGACCTGTACTTACAGAGATCCTTTCATCCAAGAAATTCAAAGTACTTTACAAGCTCAGAGCCATTCATCTACACACTCCAGGGAGGTATGCAGGCAGCCAGGGTGATACTCATTGACGAAGAAACTGAGGCTGACAGCCTTAAGCACCCTTCTTTACAACAGTCTGTGCTTTCTGAAAATGAATGGCTTTAAACATCCACAGAAACATGCCACTGCAATGGGGGGGACAAAAAGATGTGCACTATTTTTATAGAAATTAAAATGAATGTAAGAAAATTAAATACTATGTCACAAAAACATATGCCTTTAGTTCTCTCAACCAACAGGGCCATCGAAAACTTATGCTCAATCCACCGCAAATTAAATTAATTATCATTAAATTTGAGATACTATTACCTTTCAAAATGAAAATTCCATAATCACAAATTTTAAGACTGGAATTTCAATTTTTTTCCCCCATACAGAATCAGGCTTTCACACCTTTGGCCAAAAAGCACTTAGCAAAGGTGATTAGCATATTCTCTCTAGTCTAGATGGAATCAACTTCAAGCCTAGGAGATTAGCTTCATTTGCTTTATAGTGGGAGGTAAATGGCCCCAGGGAAGTATGTCTGAGAATAATGGAGGAAGAGTCCTTTTAAAAATAAGGAAGATTAGGAGTTCAGAAAGAATAAAACACATAAAGTAGCCATTGTAGTTACCTTAATATAATCAAAACAAAAAATTTGTGTTGAAAACATTATCTGAAAGTTATGTTCATAACAATAACCAACACTTAGTGAGTGCTTACTGTATGCTAACCATTGCTCTTGGTGCTTATAAGTAACCTATTTCACAGATGTGGAAACTGAGGCTCAGAAAAATTAATAGATACCGTCTCAAAGAGGTTACAGCGGAGTTAGAAAAATCATTCATTCATTCATGCAATAAGCCGAACTACATAGAATCAGAAATATGAAAACTTATATAAATTTCTCCTAGGGAATTCACCATCTAATGGAAGAATGCATAAGTAAAACAAATTTCAAATAGGCATGTACAAGGCACAAGGACAATGCAAGAGAAGCTGAACTGAGGGACTGGGGCAGCAAATAAAGACTTTGCAGAGAGGACGTCTATTTCAACAGGCAGATATAAGAAGAAAGAGATTTTAGACTGATGAGAATGGCTTACACAAATGAACCAAGACATAAGAAAACCTAATCTGGGTCACTTGGGTTGTCCAGCATGGCTAGAGAGAAGGAGGATATACAAGAAGATTTAGTAAAGGTAATCTTGGGCTGGATAGGAAGGGATAGATAGGAACTGGATATTAAGAGTTAATTACTTTACAGTTACGTATATCTTATCTCCCCCAACAAGATATAAGTCTCCTTGAGGAAAAAACCTCCCCTGGATTCTAGTGGAGTGGTTTATTGCTGATATTGTTTAATCTAAAAGATTGACTGTGGGGCCAGCACGGTGGTATAGTGGTTAAGTTCCACGCGCTCCGCTTTGGCGGACTAGGTTCGAGGGTTCGGATCCTGCGAGCAGACCTACACCACTCGTCAAGCCATGCTGTGGTGGGAACTCACATACAAAATAGAAGGGGATGCTCACAGATGTTAGCTCAGGGCCACTCTTCCTCGCCAAAAGAAAAAAAAAAAAAAAGACTGACTGCTATTATTTTCTCATCACTATCATCAGAGCTACCACTTCGATAATGGCTTACAGGTACCACTATTAGTTCTTTACTTATATTCACTTATTTAAGCCTTAAACAAACCCAGTGAGGTTAATTCTATTACTACCACCATTTTCCAAACCAAACTGAAGCAGAGTGATGCGCCCAGAACAAACACCTGCTAAATGGCACTTTATGGAATTCACACCCCAACACATACCCCAAACTGAAGTGCAGAACTGTTACTAGTGACTTCTTTCTCCGTAATTGCCAATACTCTTCCCTCCTATCCCATGCATCCTCACCACCACGAGCAAATGTCATGGACTCCCCAGGAGATGAATGATAAGTTCATGAACAACATCTTCTCAGCCATCACATAGTACCTATATCACTTTCCTCCTCGCCTGCTCAGTCCCATCCAGTGACATCTGCCAATGAGAACCAATGTCATAGGTGCTGATGCCCAAGGTACTAATTTAACTGATATTAATTAATCATCATTGTTAAAACCAACAATGTCACCTCCCACAGTTGCCCAAGCCACTCAATCTTGTTGCTGCCAACCCCATTCCTAACAGAGTTACTGGTGTCACTTCACATATTCAATGTGGCACACAGATTTTGATAAATCAGTTCTCCTGAGTCTTGGCTTTCATTTTTAACAGTCAAATCTCCCTAGGTTTCCAACATGATTCCAGGAGTTCAAATGGAAGGTAATCCAAGTGACCATCAGCATGCTCTTCCTGGAATCCTCCTCACCTCCATTAACACATTTTGAAGTTGGGTTTTCATAACTGTTCCTCCATTCAATTGCAAGCTCCACTGGACAAGCACAAGAGGTAAATTTTCATAATTCAGGTTATACGTAGTAGGCTAGTAGGCACTTAACACTTCACTCATTCATTAAACAGGTTAATTTCTAACTCCACCATAAACTCCTTGAGACTGTACATGTCTCTATTCTGTTCACTTCTGTTCCTCATTTCCTTGTCTGTAAAATGAGTTAATAATACCACCAACTCCATAGGGTTGCTGTGACGACCTGTAAAGCCCTGAGAATGGTGAATGGCACACAATAAGCACTCAATTACCATTAGTTGTTATCCATGAACATTATTCTCAGAAATATATACTTAACATACACTTATTGCTTTGATTGTATAAGACATCAGCAATGGCTGTTGTCCTTTGGATCTCTCTCGTCTAATTCAACTAAGTCTTCCCACAGAACAAGGTCTTTCCCAGAGGTTCCTCAAACAATGATGAAAAGAGACTCCAGGAAACCAACACACCAGCCCTCCAGACGTGCCCAGACAAGTGTGAATTTAAGAATATGAGTGAGCACAGATAAGGCCAAAGCCATAATACCAATTACAACTAAAAGTCATGTTTTCCACATGAATTTAAAACTATCCATCAAAAAAGAAAAGATACACATAGACCCATGGATGGGCGATGCTTCTGAATGATAATATAAAGTATACAACTGACCAAAGAGCTCTCCTACTGACCTGATAAATGGCTGAAAAGGAATCATGGCAACATGCCTTGCATTTTGGTTGACACAGCGACATAAACCCGACTAATATCAGATGGTGTAACGTCATCCCTGGATGGGAGCCAGAGGTTTCACTAGCAATCTCTGCTGTTATCAGATCTGGAAAGTGTTTCACTTGCTTTCTCTTCTAGCAAAACAAAAGGTAGCAGAGACCAAAAGAGGCAAGAAGGTGGAACCAGAAATTGTCCAGACTCCAATACCCTAAATTACCTGATGACGAATCAATATTCCTTGTTACATGGTTTTAATAGAAGGTAAACTACTAAAAAACGTCTGATCTTCGTCATGCTTTTAATTCTTCCTTTTCTCATATCGGAGAAAGAATATTCCTGCTTCCTGACCAAAGTGTATCCCTTTACTACTAAACCCTATCTGCTTGCTCTATCTTCATACCCTTTTTCATTCGCTCCTCAGTCAGTCCACTTCAATCCATTAACCATGACAGAGCCCAGCACCCTATTATATACCTCCCTCCCAGTATGCCTTAATGGAAAAGCCAAAACTGCACTGATTTTAGGCATTGTCCTGACACTCGCTGGCTGAATGATCTTGGTCAAATTTCTTCACCTCTCTGGGCCTCAGTTGCTGCACCTATAAAATGAAGTTGATCTCTGCAGCCCAGTCACCACCAAAATTCTCACCAAATCATTAGCCCACAGGTTTTCAAATGTGCAGAGAAACAAAGCATCATTGGGAGGCCAGACAGCTCTTTTACCATATGTGTGAAAGAGCTCTGTGAAAATACATGTTCTTGAGGGTGGGGGCCGCCTAGGGAAACAATTAAGACAACTGAATATGGGGGAAAAAACACTTCATCTTATCCCCTAAGTGGAACTGAAAAGTGTGAGCGTCCACAGCACAAAGGAGAATAGTTGGCAGGGAACCTAGCGGTGTGAAGTACACCTGAAATCTTCCCTCTCCACTGGTGCAGAGTTTTTTCACCTGAAATCTTCCCTCTCCACTGGTGCAGAGTTTTTTTTTTTTATCTGGTGTAACTGGAAAAGCAGAACTAGGCAGAGAGGATATTTTTAAGGAATACAACAGTTTATTAGGTACAATAAATTATAGGCAATCAATAAATAATATTTCAATTGAATTCAATGTCTTTCTACTGGTTCTCTTTAGGAAAGATCAGAATGTTCCACTCTGCTCTCTACTCCTCGTTCTGTGAATGTTCCACGTGTCAGTACACAAATTTAGAAGCTCAGAACAGCAGAGGCCATAATTATGACTACATAGCACTGAAGAATTTAATCAGTTAATGTTCTAGGATCTACCCATCAAACATTGACAGCTCACAATCAATGTAAGAAGTTACTTTGTAAATTGGATGTTTTTCCCCCTTGGATTTGAGATCTAGAAGCCTGCATTGCTTGACTTCCCTGGAAAATTTCCAGATTTGCACTTGAGTTTCAACTTTGTAGATTGAGCTTTGTTTCTTAAAGACAATAGTGAATGGTTTTGCTACTGGCTATTAAAATCTGCTTTTAAGAATAATTTAGGTATTCTTTGCAAAGAGGCTTCTGTTATTTCCATCATGTTATTTTATTTTCAATTTTTCCTCTTCCTTCTCCATTTTAAATCCCCTATCTCAGGGGTGCACCTAAGTGCTCAGGTAATATACATACAAATGCTTCAACAGACAGATGGGTAAGTACCATCTCACGGCGCCCATACTTCTTAGTGAAAAAAGGACCCAAAACAGAATGCAGTAATTCCATCCCCTCAAGTGCTGTAATAATCCCTGCAGGGGGTAGTTCTGAACTAAAACTGCAGCACAATGGATGTATAAATTAAGGCTACCAATAACACTTGACAATACAACGGAGTAAGTATTCTAATATTCCCATTTCTAATACATACATTACATAAAGCCAGAAGAATTACTTTAAAACCAGTAGCAAAGTAAAACTTAAGCCGTTTTTGCCAAGTCAGTGCTATATTCTCATTTTTTTCCCAATATATGATTTCCATGCAACTGAATGTATCCTCCAGGAGTGTGAACCTCCAAATAGACAGACTTGCTTAAGCTTTGTAGGTTAGTCTCTATAAGCACAGGATACCTGAAAGCTTATTAATGACTAACATTTAGGTAATCTTTACTAAAGTGCTAATCACAATTGGATAGTTCTCATTAAATCCAATAAATTACTATTATTAATAATATTAAATTATCCCCATTTTATAGCTAAGGAAATGAAGGCTGAGGGAGGTTAAATAATTTGCCTGAGGTCACATTGCTAGTAAGTGGTAGAAGCAGGATTTGAACCTGGGAACTCTGGCTTCAGAGCCCAAGCACTTAGCTACTCTACAATATCACCCTGTAGTGTTACCAGTAGTAACACTGAGTCTTTAATTTTAAAGGGGCAAAGGATAACTCACCTACTATTTGCCCTAGAAAACATCTTATTATAAGGCCAGACTAACATGGGTCCAATTCAGAGAGATTTGGCTACAGAAATGCCTAGAGGACGTGAACTGGTAGATTACTTTGCCTATGAGACATTCTCCCTGCACAAAGTCCAGAACCAGGGTTACAACGAGGGCCCCTCTGAATTATGGGGATCAGTGAGAGCCCATGGCTGTCTACCCACCAGTCCACCTGCTTTCAGTTATCTGGAGATACTACGCCTCCTGAACTGTTCACATACCAAGAAATGTCAAGGCTATCAATATTTACATCACATGAACCTGAAGGTCAGTTCAAAAGGGTACCAGTTATTTATGGGAAAGTTTTAGTCCCATAGGGCAGATGGGAGAAAAGAAAGAGCTTGGAACCATTCCCATTTTATCTCCATGATCTCTAATATAAGGAGTCTACTGCCAACCACTAAGACACTCCTAAGTGAAAGGTAAAACTGGTATTTTTAACATAAAAATATCACTTGTGGTATTTAATTTTCATGAATCTAATGTCACCAACAAAACAAGCCAGAAGATCCCATCACATTAAGTAGTGCCTGAAACTTCTAAATAATAAGCAATTCCAAAGCAATGATATACCTTCATTTTAGGATGATATTTGTTCTAAATGCTGTATCTGGCATTTCTAAAAAACATGAAAATAAAAGCACAGAAGCCTCGGGCCGGCCCTGTGGCTTGGTGGTTAAGTGCGCGCGCTGCGATGCTGGTGGCCTGGGTTCGGATCCCGGGTGCGCATCGAGGCACCACTTCTCTGTTCATCCTGGGGCCGGGTCCCACGTGCAGCGACTGGAAGGATGTGCAGCTGCGACACGCGGCTATCCGCTGGGGCTTTGGGGGGAAAATAAAATAAATAAAATCTTTAAAAAATAAAAAAATAAAAAAAAAAATAATAAAAGCACAGAAGCCTGTATCCAGAGCTAGTGGTGATGACACAAACCATTTGAACGTTACCAAATGTCTCATTTGGGTCTTCCTATATTTGCCTGCAATACAAAACAAAAAAATCACTACACAAAGCCCTTTCCAAGGCCAGTTAAACCCACTTGCTACACACACACATACACACACAGAGTTGGGAAAGAAACTCTTTATCTACCCAATGCCCCATTTCATCACCTCAAAACTGGAATAAAGTACCTATAAACGAAAATGAAAAATTCTAAGAAACATAGGCTAGTAGCTTTTGGTAAGCTCCAGAAAAAAATGTTGCTGAATTTGTCATTATACTCCTAACACTCAATAATACCTTGACCTTATAAAAAGATCCTGGGTTCTATAATTAGGCCACTAAGTTTCTTTGATGTCCCAACAACACAAAAATGTCAAGAAACAAAAAGCATGAGGAAAGAGGTATAAAATTTAACAGAGTACCTACATGATTTAAGGAATATTGACGCACTAACCTTTTTCATGGAAATCTCCTTGAAAAACTAAATCAGAAAAATTGTGAAGCCTCTACTGCTTGCAATAAAGAGGTATGTCCAGGCAGTATCAAAAGTTGTCTTCTCCCAGCTGAAATCTTCTGAGTTTGATCTTCCTGTTTTGACTAGAGGTCTCCTGACGAAGGGCCTGCGGTGTTATAAATTATCCCATTACTCACTTTCCTCAGCTATCCCCGCTGGAGCAGGAAGGAAGTAAATCTTGGAGTCCTGCACTTACATCCCTTAATCATACACACGCATACCCCCCAAGGCAGTAAATCACCATCTTTCACTGTGTCACCATGATTCACACCTGAAACAGAGCAGAGAAGACAGGTACTCAGAAATGCCATGCCTAAGGAACGGTATCTTCATACATAAAAATACTACTACTTAGGTACACCAGTGTTGTTTCTTCTCAAATAGACACCACACTAGCGAGTATATCATTCTAATTAAGAGTTGTCAACCATATTAAAGGCAAACTTTATAGAGCACAGCTTTCCAAAGAGAACATTTCAGGACTCAGTTCCCTTTCTAAGCTCTGTTAAAACCAAACATCTATATCACATTAACCCACTTGGGCATGACTTTAATTAGTGGAATTGGTCCTATTATTAGGCTGACTTCCCTCTCAAACTCGGCAGGGCAGAAACAGGACCCATCATATGTTTTAAGATGCTACCTAATTCTATAAAAGATCTCATTTAACTGTATACAGAAGTAGTTAAGAATGAAAATATACCGTCAATCCTAAAGAAAACTATTAGAGGTTACCTCATTTTCTAAGATTATGTATCCATTTATTTACTACAACTTGAACAGAAAGAGGAAAAGACATTTGCAGTAGTCAAAGAGACTTCCTTTATTTTGACTAAAAAAACGCAAACTGTTTTCAGATTTATGTGAATTTTATAAGTTTGGGTGGGTTTTCCTATGCAATACACAACTGCATTGCTTCCCTTTATTTGCCCTGTCGGGGAAAGGCAGTAACAGAAGCGCATGCTCAATACTTTTAAGCACATTAAAACTTTATTAGCTGAGGAGATAAGGACCAACACCTCCCTCTTGCCAAGCAGAAGCCAACAGGCAACAGAACAAGGCCACATGATAGAAAACACCTCCTGAAGATTTTACTCAACTTTTTTGTTGAGTTTGCACCACTATTATCAGTTGCCCTTCACAACTGCCAGCGTGTTTCATCAAATTTGAAATCAGCTCAGTATCAGTATGATAACAAGTACAATGGTCTCTCAGCTCCTAGATTTGAGATTGATGAGTGAATGCTAATAAGTGCTCTGTCTGCAAGATTTATTTTTTATATTTGACTCTCTGACTTTAATTTTATTTCATTCAAAAGTTTGGAACTAAATCTCACATAGGGGGAAGAAATGTATTATGACACTCCTTCATCAAGAACCAGACCGGGCTGACAGACTGTTTCTTTAAGTGCTTTTCAGCAAAATGGCTGCCTCAAGGATTAGGCTCTGAAATGGCTGAGAATAGGGATTTGTAGGACAAAGAATGACACATATTTTTGACAGCAGTGAATACATACATAGGATAAAGGCATTTTTTAAATAAAAACCATTGTGGTACATTTAAAAAAGAGTAATGTAATTGAAAATAGATTTTTTTTTTTAAAGAATGAACTCAATGCTACCAGACTTTTAAGGTTGTTTTATTTTTTATTGATTTTAAAGGGCTTTCTAATAAGATTATATGCCCTACATTGTAGGGCCAAAAGCTCTTTGACTGCATATAAATGAATTGTGGTCTGCTCACTTTCAACAAAGGATTCACTTATCCAGACTCCATTAACATTATATTAAGACAAAAGCATCTCCTTTGAGTTTTTGGTTGTGCTGTAGAAAAACACCAATAATAATGCCTTAGCCTGAACCGTATATGCATACAAAAATACACTTTCCCCAATTAACCAATATTAAAGTACATGAATACAATATATTACTAAACAAAAGGAGTACATCTTTATGAACATTCCACTACAAAACACAAATTCTTGGGGTTACTTCAACATTACTAGTACCGGGAATTACTTTTTGAATGACAGATTTTTTTTTTTTTTAATCACACTTGTGTTACGTTTTACGTCCAGTTTTAAAACCGTGCAAATGGAAGAAAACCAATCTTTGTAAATATTCCCCTATCATCAGGTTCAGGAGAGGGTTATTTCTAGACTTAAAGAACAATGGAATATAAACCACAGATGCTGGTGCCTGTCAGATATGAAGTGCCCACAGATTAACCCACAGCAAACTATCCCTGCATTGCATTCCAGGGTCACTTAAATACGATTGCAAGGAAGACTCCTTTTAGCTAAAAATGTAGATGTCAGGCAGCTGCATGTCAGACTTTAAAAATGACCTTTGGAAAATCTCATGGGCTTATGCTATCCTAAAACAGCAAATACTGACATTTTTTTTAATGTAATACCAGTAAACCACATTCAAGGTCAGAAAAAGTCTACTTGGCCACCTGAATAACTCTGCCATATTTGGTATCCAAAATTAAAAGGGAGAGATTTAAAAGTAGTAGTTAAATGCTAGATTTCGATATAAAAACTTAAAATTGGGGCAGGGCATAAGCCAAAATAAGGACAACTCATTTAATGGCATTTAGTCAGCTCACTTGTGAAACATACACTGATTCACACACACCATCAAAAAATAGTACTCAAGGGCCGGCCCCGTGGCTTGGTGGTTAAGTGAGCGCGCTCCACTGCTGGCGACCCGGGTTCGGATCCCGGGCTCGCACCGACGCGCTGCTTCTCCGGCCATGCTGAGGCCGCGTCCCACATACAGCAACTAGAAGGATGTGCAGCTATGACACACAACTATCTACTGGGGCTTTGGGGGGAAAAAATAAATAAAAATAAAATCTTTAAAAAAAAAAAAAAATAGTACTCAAGTTAACCAAGAATGGCTAATGTCAAAATCAGACACGTATACTGAGCTATTACGTATGTTTGAAACCATCACAAAATTGTAAGGCCTGCCTCAAGTAGTCTAAGAGATAACTGAATATCATTAACATAGTAAAATATATGAAGAGACATGTATAGCGAGGAGTGCACTCAGCAAAACGTCACTAAATTATATCCTTAAATCTGGTTTTGCCTTTAAAATGCACCCCCATCAGACACACGTTCACCCACCGCACTGAACACAACCAGAAAGGAGCTCAGAGCCTGCAACCAAAATGACGGCCCAGGAGTTTGTGGGTTCTATAAATGGTGGTTTGAGATTTGGGTTCTGTTTCTCTATATAAATAAAATATCCATGGAAATGTTCTCCTGACACTATGGAGTCACAGAAAAGAAGATTCATGGACCAAGTGGTTTACCAATTTCTTTTGATCAAAAGCAGTTAGAGGACCAACTAGGTCTGAAGTCCCTTCTACCTGCCACTTGATTATTTGTAGTGCAATATAAAGCTGGTTCTATTGATTTACCAGGAAATGCTTCCCATATCACGTTCAGCACTGAAGAATGAGCCATACGTATTCAACTACAATTAGACAGCAACAATCCTCCAAAGCATAAAACCATCTTTCTAACATCAACATTTTAAATGGGAAGTTGGGAAAGGGGTAGGAGGAAAACTGTACAGATACCAAAAGGACTGGTGTCATGGAGGAGCAGAGGAGGAACTGGATTCTTTCCATTACCCCGAGGGTATCACTTAGGTTCAATTAAGCTCCAACTGCACAACAAGTACAAGTCGAAATGTTTTGTACTCCAGCTACCAATATGAATAGACTTTACAAGCTGAAGAGAACCTCTTCTGAAAATTATCATGGTTTACTGATGAGTACTTTCTATCAATGTCCCCCCAAAAAAATTTAAGCCCACTACTGATGTTGTAAATGACTCAAGAATTACACAGGGAAGCATAAATACGTCTCTAGATCTCTGGTTGGATAACAAGGAGCTCTTGGAGCTGAAACGTTCACAGAGGCAATTGGTTATCCTAATGCCTTAAGTCTGTGAGTCTTACAGCTGACATTTCCCAACCTAGGACAATAACAGATTAGAAGACCAGGAGGGACATTTCTATTCTTAAGGACATAACCAGCAGCTGCTGTCTTCATTTGAAATACTTGGCTCATGCAAACTTGTTTATGCATTTGGTGTATTCATATAATTTGCCAATTTGCTAGGCTTGACACCAAGAAGACGGCTGAACATTTGCTGTTGTCCATTTGTTGACTCACACAAACTCAAGGCCTAAATGCCACATAAAGAGAATCTGACCAGCTGGGAGGAGACCAAGTACCTGATGAAGGAGATCAAACTAAGTCTTGTCCTGATTTTTCTCTGGAAAAAATCAAAAAGGAAATAATATTTTCTAATAATTCGAATAACCCTTTTATTTGTCCTTTCTTCTTATAGAAGCTAGATTTATTCTTAGCATGTTTCAACAAATGGTCACAATCACTACTCAAAAATCAGGCAATTTAAGTAAAATAGCCTTAGGTATTTAGACACAAATGAATGCCAGCTAAATAAACAATTAACCTGAGAACACAAACACACAGCCAATCTCATTCATCCTAGCAAGTCACTGGGCCAAGTCTTTCTTGCCAGTGAGAAGCACAGCTTGAGGGGTTTTATTTACCTTTTCTCACCCCAAGAGACAACAACAAATCATACATATACCAACTCATAAAAAATATCTTTAGAACAAGACCAATTTTCCAGTCTTTTCCAGTTTTAATACTTAACGAAAATCTCTAAAACTGAGTAATAGAAAACTCTGCATTTTAAAAAATATTCTTACTACATTTAATGTATTTAAGTATGGCCAGAACCACAAATGTGGCTCACTAAGTACATACCTACAAGATTTCTGGAGCAGCAAGAGGCCCTACTACTGCCAAACAATCTCTTCCTGTGCTGCTTGTCCGAATATCCAAATTCCCACCATTGCTTAGCGTCTTTAGGTATCAAATCCCCTTAATAAAATACCTAGCTATACGGCAAATATCGAATCATTATGTTATATACCTGAAACTAATATTACATCAATTATATCTCAAAAAATTAATTTTAAAGAAACCTAGCTATTAACTCCTTAGCATAAATTTGTTTCACATAGGGATCTAGTGACTAAGACCCAAAGGGCGTAATCAGTTGAACAGGTAAACAGCAGCAGGAGTGGGGAGGGGAGGAAAAGTTCCATTTAGGGAGAAAAGCTTACAACTAGTGTAGACTGGGCCAACAAAGGCAGTAGGAAGATTCAAGAAATAAGTCCAGGGAAAGCCTATCACAATAGATAGAATTTTAGTCCGTTTTGAAGTGAAAAATGTTGAGACTTGGCTTCCAGTATCAGATGGTATCTCAAGATTTATTTTCTCATAATCTGCACCATTAGTCAGGAAAAAACCAACATACATTTGCTGAAGAAAAAGAGCAAAGTCTCGCCTCCTCGTCTTGCTTGGAATTCTGCCCTCTCTTCCCCTATGCCCAGGCTACTTTGTCTAGAACCACTGACACTGTCTTCTTCCTACTTGCTCTCTTTTCTTCCATTCTTTCATAAAATTCCAGGACTAAGAATTAAAATCCTCTACCTAAGTAAAGGCAGGCAAAATCTTTTTAAATCTCCATTCACCAAAAATGTTTATATCGAGGGAAAGTGTTGCTCTGTTTACTCGGAGAGCACAGAGACATTTCAGCAAGGAAAAAAATCCTGGTCTACTGATTCTGAGTCTAGGCTTCACCCCCCCAGGACTAGTTGTTTCTCACAATTACTATTCTGAAAAAGTCACTTCTATTTAGGTTTCAGGCCAACATTTCAAAGCCTACCAAAACATTAAAATATTACCTTTTTGAGTGGGATGACATCCAATCAGAACTGGAAGATTAAGTTGCACATGAGTTCAACCAGAGCAGGCCGCGATCTTATGGCATGTCTACAAAGCATTTAACCTTTGATATTAAAATTACAGAATCCTGGGCAGTAGATCAGCAGAATCCTGCCCAATTTCACATGAGAAGCCTAAGTAATGTCCTGAAGTTTACGTTTCTGTGCTCAGTGGTCAAGCAAGCTCTCCTGAAGAGGAGTCCCCAGTGCTCACACGAAGCAATTTCCCTTCAGCACAGAGCGCTCCGTTTTCCCCAGAGAACGGGACAAAAACTCTGATGAGGCTGAGTTCTGGCACACTTGGAGCAGCAATGCCCAACAGCCTTTACATAATTCAGCAGACTGTCACTTCTTTACACATCTAATGCTACATCTAAAGGAAACAAGGTCTGGGTAAAACACAAGTTCACTAGACCTGGGACGCGACATAGGGTAGAAGACAACCAGGGAAGGGGACCTGAAGGTGTGGCAGGAAACCCTCAGCAACTAGGGTGGAAGAAGGAGAGTATGGGGGGCATTCTCATCAAATTTAAATGGGGCAGGAAAGTGGGGAGACAGCAGGTCATAAAGTCAGCATCTAGTTAGGGGAATAAACAGCCATTATGGCCATTAAATAGGCCATAGAAAACGTTGATTTTTACTTTTTTTCTACTCTTCCCCCCTTTCTTCTTCCTTTTTACCCCAAGACAACTGGCCCAATCTACTTTGCTCACAGTTCCCCATTAGCTTATTCAACATCAAGCCACTTAAGAAAAATCTAAGATAACAGACTCACAAAATCTCGACAAAGTTGAAGAGTAAATTTTGACATGACCATTGTCCCTGGGATTGCCATACTCCCTGGTAGATGAGCTACGTTCAGGCCTAAAGCAACTCCTAGAACATCAACTCTATCTCGCTAATAGGACTCTCTACCTTTGATCAGACAAAGAACTCCCTTCTCTGGACATTGTCAGGGTATATATTCTTATAGTCTTTTTTCCCCTACCGGTTTAAAACAGCCACATTTTTATAAGTTCTGTGAAGATAACCACAAGACACAGCCTCAATTTTTTCTCTTCTTCTTATGTCATTTCCTAGGGGGAAAAGGAATAAGACTTAAATAGGACAGAGGCTGGAGACCACCAGGAAGTAACTAGGCATACCCCACTCCCAGCTGGTGGAGGGACACAAGATTTGCAGTTAACTCTACATCAGGACTTCTGTAATGTCCTCTTCACCTATCTAGAAGGCACCTTTTTATCACTGCTCTTCACAACACAAGAAAAAGTAAATTAGTAAAGAAAAATGTTTTTACAGCCCAACACGATGGAAGACACAGCTGAGTATCTCTAGGAACCTAAGTTTAAAAAAGGAAGTGAAGACAGGCCCTTCCCTTCTCTACTAGAAAATAATACAAGCAGCCCACCACTCTTGGGAGTTGTACTTCTTAAATTCTAAAGGAAAAATGCTTTTCCATCTGTGTTCTGCTTCCTTTCATCAGTGGTCTTCTGGATTTCTCATGCCAGCCACCCCACCTCCCTTGCATGATCCATTCTTGCACCTGGCCTTGGACCAGGTTTGACTCACACACGGAGCAGAAAAAAAAGAGTGAACGTCACTTGTTTAAAAATGAGAAATAGATATCTGTACCCCCATGATCATAGCAGCCTTATTCACAATAACAAAAAGGTGGAAGCATCCCAAATATCCATCAACAGATGAATGTGTAAATATAATCTGGTATATCCATACAATAGAATATTATTCAGCCCTCAAAACTGAAGGAAATTCTGACACATGCAACAACCGGGATGAACTTTGAAGACATTATGGTAAGTGAAATAAGCCAGTTACAAAAAGCTAACTACTGCATCATTCCACCGATATGAGGTATCTGGAGCACTCAAACTCTGAGAAACAAAGTAGAATGGTGGCTGCCAGGTGGTTCCCAGAGGGGGATATAGGGAGTTGTTGTTTAATAGGTCCAGAGTTTCAGTGTTGCAAGATGAAAAAGTTCTGGAGATTGGTTGCACAACGACATGAATATACTTAATAGTACTGCACTGTACACTTAGAAATAAAGTGGTAAATTTTATGTTTTTTACTACAATTGAAAATAAATAAAAAAGAACGAGAAATATATTTAGCCTATAAGCTAGAAGTAACTGTTCTCTCTTCTAAATTACCATTGCATTTTCACTGTGTCTCTTAAGTAAGTTATTGATCTGACAGGAATCTACTTAGCGTAATTGTGTTAACTCTTTTGATTCTTTGAAGTAGTAGCTACTAGTATCAGCCTTTGTTTTACAGACAAGGAAATTGAGGCCCAGAGTAATTAAATAACTGGTCCAAGATCACACAATCACAAACTGATAGCATTGATGGTGTCTGATTCATGTCACCTCCTTTACCTGTCTCACATACACACATACCCTTCTCTTTCGAAACAATCTTATAAGAAGCCACCTCTATTTCCTAACTTTCCTCATCAACCCTCCCACTAAACAGCTCTCCCAGAGGTCACCCATTACCTCCACATCACTGCTATTGAGTTTCGTGGGCTTATCTTACTTGGATTCTCAGTGGCCAGTGATACTGCTGACCCACCCTTTCCTTCTGGAAATTCTCTTCCCTCAGTTTTCTGGACACGCTTTTCTCCTGGTAATCTCTCCTGCTACTTAACTGACTACTCCTTCCTTATCATGTTCTTAAGAAATAGATTTTCTTCCCTAATTTCCACCAAAACAATGGCTAATCGATGACTAAATGAATAGTTAAGTAAGATTTAAATTAATTTAACACATCCACAGGGTTCTTTTGAGACTTGTAATAGGTTCTAGACGCTTCAGGACACAGGGCCTCTAGAGTTGTCACTGGAAGACCAGGATTCTATTCTACTTACCTTCCACCTCTTAATGACTAGCACAACATTGAGCAGTAGTAAACCTTACCTTAGCAAAGACTTGTTAAATTTAATCTTTATATAACATTATTCTTATACTAATCTTAATAACTAAATCCTAAATCTTCACATTCAAAACCGCTTTCCCTAGCATACCCTGCCAGTTTTTATTGAGAAAAGTTCCCAAACTATTCACCTGTTCCCTTCATTCCAACGCCTGTTAAGTGTCCAACATGGGCTCCAGACAACAGCTAAAGGATTAGAAGAATATCTCCGTTGTGCTTACCGTGTGGTTCTCAGAACCCTGCCATGTCTCACTATCTTAGAGAGACCCCAAGCTATTTTGTAGGAATTTCCACAGGATACTGCCACTTCCCAATTGTTGTGTCTCAACTGGCATTTCTGCCCTCAGAGGGTCTCACCCCAATATAAAAGCATTACATGAGATTAGAACAAAGAATTTTCCTGCATTCAATTAATGGAGTTAATTCTAATTCAATTAATTGAGTTAAAGACTTGAAACCCTAATAAGAGGAAATTAGAGGAAGCTCAAAAGGTGTGTGCATGTTCAAGTCAGCTACATGTTGGCAAATAAAGAGTAAACTAGGTTAGCTATCGATTAAATTCCCCATAATATCCCACTGACTAGAAAGTTACACAACAGCACAATTTTGTTCTTTGTTTCCTTCCCTTAAAGTCTTTGCTTTACCCACTGGCCTTTATAAATGTTTCCATTTTATCCTTTTTTGAAGAGTACATTCTGAAGTCTACTTCTGATCTCTGACCTCACAGATGTTCTCCTATTAGTTCTATGCTCAGTATAATGGAATGGTAATAGGCTGTTATGATTTACCCTACAAAAATCAATGGTGGAGATCCTATGGGGTAAATAAGCTATTTTCGTGGGTATGGCTATCCACACAGCATTAGGTACCATTTGAAAAGTGAATGTCTCAAGGAACAAAAATCTACCCTAGGGAATTCAAAGCTTTCTTCAACTGATTTTTTGTTTGTTTTAGATATTGAGACTCATTTCCCACTTCATTCCATACATCCAAAAAAAGAGGTAGCAGCAGCTTATTAGCCTATAACATGGACATCTTCCAAAATATGACACAATACTGAGAAGATAAAAATTCAGAGAATGATAATCACTGAGTTATGAATTTGGGGAGGCAGTTGGCTGGTACAAGAGAGGGATTAATTTTTTTTAAGTCTAGGATAAAAAAACAACACATAACCATAACCAACTGGTAGATCAAAATAGGACATTCAAAATGAAAATAGTGGAATTCCAAAATTAATTTTTGATAAAATTTTTTTCAACAAATCAAAGGTCATTCTTTGATCAAAGAAAAGTGATGGTACAGAAGGTTGACCCAAGAAATTATCATTTTTAAGATTAAACAGATTTTTTTAAAAAGATCACATTGCTTTAAAAGAAGGAGAAAAAGAAAGCCTTTCTAGACTTCTGCGAGTTATAGAAAACACATTTTCTTTTTTACTGAGGTTGTCTTGAATTATGTGTGTATTCAAAGTGAAGCTTTTTCAATTTTTTTCTGTTTGTTTTTTATAGAACACATGTGTAAAATTATCATTACCAAGCTAGAAGGCTATACTCTCAGGGAGACAATTGTCTCCGAAGCTCAAGTATCTCAAAGGGACAAACTCCACCCAGAGAAGCTGAGGCATGTTAAGGGGTGAGTGGGGATGGGTGGGAGCAGGCCTTCAAGCAGTCCTGGGGGAAATAGTATTTTATCACAGTCTTACTTTAGAATTGCCCCCTGCATAGTAATAAAACATCAGATGGCTTTTATTCAGTTTTATTATCGTTTTCAAATTTTCTACAGACCATGAACACTCCTATTGCCTATACTGGGAGCTAAGCAAGCCCACTGGCCCCCACTCTTGAAGAAGAGCACATTATACGGAAACTAATTAATCACCACTACCTCCATGAAGTCTTCCTAACCACCAGCCTCCCCCAACACTTCTATTGGAGCACTTGTTACAAACTGTCATTTCCTGTTTATTTTTCTTTCTCCCTGCTAGATGATGAGGTCCTTAAGGTCACGGACTCTAGATTTACTTTCCCAGTATTTCCCAGTTCTTGCCGAGTGCCTAAAATACAACAGGCCCACAACAGAGTTAATAATTTAAGAAAAATCCACTGAGCATTTGTTATTGACCAGACCCTACTCTGGGTGCTGGGATTACAGCAGTGAACAACTGCCAGCCTTCATTGAGCTTACATTCAAGTGATGTCTGAATGGATAAATGGATGAACATTAAAGAGCCAACAACATTTCTTCTTGATAGCTTGGAAATTTACTCAGGGAAACAAAAAAGAAAACATGTATATAGTCTGCTTTTACATAATTCTTTCGAATTGTGAAAGTCCAAACCTGATTGCAAAGGAAATTTAGAAGCCTAGAATTTATGAGATGACCCATTAATTTTCCTCTATCAATGATCAATCTCAAAGGCATGAGATGAGGTCCTTACATTTCCATCATACTGCTAAGCACACAGACTATACCATAGCCCTTAGATGCATCACAATTATCATTGCAAACTGAAAACCGTGCTGGTGAGGGGTGTTTCATGAAGACCAATCTTCCACCACCATCCAATACTCATAACTAATTCATGTAGAATATTTATAATTTTCAAAATCCGGCCCCATGGCTTAGCGGTTAAGTGAGCGCACTCCACTACTGGTGGCCCAGGTTCGGATCCCGGGCGCGCACCGACGCACCACTTCTCTGGCCATGCTGAGGCCGCGTCCCACATACAGCAACTAGAATGATGTGCAACTATGACATGCAACTATCTACTAGGGCTTTGGGGAGACAAAAAAAAAAAAAAGGAGGAGGATTGGCAGTAGATGTTAGCTCAGAGCCGGTCTTCCTCAGCAAAAAGAGGAGGATTAGCATGGATGTTAGCTCAGGGCTGATCTTCCTCACACACACACAAAAAAATCCTTCTATATTACGTATATTTTCTCATCTGAACCCTCAAATAACATATGAAGTGAATAGGTCAGAGTTTCTTACTATCTTTTCTCTACAGACGTATAAGTGGAGGCACAAAGAGTTTATGTTACTTACCTAATCTCATGCAGCTGGTAAGTTGCAAAGTGAAACTTAAAGCCACAACTATGAACTCCAACACCAATAGTTATGCTCTAACTACATTATACCATCTACAAAAAAAGATACAGGTTGAAAATGGAATTGGAAATATACAGAAGTCCCAAACGCAACATGCTTCTCTCTTCCCAACACTGCCCTATTCTCTCTCTCTCTCTCTCTCTCTCTCTCTCTCTCTCACACACACACACACACATACACACACACAAATACCCCACAATCTAAAGACTTATAGGCAAATCCACCAGTTACTAGTGATGAAGAGTACTCTTTCTGCAATTGTCAGATATTAGAACTTCCAGACAATTTACCCATAAGTAGTCTGGATAAGTAACTCACACATTTCCAGATTACTGAAGATGATCACTTCTTCTTACTAAGTATCTGGTCAAAGATAGTAAACCCCATCTGTAAGCTCCTAGAGGACCAGGATTGTGTCACATTCCCCAAGCATCCCCAGCCCTCAGCACACCTCGTGACAAATAGCAGAGCACTCAGCAAAAAGTCAATGAATGAATGAATGATGATACCACTACACTAGCAACTGTGAAAACTGGCTTATGAGCTTTGGTTCAATTTTTCTGCTTTTTCTTCCCCATCTCCTATTAATTAGGTTTGGAGCCATTTAAAGGCAGAGATGCTCTGCCTTCCCATATAAATCATGTACAGAACCCCAGATGGTGTCACGCTCATGTGGCATGTGTGTTGCATCAATATTTGCTCATTGATTTGTTGCTCAAATACCACTACTGAGTCATGTTTGTCTGGCAAATCATACGATTTTAATAATTAGTGTCTGAGGTGGGAAAGTGCCTTTTTATAAAAAATTAGGGGTGAATGCAAAATATCAAAAGTGATATTGGTCTACTTGGAAGTATGCTGAATGTAAATACATTCCCCTAGCAAAAAAATAAAATGAAAACTGTAGATAAAATCTCTGAGAGGAAGACCATCTTGATTGTTTTTTACATACACACACATAATAAAGGAAGCATTCCAAGCAATAAAAGTACCTTCAACACCTCTGGGAGCCTGAGGATTCACTCTATGTTTACTTGTAATGCAGAAACATCAACTATTGCTCTAGGAAATGAAAAAGATTCTTTCTCATGTCTACCATCACTAAACGTTATAAAGATTCTTTGACCAAAAGTACATGCACTAAACATGTTATTAGTTAGACTCCTAGGTTGAATGAGATGTTTTGATAAACTGAGTTTCTGAAGAACCAGAAAACTATTTATGGCCTTCTGATGGGGGGTGGGGGGGAGAGTCAGAGTGAGCAGGGACAGTACAGATTATCCAATGACATCTGCCACCCAGTAAAACGAAGCCTTTCTGTAGTTATCACTGAAATCTTTAGGAAATGCATTAATTAGTTCATGTTTCCATGTAATGAACATAATTTAAACTTTCTTTGATGATAAAGAATTTTCAAGTAGTGCAAGATCAAGTTTTTGAATCAGAATTTTGAATGTACTGATCTGTAAATGATGTTGTCATAGAATACAGGGCCAAAGGTACACAGATCCCAGGATATGCCTGGGAAAGGACAGTTAAATTTAAATCTTTGATATGTTTTACTCTCATATCTGTTTCTCCTAAGAGAGAAACGCTCAAAGAGAGCACATGTTGATTAAAGAGATTTTTGAGTTCTGGTTATCTTGGTTTTAATTTTATCTTCATTGAGAAAAATAATTCGAACTACTACGAGCTCAAGCAGTCAGATCACAGCCAAAGGCAATGATGTTGTTAACGCTTAATTGAAAACTCTTCTGAATTATTAATGTTAACAGCATAATTTCTGCCTTCAGATAAATAGGTCTTTATTTCATTTGAAGCTTGTCCGATGTAACATTATATTGCAATGACAAACTGGTATGCCCTTAAAAGGTTCAATAGGTTTCTATTATTTTATACAATACATGTAGTCTTGAAAACTGGGGTATGTGGAAAATCTTTTTTGTAAACCTCATTACATGTAAAACGTTCTAGGTGAATTCACCTAGATAAAAAGAGTTTCACGATAATCAGACCATAATATCAACTACCACCTAATTGATATTTCATTTGCACATCTAAATTTTTGAATGTTTACTCCTCCCAAAGGAAAGCACAACTTCATATGATATCTTCTCCTAGAACAACTTTCAAAACACTCGAAGATACATAAGTGAAAAGCACACAGAAAGTAAGCAGTCTCTACCCCCACAGGAACTTACTTACGTTCCCACGAGAGAGACGGGCAAAAACCAACTAAATGTATATAATGTCATAGGCATATACGTTCATGAAGAAAAGCAGAGTGAGGGGCTAGAGAGAGTTTGGGGGCAGAGTATACCACAGTAAATCAGGCAGTCAGGAAGGCCTCTATAATAATGTGACATATGAACAGACTGAAAGGAAATAAGGGGCCAGAGTGCAGAAGCCCTGAAACAGAACAATGTTTGCTTGGACATGTCCAAGTTATATTTGCAAGAAGGACAATATGGCTACAGTAAAGTGAGCAAAGAAGACAATAGTAGTACTTGAGGTCACAGAGGTAGTGAGAATAAGAAATCAGGCCACACAGCGTCTTGCCGATACCATCCAGATACCCGTTCAGGACCAAGGCATTTACGCCTCCAGCTGCTGGAAATGTTGCTTTCTGCTGGCTCACAGCTGCGTACTTCTCCAGGCACTGCATGAGAAAGGAAACTGTAGGGCCGGCCCCGTGGCTTAGCGGTTAAGTGCGTGCGCTCCGCTGCCGGCGGCCCGGGTTCGGATCCCGGGTGCGCACCGAGGCACCGCTCCTCCAGCCATGCTGAGGCCGCGTCCCACATACAGCAACTAGAAGGATGTGCAGCTATGACAGACAACTATGTACTGGGGCTTTGGGGGAAAAATAAATAAATAAAATCTTTAAAAAAAAAAAAAAAAAGAAAGGAAACTGCCTTACCAGAGTCGATACCCCAGGGACTGGTCAATGAAGGGTAATAGGGATATGTCTGAAGGGTCATCCCAGCTTCAGAGATCACTGTAAGATCAGCTGAGCCTCCTCTTTCAACTGTACCACAGCTCAACCTCTCACTCGACCCAACCCTGCTTCCCTCAGCCCTCAGAGGGGTCGTTCCCTAGAGCACCCTTCAATAAACCTCCTGCAAGCAAATTTCAGACTGAGTCCACATCCTGGGGAAACCAACGTAAAACTCTGGGGTTTTGTTTTGTTTTTTACTTTCAGTGAAGTGTCTTCAGAGGTTGAAGCAGAAGGTAGCATAATCTGACGTATGTTTTAGAAAGGTCAGCCTAGCTGCTCTGTAGAAAACAGACTCACAAGGGAGTGAGCAGGCCACACAGTAAGGGTGGTAGCAGTAGAGACAGTAAGAGAGGAATTAGAAACTGAATACACCACAAAGACAGGGCTGACAGGCTTTACGGTGGATTCGATATGAAAAATTCTCAAAGTCATGAGAATGCGGCAGCTCCAATCCTCCTAAATTCAAGTCTCTAGACATAAAGGTCCTATACATACAGTAATTCCTATAGTCCCGAGTTTTCAAAATCACTACTGCCAGGCATGAACATACACATCAACTTTTATAAAGGAGAAGTAAAACATGAACCTAGATGTAGTTTAAAAGTTGAAGAAATATTTAAGAAATACGTTAATAATACAAACTCACAGTTGGTATCCCCACCTAACTGTTCTTTTGTTCCCTTTTCCAGCTGTTGATATTTACCCAACTATTTCAGCTAGAGAGATGAGAGCCATCCCTCAGCTGCTACAACCCCACATACACACCACACCAAAACCACCACATCACAACCATCACCAAGACCTGCCAATTTCACCTCCAAATGTTTCTCATATCCATCTCCCCCTGACTATCCTCAATGTCCCTGCCTTAATTTAGGTCTTCATCCTGTTTTGCAATAACCACCCAACTGGATTCCCTACTGCAAGTCTCTTCCCATTTCCCAATTCCATCTATCCTCCACACCGATGGAGTAATCTATCATACCCACATCACCAATTATATATGACCCCTAAGTTCAAGACCTGACCTCAGCTTTGCTCTTGAGCCTTGCATCCCACCACACTACCCTTCCCCCTTAGAATCTGCCAATACTGAACAACTGTACTTATCTGCCTGTCCCATGCTGTCCCATGATGTTTAAAGCTCTGATCACCCCTCTACTAGAAAACATGCCACTCTTCCTAGATAAGATTAACTCCACCTCATTCTTTAACCTCCAGTGACAGTATTTTCCCAAAAGTGCCCCGATTCCAGCCCCCACCAAGAATGGATTAGTTATACACTTCCACAGCCCTAACCACAATGTACCAAAACCATCTACGTATGTCCGCACCTACCACCACTAGACTCAGCTCCTTGAAGACACAGACCATTTTTTATTCATCTTTGAGTTCCAGAAGGTAACACAGTGCCTAGTAAATGATAGGCAGGGGGGAAAAAAAAAGCTGAACTTAACTTTTATCATTGCCTGATATTTATAGAAAAGGAGGCCATGGACGAATATTTTAAAAAGAAAAACACTAACTGGGGCAAAAAGAGAAAACAAATTTATGAACAACAGAATGGAGTTTTAAAACAAGAACCAAAACTTCAAGAAATGCCAGAAGTATTTCCAACTGCAAATATTTAGGATATCCTAGTCTCAATGTACTGTGTCCCCTTCTAAAGGATACTGCAAATTAACAGAGAGCCAAAATGCACTATTAGCTAGTGCTTATGGCTATTTTCTCCCAGAAAGCAACAGCAGCAAACCCCAGCTATGGAGGAAAACGAAAGTCTCTTGGATCTGCATTCTGCAACCATATATAGTGGAGGAATACATAGGGAAAAGTACCGAGTTCTTTTTGGGATTCATTTCCCTAAAGTTTTTGGGTATGTTTTCTTCCTATGTCATTCCCAGAATTAGAATACTTAGAATTGGTGGCAAATGTAGGTGTAAGAAGGGAGTTCTCTTCAAAATAAAAGTATTCATCCAAAGGAAGTTCCAATGTTAACGAGCCCTCATCACTAGTTGCAAGCTTTGCCGTGAAATTTCTATCGATTTGAGTCAGTTACCTATTACTTATGCCAAAAGTACAAAGGGAGGGGGAGGGAGAGAGAGAAAAATAGAAAAACACAGGCTTTGGTCAAGTCCACGTGTGCCAGTCTAGCCATGCAGTAAGTGGTTTCTGCTGGGCTCTTCCAGAAGGGCATGTCCTCACAAACCTTCTACGAGCTCAGGCAGGAGGAGGAGAGAGGCAGGAGCTGTGTGCAAGAGCAGGGCCAAGAGTATTACCGTGGAGTCAGCAGACACAGCACGGAGCACAGACACAGCAAAGATTCCACAGGAAAAAACCACCAAGGGCAAAAGTGGCCCAACTTCTGGGAGACCCGGTAGTTAGAGGAAAGCCTTTTTTAAACTCAGTGGAAAAGGCACATGTACAGCAGGCACCAGTGTAATTACCAGAGCCACCAGGCCTGTCTGCCAAGCTGGGTAGATGTGGCCTCTTGACCAGGTTTTATTCTTGGCTTCTGCTGCCCTCTTGTCCCTCTGTTCTTCCTGCTCCTGCTACTAAATAAACCAGCAGATGCTTGTTTCATGTACTATAAACTCTCGACTATCTGTCTTCCAGTTTGTCTTGGCATCTACTTCAAATGGTAGAGCATCTGTGAAATGGACCAAAGCACTCCAAAATTCTATTTCAGGGTTACTTTCAAGAATTTATGTCTACACATCTAAAGACTCTATGAATTTTCCTATCAAATACACAAGCATGATCCTGACACAATTATGCAATAATTTTTGTCATTTGTCTTCTCTAGGCAAATACACGTCATTGTTCAAATACCAGAGTAGGAGGGGAATCGTAGTTGGCTTTTAGTTCTCTACTGAATTTCATTCACCTGCGTTTCTCTTAGCTGTCTATACAATCTTATTCACGACTGTGGCTTCATTAGCAGCTACGTGTCAACAACTCCCAAATTCCTCTCGCTACACCAGACTTCTCTGCTCAAATCCTAACCCAGACATCCAAGGACCTAATGGACATTTCAAGAACAAACTGCTCAAAATTGAACTCCTCATGGTTCCTCTTGCCAATACATTTCATCATCCACCCGTTTCTCCCACCTCACACTTGGGAGTCATCCCTGACTTCTCTCTTCTTCCGCTTCACATCTAGTCAATAAAGCTATCCTGCCTAAGCTACGCTCTATTAACCAAGAAGAGATACACTTCTGTCAGATTGAAGTACGTTTTCTGAGCATTTCTCTCTTCTGGACCCCAGCAAGTGATGCTGTATTTTGGTGTGTGTCTACTGTATGAGTTTAGCAAATGCCCTTTTCATTCTTTCAGATCTCCCTCTAGACCGTGCCCCTATATCCCAATTTCAAAAGCACTAGCGTGCACTGAACAGGATCTGTTTCCTCATATCTTCAGGGAAAAAAAAAAAATTCCCTTTATGAAGCCACTGTAAACATTTCTGAATTGAGAGCTTAAAAAGGGAGCTCACATTTCACAAAGCGGCATCTCCAAGGAAAGTTTTTCAGTAATGAAATAACATATTTCATAAAACAACCCAAAAGGACTCCAATAAGTCAGTTAAACAGCACAAGTTACAAAACCAGAACTAACCTGGATGGAGGATTAAAGAACAAAGTCGTGGCAGAAAGAATACAAAATAAAGTTAGCAATGGTGAAAGTCCACTGACTGGACAAGTGACCCTCTGGCGACCCTCTGCAATACAGACACCCATATATCTTTTGTTCAACATCAGTATTTTTTCAGCCTGTCCTCAACCCATTGAAATAGAGCTCAGATGAAGGTATTTTAGGAGGATACATTTCCTTAACACTGGACATTCAATGCAACTCCAAGAATTTTCAAAGAATAAAATGTCTAATTTGGAAGAGGAGGCTTACAGTTTCAGCTCAACTTTGTTGAGACTAATTTCAGTCAACGCTAAATGTTGGCGAGGTCCTTTTCTTTCCTATCTTTGGGGAGCAGAGTCACCACTTCTAGGACTGACCCCACACAAGGAACGTTGATAATAAACTCTCAGGGTACCACTTGACAACCCAGAAACTGCTGGCAGCTGGAAGGACAGGGGGTCATATATGCTGCTTTCTATAACAAAACTCTTTTTACCCTGGGTTAAGTTGATTACTCCAACTCTCAAGACTCCTCCCTCCCCCCATTCTAGCCTACTCGCATTTTCCTTAGGCTGACTGACTCTAGGAAAACAAGTATTGCATTATGCTTGACTCCTTGGAATGAGATCAGTTCTAGTTTCAAATTCCCTTTCAGAACAACCCCAAGGACACAGACCCTTTTAAAAATCCCAGCTGCTCAACGGCACAGGAAGGCCCAAGCCATGACAAGAAAGCATTACTTAACAAGAAAGCATTACTTAAGTCATAATCAGCAAACGCATCCTAAACCCGCACTGGCATCGTCACAGCTCTATTCCTACATGCTGGGCAGGAATGTGTCTGTAAACAAGCCCGTCTCCACTCCTCCTCCGAAGGCTTCAAGGCCAAGGCGAGGCTGCAGGGCTGCGTTCAACAGTGATTTTCTCCAACTGGCACCATCTGTGCATGCGCTGCCAGACGTGCTGACAGAGCAGGCTGCGTAGACCATTACTAATCTACCAGGGTCAGTGGGGTCAGACCTGCAACATGATGCCTATAGATTTCAAAGGCTGGCCTTCTCTCCACGCCAGCTAATCAATCTATGTTGAAAAGCAAGCACGTTTTTATTCCCCTTTCTTTTAAATTTCAAAGAAAAATCTCATTTTTAAAGCTCTTAGTGTGAGGATTGCTTGCACGTAATCAGTGTCCTGATACCAGGGAAGTTGTATGAGATCTTCAAGGCCTGAGGCTTATCCGTTGATCCTTTGCCAGAACTGGGTAACAAGGCCAGGAAAACTTTCCTCAGACAATGAAAGCCTTCAAAGCAATGACAATGGGGAAGGACAACACGGATCAAGATTCAAGCTCCACTGCAATGTCTCTCTAAGCTGAATCTGCAAAAGAATAGTAAGTCCCAGCAGCTATCCTACCAGGATCATATTGTGTGAGCCTGGGCAGTGTAACTTGGGCTGGTGAATAAAAACTCTGCATGGCTCACCATCTACTTCAGGATTCGCCCTTGAGTGCTGCCACCCATTTTCAGCTGCCTATCAAGTATTTACTAAATGCCTATTGAGTGCCAAGACCTATATATTCCCTTGCACTTCTTTAGTTTCTTTCACTGAGGAATGGGGATAACTGAGTCTAGTACTCAACCATCTACTGGCTAGATGAGACCAAGAGCCCCATGAAGGCAAGAGGATGCCAATCCTGTTCAAAGTGCCACTGGGTAGCACAGATTTATTTCAAGCTTGCTGCAGTTAGCTAAATAAAAAAATCTTCTAAATAATTTCGTAAATACAATTTTTTGCGTGTCAAGACCAACTACTGTAATGATTTCTTTGCACATGGTATGTTATTCTAGATCTTCAAGTCAACCGATGACTCATCTGATAGTCAAAAAACTAACAGCCACAAAACTAAGACATCACTACAAACTCCAAAGAAACTAGAGCTTTTGCTTACAATAATTAAAGGTTTAAAGAATTTTCAAGATAAGTGACTTCATCTTCTTACTCTTGCTTAGATATCAGTTTCTCCACTTAGAGTTTAAATTGGGCTCAAGAGGTGGTAGTAAGGAAGAATTTGTGGGCTAAAATATAAAGGACAATTCCTCTAACTCAGATCATTTTCCTTGTAAAACTATGGGCTTGTTAAGAAGCAAGCTAGGGAGGCTCACAGATCTGACATGGCCACTTAGGCATAATCTGAAGGGCAGGTTTGCATAAGTTTGCATGCATTTCTTCTTCCAGTTTTTCCAAGCTTCAGGCAACTATAGATAACTCCAAGGTAACCCGGCTCTGGACAGATCTACTCTTCCCAACTCCTCCCCCTCACAAGGGCGCTTCTGTATTGTCTAAAAATAAGTCACAAAATCACTTAGATCTCCTTTAACTATTCTATACCAAAGAAACACTACTGTCTTTTTTGTGTGTGTGTGTGTGTGTGTGTGTGTGTGTGTGTGTGTGTGTGAGGAAGATTAGCCTGAGCTAACACCTGTTGCCAATCCTTGTGTTTTTGGCTGAGAAAGATTGGCCCTGGGCTAACATCCGTGCCCATCTTCCTCCACTTTATATGGGACGCCGCCACAGCGTGGCCCGACAAGCGGTGCATCGTTGTGTGCCCAGGATCCGAACCTGCGAATGCCGGGCCGCCAAAGCTGAGGGCGCGCACTTAACCGCTGCACCACTGGGCCGGCCCAAAACACTACTGTCTTACTGTCTTTTCTCAGCCTTTAGATTTCTTAGCTGGATATTATAAAACAAACCAAACACAGAAAACAAATGGAAACATTTAAAATAATATCATATTTCCCATCTAGTATGCTTTTACTAACCCATCCTGGGACCTCAGATGCGCTGAAGATTTCATTTTATTTAATTTATAAATAATTCACATTCCACAATGGTTTGTTCTGGTCTTTCAGAAATAGTAAGATTTTACTATTTTACAGTAAAATCTTCTTTTTTTCACAGTAAAAGCCTAACTTCACACATTAGGCTTTTAACATAAAGCTTTATGATGTCTTTCCCCCACCTCCAGGCCCTATTCCGTTTTAGTGCCTTGAGTTGTTCTAGACACCAGCATAGCCTTTTTTAAACAAACATTCAACTGCCCAACATTCAACTTCATTTCTCTGTCTGATTCTACTGGAACGAGAGATAAGAATCTAGACAGAGGCTTTCGTAGCGTTTTACCTGCAACTTGTGTAAACCACCAACTGACAAACACAAGCTCTGCCTCTAAACACCCAAGGTACCCAATACACAGAAATACTTGCACAGATCTGTGTCTCTAACCTCAGTTTCAGTATAGAAGCAGCTCATGGAATGATCAGAATGCAGGATGCCTAGATAGTATAATGATAAATCCTTGAGAAGCCTAAAAATACCAAGTCAAGCAATAAGATGGCAAAGTAATGGCAAAATTATGGCCATAGAACTCATAGAAGATGACCTAAACAACCACTTCTAAGTGGAGATGTTGACAAATCCATATGTCTTAAACAGCCCAATCACCTCCAAAGATAGCCAGAATAGATATGGCCAGACTCTCTCCCACATTAAGCAACTCATGATCCTAACAAGACACCTACAATATCTTGAACTTTGCCTCTTTCTTTGATTTCTAAGAATTTAATCATACTTCACTAGCCTATTACTGAAAGGTAGGCTTTATGTTTTTATTTTCTTTTAATTCTCTCATCAACTCTCTATTACCAAGTGTGAATATTAAAGCATCAACTTTAACACTTATTCTGCATTTACAGATTTAAAAAAAAAATACATTAATTACACTTGTAACGGAAAAAAAAAAAAAAAAAACCTCATTTCTGAACATATCACAAGACAAAAGGCACAAAGTTCATTTTATTCTCTGCTTTCCCTGACCAATTCGATTTTATCTGGTTTATAAGATTCCAAAGGAAGATTCCTGCAGGGTCCTCAGAAACCCAATCCAACAAGAAGCCCAACAACAGGAAGTCCCCACTGTACTCCAGGCACTGGGGAGGGTCCTGGGATATAAGAAGATACCATCTCTGCTCTCACGGGAAGAAAAGCCCCTAAGAGCTTACCACTATAGTTTTTCTTAGAGTTACTTACATGAGATATTGACAAAACAGCCAATCTTCCATTCTAGGTTCAGAGAGAGGAGAAAAACAATTGCCAGAGTCAGAGAAACATTTTGGTTTCTGATTAAATGTTGGTGTAATATTAAAAGCCAGTTAAGAGTGATCAAAGGAACCCAAATGAAACACCCTGGTCACCCTTCCTTCATGTGCTACTAGCATTTGCCCAAAGGCTGCCTCTGTGACAAATCAAAATAGCTTGCCTCAGTCTCTGGCTGCGGAACCAGATTTAAATAACAGCCCGTGTCTGCTTTTGAAAACATATAAGTTGAAGTGCCTTTTTTTTTTTAAATATTTAACATATTTGTTCATTACATAACCACCTTCTCTAGAATGGTTTTACGAGATCGCCATGTAATCCCCAATTCTTACTCAAGGAAACCATTTAAGAACCCTTAATGGAAGTAACTTAGGACAACTAATTACCCCCAAAGAAACTCTTACTGTAATGTGGGGAGGTGGATCACTAGAGAGGAAGAGCAAATACAATCAAGAAAAGAAGTGAAAGAGAAACAAAAAGGAAGAAAACTTCTCTCTCCGTCCTGGGGAGTTACATGCAAAATGTCAACCTGTAGGAGTAAAAGATTCACCCTAGAAGCTCTGATTTCTAACACAATCCAGAAACCACCAAAACAGCACTGGGCCAAATCCAAAATGATCCTAATGGGGCTGATTCACGTAGTTGGTGTTATATTTAATGGCAGCATTGCCACATGTTGTAATACAACATATTTAAGATGCTGAGGCATAGTTTCTGCCCATAAATATTTTTTTAATATTTTTTCCAGATGCTTCATCTATTTTCCCAACCACATGCAGAGTTCAATAAATAGGGCAATAAATAAAGAGTGACTTTTTAAAGAAGGCTCAGGATTGTATGCTATTTTTAGACCTTTATTGGTCGTTCCAGAACTTGCCATCTCTTCACTTCTATTGCAGAATAAATAGTATACTTTCTGCTTCATATGATTCTTTTTAATTCACAGAATTGCAGCGTCCTAGCATTTCATAAGTGAGAGAACGCCTGGGAACCAACCAGCATATCCTGTCACAAAAGAGGATAACAAAGCTCAGAGAGTTAAGTGACTTGCCCAAAGTCACACAGTTGGAAACCACTCAATCAGGTTTCATTGGCTAAACTAAGATACAGAGACTAAGCACCTATATGTGCAAAAATTTACCTTTTCAGTTATTTTGTACAGCAATAAATGATAAACAATCCAAGGTTTGTTTTTAAAGATATCTGAATTAATACATTTAAAAATTTAAAAAATCTATTGCAATCATTTAATGGGTTGGTTACATGTATTGTTTTTATAACCACCTTTCAAAGCTAAACACATGTTGAAACTAACTGGACCACCCAAGTCAAAAATCTAGTTATGCTATTTAATGTTTATTTGGTTTGTTTCTAAATGTGTATTTAAGTGGCAAAGTCATAAAGGAACGAATTAATGATAATCGATACCAGACCTGCAACCATGGAGCTCTTCTTGAGTTTACAGTATTTAGTGAAGTCAGCCAAGAAAGGAAAAAAAAGTATTCTAAAATGAGAAAATTCTGTATAGTACTTTAAAAGCAAATCCCCAGCTATATGCTGCATTCTGAAAGCAGAATTATCCAAAGACCAAAACATGATCTTCTGAAAGATACTTGCCAAAAGGAAAATGTGGAAATCTTAGAAGTATGTGGAAGTAGCAAACGGGATTTAATGCCAGAAAAGAATATGCTTTTAGCCTTTCTGATATCTTCAAAACTATCTGTCACAACTCTAGATTCTAAAACAAAGTACAAACTTAAAAAGACCCAGAAACAAAGGATATATTTACTTACCTAAACATGCAGATGGTTCATATTCCTAAGGAATGTTTGTAATTTATTTGACACTCAGGACACAGCTTCTCATAGAAACAGTATCATGAATAGTGATTAGATTTCCAGTCCAACCTACAGAAACATTTTTTTTAATTCCATATATACATGAGGTAATAAATGCTAGTAATATATAGAACCTAGGTGGGAAAGAGGAGCTAAGGGCCTGAGGCAGTGAGGAGGAGAAAAGGGGCTTTGTAGGGACAGAGAGGAAGCCTTCTTTTATTTACCCTTCTTCTAGTGCTTCTTAACATCGGCCTAAAGCAATGGGCAATCATCCCTTCTGCTTGCTCTGCCTTCCCATCCTCCTCTTTAATACCAGCCCTCAAGGGGAAGAAGAAAGAACCAGAAGCAAAGGTGTTCTAATTCCCAACCCCTCCCTCTAATAGGCAATAAAGCCAAATGAGCAGCCAGTACCTGGGAGGAAGGGTGCAGAGAAGGAAACGCTGAACCCCAGAGAGGCTGTATCAGAAGGCCCAGGACAGGAAAATCCACACCACCAACACCTGAAGCTAAAATGCCTCAGGCAGCCAAACTGAATGGGCTGTTCTTGTGAAAAGGGCTTTGAGAAATCAGGCACAGTTACAGAACAGCAACTAAAGCATACTTTGGTTGGCCCCTTGAAAAGTTAGGAAATGGAACATTTTTTTCTCTAAGAATGGATCAGGGCACAGAATTAGGATGGGCTGTGAATGAGGCTAGCATAACTCAAGTGATGAGCTAGTGCACTTCATGCAAAAAGAAACAATTTTCCATAGCTGCTATTTGGATCCCTAAATCCAGTTAATTATCTTGATTCATTTTGCACTGTGGATGAGAGTAAGAATATAACGGAGGATGATCCATCACAACCGGAAAACTCCAAACCCAACAAGAGCCTGGCACTTATTTGATTGTAGTCCTGGCCTAAAATGGTCCAAGTCCCCTTAAGTATACTTTCTCCTTCATATGATCACATGATATAACTGCAAGATTTAAATTCAGTTCCTTATCAATAAAATCCATTGCACAAAATCTGCCAACCAATAATGTAAGAGCTGTCAGGAGTCTGAAGGGCAAAGCCAATTCAAAAGAGAAGTTCTAGCCCAAAGAAAGCACAAGGGAATCCTCATCACTGGAGGCCTGGGGAATATCCCTCCCTCTCAGGCTCAGAGCATGTCAAACAAGTGTTCCCAAAATATAACTAAATCCACCTTAAAACTACACCCCGGATTTTCAAAAATATATTAAGTCAAAGTTAATACCGCTCAATGGGCTCAAATTCGGCTCACCTTGGGGCTACATGCCTTTACATGAGCACCACTGGGCTCCACCCCTTCAATCCCTGCCTCAAAGAAGACAAGACTCCAGACAAGTAGAGGCAGAGAAGAAGTGCACCCAGAGGCTGCAGCAGAAAGAACTGTTCCGGAAGATTATGATATCCTCCAGGCACCCAATTCTGAGACCACAGGAGTGACGATTTACCACGTGTTGCGGAAACGGGCTCAGGACTTAGACTGACATGATGAGTTAATTCAGCTGTAGCACTAAACTCCACATATGCACAGCCATTATGCAGCCCTGTGGCTCCAGCAAATCTCAAGATAATGAGGGACACAGTGTGACACACAGGGAAAGGCACTGGGCTGAATCAGAAGACCTAGATTTCTGTATTGACTCTGTCGGCTCATCTCAAGGGAAGGGGCAAATCGCTCCCTCTATGGGACTAAATTTCTCAACTGTAAAATAAAGAGCAGATGCTCTCTTCTAGCACAGAATTCCAACCGACATGGAAACTGAAACTCAAAGCCATTTCTACGCCCCCTTATAACTGGCAGAGGGAGCCTCCTGGACTTTTTGGCCAACACCTTCACGGGCCTCTAAGAAGATTTAATACAGTGGAATTAGCAATGCACCTACTTAAGCACTCTTATGATCCCAGCACAATACCATCTAAAAAAAACAAGGGGCTGGCCCCATGGCCTAGTGATTAAGTTCAGCACACTCTGCTTCGGGGGCCTGGGTTCGGTTCCCAGGCACAGACCTATACTCCACATCAGTGGCCATGCTGTGGCAGCAACCCTCATACAAAATAGAGGAAGAGTGGCACAGATGTTAGCTCAGGGCGAATCTTCCCCAGCAGAAAAAAAAAACGCCCTCACACTAAAGGACATGGAGGGTGAGAGCCATTAGCTGGCTCCTCCTCTATATCAAGAATGAAGTCTTCCTCAAAACGTAGTACAATGAGCACCACCCCAAAATGTTGCTATTGATGCACTGCAGTCACATAAAATTTCAAATTTCTCCTCAGCAGACTTAACCCTCTGGCAGAGGACTCCCAGCAAGGTAACTTCATTCCAACTGGCAAACACTTAACTGAATGACATCAACACTCCTCTTCTGTGGTGTAGGTACCTGTGTGTGTGCGTTACATCGTGTCTTCCTAACTAGGCTCCCAGTAGCTTCGGGGCAAGGAATAAGTCCATCTCCATATTACAGATGACATTTAACAAGGTGAGTCAATGCCAGTTAAGCAATAATAACAGTCTGCACAAAGCCCGAGGTGGGGCCTTCTGAGGCATTCCAGTTGCTTCCATGGAGTCCTTTCATCTCAAGTAGAAAACTGTCCCAGAATGCCTCCTCTACAATAACTCGCACAGTCCTACTTCCTCTCTCTCTCGCTCATCTATATTTTATTCTACCAACACCTAGATTCGAACTTCACGCTCAGGAGAGCATAGATGGGATAGCTCTTCTTTCCTCCCTCTCCACCCTCACACCTGATGTGTGTGCTGCTCTGTGTAACTTGTATTCTGATTTATCCACTGGATACAGGACCTCTAACAGCGCGAAGTAGAGAAAGAAAAAGAGCCGCTGCAGATACTTTTTTTCCAAGCTCTAAATCTGTTAAATCTGAATTAAATTAAACTATTCCTTTCAGACCCAAAGGAAATGGGCAGTTGGCCAAGATGATAGCACAGCCCTAGCAATCAGGGCACAAAGAGATAGACACTCCGCAAGAGGGTAACCAGGCTTTATCAAAACTCAGAAAATGCGCGCAATGGAAAATTGAACTCCACCTGGAGAACCACTTGGCCCTGCTAAAGAACTATTACAGTAAAAGCCTGCACAGGACTATCACCTCCTTGCTCCATTTTCTAAACCTGAAGCAACTTTCCCCTTCACGTTCACCAACTATTATCCTCTCTCAGCTTCAAAAGCTAACTGCCCAAAAGCTGCATTTTCTCCATGAAGCCAATTCCTAATAGCATTCCCTAGGAGTGCCCTGCTTCCAAAACTTAAAAGGAGCCAAGAAATCTCAAGCCTCTGAGATTTAACAACTTTGTGTGGTATGCCTGAATTGCCTGCTCTCTTTAACTCAAACAGTAATCCCCCTTTAAAATCTTGACAGTAACAGAAAAAAAGGATTATATAAAAGATAAAACCTATGGTGCTGATACATGAAATCCTGGATCCACTTCTCAATTCACTCACTGACTCTCTGGAAAACATCAGGAAAGACATGTTGTGTCTGTTACTCCTTTTATGAGGTAGCTTTTTATTAAGCTGTGTTGACATGGTATCATATAAATGCTTACAGTCTTCCTTAAGCAAATAAGGAGCACGGAGGCTCCTTCAACTCAATAGTTATGTTCATCTCTCTGTATTATTTTATCTAGTATCTTTTATATGTCTCAGGGATCTGTTCTACACACTTCCGATAATAGAAACTCAATTCTTAAAATAAAGATATTTCCATTCATGATGAAGAGGCCATTGAATTACCACAAATAATTCACTTAAGCAAACATCTAGTGCCTTGAGTCATCTTTTCATCCTCATATACACGTCACATCATAGACAATATAAAGAAGGGCTACAAATTTAGTAATAAACCTCCTGGAGGCTAATCACTTAATACCAACATTACTGGGAGGAATTTGCATATTGGAATGAATATTTGATATCATAATGACATAAAGGGGGAGAATTTGTGAAACTGGATGCATTGTTACCATCTCAGTGGGCAATTAACAGGAAATGGCTTTACTTACGCCAGAGCTACCAATTGCTATTTTTTTTTTTTTTTTGGGAGGAAGATCAGCCCTGAGCTAACATCCAATGCCAATCCTCCTCTTTTTTGCTGAGGAAGATGGGCCCTGGGCTAACATGCCCATCTTCCTCTTCTTTATATGGGACCCTGCCACAGCCTGGTTTGACAAGCAGTGCATCAGTGCGTGCCCAGGATCCGAACCTGCGAACCCCAGGCCGTCAGAGCAGAGCGCGTGCACTTAACCGCTGCGCCACTGGGCCGGCCCCACCAGTTGCTCTATTTTTAAACTCCTTTAACATCTTTAATGACATCTTGGGTAGATCCCACAATTTTGGGGGTAACTTTTGGTTATTAAAACTCTAGGCCAATTTAAATTTTTATTCTCAAATTCAACTGTGAGTTTTATGCAAGCCCCCACCCTAACACCAAAAGCTATGACCTGGAGTGTAACAGGGACAGTTGGGACCTACTCTTTTACTTGCTCTCCTCCTCCCTCCTCTGGGCTCCAGTTCATCCTCCTCCTGCAAGCAACTGGTAGGAAGGGAAAGGCAAACGTCTCCCTATGTGACTAGCCATGATCACTTCTCTAGCTAATGCTGGCTGGTGTGTGAGTTCTCCTGAGGGCCCTAGGGGACTCCTCACTGCACAGCTTTTCTGAGGTAGATCTGACCCCAGCTCTGGCTCAACCTCCTCCATGTACCCCTGAATCCCCTTACCAGAAGCCAGCCTCTTAGGGACAGTCTAGCACGATGGCTCAAGACCAACTACCATTTGCAGCGTTCATTTCACCCTTGGAGAACTGCCATATCCTTGCCAAGCTAAACAGGGGATATGTGAAGTGCTCCACTGGCAGCCCATTCTCCTGTTGTGTCTCACTGGTTCTCTCCTTCTCAATCCAGATAGGCACACGGGCAGGCAGGCAAGTCTACCTGAGCAGATATTCAACCAGGAAGCCCAATGCCAGTCATGCCTCCTTTCAAGCACCCCCAATCTCTACAGGTGAGTCTCTTGGAATTTCCCTCTCACTCCTGGTTTAACGCTGATGAGCCTTTCTCTTCTCCTCCCTTCCCCAACATTCTGTGCAGACTAGAAAAGACTAGGGGTGAGGGTAGGGAGTGGTAACTGGTGGCAGAACGATCAGTTTTGCTTTCTCTTAGTAATAAGCTCTTTGAGGAGGTGTCTGGCTCCAAATGGTCATGGCTCTCATCAGACTGTGAGGTTTTCAAAGCCTCTTGTTTTAGCTAGAGCCCAAAGCACCTATTCTAAGACAGCAGAAAAGTGTAACTCAGCTACTACAGACAACTTAAGGGTATAGAATCAACAAATTATCCATTTAAAAATAGTAGAAACGGAGCCAGCACCGGTGGCCTAGTGGTTAAGTTTGGCGTGCTCTGCTTCAGCGGCCCGGGTTTGGGTGTGGACCTACCCCACTCGTCTGTCAGTGGCCATGCTGTGGCAGTGGCTCACACGCAAAGAGAGGAAGATTGGCAACAGATGTTAGCTCAGGGTAACTCTTCCTCAGCAAAAAAAATAGTAGAAACAACGATACGATGAAACCTTGGAAATATGTCTCGTGTATGTGAAAAGGTCCATTCTCAGCAGGGTACAAAATACAAGATATCTCTTAATTCTTAATTCTTGTTAATTACATTGATCAAATTTTTAGCATCTTTATTTGGTATCTGTCCATTTGACTTATCAGACATTGATATGTGTTTGACTACTCCTTAAAATTGCATTTTTGTTGATTTCTTTGTGTTTCTAGTTGGAACAGTATAAATTTTCCTGTTATTCCATACATAAAGTTTCAGTATTAAAATGTATTTTTGTTATTTAGACAGATCACTTCAAATGTATTTCACATTATTGTGAACTATGAAATTCAAGGCCACCATGATGAACCAAACCTTTAACTTGAAATAATTTATTTATTTTTTTTTTTTTAAAGATTTTTTATTTATTTATTTTTCCCCCCAAAGCCCCAGTAGATAGTTGTATGTCATAGCTGCACATCCTTCTAGTTGCTGTATGTGGAACTCGGCCTCAGGATGGACAGAGAAGTGGTGCCTCGGTGCATGCCCGGGATCCGAACCCCGGGCCACCAGCATCGGAGCGCGCACACTTAACCACCAAGCCACGGGGCCGGCCCTAACTTGAAATAATTTAAAAATAATAAGTAATCTCGATACATTTTAGTTTTGTTTTAGGTTTTTTTTTTTTTAGTATTTTTTAGCCTATCCAAAACAAAGTGCTTTTGGACAAAAGCTTTCTGTTTGGTTCAAAATATATTGAAATGATAGCAATAATATATTTGTTAGCTTTCAAGTTTCCAAAAAGCTATCCTTAAATTATCTCACTTTGCCTTTACAACAATCCCACCCAGTAAGACAAGTATTTTTATCTCCCTGTTAAAGACGCGAACATTAAGATACCAAAGGGTTTAAAAGTTGTATCACAGGTATCCAATTAGGTTTGCCTAATATGAGAAGGAATGAAATAGCAAACTCTTATTTTTTTTTAGGAACTTGAGATAAAGGAAAAGAATGTGCTTAATTAATTGAGAGCACCATTATCTCTGTGAAAGCTAAAGGAACTTGGCTGGTGTCCTGTTAACTTCTCGATTCCAAAACAGGCCCCTTACTCTATGTTAATTGCAATCTGGATCACAAGAAATACTCCTTACTTTCCCAGGATTCCATAATATGGTATTTTTAGGTAAATTCAATAATTATTTCTTTGAATCACTACATTCAACAATTTTGGAGTATAATAATGAAACAGCTATTATTTGCACTACATGATAATTTTTGATATATAACAATACATTATGACACTATGCCTCACGTTACTGCCTCTGTTTTTAAAATGATGAAAGTAAACCTTTAAGAAGTTAAATAATTTACTGAAGGTCACATCACTAGTAAGTGCCACATTTGGAACTCAACCCTGGGTCTTCTCACTTTAAATCCTACACTTTTTCTCACTATTTTGGTGAACTAGTTCTCCCATGGCACTTAGCACATTGCCTTAGACAGGTTGGTTAATCATTTTACAACTTGCAAAGTTCTTACATATACTTTATCTCATTTGATTTTCCCAGCAGCCCCAGAAAAAAGATAGATATTATGTCTATTACGAGGACACTGAAGTTTCAAAAAGGTTAACTTACTTGTCAAGAGTCTTCCAGCTAGAAAATAGAGTGGGCACTTGAAGCAAGTCTTGTGGCTTCTAGTCTAGTGAACATTCTCCCCTACAGTCCAACAGATTTCTCACTTTCTACAGTTTGAGTTCCTACCCTGTGGTGCAAGAACACAAGGAAATCAAGAGGAAAGAAGAGGAGTTAGACTAGGCCTTGACTCCTACAAGTCCATGAACTTGACAATCCATGTAACAGCATCAGCCTTTCCTGCTACCTACCCATGAACCATGAGGGATGGGAAGTGGGCAAGAGAAGAGGAAGAAACAGGATAGGATCTGAGCTGTTGATACACAAACAAGGCCCTACAGGAAAAAGGAGACTACTAGAACATTGGACGCAGCGAGATTATGCATCTCTAAAGAAGAAAAATTAAATGCCTTCACCAGCAGCAGAGAGATACCTGAAGCAAAATGTGACAGGGAATGGTAGGTTGCAGGAGTTCTCAGACTCCTCCAAAGATCTCAAAGGGAGTCCTCCTGCACGGCCATGGGGTGGGTGCTGGCAGCGGAGAGACCCTGGCACTCTCACCAGGCCGAGGATGAAGCCAAGGCAAGGCCACACACAACGCCGGGCTGAAGTCTGGAGCAAAGGACTGAACTAAAATCGACACACTGACACTTCATTGCCACAGCAGCCCTGATTTCAAGGACACTCCCAAAGCCACTGCTAGCAGCCAGCATCCACATTTTAGGTGTATCTTTCCTTTTTTAAGGGAAAAAGGAACATGCTGATCTACTCGTTAACTGCATTATATGTGGTTTCACGCCTTAAACAATAGCCAAGAAAGTCAAACTTCGAGCTTGCATAGGGGACACACTGCTCCCTCTCCTACTGAGATGGGGAAGGCGCCCAACAAGGAACATCTGGAGTGCAGCTCTCCACCCCAAGGCCTGGCAGGCGTCTCAGGCCTTTGCTGAGCCCCTCCTTGGGTTTGTTCTTTGTGACTTGCCCCAAGTAAATCTTAGGAACATTATCAGGAAGATGAAGGAAGGGAAATACCATGTAAAGATATGTCCTGGGAGCGCCAATGCTGTAAGTTTATGCACTTAAAAGCATTATATAAAATATAATTTGGTGTTGTTTGGTTGTTATCCACAAGAGAATAAGCTAACATTGATAAAATAATGTTTTCTACTTAAAAGGCAAACCTGAAAAAAACAGCTAACTCATATGTTGCCCACTAAGTACCTGGCTTGGTGTCAGGTACTTGATAGTTAATTTTACAAGACACTATGAAGTAGCTATTATTATACCCATTTCTCACATAAGGAAACTGAGGCCCCCAGAAGTGAAATAATTTGCCTGGAGTATGGGAAACCAGTATGCAAATCTAAGACCTCAGGTGAAATTCCAGTTCCACTAAGCAAACAATAAATGTCTCAGGAAGGAAGCATTCCCATCGTGTCAGGGAGATACTAGGTATTCTCCCAAACTCAACATTTTCTGAAGATGGTACACTGGTTCAAGGCTGCAGCATGGAAGATTATAGCCATAGTTGAAAAACTCTAGAATTTGGTAATGTGGAAGGTTAGGCAACCTGTAAAATAAGATTGGCTGCATTAACTTACCTTGGGCACCAGGAATTTTGCAGAGTTAAATACATAAGCATTCTGAGACCAAACCACTTTTACTGATAACGTGGTCCCCTCAATTTTATAAAGCACAGATATAAAGACTGAGAAAAGTAAAAGTAAACTATAAATGCTCAATAAAATTGTGGAAAGAATGCTTGAAGTTTAATTTGCATAGAGCTTAACTGTTTGCAAAGTGCTTATCAAACAACAAACCCAAAGAAGGACTCTGCTGTAACCCTACAAGCACAGAGCACTGGGGTGGTTGTCACTAGGATGGAACGGCAGTAATGGTTAATGAGCGTCATGGCATATACTTGTAAGACAGCATTCTCAAAAATGTGGCAGACTATAAGAAGCCTGAGGTTTTGGTCCCTGAACCACCGCCAGAAAATACGTCACTTCTACTAATGGTGAATGGACAAGGGAGAAAAACTAGATTACTGTTCCCAGAAAATCACTGCTTTTGCACACTCTCAAATAGGCCTCTGCTCATGTGAGAGCTGTACTTCCCTTTCCCCTCCCCATCACCCTCTGGTATTGTTTAAAAATGACAGAAGAGGGGTCGGCCTGGTGGCGCAAGCAGTTAAGTGCACGCGCTCCGCTGCAGCGGCCCGAGGTGCGCCAGTTCGGATCCTGGGCGTGCACCGATGCACCGCTTGTCAGGCCATGCTGTGGCGGCATCCCATATAAAGTGGAGGAAGATGGGCACGGATGTTAACCCAGGGCCAGTGTTCCTCAGCAAAAAAAAAAGAGGAGGACTGGCAGATGTTAGCACAGGGCTGATCTTCCTCACAAAAAAAAAAAAAAAAATGACAGAAGAGACAATAGCTCCACAAAAGTTATTTTCACAAGCCAAATGTCAGATGAGGAACAGCAAGGCTGGGGCAAAATTGGAAGTGATGGAGGGGGAAACATCCCACATCACAGCTCTGCTCCAGTGGGGAAATTTGTACAGATGGAGGGGATGCTCCTTGGGTGACAGAAGGGCTTCATTAATGTCTATGATGGAGCCGTGACCACACGACGGAGCCATTTCACCTCTGGGTGGGTGTGTGTGTGTGTAAGACTGACCCTGAGCTAACATCCGTTGCCCATCTTCCTCTTTTTGGCTGAGGAAGATTAGCCCTGGGCTAACATCTGTGCTCATCTTCCTCTATTTTCTATATGGGACACCGCCACAGCATGGCTTGATGAGCGGCACATAGGTCTGCACCCAGGATCCAAAAGAGCGAACCCCGGGCCACCAAAGCGGAGCACACAAACTCAACCACTACGCCACTGGGCCGACCCCACACCTCTGGCCTTTTTATCATGTGTTTTAAAATATGTAGGAGAGCAACTCAGAAGGTCTTGTTTTTAAATACAGCCACGTAGGCAGCTTCGTTTGCCACACTAGAAGACACTCCTCGAGGCTCCCTGCGTGTTGAGAGGCGGTTAAAAAGGTGGTCCTTTTCTCCCTTTCTAATAACAGACAGAGCCTTTCCATTATCTTCCCGGTGGTTGAGCTGTGGGGCCCTTTCTTCCCCTCTTACAGTCCTGTTTACGAAAACCAGCAGCTAGTTGACAGCAGGGAAAGAAGCTCTAGGCGTTGGGGAAAGAAAACTCTCCAGAATTGGCCTTTTCCCTTTGCAACATCGTCATATTCCTGAAATACTATAACTCAAGTATCTTTAATTTTCTGCAAATTTTTATTTTGCAATGTGAACAAGATCCTTAAGGTCAGGGAAGAATCACCTCATAGGAGAAAGACTAGCAACTCAGAGAGCTCCAGACAACCGCGTCCTTTAAAACCCCAGCATACAGACACACAGACGTGGATATACACACAACTTTAAGTTCAAGGGACTAGGTTCACGCACAGCGATGCACAAGAAAGGACTACGTGCCCACCCCAAAAGGCTGCAGAAACACGATAGAAATGAATTCTGATGAGCAGGTGTTTCAGGCAGAGAAATATTTCTGGGTTTCAAAAATAGATTTTCAAGATCAATTTCTAGTTGTCTATTTTAAACACACAAAAAAAGGGAATCTCTGGATTTTAAGGAAATGAAAGCCATTTATGGACATGGGCTTTGTTAGAACTGGAACATATCTTAGACTTTTTTTTTTTTTTTTTTACAAGTAATATATTTTGATGTAGCTTTTTGGTGCAAGCATCAGATTACTGCTGATCTGACATGGGAACATTTTTGACTGGTCCTAAAAAAACAAACCCAGAAAATTTTAGCTGCTTTTTTAAAAAAACTACCAAAAAAAGCCAGGCAACAGACATCCCTCATTCTATACCTAGTGGGGCAGGGCCAGGCTGGATTAAGGGTGAGTTGAAATGAGTTGAGTACATTGCTTGGTAAATAAAACCAGTAGTTACGTTGTGATGCGACGCCATCTGGTCAACCTCCTTCCTTTATAGACAAGGCCTAGACGAGTGAGTGACTTGTTCAGCTAAGAAGTAAAAGAGCCAAGACTTGCTCAGGTTTCCTTTCTCCAAATCTAAACTCTTTCCACTGTTTGATACTTCCTCCAGATCACTGACATTTTTTATTTCCATTATGTGTAAGGTAGCTGGACTTCCTTTGTCCAGCTGGCTAAGCAGCATTAGCTTGTTTTCATGCTGCAGCTTGTACACTCTTGTTTGAATGCATTTGCAAACTAATATGCAATGTGTGTTAGTTTTCTCTTCCTGCATAACCAACTACTACAAGCTTAGTGGCTTAAACCACAAGCATTTATTAGCTCATAGTGCTTTAGGTCAGAAGTCAAGCACATCATGGCTAGGTTCTCTGTTCAGCCCATCACAAGGCTGAAATCTAGGTGTTGACTGGACTGAGTTCTCATCTAGAGGCTCTAGGGGGAAAAAAAAAATCTCACTTCCAGGCTTATTCTTGTCATTGGTAGAATGCAGTACCTTGCAGTTATAGGACTGAGGTCCCATTTCCTTGCTGGCAGGCATCTTCTAGAACGCCTGCATTCCTTGGCACATGGCCCCCTCCATCTTCAAGCCAGCAAGGGTACACTGAATCCTTGTAGGCTCTCTTCAGTCTCTCTGCTTTTAAAGAGCTGATGTGATGAGGTCAGGTTCACCCGGATAATCTCCCTATCTTAAGGTCAACACTGCCAAGTAACAACTTAAAATCCATCATATTCACAGTGCCAGGGATTATCCAGGGTGCATATGCAGTAAGGGGTCAGGGAAGGGATCTTGGGGGCCATATTAGAATTTTGCCTTCCACACAATGCTATAAGGCCATGTTTATTTTCCTCCCAACGCTGCCTCATTACAAAATATGTCTATCTGAAATATCAGTGATGAAGTGGCATGGACACAATTTAGAAAGACCTTCCATAGGAACAAGCATATTCTATAGCTTGAAACTGGGAAGAATAGAGTGATTCTTTTCACTTTAATCATTGTATCAATAACAGTGGAAAACAAAGGAGGGTGATCTGGGGATGAGACCTGAGGAGAGTGGCACAGTGACAGAGTTAGCGCGAAAGAAGATTTCAAGCACCTACAATATTTAAAACACTGTAAGAACATGCCTGATCAACAATGTTATCTGAGCTCCCCTCCCTCCATCTTTGGGTCAATGCCCATCCAACTAGTTTGCTTAAGGCAGGAGCCATACCTATCAACTCTTGAGGACAAGCACAATTTCCAGCACACACTAAGTCCTCAATAAGTATTCATGCAAATGAACTTGAGGGAAAAGGGGAATGCTGATGATCCTACCAAGTTAGTCAGCCGTCTCCCAACAACACAGAGCCACAAAAAAACAAAAGGGGATTGGGAAGTTCCTGTTGCAGATGAACACATCCTTACGTCCTTTCATATAATAATCCACTAAAATAAACTTTTAGAATGCAGAAATCCACAAGGACAAAAAGACGAGGATGACAACAGCAAAGATATCGTGGAAGCCAGGAAGCAGATTGAGGAGTGGCAAGCGAAGGCAAGATCCTAAACTAGCCACGTGGAAAGCAGAACCATCCAAAGGCTTCCAAGTACCTCTGAAGGTGAAGTTTGTTAGAAGTGCAGAATCTCAGATCCTACCCCAGACCCACAAAATCAGAATGTGCATGTTAACTTTAGCACTCATTTAGTTTAATCCTTTGTTTTTGAACATGTATCTAGTTTCAAGCATTCCAGGAATTCCAAATTCAAAAAAGAAAAGAATAGCAATTTTATTTACCTTATATCAGAAATCCAAGTGAGAAAAATAGCTGTACAGGAGGCACACACGTACCACAAGTTACAAAATCTAATTGGACTTGGGTTGGGTTTTTTTTTTTGTTTGTTTGTTTTACATTAAATGTAATAATTTGGGGGCCGGCCCCATGGCTTGGCAGTTAAGTGTGCGCGCTCCGCTACTGGCGGCCCGGGTTCGGATCCTGGGCGCGCACTGACGCACCGCTTCTCGGGCCATGCTGAGGCCGTGTCCCACATACAGCAACTAGAAGGATGTGCAACTATGACGTACAACTATCTAGTGGGGGGCTTTGGGGAAAAAAAAAAGGAGGAGGATTGGCAATGGAGATTAGCTCAGAGCCGGTCTTCCTCAGCAAAAAATGGGAGGATGAGCACGGATGTTAGCTCAGGGCTGGTCTTCCTCACTAACTAACTAACTAACTAACTAACTAACTAACTAAATAAATAACTAAATAAATAAATAAATAAATAAATAAATAAATAAATAAATAAATAAATAATGTAATAATTTTATCAAAAATTGTGTACATCTTTAAGATGGTGTCATAATGTTAAACATATTTGTAACTTATATTGCATGTATAAACATCGAAAATCAGCTAAAATGACAAATTCGTTTTACATTATTATAATTGATAAGTATTAAAACAGTATTAGTGGTTTTTTCCCTTTTGTTGTTTTTTCCAATTTAATTATGGTAAAATATAACATAAAATTTACTACTTTAGCCAATTTTAAGCATATAGTTCTGTGGCATGACATACATTCACACTGCTGCACTACCATCACCACCATCCACTCACAGAATTCTTTCGTTTTACAAAACTGAAACTCTGTACCTATTTAACATTAACTTTCCATTCCCCTAACCTAGCCCCTGGCAACCACCATTCTACTGTCTCTATGAGTTTGACTACTCCAGGTACTTTATATAAGCAGAATCATACAATATTTGTTCTTTTGCGACTGGCTTATTTCATTTAGCATAATGTTCTCAAGGTTCATCCGTGTTGTAGCATGTGCCAGAATTTCCTTCCTTTTTACGGTTGAATAATGTTCCACTCTGTGCGTACACAACATTTTGTTGATGGACACTTCGGTTTCTTCCATCTTTTGGCTATTGTGTGGAATTGTTGTCAAACTGTTTTTCCTCCATTAAAAAAAAAATCTGTCTTTTTGAGATGATGGAAACTTTTATTTTGGTTTTAGGAAAAAAAGTATATTATCTCCTTTCTGGAAACATGGAGATAGAGGTTGCTGGAACTAAGAGGGAAAGGATTACCACGCCTTTGAAACTGCAGGTCTTTTAGGACCAAGGCAATAAAAATCACATTCACTTGGGGCCGGCCTGGTGGCGTAATGGTTAAGCTGGTATGCTCCACTTTGGCAGCCCGGGATTCACAGGTTTGGATCCTGGGTGTGGGCCTACATACTGCTCATCAAGCCATGCTATGGCGGCGTCCAGCAGAGGAAGACTGGCACAGATGTTAGCTCAGGGGAGATGTTGCCAATCTTCCTCACCAAAAAAAAAATCACCTTCACCTTCCAACATAACCCACATCTTCTCCCCAACATGGCTGGACCACCTCATTTTCTCAGAGGTACTTAAAAAAAATAATTCTTCTCGTTACCTTCTTGGGAGAAGAGTAGAGAGAAAGCTCATCTGAATTAGTGAAAGTACTGAATTAGATTTTTTAAAGCAAAGCAATTTCATTTCTTTCAACCTATGAGAAGCTAACAAATTGGTGGAGCCTTAGGCTCATATTTTAATGCACCCAGGAGAATCGCATATAATTACCATATCAAATGCTACTATGGAGATAGAGACTTCTGAAGTACTTGAGGACCCTTGAAAATAGTTTACACTCTACGATTTTTAAACACCTCACCACATCAACCACAATATCACTTAGCTATTAATTCGAAGCAGCACTGATAGTGTTTTACCAAGCAAAGATAAACTTGAGCCCACTTTGAGATTTAACAGGTATTATATTTTAATTTATACTAAAATTCTTTACCGTGAACAAGTTTAAAGAGAAAACTGAAAACATCTGAAGGAAAAACAAAAGCAGATTTACAACTGACTGATAGATTTAAACTATCTACATCTAGATAAATACTTAGTTTATTTGCAACCAACAAAATTTGCAGGAGAAAGGAAAAAAGAGAAATAATTCCCAATTCTACAAAATAAGCTTAGGGAAAAGAGGAAAGCAATAACATGATCAGATTTTTGTCAGAGGAATAAGTGATCAAAGACAAAGGCAAACTAGAAAACAATGAATTATCAAAAAACCCAATAAAATCCCTCAAGCTTGATCATGTTTCATGTTGGAAGGTTGTCTATTATTCAGTTCCAATCCTTAACTTCAAAGGTATAGTAAGAAAGAAATGTCTGTGCTTTGAATCACTGAATGATGGCATATAAACAAATTCATCCTCTTTCATTTATTTTCCCTGAACATTTTCAATTTGACAAGTGCTAGAATTCATCAAGATCATTACTCCCCACCTGGATTTGGCATCCTAAAAGGAGAAAAAAAGAACACATTCCTTTTCTATCTCATGAAAATTCTGCAGAGATGCAAACAAACCAGCAATAAAAATAAACACAAAGAAAGCTCTTAGAAAGAGCACCTCTAGCCTATGGATATGGGCCATTTTACATCTTAAGAAGTCTGTGAAGGCCTCTCAGGATTGAAGATGGTGTGGGCAGGGATCACAAATGTTTAAAATCCTTCCATTCCCATATCCCTGTGGCTCCATCTTGGGAGCTACGTGAAGAAAAACAGGCTAGCTCTAAACCCTCTCAACTCTGTGGACTATGCTCACTTTGATGTTATGGGAGGAGGCTGGGGTCGAGGGAGAAAGTCATCCAACAGTGAGATAAGAAAAGAATGAAAGAATTATCAAGGGGAAAAGAGTGAAGATCTAGCAGATTGCCCTTAATTATTTTTTATACCCCTAATTTATTTTTGTTTTTATTAAAAGGAGAAAAATAAGGCACACAAGCATTCTCAGAGAAAACTGATTATTCTGCTTAATGAAGCATATATTAAACATCTTTTAATTACTCAAAGAGTAGTTATTAGTGCCTACTGCATGCTGCCAAGAATGAGAATAAGCTGTGGAAGATAAGTTTCCCCACCCTCAGAGGGCTTCCATTTTGTTGGAGACAAAACCCATACACCTTTCCCTCTCCCCTTCTGGGGGAGTGTGGTTCACAGTATAAAATCCCAAACGCCTTAGTCTAGCAAACAAAGGTACTGGCAACAGGCATAGCTCTCGCCTCCAGGCACCCTTTGCCTTCATCATTCCCCACACACAGTGCTTTCTTACCTCCTGGTCTTTGCACATGCTCTTTCATCTTCCTCATCTCCTCTGTAGCCTTCCTACTGCTGAAAAAACCCTACTTCATCTTTCAGAATGCCAGTTTAAATATTACCTCCCCGTGAAGGCTTCTTCAAATCCGGCTGTTATTTATACCTCCTCTAGGTTCCTATAGTAATTGTGCTCAGAAGTCCATAACACATGGGACAAGTGGCATTGCGATTCTGTTCAAGAAAAGTCTGTGAGCCCATCAGCAGAAACGAGTTTTGTTTTGTGTACTTTTATCCCAACATGTGATGCAATGTGTTATGCTCAATAAATGTTTGCAGAATCAATTTAAAAACAAACCAAAAACATGGTGTAATTCCTTTGCTTTGTGTTTGGTAGAGCTTTACCATCTCTCCAGTTTATGCTCTCCCTGAATCACCACCACACCCAGATCACCTCATCCTGAGCATTTCTGATGTAGGGACAAAGGCAGTGGTTCCCTAGCTGTGCATGAGAGATTCTGGAGGTTAGGTCCGGCTATCGGTGGGTTTTGTTTGAGAACTCACAAGATGATTCTGACAAACAACCAGGTTTAGAAGCCACTAGACTTTCCTTACTTTCCATTTTTACCAGTTCTAGTAGCCTAGCCTGTCAGTGACTGCTTCTAGATATTCTATGCCCACCTCGTCATGGGTGTTTACTTATAGAATGAGTCTAGAGCTTCCTGACTCACCATGTCACTTTCTGATTAAGCAATGAGAGGTGTGAATCCTTCCAGGGATGTCATTCCTTCATTTATTTTATTTGTTCAACAAGTTTTTACTTAGCTTCTTCCAAGGGCCAAGTGACACTTGGCTTCATATAAAGGATTGCCCACTAACTTGATCTTGAACTCTTTCCTCAAAGGAAGATTTTTAAAGCATAGAGCAATTATGTATGATTCCGATTCAGGATAAAGTGGGCAGTAACTTACATTTTTAGCTCTTAAGTGGGTGCTCATGGCCATATGTAGCCCCTGAGCATGGAGATTATATACTAAATATAGAACAAGGCTCATCTATACAGTATAATTGTGGATTTCTAAGTGTCAGTCACTAAGCCACAAGAAGGGAGGGAGCTATTCAGAAAAGTAGATTAGTTTAGCAAATATTTTATACTCTCCCCAAAAACCAGCTTTCAATAAATCAGGTTGCAACTGAGAAAATGCTAGACTCTAACCACTACAAATTTATATATTTGATATTTTCTGCAGTCCATACTTGTTTTTTTGCCCACCTCCCCCCCCCAAAGGTGACTGCTATCCTCTTTTATTGAAGTATTGTTATGGTTTTCCATGTACTTAAGCCCTTAGGTGTGACACGCTTGTGCACCTGCAATCTCAATTAGTTCCAAGCAATATAAATAGAAAAAGCAGCCATTAGTAATGGATATGACATAAAATGGCAGAGGGACAGTTTTAAAGAGTGAAAATAACAATGAAGATAAGGAATCATAACACCGGACAGGATCTCATTTAGTCTGTGCAGAGGAAAGCCTGGTCTGTAAACTCCAGACATATCTAACACAGAGCACTTGTTCAGAAGCGCTAGTGCAACATCCGGCTTTTGTTCGTGTCCATAAGTGACTTTTAGAAAAAAAAGAACCCAAAGCACATACAGAGGAAGCTGCTAAAACACTGACTTCTAATTAGATCGCTAACATCACTGGAGGAAAAGGAAAATGGATCTGTCTACTGTTTCCTTAAAATCGGCTATGGCTTTATCTGAAACCTATAAACAAACATGCTAATACTGCACTGTACTTGAGTTCAAAAGTTCAGCAGTATCTGGAGAAATGGCTGCACTATCCCAGAGGAGAGGACGGTCTGGGGGCTACAGATGGGAGAAGGATTATGGATCTTGCTCCCCCAACTCAGACCATCTGCAAAAGCTTAGGTCTTTGCAACCATGCTGACCTTCGGGCCCAGAGTCGTTACTCAAACTGCACCTGCCCAGGATTAAGTTTCCTGCTAGTGAATGATTGTTTCTTTCCTTTAGTCTGCAAACAGCTGTCACATGATCAAGTGGCAAGCGAGGAGAGGGGGCCGGCCCCTAGCAAAGGGCTAAGCAGGACACCGACTTGGGTGATTCATCTCCTTCAAAAACCTGTTCCTGAAAGGCTTTTGCATGTTTATATCCCTTCTTGCTTTGGCTCACAGATAATTAAAGCCTGTCAGAGACAGAGCTCTAACCTGGAAAACAGACTATCTCTATGACTCATTAGAGCTCATAAGAAAGAATGGGACTCATTGTCTCTTTTCCTTCTGACCCCAAAGGCTGCTAAATCTACGGTTGCTAGCCTTGCTAAAACCAAGGGAAAACTTTGGAAAGTAACGTGGCATCTCCTGTAACAAGAGTGACATTTGCATGGGAGAAAAATCAGTTACAATTGCTTGCTAGGCATTTTGCTAATCCAAATTATATGTCCACAGCATGCATAAAATAACCTTGGACAGCCATTTCCTCAGTGATGGAATAAACTCTTAGATGTACTTTCACTGTAAGAAACAGCTTTGGGAGAAGAGGAATGAATTTACATAACATTCACATGATATTAGGAGATTCCACCAGAGTACAGTGACAAAGGAGTACATTATTATATGGTTATTCACGAGCAAAGTTAAATATTATTAAAAAAAAGATGAGAAACTTCGCTAGAATAATGATAAAGAATCATGGCTTTCCCTCAAAAGGACAGTTCTATATTTCACTTCAAGAAAACACATAGAGCTATATTTATACAAAACCTTTCCCAATGGTTAATCAAAACTCAGTACACCTCCTGCCATCAGAGCGACCCAGTAGGGATGGAAGGTTGTCAAACCTTCTCAGACCTGCAGGGGTCAAAAATCAATGCAGGGGTCAGAGCTGCTAGGCAGTGGCTTTCCTCCTGAGAATTTCAATCCTCAGTAGCAAGAATGTTATTGGATTTTTCACACACACAGAGCCTGGACATGCCACAAGTGTGGTCCTCCTGCTGAAACACCATCACGAGACTAGAGGAGTATGCATTAAGTGGAAAAGAGGGCCTGTTTAGATTTGACTTCAGAGTTATCAAAGGTAGAGAAATAAAATTCAGACTTAAGAAAATCAAAAAGAAAGCACTTTCCATTACCCATTCACAACCCTCCCATACCCACAAGTGCCAACCTCGGCTCTGAGCATACTAGGGCATTGAAAGGCTGACAGGAAGAAATTCCCATCTACTGCATTAGCACTTAATGTGGGTAAATGTCAACTGTTGGTGCCCAGGTGTTGAAAAGCAAGAAGAAAAGACGGGCTGCATACTTGTGATTATGGCAGTGCTCAAGTGAAGGCCAAGATGACTCTGAACACATAAGAAATATAATAATTCTTTCAAAATGCTCTGACTGAAGTGCCTCATTTTAGATTACAAAATGGATTTTATACATTTCAGCTTTAAAAAAAAAAAGAGAAAGAAAACAGGCAGATCAGTTTATTTTCTGAGCACAGTATTAATGACAAGATGACATCACCAACAGCCAATCAGAAAGCTCTCCGGTGTCTGGTGTTCTAACACCATTTCATATTTATGGATAAGCACCAGAAGGGTGTCAACCCTAAACTGCATTTCCCTCCCTACTCACTTCTAAATAAAGTGCCTGCTTTCATTCAGCAGCCAAACTGCAAAAAAAAAAAAAAACAACCCTCCCAGTCTCTCTTCCTCCTCATCCCAGCCTGTTTTCTGACAATCCCGAGACAATAAGTGGAAGGCGAGGGAGAGTGGCTGGAACCTTGTGTCACTGCTTCCTGCAAAGCTGCTGAATGCACTCTGGAGCTTCAGAACAGTCTTTCACTGACAAACCAAAGCCCAGCCTTCATCTGCAAAACCCCTAAGAGCAGGAAGGAGAGACTGTCTGCAAACGACAGGGTCAAAGTTCTCTGTACTCAAGAAATGAATGCAATCATTTTTCTCCTATTTTTATTTTTTTATTTTTAACTATTATCTACTCCCACCACTTCCTTCCCCTATAAAGCAATTTTGAAGAAAGGAATGGGAGAAGCTAGCCCTGAAATTGTTAATCCTAGGCCAGTGTAGACAGAACAGTTCAGGAGTTCAGCTTCACACTCCCCAAGACCGATGGAGGCCAAGCAACACCAGCGGACCCCAGCAACAGGGCAATGGAGACAGTGCACCTCTATGATGGTGACACTGTTCCCAAGGCTGATGCTAACTGCTGAGCTGCTGGGAGATGTGGTGGCCAGAGCAGGAACATGGCCCAAATTTGTCTTCAGTCTAAAATCAACAGTCAAGGGCCAGCCTCATGACCCAGTGGTTAAGTTCAGCACCCTCTGCTTTGGTGGCCCAGTTCGGTTCCCAGGCGCAGACCTACACCACTCATTGGTGACCATGCTGTGGCAGTGACCCACATACAAAATAGACAAAGACTGGCACAGATGTTAGCTCAGGGCAAATCTTCCTCAGCAAAAAAATAATAAAAAATATAAAAATAAAATCAACAGTCTGTATGAACAGAAATTGATAATGCAATTCAAATTCTAGGCAGCACAGAGAAGACATTTATGGCATCCATGAAAAATCCCTGTCCTCAACAACTGCAACATGCATCCTGCTCTCACACTTCTCCCAAAACCTTGTCTAGAGATGAACACAGCCCTTTTCTTTTCCACACCCCAACCATCTGATGTTGTATCAAGATTGCTGGATCAAGACCAAAACCAGAATTATAACATGTAATAAAGATGCTTGGCCATGCAGCAAAGATGACAGAATTTGGCATGCTGGCCTGGAGCCAGAGTGACAGACTTTGAGCTGATGTTCCTTTCCTACACATTTAACAATGTACAAGGAGAAAAAAAATTAATCTGCTCAGAACAAATTCAATGTCTACAAGCAAGGTCTACAATGGATGCCAAAAACAGACAAATAGCGTGCAAATAAAAACATGCAAATCAAGTGACTGTAGCTAGTCCCTTTTCATAATTAACTTGATTCAAAGGTAAACTACTACTCAGATTCAAAAGGGGAAGTAGAAGAGGATTTGGGGTCCTGTTTCGGGGCTATGTAATCAGAATCATCTAATGTCTCTTACATGCACCCATCTAAGCCAAGGCATCAAGATTCTCCTTCCCACATCTTAAAGCTTATACATTTTGTACACAACTCACATACACTCTACTACTTGCAGAGTCCCCATACAAATCAGAAGGATCACAATATAAGGAAAAGACAGTTATGTGTGAGGCAAAGAAGAAAGGAATCTGACCTAAGACCTCAAAATGCTTAGGTCATCTGGGGCTTAGGAGAAGAGGGGGAAAAAAATGAAAAAAAGTTTTAAATGCTTTATTTAAAAAAAACACAAAGGGAAAAAAGAGAGTTCCTTTTGTCCCATATGCTAAGCAATGGGTGTTGTCATTTTCAAAGTTAAAAATTCACAAAGGCAAAATCAAAAGCAAGACACAAAAACCTGAGCACTCAACAAAAAAGGAACAAATTAGAAGGCAGTAAGTAGGCTGCTGGCATCATAAATCAAAAAATAAATATTTAAGTAAATGTGTCTAAAGGGCATTCTTCCCAGTGCCCTTTTCTAAGGCAAATGGAATCCTTTCCAAAACCTACCTATTAGGAGGCCTTGTTATCACTCTAATCTTTGTGCTCCATGGTAGTTGGCAGGAGGGAAAACTAATTTGGATCATCCGAAAATCATTTACACTTGGTTTTAGTTGTATTATATGGGGGTGGTAAGTTGGCAACTAATTTCCCTCCCTAATTAAGTTTAGTTTGGAATAATTTTAAATTTTATATTCCCTCAGCACAAGCCAACTAACAACGGCAGACAGTGGCCGGCTGGCAACAGGAAAAAGCCAATTGTAGATTTTTTTTTTTAACTGTCATAGATAACTTAGCCACATGTAGCTAATCACGATGACAGAATTAGCCTTGGCTTGGGGTACAACTGCTGGTAAGCATCTGGAGGCCCAGATATACAAGTGACATCATATGTGTGCAAGCAAAGGTGTGACCAGATGTGGCCAGGTGTGGGAAGCATTGAGTGAGGTATCATAAATAATACGTTTCATCTGTTATAATCACGACTTCTTTTAAAGATTTATTTATTTATTTTCACCCCAAAGCCCCAGTAGATAGTTGTATGTCATAGTTGCACATCCTTCTAGTTGCTGTATGTGGGACACGGCCTCAGCGTGGCCGGAGAAGCGGTGTGTCGGTGTGCGCCCGGGGTCCGAACCCGGGCCGCCAGCATCAGAGAGCACGCACTTAACCGCTAAGCCACAGGGCCGGCCCTCACGACTTCTTACTCAAAGTTCCATGCTCATAAGCCTGATCCTTTCCCCAGTTCTTCAAAGATAAGGCTGTTGCTTCTATTTCTTAGGATCTCTAACTCCAATCTAACATACATATTCACAACACACACACTTATTAAAGTCAGAAATGGCAGGTTGAATTTGGACCCCAATTCTGATTCCAGAGGCTACATATTTAGACTACATCGTAAGTCATAAGAATATTTGGAGAATAATTGTCCAATGATCTGATCCAGGACACACAGGTGAACCCATGCCAAGATTCCTGTTATTTATAAAAAGTACAGAAAGCCATCATGTCTGTTTATGTATCACAGCATCTGCTTCCTCTGCCATCTTTATTATGAATTCTTTCCTCCATATTACCAAGCAGTTGGTATGTAAACTAGCTCATGAAGTATATTTTTTACTCTTCATCTCACTCTAGCTTTTGTCTTTTCATTCAGATCAACCCACTTTTATGTTTTCTTTTTATGTAATTCCTTTATGGAATACAGAAGCTTAGTGTCTGCTTCTGAAATTCATGAGAGAAAGTTTAGGAAAAGAAAGTCTGTGTATGGAAGGAATATTCCCAAAACATGAGCAGACCATCATAAAGAACAACCATCTTCTCTCCATTCCTGCACCCCAGGTAAAATTTTCTATAGTCCCCACCAACAGGAAAAGAATACTGTTTGGGAAAAATCAAGGCTCAAATATGGTATTATCTTCATTACATATTTGAAGCGTACAACAGAAGTTAAGATAGATTTGAGATTTCAGGAAAGAAAAATTTTAAATCTCATTTAAAATACTCATTCATAGATGCCTTGGCAATTTGGGGGGTGGGAGTAGCAGAGACATATTTCAGTTGCTATGAATCACACCTCTTATTCACAACACATGATCATTTGTTAGTCATTTTTACACAGAGAAGGCAGACTGAAGGGCAATTTTATACAAAAGTAAAGCCAAGGTCACAGAATAGAAAGATTATATGGATAAAACCAGCACTAAAGCATAGCCTTCTGTTTCTAAGAAGATTCTTCATTTGACAAAAGGCAACTCTACTCCCCGTTCCTTCGATAAACAATGGAAACTTGATACATTTGCAAAGCTAGTAGAGTAGACACATTTGGGCCTTACCATTTGCAAAGCTAGTAGAGTAGACACATTTGAGCCTTACCATTTATCCAACATCCTGTCCCCCAAAACAGGAAGTGAATCACAGAGCTGAGGAACTACCCAATCATTTTCAAAGGAAAAAGACAGAACTTCAGAGTTAACTTTTTATTCTGAAACAACATGCTCCAAGATAGGTCATTATAAACAGAATGAACAATTTGACTAAGTCAGTTCTTATAAACATTTCATCTGAATGGCTGGCATCTCACTTCATGTGATTTGGTTTCCGTGTAAACATAGGGTCTCATATGGAGAGCAGATTCATAGTCATATTCTCTCTCACATTCCCAGTTAACAGGTTGTGTCAGCACAGAGTGTTGATAACGTCAATATAGTTGAGATTAAAGGAGGACATAGTTATATCAGCATAGTTATATCAGCATGTTTTCCACACACAGGAGAAAGATAGAAAATGAATGAGTATGAAGAGAACTAGGCACGGTGAAGGTATAAGCCCATTTGTTAACACACATACAGGGGTCCGTTAAGTTCAATGTCCTAAAGCAGTCCTCTTGGTTTCCCTGTTTACTGGATTCTTTAGTTCTTACCTTTTATCTAATTATAGTTAAGCCACTAGAATTGGAGAGAAAGCTAGGCTATTTCATAAAAACATAAAACAATTACTAAGATACTTATTTATCCAGGCATATAATTCCAATTGACAACCATCACACTTCAGGAATCTAAGGGGCCTATTCCTGGCATTCATAGTACTTAGCTGTTCAGTACAAAACAAGATGTCTATGCTTGAAATTTATCTTCTACATTACTGGAGGGTGGGGAAACCACAGGTCATACTCAGAAGCCTGCCTAATCCTTGCCTGCAAATCATCCTACTACAATATGAACAGCCAGATAGATATCTGCACAGTTCCTCAGACTCATTTGCCTATTCCAACAATCTAAATATTCAGATACATCCTCCTATATATAATGAAAGAATTTAGCATTATAATAATACTTTGTTATCCCTTGAGTATTTGTGACACTTTTCTTAAAATAGGGGTCACATTTTGAGTAATAGAGAAAAACTCACACTGGAAAGAGGATTAATACCAATTAATGACATAGGGCTGTACAAGCTCTGCCCTACACAATCGTGCTTACCAAGGGGGTGAGTGGGGACACACAGCCAGCCCTCACCTGCTCGCCAACCACATGCCCTCCAGCTAGAAGGCACATCTTTTTCTAATTCTAAGTTTTTTGCAACCCTGTAACCTAAACAGCATAACTGGGTATGTAGCTGCAGAAATATCTGGAGGCAGATTATAAATATATATACTACTAGAAAAACAAGACGACAAGACCAATATGCAGTCACTTATGCTAAGACTTACGTCACCAAAATGAAACTTAACTTAGTTTCGGCTCTCCCAGAAATGGACTCTTAAACCAGTCAATCAGGAATCACCTGATCAGTACTCGTTAGGTAATCTGCCTGACAGACCCCTACCATCTCCTAAAGGAAAGTGACCTTGCAATAACCAACCCGCTTTTTTGCTCTGTATAACTTGCTTGTTCCAGCTCCCTTCTACCTATAAAAGTATTTCATTCTGTACAGCTCCTTGGAGCATCCTTCTATCTGCTCGATTGGATGCTGTCCGATTCGAATTGATTTTTGCTCAAATATACTCTTAAAAATTAATATGCCTCAGTTTATCTTTTAACAATACATACACTACATATGTGTATATATGTATACATAAATATATATTTATATCATTTCAATATCAGTAAGTTTGAGTCCATCCATCCACTAGAATTTTGTAATGAATATATGTGAAAACAATGAGCTCATCCCCTAGTAATTAGTAGGATCTCTAACAAATAGTTCTCAAGTCTAAATTATTTGGAGCAAGGAAGAGGGAAGAGAAGATCTACCAAGAGGAGGAGATAAAGATGAAGAAAATAAGGAGATGAGTCAATGTGAGGTAAAGAGAAGAAACACTGAATGAAAGTCTATGGACAACACAGTGGAGAGAGAAGACAGGCAGGAATCGACCCACACAAGGCTATCTTTAGCTTTCATTCCATTAACCCAAGGCCTAAGTAATTTAGGTGATTTAAGCATGCAGTGTTAGCGAGACCAGAGTCATGGGTTCATCGATATGTGAATCACACTGTTTCTGTTCCAGGGCCATAGATTCTGTGCTTAATTCAAATTAGCATCTTGCATATGTTTGCAGTAGTCACAAGGGAGGCTAGAGCATGGAGGAGTATCCACAGAAATCCATCATCATTACTGCAAAAAACAAAAAACTCAAGGTATCTGCTCTCCCTACAAGGGTCCTTCAGGATCAAGTTTCCCTGGGAATGAGATCATATTATTGAATCAAGATAGTTCACAACTCTATGGCAGACCAACGTTGCACAGGGCCCTCATTGATTTGTATGTCAGTGCTCTTCCTCCTAGGTTGGGGGGAAAGGGGCTTGCCTGATGTCCTGAGCATTTGTGTGTTTCTATTGCATTTATTATTATAAGCCCTGAGCATTTTGTTCCCCCCACAGGACAGTTAGATAAACAAGCCTTGAAAATTACCCTTAAATTGAAAAGAAAATGTTTTCAATTGTTCAAACAGACACCCTTCAAAATTAAATATCACTCACATTCATAGTCTTTTCCCCAAACTCCTGGAGTGATTGGTTTATGTTACAGACTAATGTCCCTGCAGTATTAAGTAAACCAAGCAGTTCGGGTACTGTAACAACAATAATCACTAGCTTTGCTCCTTCATTAGTGGCTTTATAGAGAAACTACATTTTTTTTTAAAAAAAGAAAAAGTTCGCTTCAGGCTCAACACTTGCATACCAAGCTTCAGTTTGTGGTGCAACAGTCTCATTACAAACCCTCGCATGCTGGGAATTACGATGATGGAAATGCTGACACAACAGTAACCACAGCTGGCACCGCAAAAATGCTCTTAAATACGTTGACTCTCCCCTATGAAGTCAGTCCTCAGAGCCTAGGACTCTGATTTTAAACTGTAAAAGTGAAAACTCACCAGTAGTGAAAACCATAGTGAGCCTGGAGATCTTGTACTTCTAACTAAAGGCATTTAGTGTTGACTAAGAAACATTTTTAAAAAGAACTTGCCCAATTTGTTACTAAATTATAAGAAGAAAAATATGCAGATTTCATGTACGGAATAACTTTAGACTGCCACTTCTCATAATGGCAGAGAGCAAGGAGGACAAAACAGAAAGAAGCTGTGATCTCTGACATACAGAGGTCCATGGTTAAACAAACACATCAGTCTATTTGTTTAATGTTACATCTTATTTGTAAGTTCAAATGTGAATGAGTGAAAGGGAAGAAATTGCATGGGAAATGACTATTAGATAACAAAGCTAAAATCTCCTTACTGAAGATACCTCAACCCAAATTATCATCATTTCAAAAGCCAGAGTATGTGTACTCCTAAGGAGAAAGAAAATGCAAGTGCAAGTAAAAAAAAAAAAAATCAACTGGTTTGGGGGTCTTAATGATTAGTAGATCTCATAGTGTGGTTTGTAGAAATTGCATCTAATTTTGTAGAGTGGCAGCTGTTTCTTAGTATTACCTTCCTTACCATGTCATAAACCATGTCATTAGTCTTTCAGGCCCATCCTTGGTCCCAAGGCTGGACTGAGCAGCAAAACAAGAGGCACGTTGTATATCAGAAGATTTGTGCGTTTCCCACACTATGCCCCAATTAAGCTTATTCAGCAAAGATGTAACCATATTCCCTTTATCTGATTTTTCAAGTCATTCTGTCTTCAATAATCAAAACTGCCACGCCTAAAAGGAGTCTTGAATATTCTGGGAATAAGATTTGCTTAGAAACAGAGAGAAAAACAAGCCCACATATATATACTTCAATGCAAGGTTCACGCACTCCCTGGGGGACCATCTGAATGGCTTGAGCTACCACCTGTATATGAACGATTCCCTCATTCTAATCTCTAGGAAGACTGTTCTCCTAAACTGAATCACGTGTATACACTCAAATCTCCACTTACAGGTAAGACAGGAAACTAAGCATTAGCATGTCCAAACCAGAAATCAGCCTAGCCACCCATCCTCCTGAATTCCTCAGCTTGATCAATGATCCCACCATCTACCCAGCCGGAAACCATCTCTAATCATGGTTTATCCCTCTTTTATTCTTTTATTCCCCACATGCAATCACTACACTGTATCATTTTACTTTTTTTTTTTTTGGAGGAAGATTGTCCCTGAGCTAACATCTGTTGCCAACCTTCCTCCTTTCTTTATCCTTTTTTCTCCCCAAAGCCCCAGTAGATAGATATACAACCTTCTAGTTGCTCTAAGTGGGACGCCACCCCGGCATGGCTTGATGAGGGGGAAGTAGGTCTGCCAGGCCCAGGATCCAAACCGGCAAACCCCAGGCACCAAAGCTGAGCACGCAAACTTAACCACTATGCCACTGGGCCAGCTCCTCATTTTACTTTTTAATAGCTCCTCTCTTCCATGTCTACTACTGCAATGTTCCATCGAAGTTCTTTATCCACAGCATTACAATAGAAACTGAGCCCCGAGTCCCAAGCTCCTTCAACTTGCCTTCTAAAGTCCCATCAGAACCCAAAAATCTGCTTCTGTCCCTCTATTTCTCTAAATTCTTAAAGGTTTGCCAGTCTACGGGAGTGAGTTCTCAAATGTTACTGGGATAAGAAGCATGTCTGTGCTGGGCAGGGAAGACATTATAATACAGATTCCAGAGTCTTCCACAAGGAATTCAGTAGTTCTAGAGTGGAGCCCAGAAACCTGCATTTTTATATGCCCTCCAGGTGATTCTCATTAGATGGTTCCAGGATCCTGCTTTAATTAACACTAGACTACAAGATACACAGCTCCTTTCAATCATATACAAAGTGCTTCAAGACATACCCAGGGTTTGATAGGCTTGAAAATCCTAAATCCTCCTTTCCATAATATACTTTTCTGTCCTGAAATAATCTTTAGTATAACCTACCCATATAATAATTTCCAAAAGCAAATCATTATAATGCCTTATGTATAGTATGGTGGAAGAAAAAAAAAGGAATGTACTTTAAAATAATATTGCTTATCTAATTTAAATATTTGTGCAAAACTATACTAGAGGATATAATGATAGAGACAGATGCTTGCATCCACACATAGAATCATCATGAACACAGAAGCTACAAATACAGATCGGCAGTGTTTTTTCTGATAACTCAAATTCCAGAAGTGGGTATGGCCACTGATGACATGATTTTCCTAAACAGTGAACAATATTTAGTAAAGGTCTACATAGAACCATGTACAATCTTCCCCCAATTTACAAAGCAGTTCTAGTCCTAGAAAATTCAGTGTGTGTATTAAAACCTAACCCCAAATATTTTGTGCCTATATGTAAAGCAAAGTTAGGTTCCAGCTCAAATACTTGCAAACAGGTTTTGTTGTTAACCTTACATAAGCATCGGTTGAGATATTTGAGAATCATGTTAAGCACAGGACAATTCTTCATGCACGGGACTCGCCTATACTTTGCAAGGTACCAATATCCTGGTCTCTGCTCACTCGCTGCCTATAGTGCCCACCGATCACTGCAACCAAAAAAAAGTATCCCACGAATTTCCAATACCCTTTCTAATCCCGGCAGAGTGAACAGCCTTATCTCCCAAACAATCCAGCTTCTACCCTAATCACTCCACATGAACAACTCTAAGGTGATAGGGACCTTCGTGTCTCTAAACCCATTTGGATTTCCCCATCTTCTGACTGCAGTTGATCTCTCCTTAATACTCTTTTCCCTTCGCTTTTACAACAGCATACTCTTCCAACTTTCTTACCACGCCTCTCATTTCTTACTCTTAGTTTTCTTTGCAACTCATCCCCTCTACCTGGCTATGAAACGTGGTTCAGCGAGCCTGCCCATAGCCTTCTTCCTTTCTTAGTCTCTGCTCTTTCGTTATTCAATCCCACCCACTTTCAATTACTATCTATGTACTTTTACCTCTTCAAATTTGTATCTCCCACCCAGACCTTTGCTCTGAACTCCAAAGCTGTAAATCTAACCACCATTTAATATCTCCCTTAGATACGTCGAAGGGGCTTAGCCAAATCGGTTCATCATCTGCCACCCACACCATGCCCATCCTTGCTCCTCCTCAAAGCTTGGTCCTCCTCCTTGCTCAGTAAATGGACCACTATCAATCTAGCTGTAATGTCAGATACGTTGAGACCTCCTCCCACATCCAATACATCACAAAATTCTATTGAATATCTGGCTTGTTCACCAGTTTTATTCCTGGTACCCAGCACAGCACTTGGTACAAAGTAGGTGCACAGTAAATGCGTGTTGAATGAACAAATGAATGACTTTTACAGAAATAGTGAACTATTTGCAGACATCTCGTCGTTCCCCATACCATTTTCCATGATATTCCTTCCACATGGACACTCCACTTTCACTCCCAAAACCTCACAAATGTGTCTTTACTCTTTAATTCTCAGCCAAAATGCCACTTCCTCAAAACAATTTCCCTTGACCTCCCCAGGACACACACTGGACTCGTTTCCCTCTTCTATCACGGTGCAGTGAATAAGCACCATGGCAACAACATCACTGCCTTGCAATGACTTGGCATGATGACAGTCTTCCTTCCTTTGGATCTTAGCACATGGGAAATAGTAGGTAGGCTCAGCAAATATCTTTGAATGATTTGGTTAAGAGTTTAAATTCTGTCTCCATCTTACCCTACCTCTTCTATCCTGGCAGGTGTGGGGTGGGGGGCCAGGGCAAAAGACCTTTAAGAGCAAGAGGAATGGCCAATCCTGGCAAGTTCCCATGGCTATGTGGACCCAGATATCACTGTCTTTTCCCAATCTTCTATCAGTAATGACAGCTTTGTTCCTTCCATTCCCCAAATATGGTAAAACCATGTGGGGGACTGGCGGGAGAGGCAGGTACACAAGACAGCCACTTCCTGCAAGATGGTGGCCAAAGCCTTTCAGGTAAGGATCAATACTGCAGAGGTACGTTTTCCTGACTGTGGGAAAAGTTGTTAGCAAAAGACTATATACACAAAGCTATTCAACCACAAGGCTGGAAGGGAATCAAAACAAGCCAGAACTTAATTAGAGTTGATGATTTCCCGGCTGGGATCCATATTAGGGCTTGAGCTCCAAAAGCTATCACCAAGGAGGCAATTCCATCTCAAATAGGACAGGCCTCTGAGACTACGAGAGGCAGAGCTGTGGATTTTTAAAATTTCACGTGATCCAGCATTCACAGCTTTTGTATTTTTTTTTTCCAAACTAAATTCCAAGCACTGTTGAAACCCCATGCTTCTAGCTGTTTGCTCCCTAACTCCTCTCCTCTTCCATAAATTAAATTAATGAGGAGTTTTCTAAAAGAGTACATTCTCTTAAAGGCTCTGTTATTCTGAAGTTAATGGCTCTGACATGTAGCCAGGCCAAACAGTCACAGGCAGCAATAACTCTTGCAACGGCTCCAAAACTTAGCCTCAAATGTCACCGAGTCCTACCCTGATCTTTCTTCCCCTTTGATTATCGCTGGTTGCCTTCTTTCCTCCCCTAACATTTTATAGCAAACTCAAATGCATCAAAGAAACCAGTTAAGGATGTGAAGATTGAGAAACACATTCAATCTTAATGTTATGATCTTGTCTTTTCCTTCCCACAACTTGTCTCTAAGAGAAAAGGACAAGTGTAAATTTGATGTCACACAGAACAAAACAACAAGATACATCTAAGGCAACAAGGGGGATGAGCATTTCTAAATGTCAGCACACTAAGATAATACTTAGCACATACTGCAAGGATTGTGTCATATGATGGGTTAATAATTTTTACATGAGAAATGAGTGAACACGTATGTAATGAAGCAATCAAGCAAAGCTGAAAGAAGCAATTGCTTCAAATCACCATCCCAAGCTAACACCTAGTGAGGGGATGATCAACAAAATATAAAAATGCAAACAAAGTTGCAGGAGAACCTGATTTCAACATACATAATGGGTGCAAGGTCAGAATAAACATAGTGATAATTATTCAAGTTCCTAAGCCTCAAATGCAAAAAATGATTAGACATGTTTATAAATAGGCTTGTCTATCTTGAAAATAAAATGTAAAACATCATTTTCTGGATAAAATGGGTCCAAATTCTTGTACTCATCTAAAAATCTGGGCTGTTATACCAAAATTTTAGTACATATGTAGCAAACAGGAGCAGGAAAGAGGAAGAGAGAGAAAACAAAGAAAAAGAAAGTTGTATTTGCTTCTTCTGACTGTGGCTTATCTGAACTGGCAATAATTTTCAGTTTGTCAGTGTACTCCATAGAACAGTGAGTCTGTCACCTAAAGGCTATAGAGATAAAATAATAGACACAGCGCCAAGACAGGTAAAGAGAGACTAACATGAGGGGCACATACCTAGAGGAGGGAACTTTACTTAGTATGTATTTGTGAGATAAATGATTAGACCTTGAAAAAGCAGCATGCATGCTATTCTGCTTAGTCGGAGCTGCCTTTCTCTATGCATCATTATAGAATCCTATTTATAAAAAATTCTAGGGTTTCCAAGGCATTGCCATATATATTTATCTCATTTGACCCCACAGCAATCCATTAAGTAGGCATACCCATTTTACAGAGAAGAAAATTGAGGTTCAAGAAGGTTAAGTGACTTTCCCAAAGCGACCAGAGAGCCACAATACATATCTTCTGATTCCTTAATAATAGGTTACATTTTTATATTAACTTCAAATTTACAACAATGAGGAGGATAAAAGGAAGTTTCAGAAAGATGAACACCTACTGAATTTCCACCTATCCAAGTCAGGAATATCCCAGGCAAAATTATATACAGATAAGTAGACAATGAGCTTGCTTCAAGATTGATGTAAATTTCTTTTCACTTAACCATCATCTTTTAAGTCTATCTCCATATCCTACTCCATTTCCTAACATCACAAATATTTGTCTAGGCCACGGTACAGAGTTTATTCTGACCCTGAATTTGTGATGTTACTGGCTGTTATTTCAACTGAAAACATACTTACCAGAGTACAGTGTGTTCCTTACCAATCCATCTTACCAGGAGGTGAAAATGCCCCGGCACTCAATGAAAAGAATGGTCTGGTAATATTTAATATGAACACAGACATTTCTCTTCCAGTGCAATTCATTGTGCACACATCATTAAGGATCAAAGCACAGGCAAACCAAAGAATGGAAAAAGAAATTTGAAAACATCAAAGTTAATTATATTTGGTTGTCCCGATAGCTGTTACTCGTTCAATTAAGATGCTGCTTTGGCTAATCTTAAGTCAACCTGTGCCTCTCAAAAAGTCCAAGCAATAAAAGCAAAAGTCAAAACATGTAAAGCTGAAGCTTCCCCTCCCCCCCCAATGAGTGCTCTGCATTTACTAGACCTCCACAGCTCCTATCAGTGTGTAACTGTCTATTCCTTCTTCACCACCAGATCAAGCGAGGCTAGCTCTCCAACACCCAGCACCCGAGTAGATCCTCAATAAACAGGTGTTCCATGAAACCTCCTTAACCTGGTTCTTCACCCATCCTATAATTAAAAAAAAAAACCTACACAGAGTAAAGAGACAGAAACCAAACCAAACCATGGGCCTGCTCTGGTGAAGCGTCTGAGGTAACAGGTGGCTTTTTGGTTCTTGGTTTTCTGGGACCAAGAAGACTCTCGTTACAGATCCATCTGCTTATCCTTACATGGCCCTGGGTACAACGGGCTTAAGTTCTGTCACTTAGTGACTGTGTTCTCTGCTTCATTATCCCCACTTCGAAACTCTGAAGGCAAGAATATTCATGGATTAATCCGCTCAATGGTACCATCTATGGGGTAAGGAACTCCTGAAGAGCAAACGAGGAAGAGCTGGCTCTCCCACACAATTGCATGTACAGTTAAAAGGGAAAAGGACACTTTGGGTTTATCTCTGCTAAAAACCAGTAGATGGAAAAAGGTTAGAATGCCCCTGGCAGCAACAGTGTTTTATCATCTCTAGAATCATCCCTTTTCCTCCATTAATACATTTATTTTTTTCATGGCAGGGGTGGAGGGGGACCTCATTTTGCCAGGTACTTAGTGTGCACCAGGAACTAGATGGAGGCTTATAAATACTGTCTAATTTAATCCTTTTCCCAAGCCTGCAAAATAGGGAGAGAATCTAAATTTTGAGCTGGAACTCAATGAGGGTTATTCCAAATGCAGCTGCAGGAATTTAAGTCAGGATTGGTTCTCAAGAAAATCTGAGTCTCTCCTAAAACTGTGACTTTCCTGAATCTACATGTCTTTGATAAGTTCTGAGATGAGAAATGAGTGTGGCCACCCGATAGGCAAGCCCAGTTTGAATCCACTTCACAATTCTTCAAACAGCTCAGCCATGCTCTTCGTTCGTTTTGCCCTACAGTTTTAAGTTCATATGCCTTGTCACAGTTAAAAAAGCATACTTGATGCTTCCTTGTGTCTCTTCAAGCCATTTACTAAAAAAAAAAAAACAACACTTGATCTAATATAGCAGTTATTAAAATATTTCAAAAAGTTTTCATGACCTAACCATCTGTCTGTATCAAAATTAATTCTCCATACTGCGTTTCGACTTCTAAATCTCCTAGAAATTGGCAATGGTTAAGGACAAGAACACAGAGAAAGTTCAGTATCTTAATCACTCTCTCCATCACATCATGCAGGGAAGCTGACTTGCAAAGTTCCCACATAAACTCTCTTTATGAATGATGTAATGGAAGCTAGGCACACCAACCTTCTTTTTTGACTTAAACCTAGGAAACTGCTTTTTTCCTTTCATCACAGGTGCCCAATGTAAGACCAAGAGACTCAGTTTTTCCGTGATTAGTTGAAACCTCTAGAATTCCTTACTGATTCATTTAAGAGCATGTTCCCCTGCTGCAAGTCTCAGGCAGACTGTATTCTTATATTAGATGGGCTGTATTTCACACACTAGAAAACCAAGACTATTATAGAGATTCTTCATTAAATAAATATCAAAGCCTGTGACCACACATATTCCGTTTTAGAAACTCGAGCAGTATTTTCTACTCTGAACCCTCTCCCAAGACCCACCTTGTACTGCTTTTTTTTTTTTTTTAAGATTTTATTTATTTATTTATTTTCCCCCCAAAGCCCCAGTAGATTGTTGTACGTCATAGCCGCACATCCTTCTAGTTGCTGTATGTGGGACGCGGCCTCAGCATGGCCGGAGAAGCTGTGCGTCGGTGCGCGCCCGGGATCCGAACCCAGGCCGCCAGCAGCAGAGCGCTCGCACGTCACCGCTAAGCCACAGGGCCGGCCCCACCTTGTACTGCTTTATGAGAGAAGACTCTACACCAATCACATTTGAAAAGCCCTCAATGTCCCCTAGAACTGAAGTTTCAGCCCCAACCCACCCTGAATACTGAAATGCATCTGGCCTGGCCACTCAGATGGCATCCTCGTTGAAAAGGGTATGTGCCCCAATGAGTATGATCTTGCTGAGCTCATAGAATTTCTCATTCATATCTGCAGCGGTTATTCCTTGCAAATATATATCAATATGTTAGACATAGGATATCCCACTAAGGAACAGGTCCATTGAGGAAATGAGTGTATGGGTTCTCAGTTCCTCTTATGAACTTGATTAAGAAGCTGGATCCAGAAGGGAAAAGTAGGTCTTTCTTCATATCTCACTTTTCTGCCCTCCATTCACAGCATAACATGGTCCAGAAGAAGAAATAAAATCAACTGCTATCTTAAGACAAGGGACAGTACTAAATGAGAAATATATGAGTGGTTCTCTTGAATGTGTCTGAGAATCACCTGAGAGGTGCTTGTTAAAAATGATTTCAGGGCCGGCCAGGTGGCGCAAATGGTTAAGTGCGCGCGCTCCGCTGCGGCGGCCCGGGGTTCGCCGGTTCGGATCCCGGGGGCGCACTGACACACCACTTGGCAGGCCATGCTGTGGTGGCATCCCACATAAAGTGGAGGAAGATGGGCATGGATGTTAGCCCAGGGCCAGTCTTCCTCAGCAAAAAAAAAAGAGGAGGATTGGCAGATGTTAGCACAGGGCTGATCTTCCTCACAAAAAAAAAAAGATTTCCAATTTCTTCCCCAGTGCTTTCTGATTCAGGTCTACAGCTGAAGCCAGTAATGAGCACTTTTATCAAGTGCCACAAGTGATCAGATGCCAGTGGTCCCAGGACCACCCCTCAAGAAACCCCAGCAAGAGAGGTGAGGGCAGAGAATGAAAGAGCCAAGTGAGAGACAGAGTTGAGTCAGGCTTTTGGAATTCTGAAGTGGTTTTAGCTGTTGTTTATAGTCTATTCCATTGCTCCAATTGTAAAGCCTGTTCAGTTAAAAATTCACCAAACACATCGCAGACAGAAAGAAGTCTGACATAAAAGCCCTGATAACACTAATGGTAGTAAATGGGGTTTCTTTAAATAGGGCACCTGGTTTGTGCCTAGTTGCCTTCTTTCAAGATTTATCAAGGTCCAGCCTCTTTACTTTGGAGAAGGAGGCTCTCATCTTTGGTTACTTACGTTTGAAACACCATTCCCTATCGCCATCAAAATCTGTCCAGTTCATCTTTGCTCTTTGTAAATTACACTTGCTACATTAGGTACAGTTATACTATATTTTAAATACCACATTAATTTGTGTTTTCAGATGAACCTTATACAAATGTGAGGTAGAAAAATGTACTAAAGAGGCACTGAGGAGAAGACAGAATCACACTCGTCACATACACACACTCAAGTGGGGACCTTAACGGGTTTTAAAAAAATCTGAAGAACAGACCAACAAAATATCAACAGAGCAAATGGAGCACAAAGTCTAAGTGACATAGAGGTATTATTTTAAGGGATTAATACTGTCCTATTAAACATTTATGAAACAGACATTTTGTGAAGTGCTGTCAAAAGCAGGAATGGAAATAGAACCCAGCACTCGAAATTTCCAGCCCTTGTCAATAAATCAGGCAATTTCCCTCCACAATCCAAAATAGCTGCAACGCTCTGGTTATTTTCTAACATATGGCTTAAATATTTATATTTTAAGTGCTTTCAGCTTATAGTCCACATTATAAACATTCATTACCATTTATGCAACTTCATAAGTAACTCTAATTCCAAGGTCAGACCAAATACACATTTGGACAAAATAAACATTCCCAATCACACGCTAAAATTGTTCCAATATTTACTTGATAACCTGACACCCATACTCCTTTGCCTTCCTGCCTCCCAAAGCAGTGTTCTTTAGGAGGTTCTCCTCCAGTGCAACAAAACAAAGTATTAGAAGCCAGAAAGAGATAAGCACAGTTCCAAACATACCAAGCCTAGAACCCTTGATAGAACTTAAACATTAGGAGAATTTATCTCATTGATGGCTTGTGTTTCATGGGATCACATTAACTAACTGAGTCAACAAATACTTGTGTATATGCCCAGCACAGGTCTAGTCTGAACATTAGGACTTAAATTCCTTGCCATACAGTGCTTACTTTCTAGTAGACACACCAACAATAAACCAGTCAGCAAACATTGACTACAATGTCAGACAGTGTTAAGTGCTACGAAGGAAAAAATGGTGGTGTAAGGGGGATAGAAAATGACAAAGCACTGGGAGGACAATATTGCTATTTGAAATGTTAGGGTGGACAGAGAAAGCTCCTCTGAAGCCTTTACATCAAACATTGACTAAATTCAACACCAAGAATAATATTAACTCCACTCCCCAGAGTCACCAGCAATCATTGGTCAGTATGGACAGCTGAAGGCTGCTGATACACATGTGAATTAATGAATAGCTAGGAATTTTAAAGACGGAAAGGAAGAAACGTGTGAGACTAGACTGCTCCAGAAGCAACCAAGCAAAAAGAGGGAAGAGAGGACTGTGCCCTCATCTGGCCCTACTCACGTGAGCTGACCAAGATCTTTCACAAGTCTGACTTACAGGGAGAGGGCTGTGTGAAATCAGTTACAAAAGAAAAATGAGAAATCCAAGAAAAGCCATTGTTGAATAAATTCCTTTTGAGTTCTCTTTTTCAGGGCAAGAACTGAATCTGGTAACTGATCATACCATCAGATGCAAGTAATCAACGTAATAAGATTTTACAAAGTTTATATCATTGCAATTATGATCAGATAATTTTTTATTCTTAATAAAAGGAGGGACAAGCTTCAAAGACATTCCTAACGTAATTTTCACTTAAAACATGCATATTTTTAAAGATACCAATATCCTATATTAAAAGGCAGGAAACAACTGCCTTAGAAGTTTGCAAAGAGTGAAACAAATTCCTTGGATTTGAAAGGAAATAAATATTTGAAGAGTCTGATGCTACAGGAAAACCATAATCTCTTTCAGATTAAAGGACATTTAAAAATCATCGCTGTCTAGTAACTGGGATTAGAGTCTGGTTAGAGTTTCAATCATTCATGCTTTTAATCTGAAATTGGTCCTTAAAAGCTGTAATGAATTAAACAATATACCACCCACAGAATCAATTGTAAAAATATACTGTAACTAAAAGCATAATGACTCCATTCACTTCCTTCCTCATTTTTCCATAATCCATTTGACCCTCTTCCTGTCACCTAATCTAATCATTGGCTGGGTTTCCATTAAATTCAGATTCTCCCGGTTGTGCTCTCCAAAGTCACTGTATTGGTTCTCCCAGATGTTTATGGGGCAATTTTATAAACATCACCATCTACGGCTGAATTGTTAAAATGTAAAGGAGACAGCGATTCAATTCATGGTTGTATGTACCAAAAGTAGGGTGGTAATATAGATGGAGTCTAGAATGAAAGTTTAAGAATCTTTTTTCCAACACTATCCAATAACTGGAAATATTCTTAGACAGGTTTTCAAGCTTGATGAACACATACTCTTCCCATGAACACAGAGCACTACTTCTATTACTATGATCTCCTCGACCATCACCTGTACAACTGACAAAGTTTGCACAGCACATTACAGTTCCCAAAGTATTTTCACATAAATTAATCTCATCTGATCCTCACAACAGCCTTGAGACCTTTTAATTACCCTAAATCACAAAAGTAAATTGCCCAAACTAAGATCTGGGGCAAAGAACTGCATGCATGCAAACTGGCTCTTGGTTTCATCAAATCCTAAGCTGGCTGTTACCAATGACAATTTTAGAATAAAATAATTTTGCTGCAGAGCTGACCCTCATTGACCTTTTCTCTGAACTTCTCAATTTATAGACAGGGATACCAACTACCTGTGTCCACTGTCTCTAAAATTATTCAAAGTTACTATTCAAAGGCAGATGTCCAGATAATTTGCCACCCACACCATCAATTAACAATTCCATTTGATCTATATTATGGATAACGAAAGATCTAATCTTTCGTCCAAGGTCACACACAGTTAATAACACTCCTTGTACAAACCTGGGTCTGCCTGCCTTCTTTACCACAGGCTAATCTATCTGATGATCAAAGACAAGAGTCGGGGGAAATGTGACCCCAGGTAAGGCTTTGACTGGCAAGTTGATTCACAACCCATCTTTAAAACTAGAATTTAAATGGGTAAGATCGGAATACTGCTAAAGCAACTCCATTTCCACTCTCTTAGAAGCTTTGCTTAGTGGCTGTATCATGGCCTAACTGAAGTGCAATTATTGCTGGTTGATTAATTCTTTCAGCAGTTTCTTGACTACCAAACAAAATTAAAATCACATCTAAAAAGATAATAATGCTTAGGGTTCCCCCCACTCCCCGACTTAGGAAACTTATAGTAGTCATCTGACCTCATTCTGTGAAAATGTTTCTCTTCCAGGTTGTTTCTGTCTGCTTTAGTCTCAGAGAGGAGGAGTATAATTATTATAAACATAATAGCAACTTACATTTGTATAGCGTTTTATCACTTGCAATTGCATCACATTATCCTATCCGATCCTTATAATTCATTGTGGAAGCAGTGTGGGAATTATTACCCATTTTCACAAATAATTATGTGGAGACTCAGAGAGAGAGGTTAAGTCATCTGCCCAGTGTCACTAAGTTAGTAAGGGCAGGACAAGGTCACAAATCCAGGTCCTTTTGTCTCTACGCCTTCGGGGCTCTTTTCTTCCTTATTACTTGGTCAGAAATGCATCATCCAAGGAAATGTTCCAATGACTCCTATATGTCACTCTACAGTAAATTCATTACCAAGTATACTGGAAAGGTTTTCCGCTCTGTCTCTAGACTGCTTCTTTTTTACCCTTCCATCAAGATAACTCTGACACGTTGTCCTACTTTTAGACTGATAGAAGCAAACAGTAAGAACTGTGCAAAGATAGATGATCTCAAATGCCCAAGTTCTACCGAAAAATAGAATAATATCGTCCACATTAAGGAATTCATCGATATGCTTCAGAATTAAACTACTACAAGGGGGGTGGATTTGTCACCCAGGCTCGTCATAGGGAAAAAGAAAAGAGAATACAAGGTCTGGGGTAGAGGAGGGGAAGAACACAGAACCTGGGAAAATGGGAGTTATTGGAAGCCCACGTGATTGGACAGGAGAATTGTGGGAGCCACAGAAATCTGACAATTCTTTTCACCCATTGGTTGCAATACATCCACTTACATCCATTAGGTGATTCAATTTATTTATCTACTTATCTAGCTAGTAGTAGCATCTCTGAAGCCAACTGAGATATTTCTTGGGATATTTTCTTAAATGTTCCTGAAGGTAGTTGGGTTGTGTTTTGTTTAGTCTTTCAAGCATAGTTTTTTAAAAAAAAAAAAAAATTCAATTAGAAAATGGGTAAAAGGCATGAAGAGACATTCATGAAGAGAATGTATAAACGGCAAATAGGCACAGGAAAAGATGTTCATCATTAGCTATCAGAGAAATGCGAGTTAAATCTAATGAGGTATCATTTCCAACGTACTAGAACAACGAAAACAAAAAATAGCAACATCAAATTCCGGCGAGGATGCAGAGAAACTAGATCACTCATACGTTGCCAGTAGGAGTATAAAACGGTACAGATACTCTGGAAAATGGTTTGGCAGTTTCTTTTAAAACTAAACATGCAATTACCATATGACCCAGCAATTTCACTCTTGGGCATTTATCCCAGAGAAATGAAAACTCATACAAAAACCTGTACACAGATGTTCAAAGCAGCTTCATTCATAACAGCCAAAAACTGGAAACAGCCCAGATGTCCTTCAACAGGTGAATGGTTAAATAAACTATGGTACATACATACCATGGAATACTATTCCGCAATAAAAAGCAACCAGCTATTGATGCATGCAACAACTTGGATGAATCTCCCGGGAGTTATGGTGAGTTAAAAAAGCCAATCTCAGAGGTTATAAACTATATGATTCCATTTATATAAAGTTTTTTTTAGAAATGGAGAACCAATTAGTGGTTTCCAGGGGCTAGGGATAGGAAGGGAGTGGTGGGAGTGAAGTGAGTGTGGCTATGAAAGGGTAACAAGAGGGATCCTTGTGTTGTTGGAACTGCTCAGTATCCTAGTGGTGGAAGATACACAAACCTACATACGTGATAAAATTGTATAGAATAAATACACACACAGACACACACATACACAAGTAAAACTGTGGAAATCTACCATTGGTAGATTGCAATGTCAATATCCAAGTTATGATATTGTACTATATTTTTGCAAAATGTTACCATTGGCGGAAACTTGGTACAGGCTGTATTCTTTCTTAAGACTGCATGTGAATCTATCTCAATTAAAATTTCAATTAAAAAATCGATCAACAAGTATTTGTTACCTTAGCCATCTCAAAATATATTAATTTTGCTTTCTTTTTCCTTTGAAATAAGACCTCTTGTTTGCTTTATTCCTACACAATTGCTTATGATAACTAGCTTCCATTATACATACTGGGAAAACTATTCATTAAAATGAAGCTTATGAGTGAAAGAAGGCTTAAACAAAACAGTACATATTGTGAGACTTCATTTGCATGAAGCTCTAAGAGGCAAATCTAATCTATGATGGAAAAACAAAAGCCAGAATAGTGGTTGCCTGTTGACACAGTGAAGCAGGGAATGACTGGGAAGGAGCAGGAAAGAACCAGCTGGGGCGATAGTAACATTCTAGATCTTGGTGGGAGTCCAAGTTATACAAGTGTGTGCATTTGTCAAAACTCTAATGTACCAATAAGATTTGTGCATTTCATTGTATGTAAGTTTTACATTAAAGAATCATAAACAAATTGAAATTAAGTTTAGATTAGTGGCTTTGTATCTTTTAGCTTTACATTGTTTCCACTGATGATTCTACGCAAAAGATACCATCCATGCCTTTGATAATATCCATGGTCACCAAACTAAATGGGTAAAAAGTTTGCAATGATCCCACCTCGTATACATTCTTCTCAGAGAAAGGAAATTGCAATCAACAGAAAAACCATGAAGCAAATTCATATAAAAAGTATCATTAAATCAGACTAAATTAAATTAAAACAGATGTAATTAGGGCCCCTGAAAGTAATTTTGGCTAATACTTTGTTTACATGTAATATAGATGTAGCAACTACTGACCTCAGGCACTTTCTGCTGCTTTTATGTTAATTATTACATGTGCTTTTTATATTCCAGCTCAAAATATCCTTTATAGGTCTGAGTAGCAAATATTCTTCTGCCAAGTTTACTTTAAATGAGTCTCAGATCCCACAGAATGAAAAAAAAAAAAAAATTCTGTGAAATCCACATATTGATATAAACGTAATATCATTTGGCCTGTAGTAAGAGTTACAGGTTTTGCTTTGCTTAACCATGATTTTATTCTATTCAGGATACTTATTTATTTTGGTAAAGTTACAAGAGGAATAGTGGGCTGTTCTTAATTACAGTTATACCCAATAGAACCCAACCCTTTTCCCTTAATAGGTTTACACTGCAGAGACATGTCTGCTTAATTGGCCAGACAAGTCAAGACGCTGATGAAAATTATTCCTTGACCCTACCAACGATTCACAGAGAAGATAACAATAATGTGAAAAACACCTAGTGCCTACTATTCGTTTTGGTCTTAAATTTTGCTCATAGTCCAGGCTCCATCACTAGTTCTATTTTAGGTTAAATTACTCTCTGATTGGTAGCATATACTTCATTGTCAATTTGTGGTCATGCGCTCTATCACCAAAAATACAAAGAAAATGTATATTCTTAACTAGTCAATGAAATTGAAGCAAGGAATTGCTGAAATAGACACAATTCTCAAAAACAGGTCAGCCACAAATTTTGGATTGTTTCACACCAGTGATTAAAAATAATAAACCATACAAGATTTCAGCTTCATGTCTAGGGAAAGAAGTGAGGATAAGCAGCAAAATGAAGCAAGAAAAACTAAAGGAAATGAAAATCAGAAGGTGCACCTAGAAGACCAGTTTTCCAGGTGAGGGTCAAGGAGGACGTAGGAAGGAGATAATGATTTGTTGTGAAGACAGGTGTCTATTAGGAAGACCCAGAAGATAAGCAGAAGGCTTTTGGATTTATTAATAAGTTAAACATCAGGAATAAAATGAAAACAGGTGAAGAATCAACACACACGGGATCTGGGCACGTGCAGCTTCGATTCAAAGGCCAAGTATTGCTTCCCTATTTTCCTGCTCAGACTGTGAGGCATTGAACTTTCATCTTTTATTTTGCTTGACTACCAGTTTTACACGGTTTCCAGAGGTAGCTGCAAGCTGCAAAAACCAGTAGGCTACAAGAGAGTCAAATAGAAAGTTTTATTCTTTCTCTCGTTATCAGAACTAGCCAAATCTTTTGAGTTAATGCAGTATTACCCAGCCTCACTACATAGTACCCAATTCACTAAGCAAGGAAATGGATCTGGAGATGACACTCAGATACACAATTCTGCCCTCTTTTCCTGTCCAAAGAGGCTCCTATACCAAGAATTTTTTTTTTAATAAAAATATCATAAATGCAAGATTTTATTCTATCTACCCAATAAAACTAGATCTGCTATTTTCAGGTTCTAACAACACGAGAGCCACTCAGGACGATGTAAGTGGTCACAGCCTTCCCTTTTTACAGTTATTTTCACACAATTTGCTTCTAGACGTTACTACCAGTTTGAATCTTCAGCCTCATTTCATTTCTTCTCCTGATATTAGTAGGCACTTCAGTACCACAAACTGTACTTCGTAAAGTCTAGCCCTCTCTGTTGCTGAACAGGCTAGACAATAGCTTTATTCACGAAGAATCCTGCAACCTCTTGTTCTAAAAACATTGATCCAAAAACTGTATAAGTTTCAAAGCAATTTGAGCAACTTCTTCCAAATAAGAGGTTTATATATGATAAGAATTGGCATATTCAAATAAGGCTGTGTGATGGCTCCCAACTAGGATGAGAAACAAAAGTCAGTCTCCCTCCATCCCTTCCCTCTCCACAAACACCTCTAAATGCCCTTGACTGCAATTAAGTTTTTGAAAGGCATATGCCCGTTCACAGTAGGTAAAAGAGTGCATTGCACTATGAATGTTTATTTTTAAAACTCAGCGTTTCTTCACTGCTGAAAATCTATTCAGAAATCCCTTCCTCCTTAGGCTACGGAGCTTTATTCAGCCAGGGGGCCAAACGCTGATACTTCAAGAAATCTAATCTCTTAATGACCGGTGTCAGAGAATAACAGAGGGCTGTGATAGAGTCATCTTGAAATAAGCCTCATCTCAGGTGCATGTGAGCCCATGAAGGCTAGCAGGGAGTCAGGATGGCCACCAACACGACATTGACATACCTTAATCTGTCGGCCCAGGGGTGTTCTGTCCAGAGAGGATGAGCTATCCCTTGTAACACAGTCAAATTCCACACTCCCGATTCTTCCATCATAGAAAAGTACGCTCATCATCTAAGGATAAACCCAGGCTTACAGGGGTCCCAAACAGAGCAAGTCAGTCTAGCATCTGTCAATGATGGAGGTAAGAGGTGGAGATGATGATCTAGGTAGATGGGGCCACTCACTGAAGTCTTATTGGAAAGTTTAGGTTTCAAGGCAGACTTCGCCAGTAATAGCAAATATAATTACTGGACGGAGGAAGGAGGGCAACCTAGGCAGAGGAAAAATTTGTGCAAAGTGACAAAGTGAAAACGTGTGCAAAAAATAGCAAATTCAAATTTAAGAATTATGGTGATGGCAAAGGGTACAAAATACAAAGTGAGAAGAGATTTAGGGGTGGTGATTATTTACTTATTTGACACATTTACCGAGCGTCAATTATGCACAAGTCACTATTCTAAGGTACTGGAGTAATAAAAGTTTGAGAAAAAAATATAGGATCTTCCTTTTTGAAGGGCAACCAGTCCTCAGATACAGAGTTGATTCAAACAAGATCCTAAACATCAACAATGTCATTCTAATTCCTTCCCAAAGACCACAGCAGAGGTTTTCAGTTCTTTAAGTTAGAAAACCTGATGTGAAAGAAGTGGATAGAATTTAAATGGATTGAGGAAATCCTTCCCTTCTGAAGTTCTTCAACTCTCTTGTCACTGGCAAGTTAAGATATGACATGAGAATGGTGCGATTGGAAAGATCAAGACAAATTGGGTAGCCACAAAATAAGTTTCCCTTTTCTGTGTGCTTATGAACAGTGACTTTCCCGAGAAACCAAGTAGAGCTCACAAACAGCTTGAACGTAAGGTGCATTGCCACAGGGCTGCCCTTCCTACTCAGCTCAGACTGAGCTTTTTTCTCTGCCCTGCTTGAGTATGCAGACCTATTCCAAACCCTCCAACTCTGCTGTTCGTAATTAAGTCTGACCTGGGGGAGTCTGAGGAAAGAAAAGGTTCAAGGGCCCCACAGGGGACTGGAAAGAATGATCAGGGAGGGGGTGAGGTTCTCCTACTGTAAAACAAGCACAAATAGCCGTATGAGTGCCTTTTTTAAATATTAATGTCACAACGACATTATTTTTCCTCCAGAAATCTCCCTTTTTTGCAAGTAATAAAATCACAAAGTGGGGTGTAAGAAGGAAGCGGGCAATTTGGAACCAAGGAAGTTAGCTGACTGCCCACCTCTGTCTAGGTTGTTAATGGTGGCAGTTAAGATCAAGCACATAACACCCAACACAGTGAAGATGCCCAATGTGCCCGTCCCCCACCCTCACTCCACAAGGCTGTTAGTGCAGCAAGAGCGACTTGGGCTTGGAGAAACGGCACTGCCTGACCTCCAGATACTAGCATTCATCACAAGAAATCCCTTAACCTCCACAGAGCCAGACCCTTGGGCCTGGGTCAGAGAGATTTAAGGGAAAGGATCACAGAGCACTATCATCTCATTCTACAAGTGGAGGCCCTTAAGTCAGAGAGGTTAAAATGACCAGCCCAAGACAGACAGTGGGAAGACCAAAACTTGGATCAAGGAATTGTTACCAAATCAAGTGGGCTCGCCTCCTGGTGAGTTAAATAAGACCACACCAGTGGACGCTGTCTCACAAAGTAAAGCGTATTTGCAGCAAATAGGAGGCCATGAGGTATCATTTCCAAGGTCACGGCGTAGCCACGGCGTCCTGGAACAAAGGGAAGCAGGAACTTTTATTTGGTTGGGGAATGAATATTCAAAAAGGGAGAGGTGGGTATTCAGGTATTCGCTTGCACAGGCTCAGTTGGAGAACATGCTTCCACATAATGGGGCCTAAGCTCCTCCTGGAGAGATCTTTGCATTCAAGATAAGACAAAGGTCATGAGCATAGCTTTTGTGGTGAGGCTTGGTCAGTTTCAGGATGGCTGGTGGTTACATCTCCTTAACATACCAAAGAAAAAGAAACAACTTGGAAAAACAGTTAATTGCTTCCAAACCCACCTTTGAGTTTCTCAAGGCACCTAGTCCGTGACAGAATGGTCTCTGGCCTTCCTCCAGCTGGGCAGGCCCACTCTGAGACGCACAAGTCCAGTCAGGCATGCATTACCTGGATTGCCCTCAGAGCAGAGAATTTACAAGAACTCTATGAGGCATCCCCATTTTACAGATGAGGCAACAAGGGACAGAACAGTCAGTGACTCCCAGGGCCAAGGGTGGAGCTTAGGAAGTTGGATTTCAGAGTGTGTACTTTGCTACCTCCTCTTGCAATCTGCTTTCTGTGGGTGGGAGGTTGCAATGCTCTCATCATAGATTCTCTAAGCTGTATTTCTACATGAGAATTACTAGTGATAATGAAGGTTGGTCTTAACGTCTCCTGCTCATTTTACATTTTCATTTCAGATAGATAGCATTATGGCCCGCATCCCAAATATATATACTATAGCGTGTTTATATGCCACACATGATCTACAGAATGAGGCAGAATGGCTCCAAAATTCACTCCCCAAATCAGCTACTTCTGTTAGGTTTCAGAGGATGGTTACCTATGCAATTCATCTGGTGAACAATTCAGGGCTTCTTAAATTCCCTTCTAAGTATAAAGTACTGTAGGTTCTACCCTGAATGTCTTTATTCAGCCTAAAACATTCGCTGATTACCCACTAAGGAAAAATATTTTGGGTATAATTGATGTGTCCAAGCTCAACTAGTGATGGCCTCTGTTAATGGCATTTTATCCTTACAAAGCATTACTCAAAATGAAAGGCATTACAAGTAAGCAATAATCTCATATATTTGACATTCACCCTTGAAAGGATTCAGGAACAGGGTGGGTTGAGGGGTGACACCAAGAAAGATGAGGAAGGTGGCAAGGAGTGCAGGTACAGGCAAGAAATAGAAATATCTACCTGACACATTGTACCACCACACATTACGAGTGAAGGCATGACACCCTGGAGACTTTTTTCCCCCTTAACCTTTGGAAATTGGGAAAACAGAAAAGGGGGAGAGATTTTCATCATAAGATTCTAATTTCTAATATGTGTGTTTTTAGGATTAAAAAGGAAGGGCAATGGGGAAAATTCATTCAAACAGTTTTCATTTCATTTTCTTTAGGTGGTACATAAAGAGGTTGGGTTCAAGCCTAAAAGGCATCAAAAAGGAAAGGCTTTACTCAATTCACCAACCTGGGTGGTGCTACTTCTGGTTCAAATGTTCTCTCAAACAAGATCTGGAAAGCCAGCAGTTTGAGAAACTCACACCTCTGCTTAGAGATGTGTCAAGCATAGCTTGACCATTTCAGACTGAAAATGCTTGAGCCAACACTTGTGTGTCACCGCCGACCAGTGCTTTCTAGGGAGCACATTTTTTGGTAAGAAAAATCTTAGCAGATCCTAAGCAATTATAATTGGCCACACTATATTTTTATAGACATCTCTGAACAATTAAAACACTGTGTGGCAAATTGAAATGGCTCATGTCTAGTTGCAAATTTTATTGCCACAAATGGGGTCCCTAAGAAGCACTATTAACTTTAATGGTGACTTGTTGCTCCCTGATTATGAGTCATCCTCAATAAAGCAATTCAGGGATCATCTCCACCGTGGTAGAGAGGGAATGCACGGCAGCAACAAAGAAGAGGGAGGGCGGGCAAGATCCCAGAAGGAAAAAACAAACATGACGTGAACAGGGAGGAAGAACACGTCCTTGAAGTCAAAGAAAAAGAACCAAGTGAGCAAAATGGGAAGAAAAATGGGAGCCTACCATGGAAGGCAAGAAATGTTCTATTCTCTTCCTGGAGATCAGGGTGTAGACCACCCACCCCAGGCTTGCCCCAAATGGTGTGAGTTACACATAAGATTTAAATCAATGCATATTTGCAAGGCTTTCAAACAATAACTTTTTTGAAGTTTTACAATTCATATCTCACCTGAACTGTATCAGAAAAATAAAGTAGACACAGAGCCCTTCTCATACTTATTAAAGTATGCTAGCAAAAGTTAGATGTTCTAATTATAAAAGATTTGCTAGCTCATTGGGGAAAATTGAAGGGAGAGAATGTAAAAATCATTTTACATGTTCATAATCCCTGTTCAACTATTAACATTCTGGTATAGTTCCTTCTAAACATTCAATAGTACATTTTTACATAGATAACATTGTATATGCAATCTTATATTCCTTTTACATTTTCTAATGAAAATTAAACTTAAATGTACATTAAAAACAATGCCTCCATAGTTTTAACATTTAATATTTGTTCATACACTTTCACTCATATAATTATCTCTCAACTGGTGTATGATATGGATGTTGCCATATTTTTCCCATTTAAAGAGCTTTTTGCATGGAGAGTTGATGAGATTTGATCTGTGAATGATAAAAGAAGTGTGTGTATCTTTTGATGTATATAAGATAAGCATTCGTAAAAAAGAAATGCGTAATAGGAAAATTTAGTGTATTCTGTAATCTTAATCACTGAAGTAACTTTTACTAATAATAAATTAATAATTGATGTTAACTTTGGCCCTTTTAATTCTGCCATTTCTCATGGATCCCAGACTCTGCAGGGTGCCCTTAATGGTACTTTTTAGAAAGGGATTTTACTTTCTAAAATATGTCTAAGTATGTTTACTTTAGTAGTTCCACTGTAAAAGCAAAAGCAAGTGGGAGGATAGAAAGAGAAACAATTGTGAAGGAAGGAGGGGGGGAGGAAAAGAGAAAGGAAGAACGAGATGGTTGGGGGGAAAGAAAAGAAGAAAGTGTTAACCATACCCTAAGGCCTACACCATTAGTGAACTTTAGACACATTTCAATTCATTTCTCAAAATTTTCCCTGAAAAATATATTCTCCCATGTTAAATGCAACAAGAAAGTGAGCTCGGATTTAACCGAGTGCAGAGGGCACGGGTGAGAGTCCGTCCAAGAGTTTGGAGAAGTGCAAGAGGGAGGACGGGGCCGAGCATGCAGTTTATGAGCGGGAAAGGCAGAAGAAACCTTCTCTGTGACATTCCCCTTGGTTTCTGTTCCTCGACTCCAGGTCTGCGGTGTGCGCCCGACCCCAGAGCCAGCAGAGCTGAAAAAGACCCTCCCTCCTGGTTCAGTGCTGCCCGAGGCCCCCTGGGTCAGGCTGTGCAGCAGCTCCAGGCGCCATAAGGTCATTGCTAGGTTTGGCACAAAACGCTCCCACTCAGTGAAAATAGGCCTCCGAAGAAGAATGAAGCAACAGCCAGGAAAGAACCACTTTGCAAACAGACTTCCAAGGAGAATTAGCCTCTTGAAATCCTCTGTGCAAAAGTTCACACCATAAAACAGCTGCTGCTTAATGTCTCGGGCTTCTAATTAGCCCCCAGCTCCTGATTTGCACAGAACTTCTGGCCAATGGTGTCCACGCTCCTCTGCTCTTCTCTGCACCGTTCAACCCATAAGTGCTCTTGGTCAAAAACTAGGTCATAAACTTATCCACTGAGCAGCCTTTACTGTCGCTTCAAATGGCATATTCTGTTCAAGAGGTTACGATAATAAAGGCAGAGCTGCAAACATACTTTCAAGTTCTGGCAGGCACTTGCCAGTTTGGAATACTGGCTCGTTACCTTATCTTAGTTTGGCTCTTTTAGACACAAACCCACTGAACTCTGACCCTTTTCTGGATGAATACAAATCATTTCTAGAATGACTATATCAAATTTTATTTATCCTTTTTTTTTTCCAGCTTTAACCTAACAGTTCCATGCCAGAAGAAAAAAAGTTCTTGTTCCAAAAAGTATTAACATGCTTCACCACCACTGCCAAAGTTTACAGCATAGTTATATCCTGCCACAGAAAAAAGGATGGGGTGTGATGGGGGTGAGGGAGGGAAAATGGAGTAGGGCAGCTGTTTTTTCAATAAACTCCAGCAGAAAACCTCCCACCTCCCTGCTCTGCTTCTTCCACACCCCCAGCAGAGAGAAGCAGGAGGAGGCAGCATGAGAAATTGTATTCCTCCAAGGCGAAACAAGCTGGCGCTCTGTTTTCTGAACTCCCACACAATTGACCAAGGTCCTTTCTAATTCACCCGGGGAGCAGAAGGACACAAGCCAAAGGGTTTGTCTCGGCTTCCTTGGATGTTGACTCCCATCTGCTAGAGCCCAAGAGGCTTCAAACTCCACCCCATCCATCCTCACCGGAATCTTAATCCTCACTACCCTCTCACCCCAGCACAACCCAGCTCAGAGGCACACACAGCAATGTTACAAAAGTAGCCAACTAAAAGGTGGATATTTTTCATCCCACACCTTCCATGAATACACAGTAACTCCTCCCCACAAAAAGACAACCAGCATGTCCTCCGAGCTCAGCAACCAGGCTTCTCCTTTCTCTTCTGCAGTGGGAAAGGAGAGGGGAACCCGAGAAGGCAGGACAGAGCAGCTGCAGCCCACCCCTACTCAGCCGGCTGAAAAGCTCTAATTTGTTAACCTAGAAAACTCTGGGGCATTGCAATCAGCGTGGCTCCACCCCAGCAGTACCTCTGATTATTTTTTTTCCCTTCTAGTGGGCAAACAGAGAAAAGGGAAAATAAGGACAAATGTGTTCAAAACAGAAATACTGCATAACACTCACTTGGCTTTGGGCAAGGACCAGATTATAGGCCCAACACCTCCATTTCTGTCCAAGTGGAAAGAGAAACTACAGGGTGGAACTTTGATCCAGCTGTGAACTCTGGTGCCCGGAGACTGCCAGCCAGAGAGGATCAACATAACCCCAAATTGCTCCTCAGTCCCCAGCTGGCCCCCCTTTTTTTTTTTTTTTTTAATTCTTCAGAGTTCAGTTCTTTTTGGTAAACTGATTCTTTTGAATGCCGTGGTAATTACTGTGGAATGGTCTTTTAACTTCAAAACTCATATTCTTGGTGTGAAATGGTTCAGTATTAGAGATCTGAGATGGTACGTGTATATGAACTTTTAAAGTTTTAAAAAGGCTCCCAAACCCTTCTCAGATGACTGAACTGTAACCAAAGTGATGTGAATTGATGTTGATGTCATGGTGCGGTTAACTGTTTTAAAAAAAAAAATACCAGGTTTAGGTAGCATTCACCTAAGACCAGTGTCATAACATGTTGCCCATCACCGATTTTAAGAAGGTAATGTGAGTTGGCGCATCTTGGGCAATAACTGAGTCATCACACATCTCTAAATGCAGGTTCAATATAACCTAACTCACATGAATTGCCTTGAAGGCCCTTCTGAATTCTACAATTAAAAAAAAAAAAAAACCAACCTTGGATAGCTTTGAAACGCATAAAATACTAAAATAAAATTTTTACAGTTTTAGCCTGGCAAAAATATATAATTAACATCACAATTGTTGGTACAAACGTATTTTTAAAACACATCTAGTCTGAAATAGATATCGCATTACCCTTGCTACAATTTAGGTTCACACTATTTATTTATAACTCCCACACACACCCTCTGTTTTTCTCCAAATTAAGAGAATAAGGTAAAATCTAATTAAGCCAACTCCTAATTCCTAATCAGTAAAATACAAATTGGAAATCTGATTCTTTCTTCTGCCTCTTCCCTCTCCATTTCCACGACTATCTAAGCATAAATGAAGGATGGGGACAGGAGAGAATCAGGTACAAGTTGGAAATGGCCAACTGCTATGAAGTTTAATTTCCCAGTCTAAGGCCTAGGCTGTGGGATTTAATAGCTGACTGAGGGCTTGTCAGTCAAATAGACCATCCCAGGAAGAAAACCAATTAACTTTAGTTTTGATGGTAGAACTGAATCAAGTTGTGGGAAACAGGAAATGTCTCTATGCACACTCACAGCTCCCTCTCCTCCTCTCCCTGCCCTTGGCTCAATGGTTCCTCATCTCCTGTAAGGAATTATTTGCAACCAAGCAAGAATACTTATCATTAACTTAATTTGAACTCTGCTGTCTTTCTGCAAAGAAACCAGAATATAAAACTCTGTATCTCAATGAGCCCCTAGACCATCAGGAGAGGTGAATCCAAAAAAGGGTGGGAAAACACACACACCGATTCCAAAAGTGATGAGTACTGTGTGTTTCCACGTCTTACTGTAGAGTTAGACTCGCATGACCTTTATGTGCCAAGGGCCATAGGATTACTGCTTGGAACGTCCAACATTGCTTATCCGTAGGATTAAATTCCTAAATAAAAATGAGTAATACTTCTGATTCATCTTTTCTAAAATTATTGACATAGCTGTAACAGCCTTAGGCAATCAGAAAGCTCCATTGAAAGTCAATATTTTTGTTAGTCTAAAATAGTGATTCACTTTGCCTATATCTGACCACAAACCATTTACAGTATCTGCAGCATCTATAAATCCAAACTGCACAACAAAATAATTAGTTGAGAAATATCACCTTCTCCCAACAAATGGGGAAGGACCTCATGAAAGAATTTACACCCTAACCCCTGAAAAGATATGAGTTCTTCTGTGAAGAATGTACCACTCAAAATATTTTAGGAGACCAAGATGAGATGGAACAAGTTCTAGACATACAAAGTTAAATATTATTATTAAAGGACCCCAGGGCATTTGCTCCATGGCTCAGAGTTACCTAGGAATTTACTACATTCAAATATAGTTTCATGTTTGCAAAAAAAGTACAGCTACAGGTCTGCACTTCCAGATATAGAGCTGTCCTCTGCACTCGGCCTTCTTGCAAGAACAAACTTGGAAAATAGGTATCCACAAATGGCTTGCTTATCTCCATCTTTGGGCCTGTCCAGTCACAGAGAGGAATGTGGTTCTTTCAAGAATGGCTAACTGTCTCTAGAGCACATTTCAGAAGAGAAAAAAAGAAACATGATCAAAGGAATATAGGGGGAGAGGCAGAAATGAATATCGCCTCACTAGATCCCATATTTACCAAAGTCATCAGATTCTCATACACAGTTTGTGTTACTTTTTAAAAACTGTCAAGGAACATCAAGTCTCACATTGCTGCCATTTCAGATCGAGTCCAGGACTCCCCTCAGTCACTCTTTAACTTCTCCACTTGACCAGAACGTGCCCTGAGTTCTTAGAATTAAAACTAGGAAATCTAAATATTGGTCTCTCTCTCTTACAGGGTAAAAAAAAAAAAAAATAGGAAAGCAATCTTACATTAAGTAAAAATGCTTACACTGTGAGAAATACTACTGGGAAATGACAATTTTCAAGTCTCTTATAATGTGATTATAGCTACTAGCATGAAAAGGGATTATTCTTAACTGAAATAGAAAATTAAGAAGCAAAACTCTAGGTAAGAAAAAATACAAACCCAGCTGGCAGCATTTCTCTACCTGAAAAGCACTCATCAATCATTCTGGCTGTCTTGTGATAATGCTTCAGCAAACCCACCAGTGAAATGACATTGTTACCAATTCCCATGCATTTAAAAGAGGACAGATATGTCACACTATGCAAAACGTGGCATCACGTGATCAGAAGGACATTTAATCATTTGAAGCAGGCCCATAAATGTCAGCGAATACTCTGGAATTTAGTGCCTCTGAAACAGCCCCTTTAGGATGCTCCTGAAATATACTTTATGCACTCCAACCAATTTTTGTTTCTTCTGTAGTTTCCATTTGCAAAAGGACCTGGGATGTACCGAAGACATATGGGGGACATCATGCTTGGACATGAACCTCAGGGGAGAAAAGACACATGCAACTGAGAAAAAAAAAAAAAAAATGGTGCAATGCATTTTCCAGGACTTCCCTAGAAAGACAGCCACTGCATCATATCAAATCAAAAGCTCTTGCCTATGGGAACTTTTATTATGGCTCCTATCAAAAGAACAGGGGGAAAAAAATCCGCTTTCTGGTTTTCACAGGAAAAGAATGATTTCCAAATTATGACTTTTGAGAGCTCAAGAGAGGAAATGACTTATTCGTAGTAAATGTGAAACACATGGTTTTCTCAGAGGGTTTCTGTCCACGCTGCACAGTTATTTCTCTTATATGAAAGAGACAAATTATTAAGATTTAAACACAATAACCCTTAGAATGTACCATACATTCCTGTTTAAAGCCTGAGGGCCAAGGCTTTAAATAGTGATTCCAAGGGTAAGTAGGGAAACATCACGCTCCTCACTCCAGAGACCAGAAGAGCAGTTCTATCCCACACACTAGGAAATGCAGTTGGAGAGATGCTGCTGTCAACGGGACATCTGCCCAGTGGACCCATCTTCAGAATGAGAGAGAAATTTCAGCCAACTGAAAAGGCCAGTGGCCTCACTGAGAAATATGGGGACCCATCCACCCAATGGAGGGTGGGGTTTTTTTGCCTTTTTGTCATTTCTCTTTGTCCTAGTGGCTCCTAACCCCAGTTGTACAGTAGAATCATCTGGAAGGTAAAAAAAAAGAAAAAAAAAAAAGCCTTCTAATATGCATCTACAGTTGAGAACCACTGTTCTATCCCCAGCTGATTTTAACCTCACTCATTCAGTATTAAACTATATCATTCAGACTTTTGATGAGAACTGTCAAGCAAGCTCTCCTGTATTATCATTATTTTTTTTCTGGAGAAGTCCAAGAGGCTCTCAAGGGAACATTAGTACATTTTCCATGGTATGCCAAGTATACTCCACGTTGCTATGTGCAGAGTGTCCCTAAGTATAGAAGACATTACACACCATATGGGAATTGCAGCTCACGCCCATGGCGCCTCTGGCTCTCCACCCCACCCCCACCGCCTTTCAAATGTGTGTCACAGGCTTCTCTTGAGGGGAGGCGGGGGATAGCATTTCTCAGGAGGTCCTGTCCAATTTCCTAGCAATCTGTAACACAGGAAAGAGCTCTCTGCAGTCTGTCACTGTGATACAAACACTTCTCACAGATACCTCCACTGTCAGTCTCACCCTAAACAAACAAACATCCAGCTAAGCAGAGCTAAGCACATTCCCTGAACAATTCGAAGGATGTGACTGTAATGGCAATGCTGCTGATTGCACTCAATTATCTTCTATTATTACAAAAGCTGTATACAATGAGCACCCCTCACCCCTCCACCACACCCACTCATAGCTACCTGCCTTTCCACCTGACCACTTCTCGGGTAATCAATATGTCCGTGGATATATACAGGGATAAGATTACCAGAACCTCAGTAAGATCGAAAGCACAAAAAGTGGTTCCACAGTTGTCCTACACCATAAATACAAATTCTCCACTCTGGAGAGTCTACTCGTTCACAGACCAGAAAATCAAAACTTTGAAAAAAAATGGCAGCCTTAAATCTGAAAATACAGCAACTTGAATGATAAATTTAAAAAACTGTATAGGCCAAATGACATTCTAAATAAGTTTAAAAACTTAAGTCACTGTGTAGCTATGTTAATTCCATCAATAGTACCTTGTTTTGCACATAACACGATCTTAGTATTTACTTAAAATTTATATTACGACTGCAAAGTCCACACAATGAAGACTTATATGTAATAAGAGCTACAATTTACTAAATGATTGGCATGTACCAGGCACCGAGCTCAGTGCTTTGTGTGTTTTATTCCCCTTAATTCCCTCAACTCAATGCAGGAACTACTAGGATCTCCATTTTATAGACAGGTACATGAAGCTCCAATAAAGAAAGCAACATGTCCATAGTCAGCCAAGCTAGAGGATGGCTGAGCTGGGATTTGGACAGAAGGCTGGCTGATTCCAAAGCTCTTAACCATTTCTATAAACTATTACACTATGTATCTTTTATAAATGAGTAACATACTGAAATACCACTCCCATCACCATTAAAAAAACAAAAGAGAGACGGGGAATCTAAATTCTCCTTTGACTTTTAACCAAAGGAAAGCATTCATTATGGAGCAGTGGTGAGAGTGTGGGATTTGGATTCTTGTCTCTGATATAAACTGACCAGAGACAAATGACTGAACCTCTGAGCCTCTTCTGTAAAATGAGAACAGCAATGGTACGAGACAGCTGAGATAAGGAGCAGCACGGTATATTCAGTCAACCTCAGAGCTGTTGGGAGGACTAAATGAAATGTCATATTAGACTCTATAACTGGTAGCTTTCTTGCCTCTCTCAGCCTCAGTTTCCTACTCTGTCAACTAGGGATCATAAACCTTACCATACCACTATGACAGGTCCTTAAAGGGAAAAAAACAGAAAAATGAAAATGCTTTGCAAAGTAAAAAAGTAATAGTTTAGAAAAGCTGTGTTACTGATCATTAGCACTTTTGTGTTGACTGAGTCCGGAAAGAAATGATCAATTATCACTTAATTCACCTTGAGGAGTTCCTATTTAAGAAAGTCTGAACTTGGTTCTTTTGTAAAGCAAATTTTCCTGACTCATCTGTTTTCCAACTCTGAGTTTTCTCTTTGGCTTGGCTTAGTTTTGGTTTTCACTCTTGTGCTTCAACAAGTCATTATTAAGTACCCATTAAGTGCTCAGGCCTGTAGGGAATTAAAAAAATTTGAAAATAGGTTTCTTACCCTTGAGGAAGGTGTAATATATGGTTGAGTTTTCTTAAGTCGGCACACATGAAATGTGGGAGTTAATCAGCAGTTACCAGTAGTTAGGATGGGGAAAGGGTGTGACCCTTAAACAGCAGCAGAAGAGAGTTCTTTGTAGTGAGGGAAAAGTTCTGTACCTTGACTGTGGTGATGGTTGCCTGAATATACAAGGATGATAAAATTTCATAGAAATATATACCTCCCCCCTCCACAAAAAAATCCATGTAAAAACTGGTCAATTCCAGAGAAGGTCTCTACCTGAGTTAATAGTACTGCACCAATGTCAATGTCCTGGTTTTTACTATAGTTATATAAGATTATCATTGGGGGAAGCTGGGTGAAGGACACATGGGAACTCGATTATTGCAATTTGTGAGTCAAGATATATCAAAATAAATAGTACAAAAAAACAGGATGAGGAAGCTCCCTATAAACTGATATGGAAAGATCTCTAAGATGTATGGTTAAGTGAAAGAAGGAAGGTATTGCACAATGTGTAATATGCTACCTTTTGTGAAAAAGCAGGAACTAAAGAATGCGTACTCACATTTCCTTGTAGAACATAAAGGGACTATGGAAGGATACATAAACTAAGAACAGTGGTTTCCTGTAGGGGCTGGAAAGGAGGAATTCGACAGACGAGGCACAAAGACAGAAGGGAAATTTTTATACTTTTGGGGTTTTGAACCATGTAAATGTAATATTATTCAAAATAATAAACCGAAAGACAAAAATGATAGTAACATAATAAATAATATCAATGTAGAAACCTATATGTCAGGTTCTTTACTGAACAATTTACAAACATTTTTTAACCCTCAAAACACATACCAAAGTGGCAGGTATCTCTTTTCACAGAGAGCAAAACCAAGACTCAAGGGTAGTTTTCAAAACTTTTGCCTAAGCCCATGGTCTTTACATGATAATCAACTCCCTTCCTATTTAAGGTTTGCTGAAAGTACAATGCTGCTTCTTATCTCAGTGCCTTTGAGCATGGATTTTCCTCTGCCTGAAACCACTCACCTCCCTCACCCTACTTTGTCTGTCTGTAAAACTCCTATTCAACCTTCAAAACCAAGCTCCTGCCCAGTTAAGTTTTCTCCAAACCTCTTTCCTCAACAGAATGAATAATTCTGTCTTACTTCTGTATCTCAGTACTAAGTTAAGTATATCTTAAAAGTAACAATTATTTCTTAACTATCTTTAAATCCCCAGCATCTAGCAAAATGCCTGACAATTATAACTACTGCGCAATGAATTTCCTTCAGCTATAATGAACTCTTTAAACCTCACCACGAGCATTCAGTAAAATCAAGACCTCTCTTATTAAAAAGACTCATATTCACTTGCTAAGAGATATAAGTAATGGTACACAGATACCTGTAAACAAGAGTGGCTAACAAATACTTTTGAAACCCCCAATCTTATATTAAGAGGAACCTCTCAATTATAAATGTTCACAAGTAGATATTCCTTACAAACTTTTAAATACCAAATTTCTGAGTGAAGCTGATTCCTAATACTTCTAGTAAATTCTCTGCAAAATATGAATTCATAGGAGTAATTATACCTTTTATAAAACTATATTAAATTCTTTTTAAAAATTCCTAAGTAAGGCCTTTTTGAATTTCCTTTTCTATGAAACGTGTTTACTTTTAGAAGTGCAACATGGGGGCTGGCCCTGTGGCGTGGTGGTTAAATTCACACGCTCCACTTTGGTGGCCCAGGTGCACAGGTTTGGATCCCAGGCACAGACCTACACCATCCATCAAGCCATGCTGTGGCGGCATCCCACATACAAAATAGAGGAAGACTGGCACAGATGTTAGCTCAGGGCCAATCTCCCTCACCAAAAATAAATAAATAAGTGAAATAAAGGGCACTGTATTCAGAAGACTTGGTGCTCAACTTCTAAACTACTCCATGATGATTTAATACAGCATGGGTTTCTAGATAGACACACAGAACTTCTATCTTTAAAAGCTGTTATTCTAGGGGCCAGCCCCGTGGCTTAGTGGTTAGATGTGCGCACTCCGCTACTGGCGGCCTGGGTTCGGATCCTGGGCGCGCACCGACACACCGCTCGTCAGGCCATGCTGAGGCAGGATCCCACATACAGCAACTAGAAGGACGTGCAACTATGACATACAACTATCTACTGCGACTTTGGAGAGAAAAAGGGAAAAAAGGAGGAGGATTGGCAATAGATGTTAGCTCAGGGCCGGTCTTCCTCAGCAAAAAGAGGAGGATTGGCATGGATGTTAGCTCAGGGCTGATCTTCCTCACAAAAAAAATAAATAAATAAAATAAAATATATTCTTTAAAAAAAAAATTAAAAGCTGCTATTCTCCTCAAAAAAAAATCCGTCCTCCACAGAATGTTGCCCACACAGCCCCCAAGTCAGATCAATCGTAGATGGGATGGTGGTGAAAGATACATGGTCTGAAGTCAGACGATCCCATTCAAATCCTGGCTCCATCAATTCCTGTGTCCCTGTCATTAACTCCTCTGTGTCTTATTTTCCTCATCTGTCAAATGAAGTCAAACTGGTATCAAATACACTGAGATGTTGGGAAGATGAAATAAATTACGACACATATAAAGAGCTTAGAACAGTGCCCAATATATGCCAAGCACTGAATAAATAAATGTTAGCTAGTCATAGTATCCTAACTCTGACATATGGTACATGCTCAATAAATAATATTAACTACAAGAAGGAGCTTGTCTCTGTCTTGTTAAGCTAAAGGTACCTGAAAGAATTATCATCTCATGTTGCTCTAGAAGATAGAGAAAACATCAAGAATGTGAGGATAGGTGTAACTCTTCCAGTGGTATGTGCCAGCAGTAGGAGCTGTCACTCCACTTTCCAAGAGATAAGCATGACTCTCTAGAGAAGAAGACACACATCCCAAACCCCAAATCGTCTTCTGCTTTGAGGATCTGGGTTAACCAGAGGATGTTAATTCTGCAAGTCCTTTTTACAGTTTGATTTTTCCAGATGTCATGCAGCAACATTTCTTTTTTAATGAAGACTCTAAAACATGGATCTTTACAATAAATCAGACTTTCAAATAAAGTCTATCTCAATGGGTCTTTACCAGTGAAAGTGGGTCATGATATCTAGTCAGGTGTGTTCTAAAAAGATTTTCATTGCCATGTGTTTACCTGTCCCAAATGCTTTTGGGGACCTTCATAACCCACACCCAACAAACTAATGCCAATTATGCTATATAAAAGGCTTTCTTTGTTATAAATAATATTTTAAGTCTCTAAATGAATATCAAAATCAGCATCAGGGTGTATTGATTAAATATCTGTACACTCACATCCTTAGTAGCATTATTCACAATAGCCAAAAGGTGTAAGAAACCCATTCATCCCACTGACAAATGAACAGGTAAACAAAATGTGGTATATACTTACAATGTAATATTTTTTCAGTCTTAAAAAGGAAGGAAATTCTGATATATGCTACAACAAGGATAAACCTTGAGAACATTATCCTAAGTGAAATAAGCCAGTCACAAAAAGACAAATACTGCATGATTCCACTTCTATGAGGTATCTAGAGTAGTCAAATTCATAGAATGTAGAATGGTGATGGCCAGGGCCTAGGGGGGTGGAAAATGAGGAGTTAGTGTTTAATGCGGACATGGTTTCAGTTTGAGAACGTGAAAAAGTTCTGGAGACGGATAGTAGTGATGGTTGCACAACAACATGAGTACTTCATACCACTGAACTGTACACTTCACATGGTTAAAATGGTAAATTTTATGCGTATTATACAATAAAAAATTATATTATTGAGCTCCTGCAACACATACAAAAGAAAAGAAGAAGCAGGTAGTTATCAGTGACCTTGGACTAAACAGTTCATCTAGATAATTCTGAGCAAGACAGACTCTAAGCAACTATCAACACTGCCTTAATTCTCTTAAAAAAAAAAAAAAAAAAGCTTCCTTTTTGTTTTAGCTAAAGAGACTTTAGTATGAAAGTAGAGCAAAAATTAATCCTCCCAAAAACTTAAGAGAAAAATATTCAAACTCTACCTGTATTCCAAGTTTCAGTCATACAGCACACACAAGTTTGTTTGATAACTCTGATATCTTCAGCAGAGTGGCAACAGCAAAAATTACAGGATTCGAAGCTACAATCTCAAAATGGAACTGGAGCCATCCATAATCTTTACTGTCAAAGCAAAGCCTAATAAATTTCAGTTAGGTTAATCCCATTAAGATCTAACGTTGTTATCCTTTTTAAGTGAAAATACATTTAATTAGATCATAGGAACGAAGAGGCAGTCTGGTTCTGCCACTTCAATAGCCGTTTCTCAGGTCCTATGGACACGACATGAATATGGACAGGACTATTTGCTTCTGCTACTTCATTTTGTCTCTCTCTTTACCCTTCCCTGCAGTCTTTCTTATTGAAATTTTATAGCACCTTGCTACCCAAGAGCTTGCAAGGGGAGAGCAGTTCTTCAGAAGTAGGGAAGATCAGTAAAATATTTTCCATTACTTCCACATCCCTCATGACACACCTTCAGTGACAGGGGTTTCAAAAAGGAGCCCTTCTGCAATGAATTCTGAAAATTCAGTCTGCTACAGATCTGACCAATTTCTTTTGAAATACTAAATAAAAGCTAACTGGCCAAATTATCTTTGTCCCTAGAAAATAGCAGAGGTACACATTGTAAATTTGATCTCAGCATTGAAGAATAGAAAAATGAATGAATGAATGATTTCACAGAAAGATGGACAGGACAGCTGAAAGTCCAGTACTTGTGTCCATAAAGCAGATGTTTTACTGTGGCAGGTCACAAATAGTCATTTTTGTAATAAATAAATAGAAAACAGAAGATCATGTGATATATAATTGTTAAATTTGAAGAGTGCTAGAAACTAGGATGATCAAAATTCGCTCATGGGAAGTCTCTAGCAGATCTTTAACTCAATTCATGTGTCTGCATAAAACATAATGCCTAATTGGTAGAATCAACCCCTTGGCATTTTGTACTCATCTGATTTGGTATGATCTGGAAGGATAAACACAAAAAGTTTCAATAATTTTGAATTATTTTTCTGATTCTTCAAAGGTAAGGTATTTTTTATTTCATTCTAAGTTTTGCTGGAATTAAAAACGGGTGGCACGTGAATATTTGGTAATGCTGGCAGCAAGTTTGCATATCAAGAGAAAACAGAAATTTTCTAATCACATAAATCATATATTGTAATCACATGAAAAATAGCTCTTTTTGTGTGTGTGTGTGTGAGGAAGATTGGCCCTGAGCTAACATCCATGCTAATCCTCCTCTCTTTGCTGAGGAAGACCAGCTCTGAGCTAACATCTATTGCCAATCCTCCTCCTTTTTTTTCCCCAAAGCCCCAGTAGATAGTTGCATGTCATAGTTGCACATCCTTCTAGTTGCTGTATGTGGGACACAGCCTCAGCATGGCTGGAGAAGTGGTGCGTTGGTGCGCGCCCGAATCCAAACCGGGGCTGCCAGTGGTGGAGTGCGTGCGCTTAACCACTAAGCCACTGGGCCGGCCCGAAAAATAGCTCTTTCAATTTCTCTTAGTGAGAAACATTTTTTGTAAACATCTACATCAGAGATCCTCAAGGCCAGCCTCAATAACCTGCTGTGTTGTGATATGAGTCCACAAAATGGTTGGAGAAATACAGAAATGTATATTTATTTTCCTAAAAGGCACATTAAATAGTTGGCCGTGACTAATCAGGTTTTAAACGTCTGCTGTGAATTAAGAATAAATAAATCCCTGAATTGATTAATTTTTTCCCCCATTTTGGAAAATGAAATTGGGTCTTTATTTCTGCCACATCTGCCATCAGCAAGGAGAAGGAAAGGGCATGAAATAAAATAAGCACTGGCATCAAGAAAAGCTTACCTCCTCTCCATATTTTTTATTGGAAAAATAAAATTTGTTTTCCAGTAAGATATTTCACTTAAAAAAAAAAAAAAATGTTTCTACTCAAGGCTCGAGTTCTATTTATTTTTAAATGAGGCACACAAAACCTCCCAAGTGCAACTCAGATTTACATCTGGCTAATCCTCCAAATGTGACCGACCAAGTTCATGCTGTTTATTTCTAATGAGTTCTGTGATTTTTGGATAACACATGTGAGAGATAGCAAATTAACTACTGCTAGTCAGCAGCAAGCAAGCAAAAGATGTCTCGAGAAGCTGGTGTGAGCAAATCCTGCAACTCAATTTCTAATCACACTTGCCAGAAACTTGGGGGAGGGAAAGGTGATAAACCCTGCCAAGAAAATCAGTGGTAGAACCTGTTTCCCTTTCCTTTTTCCATGGAATATTTCAACACTCAACCAACAAAGACAGCTCAATCTTTCCTTTCCATAACTTCGGGACTGCGGGGAAGGCTCTGGTCCCATTGATAGTCTTAGAAAAATTAAAATACCTCACACTGCAAAATGTAATATCAGTGTCTGTGAGTTCCTTCCCTGGAACTATATCCAGTTACATAAAGAGAACTACTACAGAGGTGAGAGGGGTGTCACTGGCATGCTCTAGAAACACATTCTCCCAACACACCTACAGATGAGTACACAAATCATAGTCAAATCTCTTTACCTAGAGCCAACTGGCTCTGTGCAACAGCACCAGCTGAAAACAAAACAACAAACAAAAAAAAAAAAAACAAGAGATGGCAGAAAAATACTCCCCCAAAATCAGGTGACTGAAAGCTTAAGAATCACAGTTTGAAAAGCACTTACTCCCTGGAGGGTTAAGACCCCTGAGAGTGCATTATTGCAGGACATTTTCATCTTATTTCTCATCTGAATCCCAAACAAAGGACAAGTCTTGACTATGGTTCTGAGCCATGACTGCCATTAGAATCAGCTGGAGAATCTTCAAGCCAGGCTGAGGCTGGGACCCACCCCATTCACCTCGCCCCTACCCCCAACTCAATTGAAACTGCAATCTCTTGGGGTCAGGCCAGATGACCAGTGTTTTCTAAAACCTCCCAGGTGATTCCACTGTGCAGCCAACAGTTGAGAACCACAGCTTTAGAAGTATGCTCTTTGAAAGAAAGAAAAAAAAACCTAGTTTCTCTATCAAATCCACTATATCAAAGAAATTAGGTCTCTAATTTCACTCAGTCTGTCCTGTCCCAGAAAGTCCCAGTCATTACTTCCACTGCCTGCTAGCATGCACACTTCCTAAGGTGGGAGCAGGCTGGTAGATGCTCTCCACAACTAGAGGTGGAAGCAGGCTTGCTACAGGCCCCAAAAGGCAATGAAAGGCTTGACTCCATCTTTGCGATTAAAAAGCAAAACTCCCGTTTTTCTCTCCTCACACAACTCTTTTGACACCAAATGTGTGGGGTTTTTCCACACCAAGCAATTCTCCAAGTCTTCACCAAGTGGGTGGCCTACAATTTAATTCAGTTCTGACACTAACTGCCCCAAGTTAACACAGACCTCACCGGTTAGGGGCTCAGTCCCACAAGACTGCTCCCCACTTCAGATGCCAAGTGCAAGTCCAGGTTATCACCTGTACTTCGACCAACCAGCTATAAATCAGGGGTTCCCACAACTCCTTCCTTGGGTTTGATAATTTACTAGAACTCACAGAACTCAGGAAAACAGTTTACTTACCAGATTACCGATTTACTATAAAGGATACAACTCAAGAAGAGCCAGATGGAAGAGACGCATAGGGCAAGATGCATGGGGCGTCCATGCTCTCTCCAGGCATGCCAACCTCCCAGTACCTCCACTGGTCAAACCGGAAGCTCTCCAAACCCCTTCTTCTAAGGTTTTTACGGCGGCTTCATTATGTAGGCATGATCAATTAAATCATTGGCCACCAGTGATTAACTCAACTTCCAGCCCCTCTGCCCTCCCTGTAGGTCAGGGAGCTGGGCTAAAAGTGCCCATCCTCTAATCACAGGGTTGGTTCCCCTGGGAACCAGCCCCTATATTTATGGGCTTTCCAAAATCATCACATTAACAAAAACTCAGGTGTGGTTGAAAGGGGCTTGTTCTGAATATCAAAGATGGTCCTTTCACCTTTATCACTCCAGAGCTGTTTCAGGAGCTGGGAACAATAACCAAATATCAGAACAAAAGATGCTCTCGTATTGCTCTTAGGAAATAACAATGGTTTTAGGAGCTCTGGACAGGAGCCACAGAAAAAGACCAAAATACATATTTTTTATTATATCACAGTGATCCAGGTGTAAGTGCACCATCTTACATATTCTGATGTGTTGCTGTGTTAAACACAAAGACAAATCTAAAACAGGGTGTGTAGAGGGCGTAAAATTTTGGTTTTCTTTAGACCAATGGTTCTCTTAACTCTACTATGCATTAGAATCACCTGAGGGCTTGTTAAACACCCTACTCCCAGAGTCTCTGATTCAGTCCATCTGGGATAGAGTCCAACTATTTGCATTTCAAACAAGTTTCCAGGTGATGCTAATCTTCTGGTCTCAGGACCACACCTTGAGAACCACTGCTTTAGACTGAACTTCAGACACCTCTAAACATTTCGAAATACCAAACAGACTTATTCTTATTTTCTTATTTTTCCTTCGATTTTATTGAGATACAATTAACATACAGCACTGTATAAGTTTAAGGTGTAGAGCAAAATGATTTGACTTACATATATTGTGAAATGATTACCACAATGAGTTTAGTTAACATCCATCATCTCATATAGGTACAGAAAAAAGAAAAAGAAAAAAAAAAATGTTTTTTTCCTTGTGATGAGAACTCGGGATCTCTCTCTTAACAACTTTCAAATATACCTACCATCCAGCAGAGTTAACTATAGTCATCATGTTGTAGATTATATCCCTAAGAGATTTTTTTTATACTACCTGTTTCTACAATGGGAATATTGAACATTGACTAGATAGTTGACATAAAGGAATTACTGTTAACTATTGTTTTAGGTGTAAAAATAGTATTGTATTTATGTTTTAAAAAACAAAGAGTTCTTACCTTTAAGAGATACATATTGAAAAAAATTTTAAAACACTACAGATAGAGTTGACATCTGCTGTGGATCTTGAAGGTAGGATGTGCCATTCCTATGCAAGTTTTATATCATCACAACATGTATGTATGAATACATAAAAGTAAAGCCAAAAATATGATAGAAGAACAGCATAAATAAGAAACTAAAACAAAAGCAAAATGGAGAAGAACCAAGGGAGCAGAGGCCTTGAGGATCCTTGGGGCAGCCCAGAAAAGAGCAAGACTGTAGCCACAAAGGGATTCAGTATGATCCTTTATCTGGGATTCTTCCCCATCGAGAAAGTCTCTTACCTGAACATGCTGGGTGTTAACGCTTCTGTAGTTACCTGAGAGTGCTAGGAGAGAAAGGGAAACTGAGTCAAAAGTTCTAAGAGTAAATGGAAAGAGTAAACAGCAGAGTAAAGTTTCAGTGCTTGAAAGAAACCTTTCAAGGTTTCTGTCTACCTTGAAGGTTCCTGGAGGAAAATCTGGAAAGTTGATTGTTGATTAAACTATAAGCTTAAGACTGGCCTTGGGCTTGACTGCTCTAGAGCCAGGCCAGGGATGTACTACGGAGTGCTAAGCACTGCTCCTACCTGGAGTAAAACTGGAAGCATCCATCGAGGCATGGTTTTAGCACCAGCTCTGCTACTCCTATTCTAGGGCACTGCAAGCATGTCACTCTCCCTTTCTGGGTCTAGACTTCATTATGTGGAAAATGAAGGGTTTTAGATGTTCTCCACTGTGACTCCCGAAGCTTACAGTACATTACCACACTTGAAAAAAATACTAGCCCTGGGATGTAAACAGAAGAAAAGAAAGGGAGCGAACACGAATATATATGCCAGACCCTAGATAGTTATTTTCTATCGCTTATTTCATTTAACCTCTAAAACCGTTTTGTAAGGCTAGTCTCAGTAGCAACAGAAGGCTATGGACAAGAGACTATGGCTGAGAGTGTGCAGTAACTTGCCCAAGGTCATGGTACTAGCAGTAGCAGAGCCACAGATCAAAACCAGGAGCTGGCTGATCCCAAGGGAGAAGTTGTCCCACTACACTGTGGGCGATTTACTGAGTGTCATCCCGCTGCTAGTAGTCACCTCAAAGCCACGGTGAACTTTGACTCCAGGACTTAAAAAGACATGAAGGATTATATCAAGGGTTACATTTGTTTTCTGTGCCCAGACTTATCTTTTTTTAAAAATCTGATATTTTGTGAAAAAAGTATTTGATTATAAAATCATTGCCCAATAGAATACCCAGCAAAATTAGCTTATAACATTTCTAATGTTTTCGTTTAAAATTTTATATTTTCCTTTCTCTAATACTCTGCTTATTAAAAAAAAAACAGTTTATAACAGCAGGTTATGTGTGAACACAAGGAGGAAGCTTGGAGGTTTTGCTCTCCTTTAAAATTTTTAGAGGGTGCACCCCCAGACTACTTATCTTCTAAGGATGTGGGTCCAAAAGCAAAGTCCTTGGCAAGTCATGAAAGATTCAACTATTTCACATAGTGGCTATTTTTTTTCTTTAAGGAGAAATAATTTTCTAGGGATTAGAAATATACTACTTTCCTATTACGCCAAGGCGGTGAAGCAGCTTCAGTGAGTGAACACATTGCATAAAGCAACTGTCTGGTTCTCAGGGCTCAAGGTCATATTTCTCTCCATATAGGGATTCATATAATTGGCTATGCACACTCGTCCAGTGAATCAAGGTGGCAAGACGACCTATTAGATAGATCAGTGGTCTGATCTAGGACACAGCTGCTCTGCTCCCTCCAGGCTTAAAATAATTCAGCACTATCAACCTCTCCCATTAAGTACAATTAATTTTATGAAATGGAGAAAATAAGCATGGGTAAATAAAATGGCTGACACACACCACGCACAGCAGAAAACACCAACTGTGCACAGGACACCAGCTTCCCCGAATTCCCACTGACCTCGAGGTGATAATGAGGGAGTTCTGCAAAGACTGCATTAAAAAGTATCCTACGTTTAGCCAGCCCTCACCCCAATCCAAACTTTTCTCTCACACCACAGCAGGAGGGCCTTACTAATTGGAATGAGCAGAACACGTGGCTTGAAATATGTTTCACAGCACACACTTCCAGAACATTCTGAATTATACACACACACACTACTCAGATTTCTTAGTTCTTAAAAAAAATCTAATATGCAAAATAAATGTGGTTTTTAAAATTAAAGTACATGTTGGTGTGATGATTTTAAAAAAAAACACAGGTGAAGATGGGTTTTGTAAGCACAAATTTCCCCGTTAAGACTAGTGGTAATGACCAGGGATAGAAACAACAAAGATGCCTGGTGAAAAGGGACCCTCTAATCACATTAGCTTGTAGTTCCAAAGGAAGACAGTTGCTCTGAATTTCCCTTCATACATAGCAACTTCAAAAAAAATCCTTATTTTCTTAGTACATCTTTATGGAGCGAAGCCTGTGTGCCTTTGAAGCCTCAACACAAAACAAACAAGAGTCTTTACAAGTCCTGTCTGACCACCCAGAGAGAATCAAATGGTATTTTTTTCTCCAGTAGGCCACCCCAGGATATCAGGCATAAAAAGGGAAAGGAGGGATTCATCAAGTAATTAGGATGTATTTTTCTAGTGTAGTTATTACCCTCTTTTAATCTAAATATTATGTTATATTTTTCACAAGCAAAGCCAAAGAAGATCTAATTATTCGTTTATTGAACAGAAGTCTTGAGATAGCAGAAAACAGGTTAAAATCAAGGGAAGAGCAGAGAGGGGGAAGATTAAGGAGGTTTCTTCTCAAAATCTCAAGAATTGAGCCGGGATTTGTAAAGTGCTGATGTTCCGAATGCCAGGACGGTGGAGCAGGGCCCGGGTGTTCTTGAGCACAAAACCCTCAGATGAAAGCGTTCAAGGGCTTGGACTGCAGGAGACATTCGGGAAGGGAGTACCTTCCGCATCACACCGAAGAGCTTAGCTGCATGAAAGTATCTTAGAATCCTAAGGAGGTCTTACAGTCATAAACATCCTGAAATGCTCTCCTCTAATCATGTCGTGTCCCTGCACCAAATCTCCATTTGGGCCAAATACAGACCAGATCCTGTAGCCAGATCTCCTAACAGCCCCCAGGCTGTCTTCCCAGGCTCAGTTTCTGCTATTACCATGTGGGCACACTGTGCTCCACGCCCCATGACGTCCCCGCTGTTCCTCAGGGATGCAGGGCACTTCCGCCTGATCATGCCAGTGCGGACGGTCTTTCATTCACTGGAAACGTCCTGCTATCCTCATCTCTCTACTGACTCACCTTTAAGACAGAAGGATGAAACGAGGTTCAGAGACCTCCTCCTCAATCACAGCTCTGCCGCTAAACAGCCTGGTGGCTATGGGCAAGTTCCTTAATCTCATTCCCTGCCTCAGTTTCTTCATCTGCTAAATGGGGATAATAAAGCCTATCTCACTGTTGTGAATCTTAAATGAGACGAGGATGATAATAAACTGATGCTCATCAACTTAATAAGTGTTTCTTCCCTCCACTCAAACATAAATGCCATCTTCCTCCCAGCCCCCAAGCCATCCTTAACACCTGCAGCCACAAATAATCCCCCCGTTTTCTCAATTCCCCTCCCAGCTTAATTGCAGCTGTGCTTGGTTCCTGGTCACTCTCTGATTATATTATTGCCATCCCTCCATATGTCAGCACACCTACCAGACTGTGTGCTCTTTGGAGACAGGACCCATGTTTAATTCATATTTAGACTCTTCCCAATGTCTCATATACAATCAAACTGTAAGAACCTCAGGATTCTAGAATTAACAAGACCCTTTAAATAATCTAGACAAACCCATTATTCTACAGATAAGAAAACTGAGTCCATGTGAGATAAATAACCACACTACTAGTAAGTAAGAGAACCTCTTCCTACATGACCAACTTGAATGGGTGGGTGGGTGGCTGGCTGGATGGACAAAGGGACAGACAAACCAGCAATCAGCTACACCATCCAAAATATTGTCAGCACCTCAAACCCTAGGGGATAGTGTACTGACCACCATATAGTGGCCACGTCACCACTCATGCTTCCTTCATGCTTACTAAAAATTTTTTAATGCCATTTCTTTAAAATTCTTTATAAAATCCAGATCAAGGAAATTTACCACGCAAAAGGATTTGAAATAGTATTCCTCGTCAACAGCAGGATCTCTTAATTAATTTAAAATACAATTGTATTCAAAACTTTTCAGATAAACAGCAGCTCACCTTCTCCTAGTGTAGCTTATTCACGCCACAACTTTTACTGAAAGCCAACACCATGTGCCAGTCCCGTGCTTGTCCCCACAGGAAGCCCACAGACGGACCATCCCTGTGAAGAGCTCACAGCTCAATGTCATTTCTTGCTCTTCTCCTTCATTCTGCCACCTCCATCTGTCCCTACATTTATTCAGTAAAGTGCAGTCCCGGCATGATAAACCCCATCACAGAGATAATGAGAGGAATTATGGAAAGGCAGATTGCAAAGTACTTGGCAAACACTTACATCTGAAGGTTTTGGATATAGGAGCCCATTTCTCTTCACTCTCTAAGGTTCAGGAAATGTTGCAAACCTCTCAGATGGCAGGAAGCTCCAAACTAGGACCCGGGCCATAGGAAGAATTTCCCAGAATGCCTCCTCAGAGAGCCACATGATGGACAGGAAACATTCTGCAGCAATGCTGCACCATGTTCAAAAACGCCCACCTTTCTCCATACCTCTTAGAACTTTTAAACTGATTTGAAATGTGATATGGGTGGGTAATACACCAGTTACAAAACTTATGGTGTCAGATTGTTGGGACTCGAGATAAGATGTGGAAAGCAAGTTGGTAGCAATTGAAGATAACACACACAAAACTAATTGCCATAGCATTGTGCTAATCACTATTCTTTCGCTCGTAAGGTCCCAGAATACTCCAAGAGCACTTGAGGTGATTCGAGGAGGCCTTCCCTGCCGGACAGGATCTACCTGAGATCACTATGATGGTGATTCAGATGTCATTTCATCAGAAGTTGTCCCCGGCCACCTCATCTAAAACAGTACCTCTGGCAACATCTCTATCCCCACACTCTGCTTTATTTCTTTATAGCATTTATTGTTACCTGACATTAACTTATATCTTTTTCTTTCATTATTGCCAATCTGTCCTGCCAAAACACAAGCTTATTCAGGCCAGTGACTCTGTTTTCTTCACTTCTGTATTCCCAGTACCTTCAACTGTATCTGGCACAAAGTAGGTTGTAAATGAATATATATTAAATGAATAATTGATATCCACTTCTCAGATCAGAAACCTATTAATGTAGACCCATTGTTACTCAGTTACTCACAATAATGGTTTCCCTTCCCAATACAGCAGTATTAGGTTTAGGGTAACACCCAAGCTGAACCTGGCCTCTCTCCACTAAGAGGAGGTAACTCAGGAATACACCCAGAGAGTGAAAGGGGTGCTTTCAACAATATGCTGGGACAGCAGGTGTACAGTGGGAGTGTCCCAGGCAAGCTAGAGTGTAGACTCACTTTAACCCTAAAGCAAAACCAGATTTGAGGAAGAACACCATTGACTATGGTCACTGGATGACTTTAGATGCCAAGGGCACAATCTCTTGCGGGGAACAAAGGGGCCTGGAACTGAAGGCTGTCATCCTGCTTATGGCAGTGAGGAAACTACGAGAGGTGACATTTTCTACGTGTGCTTATGAGAGCTCCACTGCCACCCAGAGTGTAGGACAAAGTTAAAATCACCCCATGAGGGCCGGCCCCGTGGCTTAGCGGTTAAGTGCCCGCGCTCCGCTACTGGCGGCCCGGGTCCGGATCCCGGGCGCGCACCTACGCGGGTCCGGATCCCGGGCGCATACCAACGCACCACTTCTCCAGCCATGCTGAGGCTGCATCCCACATACAGCAACTAGAAGGATGTGCAGCTATGACATACAACTATCTACTGGGGCTTTGGGGAAAAATAAATAAATAAATAAAATTTAAACGATCACCCCATGAAAGACCACACTGCGGACAGATCAAGTTGGAGGCCTTCACTTTAGAAGAAAATGTGTGTGCTCATCAATACACAGAATAAAAAGTTCTTGCTGAACAGAACTCTACGAAGCAAATGAAAAGGAAAAACGTTTTAAAACAAGAATACCCAAAATCACAGTAATTTTTGTATGCAAAATATTTTTTTAAAGTATAACAAAGTCCCTCTTTTCTTCCTTCTATTATAAATCATATTTTCTGCAAAAACTAGAATTAGATTAACTATTAACTTAGCACATACAGGTTTTTCAATTCCAAATTAACTTTTCACAAACACATTTGTGCAGAGTAGAATCTCAATTCAGCTGCAATAGACTGAGAAACATTTTTCTTGCGACTTCAAGAATAACTCGACAATATAACAATTGCATCCTGGAATCTATTCTCCATCTTTTCCCCCAAACTGAGAAATTTTCTCAACAAAATTGCTTTAAGTGAATACATTTTAAACAACAATAAGAACCTCAATACTTCTAAAGTTTATATTCACCCTATAGCCAGCGTGTGCTGGCTATATTGATATGCTTTTCCACCATATGTGAAGAAAATGAAATATGCACATTAGAAAATGTCGTAGGTTTTTCCCTCCTCTGTACATAAGCAAGTCTCAACTTCCTCACATATGAAAATGCTGATTTGAAGTCCTTCCACCTTCCCCTGAAATGGTCTCCAGATACAGGAAGGAATAGAGCGGGATCTTGACAGCCCAGAAGAGAAGCAGGCACTAAATAAGTAGTTGAGGAAGGAAGAAAGGAAGAGAGGGTGGAAAGGAAGGGCGAGGGACTGAAAGAAAAGATTAAGGCAGGGGAGGCAGACAGCAAGGCCAAGATAGAATTCAGCTGCTGATGACCTTTTGCACTCCAATCACAGTGAACTCAGACACCTTCAAACCAGGAACGAGTTTCCTAGCAGAGGGCCAGGTCACTCCTGGAAGATAATTTGAGCCATTTTTCCTTTTTCTTAAAGAACAGCAGTAGCATCTGCCAAAATATGTCCTTGACCTGCCCATCTATCTTTTTCCTCCCCATCTGTGAGCTCTCCTCCTATCCATCATGGTAAACAAACCCCTTTGCTCCTCACTCGAGTCCCCGTTTCTATCATCATCAACAACAACAAAGACATTTGTGAGGGCTTGTCACCTTGTGGCCCCATGCTGGACACTGCACAAACGAAAGTTAACAGACTCAGTCCCGTCTTTGAGGAGCTTCCTGAAGAGGTTATTGTTTGGTTTTATAAATTTTACCACCAGAAAAACTCCGGGTACGTGTCCTATTAACAGCAGGTCTGTGGCTTTGGGTACTAAGAGCAGCACATTTTATAAGCCCCTGTAAATCAAAGTGAGTCCTCCCCCACTCAAGCACCGTCTGCCACTGCAAGCACAAAATGGATTTCTAAAAGATGAAACCAACTCTTGCTAAGGAATGTCTTCCTTTCTTCTTTTTCCAATGCATTGGAGTTGTTTTTGCAATCCTGAAATAGCACGGTCTTGTTCAGAACACAGCCAACCAGAGCTCAATAAATATCTGAACCCTGTCTTACTGACACACATTAAGTAATTATATCCCAGGATCATTATGCCAGACACATCACTTCACCTAGAGAAATGTTCAAGTGCAAAAAATATTAAATGGAGAATAGAAAGGGGGCACTAGGATTTCTGCTTTTCAAGGGCAGAGGGAGGCTTCCTTTCTATAAATGCATACGTTAAAAGTTAATCTTACTTCAAAACACTTCTATTCTCATGTTTTAAAATACCATAAGCTCTGAATTATTTTAGTCCAGAAAATAAATTTTTTGAGGTTTTCAAGTAGGGCAGTTCAAATGCTAGAACATTTGATATTTTCAGTTTTCCTGAAGATCAGAAGGACTTTCAGAATAATGCATTTTTTTCCTCAACAAAGGGCATCTGCAAAGCTTACTGTGCTGAAAAGAATCATTCTGACAGTCTTAATGTATTCTTTTCAGGAAAGCCCTGTTCAGAGAATTCCACAGAAAAAAATCTGTACCCCAGGAAAGCATCGATCTAAATCATTATAGCTTCTTCTAAATTGATGAGGCCAAAGTATTTTCAATATATTCTAGATATTAGATTGAGAGGGGAAAATAGGAGTGATAATCTTGACTATTACATATTTTTCACATGCCTTTGATGGACCAATATTAAAACAAATATTTGAAAGATTTGCCAGTCTTTCAAAGAACATGTCCCAGGAAAGCCACTTTCAGAATCCTGCTGGAAGACAAAAATATCCCTAAGGTAGGAAATAAAAAATTGCATCATTGTAACTGAGAATAATAACCCCAATAACAAGAATAATTATAGTATGATATTATTATAACAAAGCATCTTTCATCCAGGACTCAGAATGTTTTGCAACCATTCTCTCTTGCTAGGAGGACACTACTAGGGAATTAGAATATGAGGAATTTTAATGACTTGTCTCAGGTCACTGGTCAGCTTAAGTGGTATACCAAAATATAAACACCTGATTGTGGTCTGCCGATCTAAAAAATCAACCACATAACTTTCAATTAATAATTTGGAGAATCCTATTTCAGAGCCATTTTCAAGGAAACCCATATTAGTCCTTCCATTAAATTCTGATTTTGCCCCTTTTTCTCCATTTCCATTACCCTCACCATAGTACAGGTACGGTGCAAGATAACTGGGGAAAGTTTCTAAGTGTTCTCCTGAAGTGTAACCAATCAAAGCAATCAGTCAATCTCTCTCCCTCCACCCCCACCCCCATCCCCACCTCTGTCTCTCCCTCTCTCTCTTTCTCTCCTATATCCCTCTAGCACAGAGATAGAAAGCAAAGCTTTCTCAAACACTGGTTTTATCATATCCTGCCGCAGGACAGGAAGGCAGATGGTTCCCCACTGACTATCAGAATATCTAATGTTCTCTATCATCGATCTCATGCTTTTGTCATTTCTCATCACACACCTGACACAGGGACATCTTCAGTTCTCCTTGTTCCCTTGACGTGTTTGTTCATGCTATAGTGACCTCTGCCTAGAAAGCCGCCATACTTTCTATTTGCCTGGGTTTCCACATACACACCCAGGGATCAAGATATCAGGGTTAAAACGAACTTTGGAGCCCCTTAGTCCAATCTGGCCACCCTATCCACACAGCCAGCCATATAGACATCCAACTTCTCCTCCACACTTTCAGGGATGACGAATTCACTGCTCTGACAAACAGTGCTCTGTCAAACATTTTAATTGTGAGAAAATCCTTATTTGAGCTGAATTCTTATATGCTCACTGGTACATCCACCCAACAGGCCCAATTCTGCACCCTAGATGGATCTATAACAAATCATCTTGTTCTGGAACAAAATGGTCTTTGCAATGTTTGAAAACCACTATTATGTTTGTCCTTAATCTTCTCAGTTCCGAGCTCATTTGCCAAGGCTCCTCAACTATTTCTCATGGGACCTGGTTTCCAGACTTTTTTCCACCCAAAAAACCCTCTAATTCAGTGCTGCCTAATATTATTCATGTCATGCACACAGAGAAATGATAATATCTGCACAGCAAATTGGAAAAATAGATAAGGGTCTCGGGTAAGGCTGACCCAGACTCTCGATTCAGGCCCCAGCCAGGGTTGTGGGGGTGGATGGCTAGCACACTTGTAAGCCATGCATGGTGCCCAAATGGGGTGATCTATGCTGATTTTGTTGGTTACTCTTTTAAAATCTGGCACCCAAAATTAAACACATTCTGCACAGACCATCTCAAATTCAATTTATTTCATCAAACCTTCTTCCAATAATGAAGCCAACGCTCATTTTTCCTCTTCCTGATTACTAAGTGCATAATATCTGCTTGAGCTGAATTTGACATATGACATCATGACATCTGACTCTATTTACTTTAGGATTTTCCTAAACGAGCATCGTATTTCATGTGTGTCCGATTCACTTTCCCCAAATGACTACAACTTAGTAAGGGGCTGTGTATCACTGTCATCATCACTATGCCTACAAGTACACAGTACAGGTCTGAGCACATAGTAGGACCTCCCCAAAACATTTGCAGAACTGATTATGCAGCCTCGGGACCGGAAAGCCATGGCTTAGAGACTATGGTCTGGTTCAAAAGATATAAACCTCACCTGAGGAGGAAGTTTATCATTCTGCCTGTTTATTCAGGCAGAATCTAAACAATGACACAGACTTTCAGACTGGAAAACTTAGTACAAATAAACGCTTCCAGACAGGTCCAGATTGGGAAGGAGGGGCGTGGAATTCCTTCTCCTATCTGGGTTATTAGGCCCAGACACTCGTCATTCAAGTTATAAACACTATTAAATGACATTGCATGCTTTTATTTAAAGCTATGTTTGCTTTCAGATTAGACTTTAACATTTAATAAATTTCCCATCAGAATATGGTAAGAGTGGAGAGTATTTTGATTTAAGCTTTATTTCAAGTATGAAACTCAAGCTGTGCTCGTTAAAATAGGCTCTAGTTATAATTCAGCCTCACAGTAAGGTCAAGACTCTTGGATTCCCCTAATCCTCTTCCTTTAGGGCTGAAATGCCTGGGAATTCAGTGAATTTACATACTCTTCCTTGACCACAAAGCTAAGTCACAGGGTCCTAGCCAAACTCTTGTCTCCCTCCTCCGGATTCCAGCTGACTTATCCCTGTACAGCTCAGCTCAGAATTCACCCTGGGGAGAGCGAACTTGAAGGTAACCATTGTGCCACAGAAATAGAGGCAGTGCCTTCCTTTCCTGGAGATGAGACCTCACTCTCTTTTTCCTCCTCTCCCACCTCTCTTGGTGCAAGCCTGTAAATTTGAAACTCTGATAGATTAATGAGAAGTCGGCACTGGTCCCTCTGGACTCAATCCATTTTTAAGTGAGATATGAGAACTTGGACACTTTACAGATCTTGGAAGAATGAAATACGAGGAGAGAAAAGGAAGTCTGACACATGCACAGAACTGATCTCTGGGGTTGGGGAGAAGCTAAGAGAGGGGAAATATTAAGACGGGATGCATAATATGAACTTAATTGACTGATCACACCACTGAAGAATAAAGACTGGTTTCTTCACTGAAGTTTGAAAATTGAGCAGTTACTATGAACCTGTAATTTCATGCAAAAAAATCTTGTGGCAAAGGATTTTAGTGCCGCCCTTGAATTCATCTTCACATTCATTCTGCTTGTCCTGTCTATGCAAGGCAGTTGCAATAAGAGGGAAAAAATGATTTTACATGGAAGGTAAAAGATAACATAAAAACAGCTGCATGCAAAACAGACCAAGCTTGCCCTCCTTACCTTCATGAATCCCAAGCAGAAAAAAAGTGATAATTCTGGGATGACCCTGGGATAAGGGCAGAGCAGGCCTGGGGCAAATTTTCAACGCAGATCTTCAGTGGAAAATGAAATCCCAACTCTGATTCTATCTCTGAAAATGACATTTCCATACAAATCTATTCTGTTCATTAGAAGCCAATATTATTCTGAAGTGCCACCAATCCACAAGTTTAGGCAGTACTGAGGGATCTATTAATTTTAATTCTATAGTAGGACCTTTAAAAGTCTGAAGGGTAGATAGCATGAGGACAGCAAAAACTAATTGTTTAGTCCACGTTAATATAAGCAGCGAACAACTGGTAAAGAAAACAAAAATCTCCATTCTAATCCACATTAATATCCATTTTTTAAAAATCAGTAACTAAGACAATTTGAAAGAAATGAAAATAATATCAGATTAACACCTAATTCGGTGCCAGACCCTTAATAGGTGCTCGATAAATTATCACTTAATGAACAACGGATTTCTTAAAAACATCAGAATTTACTAAATAAAAACAATAAATTGAAAATTGCCTTCTCATGGGCAAGGAAAGAGAAATCGAAATTATATTACTGCTTAAATCTCCCACAGGACCATGACTAAAGGAAATGAGCATCTAAAAAAAGTAATAAAAACATTTCATGATTCACAGATCTTATGCTATATCTCTTTCAAATTAACTGATGCTGTAATCAGTTGCATCATCCCTGTGAAATGACTATGGCTCAGAAAAATACAAGGACATTGTGTGAGCTGAACCAAAACTGTTGTGAGACTAAAGTTCTTTCGAGACAATGTGAAGGTAGTATAAGTGCTATAAAATAATATTAAGACAAATACTTTCAATCAGGCTGCCTTAGTATGAACCGTTGCCTACACAGGGTTCTTCCGAGTGTATACAATCCTCAAATTTTCTCCACTCTCTACCATGACTAAGATTAGCTCCATCTTCCTCTCTTTCCACAATCTGTTTTTGCTAACTCTTGTCTATGGGCATGGTTTACAATTTTTCATTATTTTCACAAGTATCTCTTGGTGAGGATATCATTTTACATTTAGAAATAAACCAATCTATTCTAAATTGCTTAGCTACAAACGCGTGGAAACATCTCACCTTGGGTAAGCACTTCACAGTTTTCTCAAGTTCTTCTATTTAAATTAAATTTTTACCTTCTCACTGGCCCATTTTAATTTTTTTAAGGAATGAGAGTCATGCTGTATAAGGTTGCATTGTGCTGTGCAATGATGTCAAACAAAACGATGCCAAATGGACATCAGACAAAAGTATCAGACTTCACTTGAGTTTTAAACAAAAAAGAACCCTCTCCCACTAAAATAATTCAAAAGGTAAGATTAATTCTGCGTATCTCTGGAAGTCTTTATTTCTCAAATTACAAAAGGACTATCTTTGGAAGATTCCTAAATAGATAATATACACCACATTTCCTTCTTGGTAATGCTTGCATTTGATTTCCTAATAAATCCATTTTGTTAAAACACTTCTCATTCATTTCAACTGTGGGGCAGAAAATAAAGATATGATATATTGTTCTTTATTGCACGAAAAACAATCTTCCAATTACTTTTACATAATGGTGTTTACGTAGATTTGAATAAATGAATTTGAACTTTCTGATCCATGTAGGTAAAATAAAAAATTGGTATCATTAGATTCAGGCAGACCAAAATATCAAGATGTTCAGTGGTGAAAGAAAGCAAAGATCGAATATTCTCTGAAAACAGGACCATGTCTTGGACCAAATCTGACGGAACAGTGGCTCTGGTTCTACTCACAGTAAAACAGCAAAATATGTCTTGCTGCCCTGGCGGGCAGGCTTCACAGACCTTCAGGACACCGAAAGATATGCACGATGCCTGCCCCCTCAGAGAGGGTAGGGAGGGAAGTGGTCCCTCTGCGAATAAGGAGAGCTGGTAGGGAGCAAAAGCCCCACCACGACTGAATATGCACAGAGATGAAGAGCAATGGAGCAATCAAAAGCAGATTCCTCCTTAAAGAGGATGGAGGCCAGCCACGCTGCAACAGGCTTTGTATAGCCCATGTAATGCTTTGTCTTGTCACTCTTTGTGGACCTATAAAGACAGAATGTGTTTTGTCCTTTAGGGGTGATTTTAGCTTCGGATTTCCTATTTGAAAAATGTTACATGCCATATCTAATTTGCACATGCAAACCCCTTAGGGCTTGTGGCATTCTTTAAATAAATCAAATATTAAATGCCTTCTCTAACTCTAATTTAATTATGAGAACTGATAAGTTTTGCTGCATTTTTTGAAAGGAAACTCCTTGAATAAATTATGATACATCCATTCCATTCCATCAAATACTGCGATGCCATTTATAAGAATGAGGAAGATCTAGATGTTTTGGCTTAGAAAGATGATCATAGTATATGGACATGTGGGGGAAAAGGCAAGTGGCACAAGAAGAGGCCACTTAGCCACACACACAGGGTACCTTACCTGGTAAGTAGGTGTAAAACATTTAAAGAATGAACAAATGAATGAATGAATGAATAGTAATGTTTTAAGTGGCTGCTTTATAAATTGAATAATTGGTTCTTGTGTGAGCAACTTGAAGTTTCAGATTGCAAGCCTTCACAAACAAGTTTAACCTGCTTAGCAGGCATAACAGTCCACTTTTTTACAATTGGCAAAAAGAATCTTCTCCATTTTTGACTTATTCTACTGATTAAAATCATGAAAGCAGAACAGCTAGGCTTTTTTGTGGGTTTTTTTTTTCCCCTCTTTCTGGCCCCTCTACACTAAAATTCTTGGGCAACTTTCCCATATGGACTAATTTTCAAAACTCATGAGAAGAATTTATTCAGATCAGCACATTCAAAAAAGAACCAACAAGAATTTAGTCATGCTTCTTTCTAGGGATTTAAAATAGTCCTGGCCCCCTGACTCAAAGGAACTCAAAAATCAGTTTTATGTGATTTCTATTGCAGGCCCTAAAGCAATCCTGACGAGAATAGGAAAATAACCTCTAAGCAGGTTCCTCTGAGTTGAGGTGAGAAGGGAAACAGACAACCCTTATTTCTCTCGTCATCAATCAGAACTTGCAGCATGTCTAACGAGATAAATTGTCACCAAAATAGCAGCAGTGTTTCTCCTCAATAAAGGTGCTGGCTCTGAATAAACAAAATATTTACAGGGTCTTAAAAATGCATATTATTCCTATTTCTGCTCTCTTAGTAGGCAACAATTTTGAGACACTTATTCTTCATTATCGAAACAATAACCACCCATGTGAACAGCTAACACACAATCTTGTGCCAATATTTAGTGAATAAATTATGCTGGATCGTTTTACACTAGAATTATGCCAACATCCTTGATCATTTCTTCTTTATTTTGCCCTCTCTTTCATTAAAATAAATAAAATTTTACTTAACTCTTAGTTCTAATGTTTACCTATCTTCTGGGAGGTATTTTATTTTAAAACAAGCCCTTATACTAAACTGCACTCTGCTAGAATCCAAAGTTTTAGTACTAACTCACTTCTAGCTATCCTGGATCCTACCCATCTTTCAAGGACCAGCTTAAATTATACCTTACTCCCTAACAATGCTCTTTCCCCGAGCACTCTTTTGGAGGAATTCCTGTTTCATTGATTGTTGTTATCTATTATTCTGGCACTTAACGATAAACTCTTTTATCCATAACTTTAATGCTTCAAATATCCGAGACTTGTCTCTCCACTCAACTCCAGGTTTCACAGTTCCTGGAAGGAGCAACGATGACATACTTTTTTCGTTTCTCTCCTTACCACATACCAGGCATTCAGCCAACACTTCCTGAATGAATGAGTGAATGAAAAAGTGAATGATTGTGCACCATGCCTTTTGAAAATGAGCTTGGGAATTAACCACCCATGTGTTAAGGTGATTTTCCCACAGATGTTCCAAAGCCCTCTTGAATTATCCAGCTAATTAAGAGGAGTAATGACTAGAATGTTAAAATAACAATAAAACACAAACGACAGTTATATGTTGCATCTCAATATAGTACATTTGGAAATATGACTTAATCAAATATAATCCAGTAATACTAATGTTGTAGGGTAGGCTTTCGGTTCTGTATTTTTAGGATTCCATAGTTGGAGGTAACACAACTCAATGCAATATATATTTAACTATGTATTAAAAAACTACGTAACTCCTGGGGCCAGCCCCGTGGCCTAGTGGTTCAGTTCGGCACACTCTACTTCAGTGGCCTCGATTTGGTTCCCAGGCATGGACCTACACCACTCATTGGCAGCCATGCTGTGGTGGAAACCCACAAACAAAAAGAGGAAGATTGGCAACAGATGTTAGCTCAGGGCAATTTTCCTCACCAAAAAAAAAAAAAAAAAAACTACACATCCCCTTAAAGTATCACAACAAGTCCCAAATAGGGACTTTTGGCCCAAACAGATGAGGATCTGCTTTGCCTTTCCTTGGCTTGATTGAGGCTACCATCTTCCATAGCTTCCCAACAGGGGGATCATAGGACGTTTACAGGTGTGCTTCCATACTGATCTCCTCAGTCCGGTGTTGGCTGGATGGGATTTGGATGGCCAGAGCCCTGAGAAGAGCTGGAGTCTTTGGGCCAACCATCTGTGGCCACATGCAACCTTATCCATTTACTCCTACATGTGTGCCCTACAGATATTTTGTGTGTGCCATAATGTGGAAAAGCATGAGGGGCCGGCCCCGTGGCTTAGCGGTTAAGTGCGCGCGTTCCGCTGCTGGCGGCCCAGGTTCGGATCCCGGGCGCCCACCGACGCACCACTTCTCCGGCCATGCTGAGGCCGTGTCCCACATACAGCAACTAGAAGGCTGTGCAACTATGACATACAACTATCTACTGGGGCTTTGGGGGAAAAAAATAAATAAATAAAAATTTTTAAAAAGAAAAGCATGAGAAGCAACCAGGGTGACTCTCCTACTTTACGCTGGGGTAGTAAGTACCAGTGCCTTCTGCGCTTGGCACAGATGGTCAAAGTAATCAATGCCTGCTGTAATATGAAACAAAAAAATCCACAGATATGCTACAAGATAGAGAAACCGAGAGAAAGATAGCAAATGGGCTTAGAATCTGGCAACAGTCTGCTTGACTTGTGTATTTGTTGTGAGGAAAATAAGTATTATTATAATAGCTGATCCCACAGTCTCTCATTGGGGAGGAACTGCCTTTACTTAGAAAAAAATATCTTTATGAGCCACTTGAGGGCAAGGCGAGACAAGAGAGAAAGGAAACAGTGTAGCTAAACCTCTGTATGTAAAAATATTATGGAAATTTGAGAAGAAGGGAGAGAAATGAGAAGAAAGAGGAGAGAGAGAGAGGAATCAACAACTTGCAAAATCCTGGAATCTATGGAGAAAAGATGACCAGTAAGATATTAAAGAACAGGGAGGTTTACTGTAAGTTCTAAATTACTGGTATTACTGTGATTCTAAACCCTCTCGGTATCATCAAATTTTCATTAAAATCTCCACACCCATAATGCATTATGTGATTTTTTTTGTCTGTGAAAATCAAGGAAAGGAGCCTCAGGCTCATGTTTGAGTTTGTACAGAGATGGGGACAGTTATGTAGGGGGAGATATGAATGAGATTAAGAGTTCAGTTGGAAAAGGAGCTAAAAAAAAAAATGGCCAGAACCCGTGGCTTAGCAGTTGGGTGCGTGCGCTCCGCTGCTGGCGGCCCGGGGTTCGCATCCCGGGCGCACACCTACGCGCCGCTTCTCTGGCCATGCTGAGGCTGCGTCCCCCGTACAGCAACTGGAAGGATGTGCAGCTGTGACACACAACTATCTGCTGGGGCTTTGGGGGAAAAACTAAATAAATAAAATTATTAAAAAAAAAAAAAAATGGCCAGAAGATCCCTGGAAATTCAAACAAATCTTGACAGAGGGTGGTGAGGGAAGTGGGTTCAAACTTTTCAAAGTCTGTGGAATGAGGATACTATATGAAGAAATCTTAACTGAATCTTAAGAAGCAAGTCAACAGCTACGTTCTGGGAGTTAACAGAGTAATAGATAAAGATATGATGTAAATGAATGTGCAGTAAGAGATGTGGTTGGCAATATATAATGTTCCTATCATGAATATGACAATGCATATGTATAAAAATGAGGTTTAATTTAGCTCCATGCAACCACCTTTTAAATAGGCTCCCTTAGATCCTTGAATTAAAAAAATCCTAAAGGCCAGATGTGACTTTTCGCTATGTGGTTGCTGTAAGGTTACCAATCACTTAGACACTGACCCTCAGAGTTCTAAAAAAACCCATATACTGAGTTTGCATGTCTATCAATATAATGACAAATGTATACACTTTTGTTTGTCAAAGATGCAATATTTTCATAAAATTATCACATTATTAATAATTGAAACTCTAAATGGCTCTATCTTCACGCACATAGGGTTAATATATTGATTTGACCTGCTTATGTAATTATGAAGTTACTATTAATGACTTGTACATTCTATATATTCTGAGTTGTATTTCCAGTCGTTGGAGCTGTATCTGGCACTGAATTATTCACGTTTTCTCAACATAAACTACTGTGTTCAATGGATGGCATATGGCAGACAGACAGCTGGGCAAGGATAGAGCAACAATTTCCTGTCTAGTCCATGATCCCAAGCTATGCCCATCACACAACTGACACTGCTGTGTTCTTAATCTTCTTTAAAGTGTAGGGTTGTTTACAAAGACCCTCAACTCATCCTGGCTTTAGGAGGGACTAGACTTTTTCTTCTAGGGTTTAAAAACAAGGTAAAACCAATCAAGATGTTTTCCAGAACAAAATTATAGTGTTCGTGTAAATGGAGAAAAATTTGACTAGAGTAAATATTTTTTTACTGTACTTTTAAGGTTCTCAAAAGAAAACGATCTTTTGCTAAATTAGTCTACTATCTGATCCTGCTAAACTCAACCACAGCTAATGGTGTCAAAAGCTAGCAGTAAAGCGGTTAAAAGCTCTACTTCTGTCCTTAATTATGTTTAAAATGAAATTTAGCATTCAGTCTTAGTGTGTTCACAGAGCTATAGAATAATCCACGGGTCTAAGAACCTCTCATTCCTAACTGACACAGTAGCTTATAATTGTATTCTCATAGTGTTTAGCAAAAACATTCACCTTGGTTTTTTTGTTTTTGTTTTTTTTTAAAAGGCCCATAATATGAATTTATGATTAGAGAAATAAAGATCTATTTGGAACACATTTTTTCTTTCTGAAAAATCACTCATCCTCACATTTGGTTAATACAATAGTGATTTTTAAGGCACTGACACACTTGAAAACTTTTCCAAAGGAAAAAAACCCATGTCTTTGTGGTAACATGTTCCTTCTTAGACAAATATGTCACAGTTTTATCACTGGATATACCAGATTCCATAGCTTTTCAGTTAACAAAAAAAAAGTGCCTTATCCACCCTATATTGTACTAAATCTGGAATTGCATGCAGAAAAAGAGAAACCATCTTGAAAAGTAAAAGAAATAAATTACTTCTGTAGAAAAAAGAATTACAGAACACAGTTACACTGAAAACAATAGCTATGAGGAGAAAAAATGGAAGACATATAGCAGCTTATTAAAAATTCAAAGGATATTGGAAAAGGCAAATTTGCCCACTTTCACCAAATATGCTGAAAGATATTTGACAAACACAACCTACAAACTGTGTTCTCTGAAATTAAAAACTTACAAATTCTATCATCCTCAGTCAATGCTTCCAAACAGAAGTAAGAGGCTGAATATAATCCTTTTACTAAAAGCTTACCTAGACGAGGATTAAAAGAATATAGGTAACTAGAGGAAACAAGCTATTGGTTAATGCGGCATCAAATGCCCAAAGCAGCAGTTCTGAGTTACCAGCATGCCAAAAGGAAGTAAAGTCTAGATCTTTATGTTGACTTTGCCACATTCCCCAAGTGTTTGAGTTAGCTAAACTGCTCCATGACCATCATAAAGCCATAGGTACTAAGCATTATCAAAGAACTTGAACATTTTTCTGGTCCAGCCCTTGGTTTCTTGGCAGATAATGCTATTCCTGGGATTAGAGAAAACTCAGACCTGGGCATTTAGGTAATTTTCATCCTAGAAGTATTGCCCTCTTCCCCCTTCCCCACCACTCAGCCCCCACCACCCAGCCAACTCTTACGCCATCATCCATTCATATTTCACTCTCATTCATAATGGTCACAGCAGCAGAATACAAAAAGCTCACTGTCATTCAACACATCTAGGAGTTACTGTGTCTAGGGCACGGAGAGCAAATAAAGAAGCAAAAACGACCCCTACACTTAAGAAGTGTGATTGGGAAAGTTTAAAAATGGTATAACATAGGGAGTGGCCCTGCGGCGTAGTAGGTAAGTTTGGCGTGCTCCACTTCGGCAGCCTGGGTTTGCAGGTTCAGATCCCAGGCATGAACCTACACCACTCGTCAGCCATGCTGAGGTGGTGACCCACATACAAAATAGAGGAAGAATGGCACAGATGTCAGCTCAGGGCTGACGTTCCTCAAGCAAAAAAAGAAGAAGATTGGCAACAGATGTTAGCTCAGGGCGAATCTCCCCTCACCAAAAACAACAACAACAACAACAACAATGGTATAACGTTGACAGAGAAATATACCAAGAACCACTCATGGAGCACAGTGGAAGAAGCAAGGGCGCTCAGGAAATGTAGAAGAAAGCAGTGGTCAGGATCAAGTGCTTCTGACAAGGGAAGGACTTCCTGGCCAGGCATTTGCTAGAAAAGCAAGGAGACGCACTCACAGGCTGAGGAAAGACTTGTGCCAGGGTGGAATGGGGAAAAACTGAATTTTCCGGGGTACACTTGAAGTAGCTCACGTGACCAGTGCTACAGTTCCTGAAAGCTTCACAGGCAGCCCCCAAACTGACCTTCAGGAGCACTGACACTATAATCATCCCTGCATGTTCCAGGGCACTTAGAATCAAATCCTCACCCCTCACCCCAGCCTACCAGGCCCTAGTAACCAGGCCTGTGCCTGTCTCCCCTCCCCAGGCCTTCCCTCCTCCCACTCCTCAGCAGTTACATTGGCCGTCTTGGGGTTCCTCACACCAAATCCTTCCCGTCTTGTGGCCTTTGCTCTGACTGTTGCCCCCACCTCAAATATCCTTCCTCCTCATCTTCACAGGAGAGGCTCCTCCTTGTAATTCAGGCCTCAGTCTAGATGAGGCCTCTCAGAGACACCTCACCGACTTCCCAATCAGCAGCACCCACCCTAGCACCTTCCCATTGCCCTATTTTAAATCTCTGCAGAGTAACATCTCATATTTTATTTGATTATTATTTTTTATTATTGAAACTAGTGCAGTTTAGGGGCCGGCCCCGTGGCTTGGTGGTTAAGTGAGCGCGCTCCACTGCTGGCGACCCGGGTTCGGATCCCGGGCTCGCACCGACGCGCTGCTTCTCCGGCCATGCTGAGGCCGCGTCCCACATACAGCAACTAGAAGGATGTGCAGCTATGACATACAGCTATCTACTGGGGCTTTGGGGGGAAAAAATAAATAAATAAAATCTTTAAAAAAAAAAAAAAAAAAAGAAACTAGTGCAGTTGATCTTCATCAGTTACAGGTTTTGTATGTATGAACTTGCCTAACTGGCTAACATTTATTTGGAACCCCCAAATCAATATTCTTGACACTTTCGCACTCATTCACGGACAAGTGCAGAGCAGCAAAAATTTTGAGTTGCCCAATGCACACATTCCCAGCTGAGGTCCAAGATGGTGATGCTCCGCTTTCTTGTTTCAGCTCTCGTACTGTAAACAAGTATCGTTTCTGTGGCCTATTTAGTGCCATGTTTCACGTTTTTGTGCTTTTTGTTGGTGATTTCGCTGCTTAGAATGCCCCCGAGTGTAGTGCTGAAGTGCTGTCTAGTGTTCCTAAGGTTAAGAAGGCAGTGGTGTGCTTACAGAGAAAATACACGTGTTAAATAAGCTTTGCTCAGGTATGGGTTACAATGCTATTGGCCATGGGTTCAACATGAATGAATCAACAATATATATAAAATAAAGTGTCTTAAAACGGAAACACACATAAAATAAGGTTACGTATTATTCAGTTGAGGAGAATGTTGTTACCAGAGGTTCTCAGGAACCTAACCTTCTATTTCCTCTAGGAGTAATGGTTCCATATTCCCTAATTCAGTGTTTCTAGTGACTTTATAGAGCATAACTACTGCAAATAACATGAATTGACTGCATTTATTTTTTTTGTGAGGAAGATCAGCCCTGAGCTAACATCCATGCTAATCCTCCTCTTTTTGCTGAGGAAGACTGGCTCTGAGCTAACATCTATTGCCAATCCTCCTCCTTTTTGTCCCCAAAGCACCAGTAGATAGTTGTATGTCATAGTTGCACATCCTTCTAGTTGCTGTATGTGGGACGCAGCCTCAGCATGGCCAGAGAAGTGGTGCGTCGGTGCGGGCCCAGGATCCGAACCCGGCCCGCCAGTAGCAGAGTGCACACACCTAACCGCTAAGCCACAGGGCCGGCCTGCATTTATTTTTAATATATGTATTTCTGAAGTTCTCCAAAGAAAGACATATTGCTGAATTAGTCTGTTTTGCTCCTGCTAAACCAGACAGCTGGTGGTAACAAAAGTAGCAGAGAAATGGTTAAAAGCCCTACTTTTGCCCTTAATTAGGTTTCAAACAAATTTGTGCATACAGATGAAGTGGGTTTACACAGCTATGGCATAATTTATTTTCCCATGCAAGCAGAGACTATGTCTGTCTTGTTCAGGGCTGTGGATCACCAGGCCTAACACAAAGTGGGCTCTCATTAAAAATCTAATGAATAAATAAAATACTCACTTCATGCCAAACAAAATCCTATTTCTTATACTTATTTTCCTCGCAAAAATATACGCTAAGTCTGAGGTACTAAATTCTTGCCCCCACTTAACTTGGATGGGATAAAAAATTTGAAGCAATTACGTTACAGTGAAAAGATCAAGAACTTCAACCACAGAGACCTGGGATTGAATTCTAACTCTAAATTGCTACCTGTGCGAGCTTGGATAGTTTATTTTACCTCTCAGAGCCTTGCTTTTCCCGTATATTAAATAGGGACAATGCCACCTCCAGCACATGACTGTGATATATAACTGTGAAAATGTATGTGCAATTTCTAGTACATTGCCTCACACATAACAGATATTGAATAAACAGCATCCCTTCAAGCTTACATGGAATCATAAGTCACTCAGAGAAGCATGGCCAGAGTGAACAGAATGAGGTCATTTGACATGGCAGGAAGAAGAAGGTTGGGTAGCTTCCAGCAGGCAGGCCAATTTTTATTTTCACAACTTTGGTTGATGATTCCCTCAGCTCTACCTTCAAAAGAGATACCTGTCGTCTTCAGAGGTTGGTAGCGAAAAAAGTCACAGAAGTTACACACGTTAGAATCCACTTTCCCTCTTACCCAAAAAAACTAGAAAAAATGGTGTGAATTCACAGCCTACTTTTCTTTTAAGTTGCATCTTTTTTTTTATTGTGATAAAATATACATAACATAAAATTTACCATTTTAACAATTTTTAAGCATCCCCTCTTTCTTAAGCCATCACTGATGGGAGTACGTAAAGACATGCATGCATGAGATTTGCCCTTCAGAATATTATGACATTGGATATAATATTCCTAAGCTTAGATTTATGATCTCTAACCCCCTTCCCACCACTTTCTACTGAATGTGTCACTTGAGAAATAGACTTTCTCCTGAAATTTAGCCTGTCTTCCTCATTCTTGAACTTTAGTCACTTTCTGAATTAAGGAGCTGACAGTAAATAGAAAAATTTTGTGAATAGTTTTGTCAAATCGATAATCAATCACTAATACATTTTTTGGGTGAATCACCAATTTTACATCTCGACCTAAATTTCCTAGCTGGTATGAATGAAATGAGTTCTTTAGTTTCTCCGTGCCTATTTCTTTTTCTGTAAAGTGAGGGAGCTGGATGATGTCTAAGACCCATCTCAGGTCTCACACATTATAATTCTACTATTAAAATCATAGGGACTATTATATGCCACACTATCTACACACAGAGTAACATGATGCTTCAGGAAGTACAGACCAAAAAATCGTATGCTTTATGGCATCGCACATTCCCAAACAAAGCATATCAAACAGTACATAACGGCCACTGAAAGAGCTGCAAGAGAAACAAACACCATTCCAGTGACCTCACACAACCTCATTTTATAAAAAATCTATTATGAAAACTCCTCTACAGTAAGCTGTTTAAAGAAGCAAGACTTAGGTGGACTGATAAAGCTTACTCGGGTCATTTAATTACTTTTTTAAAAAACAAAGAGAGTTTTGCTGAACTTATTGGCAGATTAGTATAGAAAAGTTGAGCAATGAGCCTCCATCCATTTGATGACTGAACTGAGCCAAGGCGTTGGGTCTCCCACACAGGAGTTTTGATGGACCTGATGAGCTACACACAGACGGTCCTCTGAATTCCACTCTTTACATACTGCCCATTACTTGTCTCACTTGGTCTTCGCGGGTTCAACTACTCGATGTTTTCTAGTGTATTTGTCTGGTTCTGCGGCATTTCAAGAGCCACCAATTAGCAAACAATGTAACCCACTGAATGTAGCTCAGTGTTACAAAGTCGAACAACATACTTTTCCCTATATGAGTGATGTCCAAACCCATTCTATCAGAAACACTTTATTCCAGATATCCACTATACAGCTGGCAATTCCAGTATAGAAAGGAATCCTTCAGTTGTCCACATGATAAGAACGTTGTTAAAATTTTAAGGTATTGGATTTCTGCCTCTATGTATAAAGTATTAAATATACTAAGAAAAGAAGAAGAGGAAGAGGAGGTAGAGGAGAAGGAAGAAGAGCGATTGGAAGAAGAAAGAAAATAAGAAAAATAGAAAATAAATACATAAAAAATAAATAAAAATTTAAAAATAAGATGGTAGATTTAAACTTAACCATATTGATAATTATATTAAATACAAATGACCTAAACATTCCAATTAAAAGAGCACCTAAGAAAAACCTACAAATAACATTATACTTAATCACGAAAGACAATGTTTTGATCTTAATTCATTTACTTTAAATTAATACGTTTGCTCATCAAAATGTTTATAAGAGGGCCGGCCCTGTGGCTTGGTGGTTAAGTGCGCGCGCTGCAATGCTGGTGGCCCGGGTTCGGATCCCGGGTGCGCATCGAGGCACCACTTCTCCGTCCATCCTGAGGCCGAGTCCCACATACAGCAACTAGAAGGATGTGCAGCTGTGACATATAACTATCTACTGGGGCTTTGGGGGGAAAAAATAAAATAAATAAAATCTTTAAAAAAAAAAAAAACGTTTATAAGAAAGTGACCTGACAAGTCACAAACTTTAAAGCACAGAAATACCAGTACCTAGAATATATAAAGAGCTCCTAGAAAAAAATTACAGCCCAATAGAAAAAGTGACAAAAGATACAAATATGTGTTTTACAGAAGAGAAATACAAATGGCCAATAATATATGTAAAGATGCACAATCTCATTAATTATCCAGGAATGCAAATTAAAACCATGAGAAACTACTTTATGCTCACCACAATATCAAAGGTAAGTTAGCAAGGATGTTAAATAATAGGAATATTTATTCTTCACTAGTGTTCTTAGGAAAGAAGTCAGCATCATCTAATAACGCTGAATATATGCATACCCTGTAACCCAGTCATTCTACTTGGGAATATATCCCAGAGAAACACTTCCTCTGTGTACCAACACATGTTCAAGGATGTCCACAGCAATACTATTTGCAATTACCAAAACTGTAAACAACCTGTCTTAGTTTAGCTTCTCTCAGAAGCAGACCTTGAGGTAAAGATTAAGGTCATTTAGAAGGAAAAAGAAACAGGAAAACTGGTAGAGATGTGGAGAAGTAATACATGGAAGGAAAGACAGCCAGTAAACAGCATATTATTAAACCAGTTACTATGTGGGTGACCAGAGTATCATCTCGTGATACTATGAGAACTGGAATCATCTGAGGGAGGTGAGGTATTTATACCCCAACTCTCAAGAGTCATTGGTTGAGAGCTGCTCCTATGGGCACTTCTAGCCTGCTGCACTGTGCACTGGCAGCAAAGCTTTCTGCAGCTGGAGTAGGGGAAGAGCCCTCAGGCACAGATGCAGATAACAGCATCTGGAAGTTGGTGAGAGCACGAAGAAAGATTCAAGGGTCATAAGTGAGGCTCTGACAGAATCTGCTAAACTACTAAAAGCCAAATGTCCACTGACATGAAATGGATAAATGGTGGTACATTCAGACAAAGTAATACTATAGGAGTAGTAAAAATAAATGTACTAAAGGGGCCAGCCCAGTGGCATACTGGTTAAGTTCGCGCACTCCACTTCAGCCGCCCAGCGTTCACAGCTTCAGATCCTAGGCGTGGACCTAGGTACCGCTCATCAAGCCATGTGTGGCAGTGTCCCACATACAAAATAGAGGAAGACGGCACAGATGTTAGCTCAATGCTAATCTTCCTTAGCAAAAAAAAAAACAGAGGAGGATTGGCAACAGATGTTAGCTCAGAGCCAATCACCCTCACAAAAAAATTTTAAAAATATAAATCAACAGATGACTATACTACAGCCGTACACATCACAAAACATATAATGTTAATCAAAAGAAGTAAGTTGTGATAGAAGAAATGTACAATTCCATTTATTTAAATATTTAAAACACACAAAATAAAGCAATTATTATTTAGGGACACACGTGTGGTGAAAATATGACAGAACACAAGAAAATGATAAACACAAAATCCAGGATACTGAATTATTTAAAATATATGGAGACTTAAAATGTGTGTGTAATAGTCACAATAATAACATTTTTTTATTTTTAAAGACAAATTTTAACTGAAAAGGAAAAAATGCACCTGGGGCACAAGTGAGGAGGCATGACGAGGTGATAAAATAAGATGAGTACTGTTCTGTTAAGCTGGATGGCAGATGCACGGGTAGGTATTTTATTATTCTTTATTACAGAAATATATGTACACTTTTTACACGTAAAATATTTCAAAAAAGTAAAAGACTTAAATAAAAGATATCAAAATATTCACATAACTATCTCCGATGGAAGAATAATGAATTTTCTTTTCTTTTTACTTTTCTGTATTTTCTACAATAAACATACATTCCTGTTACATTATTAAACCATGTGAAGTCAGTCATAAACCCCCTTATCTCCCAATCCTAGCGCTACCACCTACATACACAGCCAATCTAGAAAAGGAGAGAAATCAGTTACTTGATTCCCTCCTGTAGTTATTCACTTATATAGAGATCCCTGGTTTGCTAATTCAGCTGCAAATTTACATTTGCCCACAGGCACTGAAGCCAAAAAAAAAGTAGGCCAATTCTAAAATAAATCATCCGGTGGGCAATTAAAAACTTAATAAAAATTGAAAGGAAGAGTGAGAATCAGAACACCACAGGTTAAATCCTATTATAACAAATTTCATATGACTGTTTCTATTCTCTCACAAAGGGATTTTGAATTGGATTCAGGTTATATCAAACGTTGCTTAAAACAACTGAAGTATTTAAAATATATTAAGAGATTCAATATATTTATAATAATCACAATAACAATTTTTATTTGGAAAGACAAAAGTGAATGGGGGAAAAACACCTTCCTAATCTACATAACTTCTGAATATGGGAAGACTGAAGCTCTAAGAGGCTTGAAATAACCAACTTGTGTATCCATTAAATGCCCTGTATATTTTGTCAAACCATAAAAACTAAAATCATTTCCACTGCTCTCAGAACTTACATCTATCATACAATACTGGTTCCAGTATTTCAATGCAAATTTAGAATCAATATCAACCATCCTATCAATGCTGAAGCAGAATAAATGTTCTTCAAGTGCTGCAAAAACTTACTAAAATACTCACTACCAGAATCGAGTGAATACATGATCCTCTAAAATGTATTTGTTCATTCCATTAGCAGAATCATGTTTTGATGATGTTCTAGTTAGTATGTCTTCCTTTAGGACTCCAAAATCATGAAGGTTTATGTATTCATAATCTGAGAGGCCTAAGTGAATAGGCTTGAGGGCCCCAAGAGCACTTAAAAGCTAGTTGGGAAGAAAAGTGCCTGCTCAAATAGCTTTTGCAGAGCAACGGACCGTGAATTTCCTTTGTGAGCTCAGATAAGCTTGGACTGAAGAGGGCTCCTATAAACGCCTGCTAACCCAACTGCAGTATCTGCCTCTGTGAATTTCTAGCCCGACCCAGACAGCCCATTCCATTGACCCTGTTCTTTTAGCATGACTGTGTCTAACAAAGGTTGTGCAGGAACATCCCGTGCCCTACAACGTTTATCTCGATCCCAAACTCTCTTAACAACCAAGCTGGGAGCAGCAGGGCAGACTTTGCACCCAAGAGTATCTGAGGAAGAAGCAAAGGTGGTAAAAAGGAAGAGGTCCTCATATTTTGAGGCCTGACAGCGTGCACTCGGTAACTACATATCATTTACAAAAGGCAGCATACACATTATTGCGAAGAATCTGAATTCAGAAAAATCCTGTAACCTACAAAGGCTGAAAGATGGAAAAAATCAAGACAATCACAAAAATAACCAGTGTATTTCTTCTGTAGCATTTTACTAAACCTGCAGTCCATGTATTACTTTCTGTTTAATAAAAGAAGAAAAGAAAAATATTTTCTGGTTTTCCAATATAAAAAGCCAACTTCAAAGGAGCTTTATAAGTACCATAAAGTGGTATTGTCACCTAGGCAATTTCAAAAGGCCTTTCAAACCATTCTCAGATAACTAATCTGTTATCTGGCAGCTCTTATGAGAAAACATCTTTAAAGAGTCCATAAACAATCATTATCTTTAAACAGCATCCTTAAAAAATAAAATCCCTGGATAACATAGATTTGCTTTTCATTTTTACCTCCCTCAGACTCTCCTTCTCAACCTTTCTAATTAAAAAAAAAAAAAAATCTTTAAATCAAAAGCTAACGGGCTGGCCCCGTGGCTTAGTGGTTGAGCGCTCGCGCTGCGCTGCTGGCAGCCCGGGTTCAGATCCCGGGCGCGCACCAACGCACCACTTCTCCGGCCATGCTGAGGCCACGTCCCACATACAGCAACTGGAAGGATGTGCAACTATGACATACAACTATCTATTGGGGCTTTGGGAGAAAAAATAAATAAATAAATAAAATTAAAAAAAAGAAAAAGCTAACAAAACAGGTTTTACAACAGAGTCTGTAAAATTTCACCTTGCAAAAATGGGTTTAAAATAAAATCTATCTTTGAATTTAGAGAAAAAGCAAAGGGACAATAAAAGGATATAAGCTTAAATGAGGAAAAATCTTTACATAATCATTTACTTTTCCACTTTAATTAAATTTGAATTCCAAATGATGCTAAGTTTATTAACAAGATAATTCTTTATAAGTCACTACTGAGCAGGCTCCCTAGGAATTTTATGGTTTGTCAATATCAAATGGTAGAGAGTAATCTAAGAATTTAGTGAGTCAGTAAAATACAAGGCAATCACAATCCACCCACACGGTCACCTGAGAACTCCTCTGCAGACTAAGGGGAGTTTCAAGTTAGTTTCAACATCACCAATTAAAGCAAAAGCTTCAGTACGGAATATTCCATTTGCTCCTCAATCTACCTCATCCGCTTCTCTCAACCAACAGCCCTCTTATTCACAGTGTCTATTTCAAGAGATGAAATCAGAATTTTTATAGCTGGAAAATATTCACAGCTCACACAATACTTACCCATATCAGATAATCGAAATAAATTGTGAATCATCAAAATAGACTAGAGTGCTCTGTGGACCCCAGGGCGCACTATTTACTGCGGGCTATTTATAAGGCAGCCTCCACTTCCAGGCTAAGACCTTGACCAAAACACAAGGTGAGAATTCCAGACTTCCGAAGTCCTGAAACAAATATCCTATTTTAGGTTAAGCGTAAATGAGTAAGTGAGCGTGTGCATGCGTGTAGATGAGGAAAAAAGAGTTGAGAAGATGTGGAAGAAGAAGCAGAGTATATTGAGAGGAAATTCCTCCGAATTCAACACAAGGAATTTGGAAATCCGGGAGGCAGTTCAATCTAGTGTGAAGCATCACTTAAGTAGGAAGGTGTCTGAAAACACTTATCTTAGAATTCTCCGTATTCTGGAATAAACTATAACTTTAAGATGGCAGATATCGAACACTCTGAGAATTATAACCCAATTTTCAGCATTGCAAAGCTGGGTCATAGTTTACTTTTTCTAGCAATACATTATTTTAATTTAATATTTACAAAAAAAGGAAAGCTAATCAAGTAGCATAACTCAAAATTCTGATATGTTATACAGGGAAACATTTCTGTCAAATAGGAAAATAGCCCTGCATGGCTCTTTCTCCTCTGAAATTACATTGATAACCTCTCCTCTTCTACCTCTGAAGGCCAGAACTGCATTCCCTGAATATGTGCATAATTCCCACTGCATCAGCGTTAATGCAAATTTGGCAACTGCTACAACCATTTACATTAACACCCTCTTTTACACAACTGCTATTACTTCTGCTAAAAACTCAGCTGTCAAGTCTACATTTTTTCTATGATAATAATCCCTCCAGTAGAGTCACCAAAGGGCCACAGCAGAAAAACCAAATGTAGACAGCATTGAGGGTTGAATAAGGCCATTGTCTGTTTTGGAACAAGAGGGCTGTATTCATGATGAAACCAGAGTACAAACTAGATTAGAACACAGACTTAAAATTCAGAAATGAGTTAAAAGTAGCTGAAAACCCATCCAAATTTTTAAAACTACAATTTTTATGCTTGGCACCATTTTGTATGTTTCCATTACAAAGTAAAAATTTGGAGATGATATAAATTTATAAGTGCAGCTCTTTGATATAAGAAGTAGTTTGTTTTTTCAATTTCTCCTGAACATTTAAAATGCCTTTTGTGGAAGTAGACTATCCTTCATATTTTAAGAACCTCTAAAGTGAACTGGAGATTAACCAACGTATTAAGCACTTGACTTCATGCTTTGACCAAAGATATAAATCATAGTAAAGGAATAACATTATTTTATACTTATATATCTCTAAACAGTTTATTAAGCAGTTTCACATAAATTACCTTACTTAATTCTTATCACAACCCTGTGAGGTAGGTACCACTGGTCTATAATATAGATGAGAACTTGGGTCTCAGTGTAGAAGATATTTGTCATGTTTCTGGCTGGCCAGCACTTTTTGAACACCCTTGATGTAGCTGGATGATTTTTGGCTTTTTGAGAACCACTTTCCCAATATAGAACATAGAAAACTCAGTTCTCCGGCTTCCTTGGTAGGTAGGGTGATTTAGGTCCCACCCATGAGATTCACCCTTGGATTCGATTTGCTTTTACTAGTCAGGATGGCAACAGAGGTGTCGAGCTTAGGGGCCAACATTGGTTCCAAGGCTGAGTTCCCAGAGCAGAATAGCACTACTCCTGGCAGCAGGTGCAATAAAACAGATCTCCTGGCAGCAGTGCAAACCATGGCATCTAGTGCTCACTGGGGCAGCACAGGTGGCAGTAGGTTCCTCTTTAGGCCAGTTCCCTGGCATGGTTTTGGACATTGTTCCTGAAAACTTACCTATGTGCCTAGTTCTTCAGCCCTCCCAAGAGGGCTACCTCCCATGAACTTCCCAATACCCTTTCAATAAACTTCACTCCTGCTTAGAGTCCATTTCTGTTGCTTGCAACTAGGGACCCCAACTCATTTAGTGAAGTTGTTGCACAACATTCATTCTTTTGGGCAAGTGTTCTCTGGGCAAGCAGTCTTAAGACTGAGTCCTAAAGGATGCATGAGTTTCAACCAAGAAATACTGTGAGGAAAGGGAATGGCATTCTAGGCAGAGGGCCCAGCAGTGCAAAGGTGAAGGCAGAAAAGAAGACCACTGAGTCGTGAAAGGGGTGGGGAAGAACTTAATGAAATGAGGCAAAGAGGTGGGAGGCCAGAGCACAAGGGCATGGTAGAGCCTGCTCACCTCTGGCCCTGCATATCAGAAAAAACTTCTTTATTAAGCCAATGTAAAAGTAGACATAAGCAACACACATTCAAAGTTTTACCCTGAGAAGTTTAAGAGTAAGACTAATTAACACTCAGCTAGGCTGGGTAGGCTTTCAAACATGTAAAGACAGTGACCGTCTTTCCCACATATCTTTTCTTTTCCACGTTGAAACAATCCCAGGTTCTTCAACTGCCCAAGTAATATCGCAGCCATAATAGTCTAGTGGTAAACACACTAGATTTGGACTGAAGAAACTTGGATTTGAGCCCTGGTGCTAGACTAAGCTCCATGTCTTAGGGAAATCACTTATATTATCTGGGAAGGTTGTCCACATCCATAAAATACAGAAGAATATGCTGCCCTCCATATCTCATAGAATTATCGTAAAGTTCAAAGAAGCCCAGAGATGTAGGAGCTCTAAACAACACTAGATATTGTTAGTAGGGAGTTATTGTCATGATGATCACAATAGTTATTATTGCTATAGTAAGGTCTCCTAACGGAGAAATAAGAATGTCAATACTGCTGCAGTTGTGAACATTCTTAATGTGTCCAGAACTGAATACAGTATTTTTTTTTGCTGAGGAAGATACGCCCTCACCTAACATCTGTTGCTAATCTTCCTCTTTGTTTTGTATGTGAGCTGTCACCACAGTACAGCCTCTGACAGGTGAGTGGTGTAGGTCCGCGCCTGGGAACCAAACCCAGGCCACCGAAGCAGAGAGTGCCAAACTCAACCACTAGGCCACCAGGGCTGGCCCCTGAATACAGTATTTTAAAAGTAGTTTGTCACAAGAAAAATATTTGTAACTATGTGAGGTGATGGATGTTAACTAAACTTACTGTGGTAATCATTTCACAACATATACATTTATCGAATCATTATGTCGCACACCTTAAACTTGTACAATGTTATATGTCAATTATACCTCAATAAAACTGGGGGGGAAAAACTCAGCAATGGTCGAACTTTTAGCATGATACTCTATCCTTTTTGGGCCTCCTCACTAAATAGCAGTTTTCAATGAAAAGTCATTCAGAGAGCAACGCTGAAAATAAATGACCTGATAATAATAGTTGGGTCTATTAAAAGTTTTCTATGTGTCAGATACTGTGCTAAATGCTAATAAAAATTTAAAAATAAAATTAGTTTTACCAATGCAAAGTACTTTATGATTTATCTTTCTAATTCTAAACTATTTCAGTGTAACTTGACATGAATTTCTTGGCTCCCATGGTTTTGACCTCAAATGAACCCACAATCTAGAAGACTTAACTAAATATACTACAGCATAATACATTATTATAAGAGGTAAACCATCATTTTCAGAAGGACAGAGATTTTCGCTTAGTCATCTCTGTATCACTAGAATCTAGTGCCAGTGCCTGAAATACAGTAGGCAAGAAATAAATTTTTTATTTATTTATTTTTTTGTGTGTGAGGAAGATCAGCCCTGAGCTAACATCCATGCTAATCCTCCTCTTGTTGCTGAGGAAGACCAGCTCTGAGCTAGCATCTATTGCCAATCCTCCTCCTTTTTTTTTCTCCCCAAAGCTCCAGTAGATAGTTGTATGTCATAGTTGCACATCCTTCTAGTTGCTGTATGTGGGACACGGCCTCAGCATGGCTGGAGAAGCGGTGCGTCGATGCATGCCTGGGATCCAAACCCGGGCCGCCAGTAGCAGAGCATGTGCACTTAACCGCTAAGCCACGGGGCCGGCCCAAGAAATAAATTTTTGATGGCTGTTTGAATGCATGTATGATGTACAAATTGTCATATAAGAGCACAAAGGATATAAAAATAAATTGTTGTTATAAAATAAAAATGTAGATATTTTATTATAAATATTAAAAATAATAATAGTGATAGCTAACATTTATGAGCATACTTACGTGGTCCTAAGACACTATACTTAATGCTTCACATGGATCAACTCAGGTAGTAAATAATGGCTGAGAAGTGGGGAAGGGGGTTGGGGAAGATGTCCCAGGAAAAGCAGTGAGCTTGTGCTAAGTTTTTAAGGATGACTTGGCCGGCACAATTAAAACAAGGTAGTGTTTATCTTCTTCACCTGCATCTAGCCAAATCATTCCCTCAACTGGAATGTTAAGGATAACTTGATAAATTACAAAGTGAATTCTTAGAAACCGATCTAGTTTGGCCATCTATGCAACCAAATCCAGGATAACCAAATTTGAAATGTTTCATTTAATCTTGAGTATATTTGACCACAGAACAGTATAGAGATGGTAGATTTAAAATATTATTAAATAAAATTACTACTTTACCTTCATTAATTGAGGCAGGCCATACTGCAACGCCCAACAGCAACAATGCGGGGACTCACAGGGTTTAGAAGCAAACTTCAGGGATTTGCCTAAGCTATCGCTCCTACACATGAAAATCCATCACATTTAGTAAAAAATAGTAATAACTCACATGACATTTCACAGCCCACCGCAGAAGGTCATTTCAATGTTTAACTACTTGCCCAGTCAGGCTATGAGGAAAGCAATTTTGACCCGAAGTCAAAGAGGTGGGCATGAGTTTCCAGAAAGCAAAATATGTAGTCTGTAAGTTACAAGACAACATTGAGGCAACAGTTGAAAGTGGAAGTAGAAGAGAGTGTTAAGAATGGCAGCAATACTAAGACTGTCAAAAGAGAAGCACTGTTTAATCCACTAAACCGATACCCAACTATTCAAGTACATCCAGAACTTAATTTGATCATGCCCTGATCTTCCTTTACATTTTAATTAAGATTATTAATTAATGAGCACATAAATGAGTTTTGGGCATGATACCCTAGGGTGAACAAGACTGGGAAGAATGGAATACGTCTATCAGAGAAGGAAATGTGGAGAACGGCAATCCTTGGAGATTCTTTGATCCTCAAGGTAAGGGCACCAGAAAGGTGACCAAGGTTAGTGGCATTAGGAAGTCAGCTGGGGGGCCGGCCCCGTGGCTTAGCGGTTAAGTGCGCGTGCTCTGCTGCTGGCAGCCCAGGTTCAGATCCCGGGTGCGCATCGACACACCGCTTCTCCAGCCATGCTGAGGCCGCGTCCCACGTACAGCAACTAGAAGGATGTGCAGCTATGACATACAACTATCTACTGGGGCTTTGGGGGAAAAAAAAAAAGAAGGAGGAGGATTGGCAATAGATGTTAGCTCAGAGCCGGTCTTCCTCAGCAAAAAGAGGAGGATTAGCATGGATGTTAGCTCAGGGGTGATCGTCCTCACAAAAAAAAAAAAAAAAAAAGAAGTCAGCTGGAAGCAGTTTCCATTTAGATTGTTCCTTGGAAGTGTGTCCATTCATGACAGAGGCAAGTGTGAGCAGAACTTATAATATAAACAGTGTTTTCTTTCTCAATTCTAATGTGCAGTCCTCTTATTTCGGCATCCTGGTATTGTGCCTTTAAAAAATGGAAAACCTAGTGATACAGTTTTGACTCATACTTGACTTGTTTTCTATGATATCCCTATATTATATTTTGCCTTACTTGCATAAAGCTTGTGATTCACCACTTTGCAATCTTTTGATTCATTTTTTCCCTGTTTACCTTTCTCCACTCTTCCTTGTATATTGTATTTATGTGCATGTATGTACATATAAAATTATTATATGTATTTACACGCAATCTAAAACTAAATCTGATTCTAGTGGTTTAAAGTTAGGTAAACTCAACATTAAGTACCAGATCAACAGACTACACTTGGGTGTCTAAATTTTCATAATTACAACTGTTTTCAAACTTTAAATATCCTTAACCTTCCAGGATTTTTTCCCAAAGTCATGTTTTCCCACCATCATTAGAGTTTTAAGCTTCATAAAAGATCCACCTGTAAGTCACAGGCTCCCATATCTGCAAATCAACATCATCCATAGGCCATTTATTTCTAAAAATAACTTCAGTTAATATTTATTTTATTCATCAGTTTAGGTAGTAGAGCTAAGATATGATACTCAGAAACCAGACTCTGCAATCTGCAGAGAAACGATTTTATATCCACACAATTGCTTCCTGCCAGTGGACCTTGGGAGTATAGCCTTGGGAATTTAAATGACCGATTCACCCAGCGAAAGAAAGCTTATTTTTAGTTAAGTGGGGAAAAAAATGTTGATTTAATTTATTTTACTGCCTGTGAAGCTACTTTGGAAAGGAGTAGAGTTTGATTAATTAGATTAGCAAATTCAGTAAGCTGTTTATTCAGTTGGGTGAATCAATGTTTCCCTGAATTTACTTCATTTTATGCTTTCAAATCTATCCAGTAGGTAAGATGTTGAAAGCAAAAGCCTTTCTATCCCACAGCTCTCTCAAATATCTTTTCACATGTTAATCTGATCTTTTTGTGGTTCGAGGCAGACATATTTCACAGTCCTTCCCTCTCTCCTTCCATCTCCCTTACCCCAGCATATGGATCACACACATATAGACGACAGAAAATTACAGACCACAGAAAGTTGACTGCACTGCTACATTCCTATTTTTATGCTTCTCAGTTTTTAGCATTTCTCTTTTCCTGCTGACTTCAGTTTTAAATTTTATTTCCACCCAATATTAAAATCTCAAAGGAAATAAGGAGCTTTCTCTGTTAATGACAGCGTATTTTAAGATCAGTATTAGAAAAGAAATAGAGCAAATTGCTTTATTTAAAAAAAAATAGTTGCTAAATTTCTCAAATTTTTGCTAGTTTTTCTTTCTTCATTCTTTTAATGATCTGTCTGTCTTAGGAAGTTCCTTTCATCTGACTCGCTACACAAAATCATTCCTGGTTCATTTGTTACTGAGATTTATAAGAGTACAGCTGTTCAAACAAAGTACTTGCCTATGAAAGCCTGGGAAAATTGGGAAAGATAATCAAATTAAAATTCCAACGATACATTCTTCAAACCGAGAGCAGACAATTTTGATATTTTATTTTTAAAACATATTAAAATAAAAAGGACAAGTTCTGCAGCATCATAGACTACACTTTTCCATTAACGACCTGGATGACATGTTCAGAAGGAGAAAAACTTATTAATTCAGCAACAAATCAAATACACGTTTCTAGAAGAGATTTTTTTTTTTTTTTTTAATTAAAAATAGTTGACGATCCAAGAGAACGGAGGCTTGAGGTCCTAGCAGTTGGGGACCAGTGGAGATTATTTGTCTCAAAGTGACAGGCATAAAATATGAGTGCTGGTGACCCGGACATAAGAGTGTTGAGTGGCTTCTGATAAACACTAGACACCATTGATTTTCAGCTAAAGGTAGACCTGGAAGTGCTTTTATTCCAAGGCTGCAAAAATCACCTTCTCCGAGGAAGTTCACATCTCTCTAGTTCTCTGAAAATGAAAAAGTTTTTGGGACCACAGTCTCCCTCAAACTAATGAGGTGGACGCGACTGGCCTTGAAATTCAAAAGCAGAGAGAGAAAAATCAAAACTAGAATGTGTTCACTCTTCTCAATTTATTCCTTCCCTCTCTCCAACACGTCCATATACTGGCTGACCTAGCAGAGATGGTAAAGATTTCTTAGACCAAAGAGGTTATTTTAATACTTTTTGAATTACACTGAAAATAACATCTGCCTCCATAGATAAGGGTTGTGTTTCCCAGCTGAAGGACGGGCATCCTCTTCTTACCCGCTGCCCAAGACCCCCACCTCCAGACAGTTGCCAAGTCCCATTTAGAATCCACCTCCCAAATATCTTTCCACTCCGGCTATGTTTCTGCATTCCTACAGCCACTCCCCTAGTTAGGGCTACTGTTATCTCCCAACTAGATTACAGCAGAAACCTCCTAACTGGTCTGTCTTCAAGTTTGCCTCACCCCACCCACTCTTCACACACCAGCCAGACTGATCTTTCTAGGAAGCAAGTCTCCTATTGGCATTAGAATGAATTCCCAACACCTGAACGTAGCTCAAAGCGTGATCAGGCTCTGCACAGCGCTCCAGCCCAGTCTCTCTGCTTCCACTTCAGACTCCACAGTACAGCCAGGCTAAGCTCCCTTTAATTTTTAACACACACACACACACACTTGACCTGGGCTTTGGCACATCCTCCTGTAAACGCCTGTAACACCCTCCCTGTGCCATCCTCCCTTACTCCCTTCCTTTGACTTACTCTTGCTCTTCATCAAGTCTCTGTTTAGACATCACTTTCTCCAAGAAGTCTTCCTTCTAAGTCTGGGATAGATAACCCACCTGTACTCTCCCATGGCACCCCATATTTACCCTGTCAGAGTATTTCTCATACGACACTCCAATGCTATTACTGTGTGTCTATATGCCCCTAGAATGGAAGCTCCATGAAGACAACGGCTGAGCCTTGTAGAGTTCAGCATCAAATTCCCAATGCCAAAGCCTAGCAGAGTGCCTGGCTCTTCATTAAGTGTTCAAATAAACATTGATTGAATTAAATAATTAATTACTGGCAGAGTTTTCACTCAAACAGTCCCAGAAGTCTCCACGGCAAGTGTTTTTCTGGAAATGGGCTGGAAAGAGGATCTCTCTTTTAAAAGTTTCTTGAAATTTAACCTACAAGAGTAGCACTTAGTAGGTGTTCAATAAATATTTGTTATTGGATAAAGGAACGAACAGGGTCATGATGCTACTAGGTATAGAACAAAGTGAAGTTTCTTTTTTTTGTTAAAACTAATTGTCAGACACTGAATAGGGGGCCAGGAACATGTAAATCCAGTTATGCAGGTTATACAGGTGCTGGGTCTAAGTAGTTTTCTTACCTCACCAGGTGCAAGGTGACCTAGATTCACTATTTTAATTGTTTGCTGTCGTTCCTGTTTTTATTTATACTACTGGCCACTACTCTTCTGATGTCAGCCCCCATAAAATGCCCATTTAGAAAAGACAGCACTGATTACACTATTAGTCCTACTCAGATCCCCAAGTGAAAATGCTAAAATGAGAAACACTTCAAGTTCGCCCTTAGTTCTCTTAATTCTAAACAAATAAATAAACTTCTATTCTAGAGGATCTATCTAAAACGATTCCATGCTAATTTGGCAGTCACCCTGCCCTACAGTGAATTTTGTTTAAGTTTCCGTGATAATCTGTTGGAGTGTGATGAAATAGCTCCTCCGGCCAATTACAGTCCCTATTCACTATTTACCCCAGGCAAGAACTAAGATCTGCGTGTAGATATTTACTGTTAAAAAAAACTGGTAGTCAGGGGGCCTGCCTGGTGGCGTAGTGGTTAAGTTCGCACGCTCCACTACGGCGGCCCGGAGTTTGCAGGTTCAGATCCCAGGGGCCCAGGGGCGGACCAGCACCGCTCCTCAAGCCATGCTGTGGTGGCGTCCCACATACAAAATAGAGGAAGACTGGCACAGATGTTAGCTCAGGGCCAATCTTCCTCAGCAAAAAGAGGAAGATTGGCAACAGATGTTAGCTCAGGGCCAGTCTTCCTCACCAAAAAAAAACCCAACTGGTAGTCAGAACCTGCTTTCTCACCCATTCAAAAACACCCAGTGCCTACAAGAGAAAATCCAAACTCTGTATGGGGGGTTAAAAACCCTTATAAAATCTTTACACACCACTTCTCCATCTCATCCCCAGCCATTCCTGGCACTTGTATCCTATACTCCAGGCATGCTACCCAGAGAGCTCCACATCTTCCTCTGTACTTTGCAGAGGCTCTTCCCTCAGCTTGGAATGTCACCATTCCAGTCTCAATCCTCACCCTGTCCTTGTGCCTGGCACACTCTCTTCATCCCGGAGCAAAATCAATTAGTCCCTCCTCTGTCCTTCCTTCCTTCCTCTCTCAGGCCACTTAACACATTAGATACTGCAATTACTGCTCATGTATCTATCTCCCCTACTGCTTATAAGCAGATACCACATCTTATTCATATCTATATCCTTGGTGCATAAAATAATACCTAGCACATGACAGTCAATGAACGGTTATTTAATAAATGAATCTGCTTCATCCCTGCCTACAACTGAAGCCATACAATAAAATTATCAGAATATGACTGTAATTCCATCCATCACGATTCTATACATCAATGGAAAACCAAAAATGCAAGTACTACGATTTACTTGCTATGTAGACTTAGGATAAGTTACAAGACTAATTGTCATAATAAGAAGCAAATGGCTTAGCCTCTGACAACATAACCTTGAACTGTCGTTCCAACTTGATCAGGAGTTGGAAGCAATTCAAAAGAGAATGTTTAGAGATTTTAAGCGACGCTAGCTATCTGGCCTTTTTAATATTTGCTCAGCAACTATTTGCTGAATACCAGCAATATGCTTGGCTTGCTTTGGTAGTAAAAGGACTACTGAGTTGTGTTAGAAAAGATCCCTGACCTTAATTTAAGGGGCTTTCAGTCTGGTAAACAAACTAAGACAATTATAAAGCATTACTTATAGGTATCATGTGAGTGGTATAACCGAAAGATTACTGGAATTTACAGGAGGATGAAGATAAGTTTTTTGTTTTGTGGGCTTTTATTATATCTTGCTAGTAGGATGGTAAATGTGGTCTAAGATGGCAATTTGGGCTCTTTTAGCCCAAGGTTTGCAAAGAGTTTGTTTAGCTGTATTTCTTTCAATAGCAATTCAGAAGCTGGAGTGTTAAGGTGCCCCCACCATGAGGAGAAAGGGAGGTCTTACCAGTCTTCTAGGTTTTCCTCCCATGCTAGGTGGTTTATGGTTGAGATGCCTTGGGGAAAAATAGTTTAAATTCAATAAGCTTCAAAATGAAGCTCTAACCCAAAACTCATCTCCTCCCAGAAGATATCTAATGAGGACTGGCCTCTTCCACACCCAGAGCCAATTATTTACTCACATATAGGAGCTCCCTGAAACATATATTACTGGGACATGGTCCCTGCATTCAAGGGTCTCTGTCCTTCATTCTCAAGGTCCAATTCAGCTGTAAATATTTACTTTTGTCTTCATTTCATTTGTTATTATAAATCCTCTTCTCCAGTGTATGTTTCAAGTTAAAAAAAAAAACTAAGCCATTAATTATGCTGTCTAATATTTCTCTAGTCCCATTTCTCACCAATCCATCATTCCCCATGATACACAATCACAAACTCAAGTTCTCTCTCTGCCTTACAGAGTGTGGCCCACAGTGCGTTTGCTTGAAATCAAGAAATGTCCAAATCTCCTACTAAGTCTCATACAACCTCAAAAGGCTACCTTTCTCTGGGGACCACACAAATAGTCAGTGCCCAAAGCCAAGTACATTCAAAATGACTTTTGATATTTCAGAACAAAGGATTCACAAACAGGAGTTCAGGAATGAATCTACCATTTGAAATTGTATGAAAAAATCTTATGTGCATGTGAATATATGGATTTTTTCTTGGGGCAAAGTTCCATTGCTTTCAAGACATTCTCATAGGGGCCTGTGAGACATACACACATACACACACACACACACACACACACACACTTCTAAATAAATGAAATCCTGCTAGTTTCAATGAAGAAAACATTTTTGTATACAAATATGACACAATTTCGATTTGCCTAATGAAATATGTCAAAATCTTTTCCCACGCTTCTTAAACTATGATTAAAAGATCTTGGGCCAGCCCGGTGGCATACTGGTTAAGTTCACACCCTCCGCTTCGGCAGCCCGGGGTTTGCAGGTTCAGATCCTGGGCGCCGACGACACACCACTTGTCAAGCCATGCTGTGGCAGGTGCCCCACATATGAGATATAGGAAAATGGGCACAGATATTAGCCCAGGGCCAATCTTCCTCAGCAAAAAGAGGAGGATTAGCAACAGATGTTAGCTCAGGGCTAATCTTCCTCACAAAAAAACAAACAAACAAAAAAAAACAACAACAAAAAAGATCCACATTAGCAGGCGAGTGCCAGAGCACAAGGATCCTATGAGAAGAGGTAGCAAAGAAAAAGAAAAAGCCCCCCAAATAATTTATGCCTGAAAAACTTAAATCATGGAAAAGATAAGCAAAAAAAAAAAAAAAGTAGGTCATTGTGACTTGACATTCAGAAATAAACAGTAACATTTTATTCCTACTAATCTATAAAACCATCCTGCAGTCTTTGAATTTCATCACTACTGCACAAAAGGTTACTGAACAACCACAGCATTTCTCAAATACTAAAACAGCTAGAGACAACATGATTGTGTCTGCCATATAGTCTCCTAAAACTAACATTGGGAAATGACATTTAGAACAAAATACCTACATTTCATTTCAAAAATTAACTGGGAGAATTTATGCCTAACAATGAAGTCATATGATATTCTGTGGAAAGAAGTGTTTGGGTTTTTTAAATAAATTAAATATATAAGGCTAAAATAGGTCTTTACCTACAACCTAATTTATATGGCACAGGGTGTCTCAAAATAGGAATATGTATGTGAAGAGTCCATTTTCAATTTGTCCTGCATTTTGATCTGACGTAACCAGTGGTGATTGATTTGCTTTCATTGTTATAGTTCTTCAACGTCCTTTTCTGAATGAATCCAAATAGAAATCTCTCTCTTCTGGTTCCATTTGCTGCTGTAGTTTCCATCTGTGGTGCTGAGATCCAGCCCTTATTTTATCCTGGACACCAAGCAACCTTCATTTCTTCACACTCCTTGGTCTCTTCTCAACAGCTCCATGTGGGAATTTCTGGGTTGTTCCAAACATATCCAACACTTCTTTCCAATTATTTATGTTGGTGACAAACTCCTTCTCACCAACTGTCTAGGGTCACTCAGAGGCACTTGATTTGAAAAAGCATTGTTTCCCACCCAATACTCTGGTAGCTCTACAGCTAACGGCTTCAGCTCTGCCAGTGGCAGCATACTGTTGAGCCAAACTACATTCTCAACATTTTATCTGAGATTGTCTTTAACATCCATATGCTCGGGTTGCTTCCACATGGGTTCTCAAGCCTAAAAAACATTACTATCAGCAACAATCCTGTAAAAATTAATGTTGCTTTCTTAAAATCCTGAGCACTTATATCACAGAACGGACACAATCCCAGATCTGCCATTTATCACTGGCGTGACCTTTGAGCAAGTCTCTTACCCTCTCTGAACCTCACTTTCCTCATCTGTAAAATGGGGAGAATACCACCTTCTTCACCAGGTTGTAATTAAATATGATAATGTATGTGAAAGGCTTAACAAAGACGCTCACTGCCCCAAAGCCAGTGTTCACAATTGTCAGATATTTATTTATTCTGAGAGCAAAGTCTTAATTATCTGTGAATAGGAATGAACATTAGCATGAAATTGTTGTGCATTTTTTTAGGGGAATGGAAATAATTTACATTTTAAGAGCCAACAAGCATTCCTGTTCAAAAATATCAAGAGCATATTGTGACAAGCCCTGGTCTGGAGGGATACTGAACTCTTCTGGCTCATTCCTTCTCCCAGTTTGTTTTTTCTTCCCCCTCTCTCTGTAAATGAAAATAGCACATGGGAGAATGTTCTATAAACACTATAGCAAGGCAACAACAACCAATAAGGACCGCAGATGAAGTCCTAGGGCAAACTGGTTGCTGTGCCTAACCTCTTGAAAAGACTGATTAAAGATTTAAATTGTGGCAGCCATGTGAGAAACACACATGTGGTTTTAAAATATCTGAATTCCATTGTGCTGTTCTTGGTAAAATCCACGCAGACAAGGAAGCTGACACATTAACATGGGCCTCCACTGTATCTGAGACCCCTTCAGGTATTTTAAGCACCAGAATCAAAATACACAAATAAAGACAAACAAAAGCCCACTATCTGTCCACGCTCTGTCTTGCCAAAAAAAGAAAACAGATTTTTTTTCTTAAAAAGTAAGTCTGTTGTAGGTTGATTATGGACTTATTTAGCCCATTCAGCAGGATTTTTCACTAAGCTACAATGCAAAAATTTATTTTGTCATTGTCCAACACAAACAATTGAAGAAACTCAGCCCAGTGCAAAATCCCCAGGAGAAACAATCTGCAATTTAATTAGTGAATAATAGAGGCAATTTAAATACAATTCCAGGCATTTTTTAAAGTAATATTTGAAGAGATATCCACTGCATCTACTAAGTGTTTAGACGGAGCACAATAATCTCTGATCTGATGAGATGCCCAAGGTTATGAACAAGACTGTCTATTGTTAGGGCAAGACCCATCATTTAAAACAAAACTCCAGAAATCCACCTTCTCAACACCTACCCCATCCTCTCCAAATAAGGAGATAGGATAGACAAAGAAAGCAAGCATTAGTCACAGTCTTTTGAAGTGCAGTGTAACAGCAACAGAAAGGACTTAAGAGCAGCAGCACTAAGCTGGAATTCTGACTCCTTCATTACCTCTCCTATTACCACTTCAATTTCTTCATTTATAAAATGGAATATTAATGTCTACCTCACGTGAGTTTTGAATATTAAGTGAGAATATTTATAATGAAAGACCATACAAATGTTAGTTGAAGATGCTGAAATGTTGAAGGAATGGAGAATAAAAATCAAATTAGTGGTATGTCACTATTGCACCTTCTACCATAGAATTTCACTATTTCAGCTTTATAGATTTATTTGTATCTAAACAATATTCTCCCATGCAGAGTTTTAGTTTTGCATGATAAAAAGAAATCTGGAGATAGTGGTGATGGTTGACAATGATGTGAATATATTTACTGTCATTGAACTGTATACTTAAAAATGTTAAGATGGTAAATTTTATGTTATGTGTATTTTACTATAATTTTTAAAAATTATTAAAAAATATTTAACATGATATAATCCCCTGGCAGTAGAAAAGAAATCCTCTTTCTTTAATCTTTAACTTGGTCAGTTGAAGAAGCCAAGACAGATGATGAAGATAGGATACTATATAGGATAGATCTCCTATATAGGATGAACATATTGCAAAGGAATGTGCAAATTCTAGGACCTTAGCCAAACTTTCAGAAAGGGACTTTTTCTTTTTTTAACCTTTTGTTAATTGCAAACAAAACAAATTTCAAAATAAAGGTACCTGTACATTGGTTGCCAAGCCCTCAAACTCCTACGTTTTGTACACTTTGAAGAACAGGAATGGTATTTGTACTTATTGAGACCTAATGAATAGGAATATTTGAAATTATTCACAAGTACATTTGAAAATGTTCAACAGACTCCCAATGTATGCTGCAACAAGTCTATTAAAAATAAGAAGAACCCACAAAAGAAGAACAAGAATCCACATTATAGCTCATATGCTCATAGAGAGGGCTAATGTTCCTGTTCTTAGTGCACTTAGATGAGCCATATCAATCCATGTATGATTACAAGTCCGGACACAGAAATAACTAGGGCCAATACAAGGGAAACGTGGTTAGGCATCACGCTTAGTACAAAATATCCCCAGTAGTCCCAACCCTGTTACCACCACCTTATAGAAATCACCAAAGCTTTCTAGGCCTCAGTCTGCATTTGTGAGATGACTGGGTAGGACTGGATGAAATCGAACTCCCCTTTGGGTTCTAGCTCTCTGTGACTCTTTGCTCTATTCTAAGCTTTGTCGGGAAGGTCTAGTAACACAATAGATTAGCCCTTCTGCTATAGACTGAATATTTGTGTCCCCTCAAAATTCTATGTTGAAACCTAATCACCAATGTGATGGTATTAGGAGGTGGGGCCTGTGGGAGGTGATTAGGTCATGAGAGTGGAGCCCTCATGAATGACACTCATGCCCTTATAAAAGAGCTCCCTGAGAGCTCCCTTGCCCCTTACACCATGTGAGGACACAGCAAGAAGACAGCCTTCTATAAACCAGGAAGCAGGCCCTCATCAGACATCGAATCTGCCCATGCCTTGATCTTGGACTTCCCAGCCTCCAGAACTATGAGAAACTGATTTCTATTATTTAAGCCACCTAGTCTATGATATTTTATTATTGCAAGGTGAGACACCATCCTCTATGCAATCAAGGAAAAGAAATAATATGAAAAACAACTGTACATGAAAAGATGCCAGGAAGATAGCAAAGAATCTAAAGGATAAAAGCTGGGAACCAATAGCTCAAACAAATACCATGAAAAAGCACACTGCAATAAAGACACAAAGCACAGGCCCAATTGGTGAAATGTTAAAGCAACAGAGACTCAGTGTCTGGCTGCACTGCAAAGCCCAGCACTGGTCCCTCCACCTGGAGCTATCTCAGCAGTCAGTGGAAACCTCACCAACCACCAGAGCCCGGTCAGAACTGCAACTTAGACCTGCAATCTCTGCAAACTATCTCCTCTTCTGGAACCCAGATTACAATGGTACTAATTTAAAGTAATCAGGTGAGGGGAGACCACATCATTCAGTGAAGGTCTAAATTACAAAATGGTTTATCATGAAGCAACATTTCTTTACATACTCTTAGTGTTTTAAACTAAGGTGTTAATGCTGTAAAATAATTATTTTAATCCAGTTCAAAATGGGACATTTCATAATACTAAAGAGGACTATCAAATCCTTTACAATAAAACAACTGAGACACTTAGTTGATGTTACACTGAAAGCTTCTTTAATCTTAAACTCTGTTGGGCACTTCCTAATTTTATATGTCTTTTATGTTAAATTTCAAACTCTTAAAGTCAATAGGAAGGACATTATTTTAAATTGGTTAGAATTCCCTATCAATGTCTAAATGATCACAAATGGCAAATTTGTGAAATCATCCTCTATAAAAATTTCAAAATTTCAGCTGAAATGATATAATAGTAAAGTGTCTGCGACTTTTCACTCCCAGCTTCCTATAAAATACTCATGAAAACACACCAATAGAGGGAGAAATCTCATCATGGGGAACAAACACAGGAAGCAGGCACTATCGGAATCTGGAAAAATTTTCTACCCTTGCACTGGCTGTGGCTAGATTCAGAAACACCATTTGCAATCTACCCCGTGAGTTACAACGCGAGGGATGGAAGTGAGAGGGCTTCACTAACCTTCACCAATGGCATCTGAGCACGAAACAACATTATCCTGAGAAAATGGACAGCCTGCCAGGTTGGTGACCCAAATTCCCATCCCTCAGGTTTCCTTTTTCCACACCTAATGATAGTATTAGAAACTATCCAGCAGATTGTTTTCGAAGCCTGAGACCCTATGTCTTACAAGAAGAGCCACACAAGATAGAAAAATAGCAGATAACGGCAAAAGAGCAATCCTATGTAAAACTAAAACGTTGTGTGGGGAGGTGGACGGCAGAGGCAGGATGGGACACCCAGTAAAAAACCTTCCTTGAACATTCTTTTTATCTTAGTAGGCCTCAAGACGATTTTGCCTTGGTCTCCAGTTTTCAAAGCTGCAATCCCATTGCAAATGACTTTATCCCACTCCCACACCTAACCCTAAGCCCAGACTGGAATGAACATCCATGCATTGCTTACAAGAATGAAGCAATCTCACACGCAAAAAGAGAAATAGCATTTAGTAAATGCATTGCCAGGCATCATAAACTGGGCTCATTATAATGCAAATAAAGCTGCCCTACAATTTCAGAAGAGAAAGAGGGACATTGCCAGAGTCCTATCCTTTGATGGAAATGAGTATCCTTTCCATCAGCCATCCTGGGGACAGGTAGATCCTGAAAGAAGAAATAAAGTTAGGCTGAGGAAGAAACTCTCTTTTTTCTCTAATTCTAGTAAGACCTTGGCCTGGACTCTCAGAGTCTAGATTCACTTACGGGGGCCCACTAATGGTGGGGAATACCGGCTTCCACTCCCCTGGAAGGCAGCCAGAGCCTGGGGACACATCAACACTAAAATAAAACCTTGTGGATGACCTGGGCCTATGAATCCCCAAAATAATCATATCTCGCAGCTAGCTGTAAGTTATTCTCTGTGCAATAATTCTCTATTACTCTAAACTTCAATAAAGTCATGTTAAATGTTTATAGCCTCAATTTAGAAATCTTTGAGGAACTATGGGAAGGGTCTATGACCAAGCTTGACTAGAGTGATAGAGTAGCCCCTTTTTGAAGCCAACACAGTGATGGTGGCTGTAAACCACGAGACCATGAGCAGCGATGGCACTGCGAGTTGAAGGCAGGTGATCGCAGATGTGTAGGAAACAGCCAGACAGACAGAAAAGCCTGTGAGTTCTTACATCCCTCCTCAGGAGAATGAAGGAGAAAGAGAACCATAGAGGAGGCTAAGGACCTCCTGTTCCCAGGGCAGGGCTATAGGCCAGTGGATTTCAGGTTGACTGGTGAATGTGATCCCACCTCATATCAGAATGGGAGCCACTGGAATACAACAGGAAAACTGTGGGGGAACAAAAGATTAAAGATCACATCAAAAAGTAAATGGAAAACCAAAAAGGATCAGAACAAATAAATGAATCCATAAGCTGGATTTTGTGGGGGAAGAATATATAGGCCTAATCAAAGAAAATTAGAAAACACAAATAAAATTAGAAATAACTATGTGTTTAAAATTTTATTAAGATTATCTAATATATAATTTCATGATAAAATTTTATTTTTTCTAGGGGCTAGCCCAGTGGCATAGTGGTTAAGTTCACACACTCTGCTTCAGTGGCCCGGGGTTCACAGGTTCAGATCCCGGGTGCAGACCTATGTACTGCTCATCAAGCCATGCTGTGGCAAGCATCCCACATATAAAGTAGAAGATGGGCATGGATGTTAGCCCAGTGCCAATATTCCTGAGCAAAAACAGGAGGATTGGCAACAGATGTTAGCTCAGGGCTAATCTTCCTCACCAAAAAATTAAATAAATAAAAAATTATTTTTTCTAGCTTTTTTGAGATATAATTAACATATAACGTGTAAATTTAAGATGTACAACATAATGATTTGATACACACACATATTGCAAAATGACTCATAGAAAAATTTTAAAATAATGAAATTGATGGTTGTACAGATTTCAACTCTCAAAAGTAAAACAATAACATGGAAGAAATTAAGAAATGTATAAAGTAATTTATGCCAACAAAAAGACTAAGTACCCATTTGGTTTTATTGGCCAATTATTTTAAATTTCAAGGACCAGTAATTTCCATGCTATATAAACTGCTACAGAACATTTGGGAAAAAAAAGGAAATCTCTAAAAAGACACAACAGTCACACATAATTTATACCTATACCTACAAAATAGAGTTCAAAATGAAACGAGAAATATGAAGGGTAAGACTGGGCTTTTATTTCTGTAAGTTGCCTGGTAACCATCATTATAACTTAAATTGAGATTATGGGATGGAACTTAAAAAAAAAAAAACACCAAATTGCTAAACATACTGACCCTAATGTCTACATTTCTTAACGTTTCATGAATCTACTTCATTCTGTTAGTGTCGTCGAGGTATATAAAGTAACTGAACCACAACTAGGTACTATACACAGCAGCTATACCTGTATTTCTACTACATTATATCCTTTTACTTTATGTAAGTCTGGGGTGTGTATTTGGTCCCAAAGTCTTTGATAAAATGCTTTGCCATTCAATATCTTAAATGTAAATAAACTACTGCATCATGTATTGATTTTATTTCAGATGCAGTTTCTCCAATGCCTTAAGAATAGTAAAGTCTATATTACATGTCATTCTCTTAAAGATCATTTTCTTCAAGAGGAAAAAGTAGTCAAAAGCGTGATGGATTTTCTTCTTCTGATGGATATGGGAAAACTCGCCAGCATAACAACTGCTATGATAGATCTATCTGGCTGAAGCACTCTCAAGTGAAAGAAATAATAATGGGACATCATATCTTGCCACATCGTGGTTATAACAAGGCTTGGATTGGCAGGGACTGAGCTGAAAAAAAACAACCCTGTGACTGATAACCTGATTTCTGTTCCTTTTTAGCAGCTTAAACTTTGGTTTCCATAAATATTATAAATTCCACACAAGTTCTAAAAGAAAGAACTACCGAATTTAAAGCTAAAAAGAATCTTCAACGCATCTCCTGATTTTACAGATTAGAAAACTGAGGACCAAGAGACTAACTACTTATATTTTGACTACTGAATGTATCAGGGCCATAAGAGACATCTAGTAGTGGTTGCAAAAATGCCTAGAACTTTCCATTTCCTCCATGCTGTCTGCATTAGACCAAAAAAGAGGAACAACTGGTAAAGGGATCCACAAATCATTCAGTTTCAAAAATATAGCAGCACATACACCACAGGCAAGAAATATACCCTAGTTTCACATGATTAATAATTTAGGGCTTAATTCAGAAAGATTTTAGATCCAAACCCTTTAAGAAATCTTTATGGGTTTCTGTCGAAGCTGATACTATGTTATAAATTATTTATCGACTCTCACCAGCTCAACATCAATGGGTATTGTAGGCAGAAAGGAAGGTGACAGTTAGAAAAGGGGAAGACGTGTGTTTACCCTGAACTCTCTCATATAATATCTGGGGAGGCCAACAAGCTGATTTCTATGCATCTGTTCTGGGACCCAGCGACTGTCTCCTGGCGTCACAGAGAAACACTTACCTTTTCTAGTGAGGCCTCCACTTGCTTTAAAAAGAAAGGATTGTTGCTCAATATGTTATAAGGGAATGCTACTGTAGCCTTATTTTTTACATTTTCAAATCTGGATATTATGCAATTGCAAGGCTCAGTGTCTCATCAATGATTAGATGAGGTAAAAAAAAAAATTTTTTTTAAGCAGGTAGGGCTTTATCACACAAAACCAGTTGAAGACAAAAGTGGTGAACCAGATCTTGAACAAATATATCAGAATACCAGGGCCTTGTTTAATTCACCTTCATTATTAGTAAGATTTACAGAGAATTTGGAGAAAAGTGAACTGAAAAGCCACAAAAGGAAAAAAGCTTATTCAAAAATGATATATTGTGTTTCCCAAGAACATTTAAATTTGTAGTATTAAAATATCTCCCTAAGGTTAACAATATACATTATTTAAATCTAGCAAGTTCACAGTAAATTAATCTATTTTAAAATACAAGTGTGCATCCAGGCACACTCACATATATACATGCACATGTCAAAAGAATTAGGCAGAAGTTTCTAGAATTTAGAATATGGTTTTTCCATAAAATGAAGAGGAAGTTTCTTTGACATCATTAAGCAAAACCTAAGTGCTAGAGATTTTCACCCTAAAGACCTCTGCTTATCCTCTTGCTGTAACTATTACTGCTCTACCATTGAACTGTGCTAAGCAACTTGGTTTTCATGAACTTTTATCACCCTCTGCTTTACACACCTGTCAGGGTGAGGTGCCTTTAGGGTCCTCTTGACCTGCTATTCCTGCTGACGTAAATTTTCAGTTTTTCTGGTCACACACTCTTGCTATGCGCTACACCAGAGGAATACAATAAAGTGTGACCTGCCTCCCATTGTTTAAGCTATTTTAACAATAAAACATAGGAGTGGGTGTGTGAGGGAGGTAGATGAAAGAAAAAGGCAGAAGAAAGAGAGGGAAGAATGGGTAGCAGAGCAGAAGGCAGCAGAGGGAGAAGAAAAGTGGAGAGAGCTGAGTTGTTCAAACTCAGAAGATGGCGAGATTGGTTAGGAGATTAATGCCAGCCACAGGGGAAGGAAGGCGAGAGGAAAGAAGAACAGATGAGCAGGATGGAGCAGTTCCAAGAGGGAGGAGGGCCTCACAGCAGGCAGGCTGCAGGGTTAGCTTTGTAGAGAGAAGACAGGGATTTTCTAAGGGGAGTAAGGGGGGCCTGCTTCAGGCCACGCTGGACATTACCCCATAACTGACGCCAGCCATTTGAGAGTTCCTACTTGGGTGTGGGTGGGGAAACGAGCAGTGACAATAACAACAAAAACAGGGAACACTGGTAAAGCATCTACTGTGTGCCTGGCCTGTCTTGAAGTGCTTTACATGTATTAACTTATCTAAAACCCACAAGAGGGGCGGGCCCGGTGGCTTAGCGGTTGAGTGCGCGCGCTCCGCTGCTGGCGGCCTGGGTTCGGATCCCGGGCGCGCACCAACGCACCGCTTCTCCGGCCATGCTGAGGCCGCGTCCCACATACAGCAACTAGAAGGATGTGCAACTATGACGTGCAACTATCTACTGGGGCTTTGGGGAGAAAAAGGAGGAGGATTGGCAATAGATGTTAGCTCAGAGCAGGTCTTCCTCAGCAAAAAGAGGGGGATTAGCACGGATGTTAGCTCAGGGCTGATCTTCCTCACGAAAAAAATAAAAAAGAAAAGAAAAGAAAAGAATTAAAACCCACAAGAACCCAAAAGGTAGGTATCATGGTTAGGCTCATTTTACAGACACCTGAGGCACTGAGAGATGAGGTAACTGCCTAAGGCCACATACCTAGTGAGGATTTTAAGATGTTTCAATAGGGGCAGTGAGGATGAGCTGGAGGGAAGGAGAGTGGTTTTAGGTCATACAGTGAGAAAGCCCTAGGAGTGTCCTAGGGGTGGAAACCCACATGAAAACATTATGAAGGCAGAATCAGTAGATTAATAGAATAGACTTGAAGGGGGTGGGGCAAGGGAGGAAGAGAAGAAGAAGTAATGGATGTCTACAAGACTGGCCCTATTCTTACTACTGAAATCATTTCAATCCATTCCTTTGGAACAAAACCTCCACCTAAGGATTTTTCTTTGTTGTGAAAAGGAGCATAATATTGCATCTTGCAAAAGGAAATAAACTCTGATTTGCAATGTAACTCAAACTGCACAGAGACACACCTCCCTGAAAGAATGCGGTTAGTGGCCCAAGAGCTGAATTTTTCCCATTCCTCTCCACTACGTGCACCAGCCCAGAGACACCACTACCTTACACTGGCCCCAAGATATAAGCCAGTGGGAATATTAGAGGAAGGAGAAGCTCAGCACACCCCACGCCTCACCTTCCACCACCAACACCCTGAGCCCAAACCCTTATGGAGAAAGTGGTCCCCATGGTGGGCTCACTCACTGGTATTACCAGACTAGGTCCAGCCACCTTTGAGTTCCAAATTCACACAATCCCACCAGGGCAAACAATCTTAAACCACACTCTTCCTCCAATTTAGAACACATTTCCTAAAACATTTCCATTTCTTCCCCAGAAAGGTTCGCACACAACTTTTCAAACATGGGCTATTCTTTTTTTTCTAAATTTGAAATGCATTGGTAAAACGCAAGAACACCCCCCTCCCCACCAAAAAAAGTAGTGTCCATTAGAGATCAACCAAAGCATTAAAAACACTAGCACACAGAAACATAGGGAAATTATCCCCCAGATTTCTTCCATTTGCCAAAAGACCAATTTGGGGATCTCAAGTCCAGTCATTGTATGAGGCCTGCCACTCCAGGCCTCATACAATGAGGTCAAGAAGAACAGCATAGAAAGTTCTAGATGATTTTTATTGATGGTCAAACACATCCTTCCTGATATACAAATAGAAATAAGACTCTGCTTCTAAAATTCTTTGATATTCTTTCAAATGTAAAGCTTAAAAGAAGCAACAGGGAAGAGTGGAGTCAGGACCCAAGACTCTGGGAGCTCCATCCGGCCCATGTGGGCAGGTGACTTCATCCCCAAGCTCCAGAGTCTTCATGTATAAAATGATGACATGGGCTGAGAAAGCTAACACTGAGAAATGCAGTCGGGTGGAGGTGCTCTTCCGTTGAAACACTAATTCATCTGAAAGACCACCCTGTTTGGAGAACTTATTCCAACTACTTTTTCCAGACAGATTTTTCCAGCCACCACATTTCCAAAATGAAAACGTAACAGCTTGCAACCACTGCAATACACTTAAGATGTAATAATGGAAAATGAGATGTTATTGATTGGAGAGGGAGGAGAAGTAACCACAATGGTGTCATCAAGTCAGAAAGAAAGAAAATTAACAGATGAATTCTTCAAGACTGCGATTTGGTTGCCACCCACTACAGATGGCAGAGTTCTGAGTAGCAGTCCCCAGGCAAAACAAGCTATACATTAAACGTGTGAGGCAGTCCTCAAAAGAATATTCCACGTCCTTTCAATCATAAGGGAATTCCGCATTCTAGAGTACATCGCAGCTAAAAACGTATGTACTGAATCCACTCTGTTCAGCAACAATATACACAAACACTCAACTGTGTCTTGCAATTGTGTGTGAGTTTGCTTTCTACTTTCAATGAAACAATCAAAGTACAACGGAGCCAAAATTTTTTAAATGCTTAAATAAAACAGTGTATTTTTAAAGGAGTAACTAATATTAAAAGTGGCATGCCATGCCCTCAAGGGGAAGGCACCCAAGTCTTACTACATTATAAATGAAGCACCTCTCTGTTCTTTGACTTTGCACCCAAAGAGTGGGGATGAGAATTTAGAGACACCTGTACAGTAGCAGAAATAGGAAATGCTCTTTTGGTTAAGTGTTTTCTGCTAGTGATTTCTGCCATTTTATTAGTTTGTCAAAACATGCAATTTATCAAGCTTACAGCTACACATTGCATTAGAGAAATACAGTAAATTGAGATGATATCAAACTTTGAATTCTTAAAAGAAAAACAATACCTTTAGGAGGTATGATTACTGAAAATTATCTCATTTCTTTTTAAAGATTTAAAGAAAACTTAGATTTAAGTTTCAAGTTTTTCTTCCCTAAATAAAATAAGTATCCTTTCTTGACACGAGGCTAATATGTTAGTATTTATGAAAAATGACAGAGACTCATGAAAACAAAGATTTTTTTTCCAAGCAGGCCCTACAGGAAAAGAGAGCACCACGGCCCAGGCAAAGTATGTCTCCAACCATTCAAGGAAGAAGCAGGAAATGGTGGTAGGGATGAACTTTGTTTTACAGAATTTTAAAATTCTGCCATTTCAGCTCTTCCCCTCAGTTAGAGCATGGCATGACTGATTCCATCAGCATCTTATAGGAGTGTGGGGTGTGTAGTCACAGGAGACAACCTGGTTTGGACCAAAGAGCATCTGTTAGAGTCAAAGCGAGCCTAGGCTAGGGGCCAGCCCGGTGTTGCAAGTGGTTAGGTGCACGCACTCCACTGTGGCGGCTCGCGGTTTGCAGGTTCAGATCCTGGGCACGCACCAACGCACCACTTGTTAAGCCATGCTGTGGTGGCGTCCCATATAAAGTAGAGGAAGATGGGCACAGATGTTAGCTCAGGGCCAATCTTCCTCAAGAAAAAAGGTGAGGATTGGCATCAGATGTTAGCTCAGGGCTAGTCCTCCTCACCAAAAAAAAAAAAAAAAAAAGTGACCTAGGCTAACCTTGACTCTAGCTGTGCACCCCTGGGCAGGTTACCCAAACCCTCAAAGGCTGAGTTTCCACATCCATAAAATCCTTCTCACAGTGTTGTTCTAAGCAGTAAGCGGAATAAGTGCCTTGCACAGAGACTGGCAAAAAAACAAGTAATTTGTAAATTTAGCGTCTTCTCATAAGCTTACTTCCCTTGGAGAAGAATAAGTCAATTTGTGAGCACCCTAAGGGGTGGGTGGCTGCCTTATTCATATCCCCAAGCCCCAAACCCAAGAAAGCACCTAACACATAACTGGGGTTCAATCAATGAGTTTGTTGAATTGTGAATAAACGTTTCCCAAATGTCCTGTCTCCAATTTTCCCATAGTGTGCTCTATTGTTGAGCAAATTTATTTAAAATTGAACAACTGGAAAGGTAAGCCAGAAGATTCCGAAGGAACTGCTGGAGCAGGTGTTACCAATCGTCTTCCTGAAGGAGCACTTCCTCTCTTTATTATGTCTCCAGGCTGGAAATATTTCCTCTGCCACCATCCTGGGCTACAAATGTGCGGGTGTGCAGTGCACTGGAAAAAGAGATTAACTGATGCCAATATCAACACTGGCAAATTTAGTGTGCAAAATTATAGGTTACCACATTTTTTAAATACAGAAAAGAGTTTCTGGTGCTAATGAGTAGTTTTAGCCGAAGAGGGTTATAGTTTTAGACTATGACCAGAAGCACTTTTCTATCTTTGTCTAACCTAGACATGGGCAGCGCCAGCCTTTTAGTCACCCTGCTCGAGTCCTCTTTACCAGCAGCTTCTAAAGGCACTCTGCGACTCATTCAAGTGCAAAAAGAAAATGCCAACTATGGAAACTGACTCCAGTACATTTTCAATAAGACACTCTTTTCTGGTGGTAAGCCTCACTTTGCAAAGAGAATTGTCTTTCTCTAGTGAGGCACTCCAGATAATGCGGAAAAAGTTTAATACTCTTTTAGTGAAACTAGCAAATAATGCCCCAAAAACTGTCATCAGGCATTTACTCAGCAATTAGGTATTAAGTGCTCACTATATGCCAGTGATGCTTATAACAATGGATACTGCAGTACACAAAACCAACATCTGCCTTGTCTCACCTTTTCACCCCTGCCCCATTCCATTTACAACAAAGACGCCTTCTCCTTAAATGGATCTCTCCATCATTCACAAATCTGACCTCTCCATGTTAGTCTCTGGAATGTGCAGTTTGCCAAAGAACAAAAGACTCCCTTCTGTTCACTGAAATATGGTCTGGAATTCTGTGAAGAGAAGCTGGGGCTCTGCATGGAACTAGACATGACCTCCCTGGGTAGCCCCCACAATGATGGCGGCATGCCCCCCTAGAGAGTTCCCCATCCACCTTACCAGCCTGGGGATGACTCGTCAGCCCCAAAGCTTGACCTTCCCTGTTCTCTCTTTAACCTCTGCCCTTCTTTCTCTTGTGCAAATTGATAAGAATGTCTTCTTTGTATCATCTGTACATTCCAGGGTTCTTTTCAACGGAGGGAAATAGAACACAGATGAGCAAAGAGTTCAGGAACTTGGAATGAAGAGGGAATGGTTCTTTAATTTTTTTCGCTCATTCCACAAGCATTTGAGTGTCTGCTCGATTCATTTGGCCACAGCCATCCGTGCTTCAACGGAAGGCACTGTCTCACAGATAATGCAGAGGTATACAGGACACGGTCCATTTTCTTAAATAGTTTATAACATGGTTGGAGTAATAGCAGCACTCTAAGAGCATGTACCTCTTGCACCAAAGTAACTGGTCCATATTATTTCCTTAATGGTGGATCATATTCCCCTCAATCGAGAAGACTGGGAAATATGCGTGTAGCTTCACCACCCTTCAGCTCCAGATCACAGAGCTCCTGTTCTGTATTAAAACTGTAAACTAAAAGGGCACCCCGGATTGCATTTCAGGGTGAGGCACCTTCCTCAGAAGACCACTATGCAAATAAGTCTATCTATCCACTATGGCCCTTTTCAATTATCCTAATTCTTCTTAGAATTATTCTAATAAGCTTATTCTAATTCTTGTAGTTATTTATCTCTTCCCAGACTGTCACCCCAAGAGACTGCAAATCACACAGTGTTTCTAAAAAGGCATCCTTGCTTTATGCAAGGCTACCAGTAGCTAAAAGGGGGCTTCTAAATGGAGAAAAGAATCACACCATGCATTTATGAAGTAAGCAATTCGCAAAAGAAACCTCAAACAACACTGCAGCAATCTAAGCACAAAAAAAGAGATGGTCAGAGACATAAACCTTGACTTGGGGCCAACAGGAAACCCTGCCCAGAAAATAAATATCTTAAGTGACAATGTAGTACTCACGTTGTTCTTTCGGTTTTCTCTATTCTATCTTGCCAAAGGGGTTCTGTCTCCTAAAAGGCCTCTGATGGAATAGAGTTGCTGCTGTTTTTAGCCAGCAGATGTAATACAAAAAACCATGTGGATCATCACAGACAGTAATCAAAAACATAATCCCCAAGTTGACACCACATGCCTAATTTTTTGGTATATAAGTACACAAGAACAAGGTTTCCAATATCTTGGGCTAGGGATCCTAATAATTTGGAAAATACAGATGCAGAAAATGTACTACTCTATATTCCCATAAAATGTAAATTTTCTTACCAAAAACACAAATAATATACAATCCTTAAAAATCAATTCCAGAAATACAGTGATGTCGATACCAAAGAAAATTATTATTGCTATGTAACATCCACCTTTTACATGAAAGTTTGGTCCCTAGTTCTAAAAATGTACCCCTTACACACTATCTTAAACATATTAGAAAATTTATCTTAGTCTCCACACTTACCTCTTTCCCCCTCAATATTACAGCATACTTATTAAGTAGAATGTAAAAAATGAAAGAAATAGGTGATTCCAGGATTGCCTGTGTGGTATTTTAGGAGATGTGATTTTGCAAGGTCAGAACAAGCTGTTAGGTGTTTTGAGTGCCACAGAACGGAGTCTTAAGCCCCACTTAATCCTGCATCTCACTGGGGTGAACTTCAGTAAAGGACATTCCTGGGTGTCTGTACCCCTTTTAATCTTCCTCCTGTACCACTGCAGACAACTCTCCTCCAGGATTTGTGGTTTGCTGATGAGAGTGATTCTCTCCACCCTAAGTTGATTTTCATTCCGTTACATTCCACTTTAGCTAAAACTACCCATATATTAGTCTTTCATTATAAAATAATGCCCTGCTTTCAGACTCTCACTCTATTTTGGTACATCCTTTTAAAGTAAAATGCATGCCATTAAAATACATTTGTTCCATTGAGTCAGATTTTTAGACTCATTATGATGCTCATTGTTGACACAATAGCTCCTTCAGCTACACAACAATCTGTCATAAAAGACCCATACTTGGATGGGTGACAAAAGTGTTTTGCAAAGGCTGTCTTCTCAATGCAGTTGCTGTCAAAGACACATATTAATATCGTCCTAGTTAAAGAGTATTTATTCGAAAAAGTGCAGACTATTTAAATAGAAAATGACTTCATGAGCTATTTCTGCAAGTTCAGTTACTTCTGAGAACACAGTGTTGTTAGATACTCAGTGGTAGAAATGAAGAACAACTAAAATGGAACTTGATCCTGAACGCCCCACCAATAGCATATTCTCTGCCTAATTTGACTGTGGCATGGATTCCCAAAGTCATTAATTTTCCATTTTTTCCCATAATCAATAAGCATTTCAGATTTCAATTTAAGTGAACTCTTTTCTTGTATCAGTAGAAAGGAAACAGCCTATGTGAAAATGCTACCAGGTACCAAATACTAAAGTTGGGTCATTTGTTATAAAAATAAACCTTAAATACAAATGTGTTCTCCCCCTCAGAAGTGTTAAAACTAGCATCTAAAGTAGAGGGGTGACATCCTTCAGAGTGAGGTCATGCTTTATTCTTAATCATGCTTGATAGACTTCAGGACAAAAAACCAACACTCTGAGCAATTAAAATGCCAAATTGAGCCTATACCAGAAAGAGGAGGAAACACAGAATATATTTCAAAATTTCACTTCTGTAACATTTTATTCGCTATGCTACCATTTAAATTCTGACTTCCCGCTCTCTAGAACACAAATTGTGAGGCTGAAATATTTTGAAGGCCTATTATATATTTAGAAATACAGAGGTAGAAAGAACCTTAGAGAAAAACAAAGTTCAGAAACGTTAAGTGATTTGCCTAAGATCACACAGCCAGTTGATGACAAAACAGAGACCAGAGGTTAATGTTTTCATGTGCCTAATTCAGAGATCAACAAATTATATACTCCTGCTTCCTGTCTTGAAAAACAATATGCAACAATAGGTGGGCAGAATCACCCTTAAAAAGGCAAAATAGAAAACTAAAAGTAGCATTAAGGTAGTATATATGCTTTGTGCCTAGTAGTTAGATCAGCTTTGAAGGTAAGCCAAAAATTGGTACATAAATTATATCTCAATAAAACTGTAACATTTTTGTGATCCTAATCCCAATAATATCACCAAGTATAAAACATCTAGGAATTAACAAGAAAGATGCAGGGCCTATACAAAACTTTATCTGAAAAACAAAAGAATATCATTAAAGGATAAAATATTATTCATTACTAGATGAGAAAATGAATACTGTAAAAATATCAAATCTCTCCTAAATAGGTCTAAGGTCATCCATTCAAAATCACAAGAAAATTCTTATTGGACCTTAACAAGAGTGAGAAAGCCATTTGGAAGATTAAAAGTAGGGGAAAAGCCAAGACATTTCTTTTTAATGGAATAAAAGTGGGAAAAAAAAAAGAATAGTGATATTATACATTAAAACAATCTATAAAGTCGCAAGGCTTAAAGCACTGTTATACTGGCACAAGATTAGCCAGCATGGCATTGAAAGAGTACAGAAAGCCCACGTATAAAAGATCTTAATATACGAGAGAGGTAGTAATTCAAATCAGAAAGAGAAGAATTGTTCAGTTTCTGGGAAAACTGGTCACTACTAGAAAAATAATGTTAGATCCCTATTCTAAACAATATAGCAAGAGAAAGTCTATGTGAATTAAAGAGTCAAATGTAAAAGAAGTGAAACAATAGGAAAAAAGGCAAATACAGCAATTTTGAAATGGAAAAGGACTTTATAATAACCAAGAGAGAATCCATGAACAAAAAGATTAATCCATCTGAGTACATAAAAATTTGAAAAAGTCTATATCAGAAAAGTTCACATGCTGAATTTAAAAACATGCAGGGGAAATTGTTACAAATGACTAACAAAGTGATACTGTACTTAATATATAAAGAATATGTATAATCAATAATAAAAAGAATACCCAAATAGAAAAATGTACAAAGGACATGTCTGGTAATTGAAGGACTAACGTAGTAATAAAGAGGAAAAAATGTTCAAGCTCGACAGTAATCAGAGAAAAGCAAATTAAAGCAATTTAATAGCATTTTTCATCAACAAACTGGCCAAAACAATTATAGAAAATATTCAGAGTTGATGAGGGCACAAAAAAAAACAAGCATTCTCATACATAGCTTATGGGAGTGCAAATCAGTGTCAACATTTTGAAGGGCTATGTATCAATTGCTATAAAAATACATGCCCATTGACCCAGCTATTCAATTATAAGAATTTACTCTAAGGAAATGATCAGAGTGTACACAGATATATCGATAAGGCTATTCATTACAGCATCATTTACACAGTAAAAATTTTCAGAAACAAACAAAAAAAACCCTAACTGTTCAACAAGAGGGAACTAATTAAATAAATTTTGCAATTAATGTCTATATGACGTAATACTAAATGGCCACTAAAATTTGTTTATTAAAAAATCCCTAATCCCTCGGGAAAATGTTCACAATGGACTGTTAAAAAAAAAATAGAGGCAGCCCTGATGGCCTAGCAGTTCAAGTTGGGCGTGCTCCGCTTCAACAGGTTCAGTTCCCAGGCACGGAACCAGACCACTTGTCTGTCAGTAGGCGTGCTGTGGCAGTGGCTCCCATAGAAGAACTAGAAGGACCTACAACTATGTCCTGGGGCTTTGGGGAGGGGCAAAAAAAAGGAAGATTGGTAACAGAGGTTAGCTCAGGGCGAATCTTTCCCAGCAAATAAATAAAAAATAAGCAAGGAACTCATCACAGAATCAATTTTATGATTAAAATTATATTTAATATGTATACACCCTGAATGAGACTGAATACCCAAAAATATTAACTTATACCTCTCTCCAGGGTGTTGAGATTATCAGTGCTATTTATTGACTTCATTGCGTTTCTACTAAATACCCAAATTTTCCACAATTAGCAGTATTAATTTTCAAAAAGATTAATCATTCTAATCAGCATTAAAATATACTAATAAAGCAAGATATTAAAATTAAAATATTTTAATATATTAATACATTAAAATATGAACAGCTGATAAAATTTCAAGTTGAACATACTGAGGATTTTGGGGGTAAGGAGAAAAGTCAAACCCAGGATGACCTTTTTTTTTCCCCTATAAATTTTCAAAACTTTTTATAATAGAAAATGTTGAGCATAAACAAAAGTAGAAAGAAAAGTAAAATGAACTTCCAGTGACCCATCACCCAGCTTCAACATTCATTCACTTTTACTCCCCCTTGGAAGCAAATCCCAGACATCACATCACTCCCTTCATAAATATTTCAGTACGTATCTCTAAAAGATAGGGATTCTTTTTGTTGTTGTTCTTTCAACATAATCAAAATCACATTATTACACAGAATAATTCACAGTAATCCCTTAATATCATCAAATATCCAAGCAGTGTTTAAATTATCCCAATTGTCTCATAAGTGTTTTGTTTTACAGTAGTGTGTTCGAATTGAAATCCAAATAGGATCTTTACCTTCATGCAAACCTTTTAATCTATGGGTTCCCCTCCATCTCTCTTTTTTCCCCGTTGCAACTTCTTTGTTGAAATAATCCGGGTTGTTTGCGCTGTACAGTTCCCAGGACCTGGATTTTACCTATTACATCTCTGTGGTGACGTGGGTAGCATATTCCTCTGTCTCTCGTTTCCTGAGAATATGCTGGTCAGGTCTAGCAGCTCAGTCAGATTCAGGTTTGATTTTTTAACAAGACTACCAAATAGCGGTATTATATACTTCCAGGAATCATATAATGTCTGCTTGTATCTCTTTTTTTAATGTTAACAGCTATTGATAATTATTGCCTATATACATAATTCATTAAGGATTACAAAACGGTGTTATCCTACCACTCCTTTTCATGTATTTAGCTGGAACACTTTCATAGAGAAACTTCTCTTCATGTGCTATTGAGTTGCTTTGAGATATAAATTATACAACAAAGTGAGGATAAATACTTGATTCTTTTCCTTTATTTACATTTGCAAAATAATGAGCTAGTCCCTAACACAGGGGGATGCTTATATAGTGCAAATCGGATCATAGCACTTTTATACCTTCCCATGCAATGTTTAAAAGGCAAACCATTGTTCTTAAAGAACAACATCTTCAGTGAAGCCTTCTAGGCCATGAATAGTCTAACCATGGCCTGTCTCCCAGGCTTATCTTTTCTAGAAATCTCTATGGTCCAGCACATCCTGTTCCCTCCTACCACAGAGCCTTTGCACAGACCATTCGCTGAGCCTGAGATGCTTTCCCATCTGCCCCACCTCCCGCTTCTAGTTAATTCCTATTCATCCTTCAGATCTCAAGTGCCACTTTCTTGGGAAGCCTTGCCAGCCCCCAAATCTGGTTCAGGCTTCATTGTCACATCCTCCTTTGCTTCAAAGCACTCATCTCCATTTGTAACTAAACACTATTTTGTGTAATCCCTTAGTTATTGCCTGCTCCTCACCCCCCAGCTCTAAGCCTATTGGAGCAGTTGGCATGTCTGCTTTGGGCCACACTGACCCAGCCCCAGTGCCTAGCTCTGTGCCAGGCACGTGACAGTGGAAATAAGGAATGAATGAGCATGCGTTTGGGTTCTAATGGTTTTTGCTTATCCTTATTCATTCAAAAGGCATTTACTCACCAGAAGAGCTTACCTGTATTGGGCATTATGCCACGTGCCAGGAATTTTGAGTTGATCACAATCTAACCCAGGAGATGGACAAGTAAACAGACAATTCCAAGACAGTGTTTATGGTTCAGTCACACAGGGGAGTGAGCTCAGAGTGAGAGCTGAGCACCTGGGCAGATGTGACAACGGGACACATTTAAATCAAAGCAATATTCTCTGCTGGGTCTGAGGCAGTATCAGAATGCCTTTTAACACAGCTGGATCCAACTGAATGAGGACTTGGGACCAGAATGACTTTTTTTTTTTTTTTGAGGAAGATCAGCCCTGAGCTAACATCTGTGCTAATCCTCCTCTTTTTACTGAGGAAGACCGGCTCTGAGCTATCTACTGCCAATCCTCCTCCTTTCCCCGCCCCCCCAAAGCCCCAGTCGATAGTTGTATGTCATAGCTGCACATCCTTCTAGTTGCTGTATGTGGGAGGCGGCCTCAGCATGGCCGGAGAAGCCGCGCATCGGTGCGCGCCCGGGATCCGAGCCACGGGGCCGGCCCTAAATGTCTTTTTTAAAAAGTCATTCTGTGGCTGGCCGGATGGCTTAGCGGTTAAGTGCTCACGCTCCGCTGCTGGCGGCCCGGGTTCGGATCCCGGGCGCGCAACGACGCGCGGCTTCTCCGGCCATGCTGAGGCTGCGTCCCACATACAGCAACTAGAAGGATGTGCAGCTATGACATACAACTATCTACTGGGGCTTTGGGGGGGAAAAATAAATAAATAAAATCTTTAAAAAAGATATTTAGTTCAATTCATTAAGACAAGTTTCTCTTACCATAACTCAAAGGCTTAAGGCTTATGCCCACAATATGAATTCTATGCAGCTATTGATGACAGAATTCTCTGGTCATAAATAAACAACACAGACTAAGATCTTGAGACAGAGTGCCAATAGGGATATTTTTTAAACTATTGCCTTCACAAAGCTAGAGGAAAACACAATGAATTCTCTCAGTGATTCAGACCAAATATAATAATTGCTAAGTTGTTATTAGTAGCATAAAACATACTGTAAATCATCAACACAAGCTATCGAGATAACAAATCACTTCATTAGTCTCGATAGTCTTCTTGCAGAAATCTAGCTCCATTGGAATTTAGAGTGATGATGACAGAGCTATGACTACAGCAGGTAAAATAGTTCTTCTATAATCTATTTCTTCCACAAAACTTAGGACCTTAAGGGAAGGGATGCTTTATGTATCTTTATATCCCAGTGCTTATCCCACAACCTGGCACAGAGTAAGAGCTCAGTAAGGATACAATAAATGAACCAGTGATTTCAGACGGAAGAGCTTTAAATAATGCAGAAGAGATGATGGATAGAAATAGCGTGACCATCAATTTATGGTCCAAACTGGGACATTTTTGAAAGTGAACGAGGATTCCCCTAACAAGTATAAACCTAAACTGCCCCAAGCAAACCAATCCCCTCACCCTAGCAATAAGGAACCAAAATTTGCAGAAAGATCAAACCATTGTTTACCTACTTAAGACTTAGAAGAGTTTTGGGGAACCGTGAGGGATGGCTCTACGGCCATGATTACTTTAAACAGCTTCACAAATGAAGATATGTGAATGATCAAAACAGATAAAGATACTTGAATGATCAAAACAGATGAAAAAAGATTTTCAAACTCATTTGTCATCAGAGACCTTTAAAATAAAATCACAATGAGATTCCACTACTCACCCAAGAGAATGGCTAAAATCTAAAAATTGACAATAGTATCCAGTATTAATAAAGCTGCGGTAACAACCAGAATTCTCATATATTACTGATAGAAGTGTAAATTGGTAGACGCCCTTTTAGAAAACTGTTTGATAGTATCTACTAAAGGTTAATATATGCCTATGACCCAGCAACTCCATCCCAACAAAGAAATGCACACAAATGTTCAACAAGAGACATTTATAGTAATAGTCATAGAAGCACTATTCATAACTGTCAAAAACTGGATACGACCCAAATGTCCACCAACAGTAGAATGGATAAACATGGTGTGGCATATTCAATCAACTGAAAACTGTACAGCAATGAGAATAAAGAAACTACTGCTACACTTGGCAACATGGTTGAGTCTCACAAACAAAATGTTGAGAAAAAGAAGCCAAACACAATAGAGCACATAGTGTACGATTCCATTTATGTTAATAGAAGACAATAAAACTATGATAATAAAAGTCTTGACAGTAGTTACCCCTGGGAGGAACAGCAATTGAGAAAAACAGGGGGAGTTATCAACATTCTTTAACTAAAGAGTTCACTTTGCCATAATTCTTTGAATTGTACACGTAAGACTGGTGTACTTTTTTATGTATACTATACTTAATAAAAAGTTTATGAAAAAAATATACCCAAGAGGTGATATTCTCATGCTTTTTCTCCCAAGAATTCTTAGCTCAGCAGACATACAAAAAAATCACTCCACTGGCCTCAGAACTATCTGAAATAGCTCATATGGCAGGTATTCAATAAACATTTGATGATGGTGATGTTCTTTATAAGGACTGATCCAAAATTTTCCCCTTCAAATGTTTTCTTTTTCTTATTTTTATTCACTATTTTACTCAATACCAGACCAATAATGACTGGTATTGAGTGACCAATAATACCAGAAAATAAGAAATGAGAAGTCATCGAATTTGACCCATTGATGAGGGCTATAATAGAACTTCAAAATTTGTTGAGAAACTCTGAAAGCAATTTCCAGATCATTAGCACAGAACAGTCTAAGAGAAACTTCAAAACATTTAAAATTCTGACTTCTTAGATATTTGAAATGGTAAAAGAAGTACGAGTGTTATATTATCAAAGGATAAGTCCAACCATTTGTTATTGTGTCCCCCCAAAATTCATATGTTGAAGTCCTAACTCCCAGTACCTCAGAATGTCACTGTGTTTGCAGATAGGGTCTTTAAAGAGGTAATTAAGTTAAAAGAGTCATTAGGATGGGACCTAATCCAATATGACTACTGATAGAAGGAGAGGAAATTTGGACACAGTCACCCACAGAGAGAAAACGACATGAAGAGACATAGGGAGAAGACTTCCATCTACAAGCCAACAAAAGAGGCCTGGAACAGATCCTTCCCTTACAGCCCTCAGAAGATGCCAACCTTACTGATCTCGGACTTCCAGCCTCCAGAAGTACTAGAAAATAAATTTCTGTTGTTTAAGCCACCTAGTCTGTGGTACTTTGTTATGGCAGCCCTCCCTAGCAAATTAATACACCATTCATTATGGAAAGTTCAGAAACGTCAGTGCACTTATTCATGAGATGCTGTTACATCCTGTCACGTGTGTGAGTCTTGGAGTGTAAGCTCCTCTAAAGTAGGGTCTGCACCTACTTAATTTATCTGTTCCATTTATCAAGCCATCTCCTGCAGGTGTGTGCTCAATACTTTGTTTGTTTGCTTGAAATGCTAATTTATACTCCTCTCTCAAGGCCCACTATTGTTTCATCCTCTCTGTATCTGTATGACCCAGGAACCAAAGAAATGAAAAAGTCCTCCTGCTTCTAGAAACAATGGGTAAGAGAAGTGCCTGTCATGAAAACACAAAGAATACTTCTTTCCAGAAGATGAATGAATAGGGGTTTTACCTTCCCACTAAAAAGAGAAAATGAAAAGGGAAGAATAGTCACAAAGACAGGAAAAAAAAAAAAGGATGACACTAGAAAATAGAGCACTGCAATGAGGAACATTAAAGCTCTAATTTAACCTTTCATGAACATCATTTATCTGCACAGTAGGGCAAAGATCCTGGTGCCACTGTCAGCATCACTAGTTTTCTAGTTCTACTTTAACCACAGAAAATGCAGTAAATCTTTCCTAAAATATATATCTGGCTATGCATAGTACAGAATTAATTCAACTGCACCTGTAGCAGACCTTCCAGAAATAATTTACAATAATTTGTCAGGATTAACCTTTTGATAAAACATAAATGTGTCTAAATTTAAAGCACTTTAAAGAGGTGCAGAGGTCCATTTTTATTATACAAATGCTGTATCAGCAAATTGACGGAGGCAAAAAATACCGGTGCTGAGAATAGCGACTCCTCTGCTGGACTTAATCTTTAGGGCTATAAAACAGAAGCCCGGCATTTCAGCCTGGGAGGAAGTGATTCACAACCAAGTGCATCTTCCTTGGTTACTCCTAGATATGTCAAGCCCTGTAATTAACAGAGGACACTTGCGGGTCCACATACTCAGGATGCAACGACAAAGGAGGAGTCTACATCGCAGCATTTTAAAATGTTTGCAGGCATACGTTTTTAATATTCAATAGCCACCATCTGCAGAATTAGAGGATATCAGACATTCCTAGAGACCATCCAGTATAACCCAGAAGAATCCAAATTGCCTAGGGGATAAAAGCTCTCAGTGTTAGAAGCTGTTAATGGACACTCAATCACTTTCAAACACTAGCCAAGAGCCCATACCCATATTGTCCTTCCTTGAAAGGGAGGGGTGGGAGTAACATCACCATGTTATTCTGGATACTTGCATAGACTTAACTTTAGCAATGTGGTTTTTCGTTGTGTTTTTTTTTTTTAGTTCTCAAACTTTAGTATTTTTTTTTTAGCAATGTAGTTTTTTAAATTAAATACAAAATTAAATTATGTATGACCAAATAGTAATCAAAATTAGTCCAGTGCTCCTGCAACAGAATTTCTATTTCAAGAACACAGATCATCTCAAACAGATGACAACAGTATTACAGTGCTAAGAGCTGTCTTCAAGAAGTCAGGATCTTCCTGAAGGCAATACCGTGCCTTTTAGTGGCTCTCGTATGCCTGCAAGAAACCCTAATAATTAATGGAGTTTGAGTGGTTTGCTTTTTACTGCATGCAGTGGAATGCACAAAAACCTTAGCATATCAGAATAGACATAATATTTATAGAGTATTCAACATTTGTAAGCCATCTTACTGCAAGTCTCTGATGCTCAAAAATGTGGGTACCCAACCAATTCTTCCATGATAAATTGTGGAGGAACCAAGCCTTTCAGGAAAATTTCAATTCTACTAATTGTAAATATTCCTTAAAACTGATTCCACTTTCCCTTGGATGACCACCCGAGTCATAAAGACAAGGAAGGAGCACTGTCTGCATAGTAGGGCAAAGCTTCATCTCAAGCCCTGTTACTTTTTCCTTGGGCAAATCACTCAACTTTGGTGGAAAGAACCATTCTCACCTCTCTCACAATCCAAGGACACCTTCCAAAATGAACCATCTCTGAGCATGTCAAGCAATGTTAAAAACATCAACTGAAGTGCTTCCACAGATCATAACCAATAAGTAAATGGGCCCTTGCCTCATTTCGAAGAAAGATATTTGAAATCTGTGTTAAATAAACTTATCCACCCTACCGTCAGGGCTTTCGCACCAAGCTTATAAGAGCAAGTATATAAAACTTTATTAGCTCAATAAAGACTGATATCCAGGGCTCTATACTCAGTTATTGTTGGGAAAGGAACTCTGTTAACTTATGAAATAAACCAATTATCCCTCAGCTAAAAAAGTACCATTGGTATTCAACATCATCATCATTTTCATATAAAAACTGAATCCAGGATCAGTAAACACAAAATGAAAACAAAACGCCTTCTAGAAAAGCAATTGAGATATAGTTTCTCATTATCATGAAGGAAATTATCTTATCCCAGGATTTCCTGCTAACCCATCAGTTGAGTAATATTTCATGTAATAAATATTTCCTAGGTTTGAAAATATCAGCTAGACCTGCCTCTTCGCTCTTTGGACGATAAGAGGTTTCTTCCCAAATGATTAACAGAGCTCAGGTCCAAGGAGGGAAATTACTCTATTCTCAACACTGTCATAACAGAGGTTTAAAAAACACAATCACCATAAAAAGAAGTGGTTCACGGGGCCGACCTGGTGGCACAGCGGTTAAGTGCGCGCACTCCGCTTCGGCGGCACGGCATTCGTAGGTTCGGATCCTGGGCGCAGACCAACGCACCGCTTGTCAGGCCATGCTGTGGCGGCGTCCCATATAAAGTAGAGGAAGATGGGCATGGATGTTAGCGAAAGGCCGATCTTCCCCAGCAAAAGAGGAGGATTGGCATCAGATGTTAGCTCAGGGCTAGTTTTCCTCACCAAAAAAAAAAAAAAAAAAGAAGCAGTTCACACCCATTAGGTTTCTTTACAAACAAAATAAAGGAGAAACCAGATTTGTACGTAACCACGGAAAAACAAATATTTCTATTTTCAAGTCACCTGCTCTTTTCTTCTTCTTCCCCTCCCCCCCACATAAACTACCTCATTTTTCTGAAGCTGGATATGCTATCTACAGTTTTGTAACTACTTCCTGACTCATAGGAAAACTGCAGAGTGATTATCTTATTTCCACAGGAGGGAAAATATGCACCTATCTCAACCACCCCTTCAAAACCACAGGGATACAATTTGTTCCAGGACTTCTACAGAGATGGTTTCCTTTTCTGTGAGCATCCTACACGAGATGAAGTGAAGTACAAAATTGCTCTTAGAAAAGAGTTTCCAACATTTCCATTAAGGTGGGTTATGTCAAAGAAAAGATCAGAAAAGAAATCAAATGCCCTTGACCTCACAGCAAAAGGGACCCTCAGACTGATTTCCTTCAAAGAAAATGTTAGGCTCGCCAACTTTTTCACCTATTCAAAAAGAAGCCAAATATACGGTTTTTACAACCAATGATTCAGAGAAAAAAAACCAAACCATTGCATTCACAGTAATCTAGACTCACCATCATTAGTACTGAAATATTTTAACAGCAACATTTTAAAAGAAACACTAAGAGTGGCTCTATTTTCTCCATTTAAATGGCTGTCTATTTCAACTAAACAGTTATCCATGTTGCACAACAGAAAAAATACCAGGGCCAGTTCTGTGTATTTTTGTGCACATTTTTTTCAAGTTACGTAAATATGAAAAGCAAAAAAAAGCATATTTATTTATTTATTGGAAAAGACAATATTTAGCAAAGTTATGTTGCTTTTACTAACATTTTAGAGCTCTGTTTTCAACCACAGAGTTAACAGTTCTTTGCCAAAGTCCAACTGTGTGAGGGCCAAGGTTTGATACCAACCAGACAAAGGTTTTAAAAAAATTAAAAATAGAAGAATCTTAATCAACACCAGCCTCAATAATCACAATATTCTCCCTAAGTCTGTCAGGGTTTGTCAAGTATTGGTGAAATTATAAATTCTCCCCTTGATGAGTGTTTTTCCACAATTGAAGGAAGATCGAAGACTGCTTAATTATTAGTGACAACAGCAGCAAACTGACTGCAGATTCCCAAGAACAGACCTCTCGTGGTCACCCACCCTTTACAATGAAGATCATCATACTTAGAATTAGAATCAATGACTACACGTAAATAAAGGCACTTAAGTTATGCAAAAATTCTTAGGAAGCACCAGAGAAGGTCCTATACTCCAAACATATTTATATCACTTAAAAACAAGAAAACAAGTATTTGACCAAGCTTAGATGAGCTTTGGTAAGATACTAGAAGAAATTTTAGCTAGTATCTCCAGTGATTTCTTTTTATTTGTTTCACCCTTACCCAAAGCAAGGTAAACAAACAATGGCTAAAAACATTTTCTTATCCTAAATTTCATCTTCCCAAAATTTATAAAATCAGAAAAGAGCAGAGGGAGAAATAAGCCTTATGTAGAATGAAAAGTCAGGATGTATCTATAATGAAGTCTCTACCATGATCACCTTTCCCCGCTAGCTAATAAATTTTGGCTTGATATTGGTATATGTTTCATGGAAACGCATTAATGGAGTCTCCAAATTCAGTTCAACAGCTCAAGAAAGTTAACTAAGGGTCTCCCAAGTTTTCCTACCTACAGGAAATACAGTCTTGTATTTTCTTGGCATCCTCCACAGCCCCTGTACAGGAGCTACCTGTCACAGCCCATGTTGAACTGATTTAAACAAAATGTCAATTATCTTATTTTCATCAAATAATCACATCAAGTTCTTGCTACCACAGGGAGTTGACTTTGGCAAATATAGCAGAGAAATCACCCATTTTTTCCCCAGAGTTTCATGTGCAAAAGAAAATACTAAATGAGTCCTAATTCCAGCTAACGATGAGTACTTGGTGCTTCAGCATTAAACCCTCTGCAAACGCTATTTCTATACCTTGAGGCAAACAGTATCCCCATTTTACAGAAGCAGCAGCTGAGGCTTAAGATAAGTAACTTGCCCCACACTAACACAGGTGAAAACCTGAATCCCAGAGCAACAGACGCTTGGCATGGACCCTCAAATTTAAACGGCATTACATATTTTACACAATCTCTGAATGATGATTTTTTTTTATTTTGTAAATTTTGTTTCAGTTGCACAGCTGATGCAATTTTTATATCAGTTCATTGACAGGACTATACATGTATCCCACTCAATAGCTTATAAAATCCGCATTTTACATCTAGTTAGCAAGAATAATTACTTAAAATAGGAGCCTCCAGATGGTATAAACACGCGCTATCCAACATGGTAGCCACTAGCAATATGTGGCTGTTAAGCTCGTGAAATAAGGCGAGGCCAAATTGAGATGTCCTTTAAGTACAAAATACACATAGGAGTTCAAAGACTAAAGAATGTAAAATATCTCAATAATTTTTATTTGGGTTACATGTTGAAATTATATTTTCAATATATTAAGTTAAAATATATTACTAAAAGTAATTTCATTTGTTTCTTGTTCCTTTCTTAATGTGGCTACTAAAATATTTTAAATTACATATATGGCTCACATTTGTGGCTCACATTATATTTCTCTTGGATAGCACTGGATAAACTGTTAAGAACACTCTTCTGTGCTCGTCTTCACCACAAGATGAATTACAAGGTTGATATGTGAGCCAGGACACCTAAATTGCTCGTTAAGGCTTTGCTGACACTAAAACTTGTGGATTTTAAGCATTATTCAATCATTAATTCATTCAGTCAAATAGTTATTTATTGACCAACTGCTATGTCCCAAGCAAAATAATACAATGTGTGGAACATGGGCCTGTCTCTAGAGAATTTCATAAGGAACCTGTTGGACAAAGTCCCAATCATACCACTTTATACTTTGGTAATGAGGCTATAGCTATTAGTAGTAAAAACTCCACATTTGGACCATATTTAAAATATGCAGAGAGAGAAGGGGATGGTGCCAACAAAAATCCAAGGATTTCATTAATTGGACATGTAAGGTGGGTTGACTTCAAGCTAAAACTGTCTAATGACAACTTCAACCTTAACCAGAAGAAAATGTAATCATGCAAATACAAGTTCAATTCAATGGGGAAAATGGTCTCTTCCAAATCTATTCCTCACCCCACCCACCTGCATAGCTAAAATGGAGAATATCTGTGATTTCACTTTAGCCATACTACTGTAAATATCTGCTAAGTCTTGCAAAGTCCCATAGTGTATTCACATTTCTATGTGGTATCAAGAATGCTAAAAAAAAATAAATCTCACAGTAAATCTGGAAAGAAACCACTATGCTCCATATAAACAACAAAAGCAAAATCATCAACAGAGTAACCACAATGCTGCATGGTGTATAATTTCCCTTTCCTTTGCCATTAGTTTAATAATATTTGGTAAAACGTTCTAGCAATTTATTTTAACTCCTACTTAGCTTTACATGTAAGTGTGATCCTAGAGGAATGGTCTAGAAGAGACCTTGGCTCCCTACGGGAGAAAAACAAAATGCCCATAAGAAATGCCATAATATTGGAAAGAATAATGTTCACCACCACGCCAGTCTACTGGGCCAAGATTTCAGATTCTTTTCTGCAGCTTCTCTATATGTAAAAACAAACTGTTTATATTTCCCAGAGAACATGATACTGCAGTTCCCATTCGGCTGAAGTTCCAGTAAATACACTAAGGGTTCTGCTTGAGTAAAAACCAAGCTCATAGTTTCAAAATTACGTTTCATGGAAGACTTGAGCAGAAGACATTTTGTGTTTGATCCAGAAATCCCGGAACACTGTCATTTAGATACAGTCAGTGCAAAAGACGAGAAAGCAAGCACCAAGGTAGTTATCTAATTAAGACATCAAACCATTGCCTGGAATGACTTGCCTTTCTTGTTCTGCTAGACGAAGTCTTCTTGGTGGTATTATTAATATTCCGGCATAGCAAAGGAAATTGCTACATTAAAAGGCAGTGTAAATCCAAGCTTCAAGATGCAATAAACTTGTAAGAGACTAAGCCTCAGGGGCATTAATTCCTTTTTTTGCAAATGAATACCCAGATCTTGCCGGTCTCACTTCTCTTCCAATAAAATTTTAAACGCAAGTCTTCAGGCTCTGAATTGCTGAACCAGTGAAGAAATCAGTTCAAGTACTCGAGTATTTGAGTGCCTGTGTGTAGAAGTCTGGCATACTGAGAAGAAGCCAAGTACAGAGAGGACATTGCCCGGCCCTCAGAGAGTTACAACCTGTGTTAGCGTCCTAAGGCTGCTGTAACAAATTTTCACAAACTCCATGGCCTAAACAACAGCAATTTATTCTCTCCTGATTCTGGAGGCCAATGTCGAAAATCAAGGTGTTGACAGGGCCATGTTCCCTTTGGAGGCTCTTGGGGAGAATCTGCTCCTTGTCTCTTCTACCTTGCAGTGGCTGCTGGCATTCCTTGGCATGTGCCCACATCACTCCAATTTCTGCCACATCTTCACATCACCTTCCGCTCTGCTCTGTGGGGACAATCACCTTCTTCCTCTCTCTTATAAGGACACTTGTAATTGGATTTGGAGTCCACACAGACAACCCAGGATAATCTCCCCATGTCAAGATCCTTAACTTTGGGCCGGCCCCGTGGCTTAGCGGTTGAGTGCGCGCGCTCCGCTGCTGGCGGCCCGGGTTCGGATCCCGGGCGCGCACCGACGCACCGCTTCTCCGGCCATGCTGAGGCCGCGTCCCACATACAGCAGCTAGAAGGATGTGCAGCTATGACATACAACTATCTACTGGGGCTTTGGGGGCGGAAATAAATAAATAAATAAATAAATAAATAAATAAATAAATAAATAAATAAATAAATAAAATCGTTTAAAAAAAAAAAGATCCTTAACTTAATCACATCTGCAAAGACCATTTTCCTCATATGGTAACAATTGCCAGATATTAGGACCCAATCTCTTTGGGGGGCCATTATCCAGCCCACAGTCACCCAGCCTCTATGGGGAGGCAGGGAGACCATGGATCAAACTGAAATGACTGAAAACCAAGCAAAGCAGTGTAAGGAGGTGCTGAACTATGTGGTATCAAAAACCTTTCTGCCTGAGTTCAGGGAATGTGGCCCATGTTGCCTAAGCTGGGATGGTTCTCCTGGGACTGGACAAGGCTCTGCTTGTCTTCTCTCAGATGTTCTCCAATGATTTTGTGAGCTTATGACGGGCCACTCTCAGCACTACAGTATTTATCATTCTGGCTGTTTTTCATGGTCTCCTGCTTACATCATCTTTATTTTACTGCACTCCTCCAGGTTTCTGTTCCATCCCATTATGATCTTGTACAGTTTTTTTGTTGCTGTTCTTGTTTTTATGGTTGTTGTTGTTATTTGTCTCGGGGCCAGTCTTTTCACAGCTGTAGTGAGCAACTACCTTATATGACCTGAGAGACACAGAAAAGTTTCTGCTGCCCCAAATTATTACACTACGGGACACGTCACAGTGCCTAAAATTCCTCACATTTCTTCTTTGGACTAAAGCCCACCATTTAAATTCAAATATTATTTTGTAGTGGATTATACATCAAATTATGAAGTTACTGAGTCTTCATGAAAGAAAACTTCAGAGTCATTATTTCAGAAATAGATATTTGTCAAGAGATTAGTTCTGCGGAGTTTTGTTAATGAATGTTCCATGAGTTTTAAAAAACAAAAACAAATGGGAAAAAAAAAAACAAAAAACAGAGGGGACTGTGATTCCATATTCAAGAGTTAAAAACAAAAAGTTAAACTCTAACCACCAGATATCTCAGGGTGCTAAGGGGGCCTGGTGAGCCTCCAAAAGGAAAATATGCATAGACTATAGAGTTCCCCAAGTATATTTACACACAGACACCTCTTTTCCTCTTAAGCTACATGATGGCAGGAATCATGCCCAGTTTTGCTTAACTATGCATCCCCAGCATCTAGTCCAGTCCTGACATGTAATAGGTACTAAAGGATATTTGAATGAGTGGATGTGTAGTGGATGCATGGTGGATGGATGGGTAGATGGATGGATGGATGGAATAACATCTTGAGAGACTCAATTGCTCTGGATGACCAAGAAAAGGAAAGAGGACAAAGGGAAGGAGAGAACACAGCATAGGGAGAAAGGGGGATTGAGAGGGTGGGAACTATAGACAGTAGCAGTCAAATTTCCCCTACATGACAGTTTGGCTCAAGTCTAGTCCCGATCAGTGTGGTGATACTAGAGAATGTTTACAGACCCCTTATGCTATATCTTTGTTGGAGAGGCAGTGCAATGGACTGAATGTGTCTCCCTCAAAATTCACATGTTGAAGCCCTAATCTCCAATGTGATGGTGTTTGGACGTGGGGCCTTTGGGAGGTAACTGGGTTTGAATGAGGTCATGAAGGTAGAGCCCCCATGATGGGATTGGTGCCCTTATAAGGAAATGAAGAGACCAGAGCTCTCTCTCTGCCAAGTGAGGATACAGCAAGAAGGCAGCTGTCTGCAACCCAGGAAGAGGGCCCTTACCTTACACCAAATCTGCCCACACTTTGATATTGGACTTCCAGCCTCCAGAACTGTGGGAAATAAATGCTTGTTGCTTACGTCACACAGTCTGCAGTATTTTGTCATAGCAGCCCAAGCTGACTAAGATAGACAGCATAGCACAGTGACCGGAGTCAGACACACCTGAGTCCAACTCCCAGCTCTACTATTAACAGTTTCCATTTCCTCACTTGCAAAATGTGGAAATAATGCCTACTTTATGGGGTTGCTGACGGGTTTAGAATCATATCCCTGAAGACTAGCCTATAGGAATTTCTGAGGAGTGCCTTTTACTATATTCTTTTATGTCCCAAGAGCTTTGCAAAATGCTTTACATGAGCATACGACTTAGAAATATTATTTAATTGATCTACTATTCCCTATAATTAATAGTTTCTTTCCTCCCTCTCTTCCTTCCTTCTTTCCTTTCATCCTCATAAAAGACAGTCACATCCTTCAAAACTCAAAAGATACACAAGAACATACCATGAAAATTCTCCCTTCTTCCACTGGACCCAGGCATCCAGTTACCCTCTCTGAAGCATCCAACTTTACTAGCAAAAGAGTTTCAATCAACAGCTACTTATAATTTAGGCCTAGAATTAAATATTGCTCATTCTGGATTTAACGCAACTCCAAATAAAATGCCCTACTATTTTTCATCACTCCAGAAGGTCTCCCAGCAAGGCTAACCTGTTTTAGCTAGTTTGTGACAATTCCTTATGTGGATTCATCAAATAGTCTGGTTAATAAAGAGTCACCACATATATTATTCATCTGTCACCAGTTTTCAAAGAATCAGAACAGTAAGATACATTCGACATAGAAATGGTACTCAGCACGGCTTAATCCTTTTTAGACGACTGAGAGGCTCTGTATTTCACCATGCTTCAGGGATGTCATTTTCAGCATCTGAATCAATGCCATGCCCTGGAGAAGGGCAGAAGTGATGGCAAATGGAGAGTTCTGATTATGGAAATATGTTGGATGACTTTTTTTTTTTTAGCAACATGTTAAGATCCAAGATTATTCCATAAGAACAAGAGGCAGAACCTGAGACCCCTGGGGTTAGCCAGGACCCACTGAGATTGGCAGCTCTGAGGACTGAGGTATAAAGAAGGTGAGAATCAAGGGCAAGAAGCAGTAGCAGGATAGGACCAGGCAGAGTCAAGGCCGGTGACAAAACAATGGAGGAATACAAAACGCCAGGATATGCAGAGATCAACTACTTGAATCTGCACACCAAGTCGTGGAAGGTGCCTAACTAAGTTAAATCAGTAGGTAAATAACGACTTAAACTGAAGCAGAGCCAAGAGTCAGAAAATAAGATGGGGACCACAAGATGCTCACGGTCTGAGCCCCCTTTCTGGGTGCCAGGATCGACCTCTATGTTCCAAACGTGATCTGACTAACAAGCCAGAGCTAGCCAACCCATCCTTGGCTTTGGAAGCCTCAGCACACAGAAGCCCTGGGAACGCAGGAGGCCAAGCCAGAGAAAGGACTTGGAGTTAGGATAATGATAACATGATGCTTCTTGCTCTTGTTTGCTTGCATCTCAAATATATTCTTACAGCCACTTGGCTAGAAACCTACACAATATATTTAGGTCTAGTAGTTTAATCATCACAGTCAAGTGAAAATTTTGAATTTGGCTTCAGAGTCAGGCAGAATTCAACAGAAATTTTTGAAGAAAAACATTCCACGAACTTTCACCCAAATTCCCATGCTGAGACAAACGCTGACGATTATTACGACAGAACCAAGGTTTACTGATCCCAAAGACAGAATGACAACAGTGAATTTTATTTATTCTTTGAACTATACTAATCTGCAAAAAATAAAAGAAGTTGAAAACATACGCTAGTAATTTTTTGTTACATTACCACCTCTTTATTCTAATCACTGAGGCCAAACACAGTAGGAAGTGTTTCAGCAGCGTTGTCACATAAATAATTGTGCCAACCCCTAACGGGCTCTCCATTCCACACTGATCCACCATTAGGAACTAGCATCCTGGGTGTGCTAGTGCAGTATGATATTTTTCCAAAGGAAGGGAGCAGAAGGGAAAAGACAGCTCTCCAGAATGTCAATTTGTGGTGGAGGCAAAATAGAATGAGGAGCAGAAACACGGGGTCACCGCAGAAGGACAGAGAGCCGCTAACTGCTCACCTTTGGGTGTTCTGAGTTTTTAGACAACTTTCTTCCACGTCTTACTTGCATCCCAATGAAAGAATGTGAAAGGGTCTCAGTTGTGCATTCTAACAGCCTAGCTCACTCACTGTAATATCTAGGGTTCACCCTTCAACCCAAACAGGAGCTGTGAAGATGTAGGAACAGGCCAAAATGAGCCTCAGGGGCACAAAATGAGGGCCACAAAACGTGTAGGCAAGAGAGCTTCTGGTGTAGCATATTGAGAGAGGATTAAGTTCTCATCTTCCTCCCAGGCCAGTACTGAAAAGCAGGGACTCAGGAAGTCTCCCAGTTAAAGACACACAAACCATCGAAGGCCAGATTCAAATGGGGTATACCCAGACCCAGAGGAAAGGAAGCGAAGCATGTACAGCTTGGCCCAGTTCTGCTCTAAGCTTTTCGAGAAGACGTCTTATCCCCCTATCAGAGTGATAATATCCAGAAGGCTAGTAAGACCCAATCCTGGGACAGGTGAAGGAAGGCATGGACCAGGCCTAGGCCCCACAGAAAAGGAAAAGAAGGGTCCCTAGAGTCTCAACACAGTCCAGAGCAGCTGCTCGCCAAAGCAGACAGCCCAGAATAGGACTAGAGCATGTCACTGCATAGAGTCCCTTGTCATGTATATAGATCCCTTGTCATTATATATATAGAGAGAGACAGAGACCTAAGCTTAGGGACAAAGCAAGGTGAAGCCACAGGGAGGTCTTATATTCAGAGTTTTTAGGAATTATAAGCCTGCCCAAAGCTCCTTCTTGGACATCTGACTTGAAGAAATGAGATGAAAAGATGATCCGAAAACCATTTTTCTTCTGCTACAGAATGGGGATCCTATGAATATCATTATGTGTCATCTTTGGGAAGTTCATTACAAATAATGACACATCCCATAAAAATTGGACAGGTAAAACTCTTGAACACTGACTAGTTTCACCATCATTCCAGCTTCTCAATTGCTGCTTGCAACACAACCTCTCAGGAATCTAAACCACACCAGCAGAGCAGATCGTCCTCTTTTTAAGCCTGATTAAATGTTTAGGTCTCACAATACATTCACAGTACTTGCAGAATAAGAGTAAATCATATCAATGTGATACTAGAAAAATTATCAAGTTGAGTGGGACCTCTCAACGGGATATTCTCTCTTGTCCTCATTTACATTGCTGGTCCCTAATTAACTAGATTTGTGCTGTTCCATTTACTGGTTTGATTACTTGGACTAGACTCTTCTCTGAACCCCAATTTCTTCACCTGTAAAATGAGAATGTTACTAATGCCTACTACGTAGGATTCAAGTGAAAAACAAATAAGAGGATGTATAAGATATAGCTGCACAAATGTCTGTCATAGTTATTACTTCTCTGAGAAATAGAACGCTGAACTATAAATTTTAAAATGTATACTTCATACAAAGTAAGACCAGTAATTAAGAAACTTAATCTCTTCTTGGCTTTCTTCATCTGTAAAATGAAATTACCCATTATGAGAGATCTACTAGAGTTGTTTTGTTTTTTTTAAAGTCACTGCATAATTCAAAACATTTGTATTAAAACTATAATTACAAAATTCTAAGTATCATAGTTTATACTGGTACCTCCTCTAAGATTTGAAGAAAGAAAACAGAAAATAATTTCAAGAGCAGGAGTGTCATAGAAATCAATTTCAAACATAACTCCCACGCCTCAATTATCTGTAACTATGCCTAAATTATCAGAATTATTTATTGCTACATTCTAATTACAAAATTTTTGCTTCAGCATTTCAGCAACTTTTAAGCATGAATCACTTGAAACTCCATCATTCCGCTGAAATAAACATGATGACCCACATGTTCTGGATTTTGCAACATAGAGTAGCATCAATAACCTACACATACAGTGGGCTTACCTATCCTTACGTATGTTACGCCTCACAATAAAAAAATACTTTACAGGGCCAGACCTGTGGCCTAGCGGTTAAGTTCCATGTGCTCCACTGCGGTAGCCCAGGTTTGGTTTCCAGCTGCGGACCTACACCACCGGTGGGCGGCCATGCTGTGGCAGCAACCCACGTACAAAATAGAGGAAGACTGGCACAGATGTTAGCTCAGGGCAAATCTTCCTCAAGCAAAAAGAGGGAGATTGGCAACGGATGTTATAACGCTCAGGGGGAATCTTCCTCAGGAAAAGAAATATATATATTTTAAGGTGCTGGCCTGGCAGCATAGTGGTTAAATTTGCATGCTCCACTTCGGCGGCCCGAGGTTCACAGGTTTGGATCCTGGGCACAGACCTGCACACGGCTTATCAAGCTGTGCTGTGGTGGCATCCCGTATAAAGTACAGGAAGATGGGCACGGATGTTAGCCCAGGGCCAGTCTTCCTCAGCAAAAAGAGGAGGATTGGCAACAGATGTTAGCTGAGGGCTAATCTTCTTCACACACACACACACAAAATATATATATATATTTTTTTTTTTTAAGAGTTAATAAAAGAATAAGGTAGCACTATGAAAATACAGTCTTGCTTTTTTTCTTTCCTCGTCCAAGCTCAAATAATTTTTTCAAGTTGCTGCCAAGTGTCCAACACTTAACATAGTCTAAATATCTTTCTATATCCTAAGCCAAGGATTTGGTGGCTGTTAACTTACACTTAACCAAGATTATAAAAAACTGTTACTGGAATGCCAAAAAAGTTACATGGTGCTTCACAGGAAAGGAATGCTGGGGCTTAGCAACTGCCCACAGAGTCACTCACCAAGGCTCTACTTGTTTTGCTATTAGTTTGGACAGGTTAATTTTCGTAAATTCTTAATGTGATAAGCAGAGAATAACCTGAGTTCCAATAGAATGGATTATTTCTGTTCGAGTCTGTGGCTGCCTTTTAAATCATAATTGTTATATAAACATAGCGCTTGGCTCTACTTTGTTATGTTTAAATCAATCATACGTCCTTAACCTGACATGCAGACATATGACTGACTCTGTTGGCTACCTGTTCAAGAGCCATCCTCCTTCAATTTTGTTCTGACACTGGGCACCAGTGGCCATTATGGGCCCCTTCCCAGGCCCAGGGTATCGTTGATCAGTCTAAGCCTCTCAGGGTAATCACATTCCCCTTGTTAGTGACTGGTTTTTGTCATGGGCTTCTATAGCTACACTGGGAAGTCGTCTTGTGGACTTCATTCAAAGTTTTCCTCACTCTTAAAAAGATATAAAAGGGCAGGATGTGGAGAGACTGAACCTTCATACGTTGCTGGTGAAACCCTCAAACCTATAAAATGGTATCATCACTTTGGAAAACAGTTTGGCAATTTCTTAAAAAGTTTAATAGAAATTTACCATACAATGCAGCAATTTGACTCCTACATACCTACCCAAGGGAAATGAAAACATATGCCCATGCAAAAACGTATGCATAAATGTTCGTAGGAGCATGATTCATGAAAGCTAAGAAATGGAAGCAACCCACATGTCCATTATTTGGTGAATAGAAGAACAAAATTCAGTACATCCATATAACGGAACAACACTCAGCAATAAAAAGGAACAAGCTACTGATACATGCTACAACATGGACGAACCTCAAAAACTTTATGGTAAGTGAAAGAAGCCAGACAAAAAGATCATCAGTGGTATAATTCCATTTATGTGTGAAATGTCTAGAAAAGGCAAATCTATAGAGACAGAAAGAAAGTACATTAATGGTTGCCTAAGACCAATGGGAGGGAAGAGAAATTGACTGCAAATGGGCACACGGGCTATTTTAGGAGTGATAAGAAGTTCTAAAAATGGTGATGGTTACACAATGCTGTACATTTACCTAAAAAAAAAAATTGAATAGGGTACACTTAAAATATAAAAAACATATATATATGAATGACAAGAATTCAACCCTTCCTATCTCAGGTTCCCAAATGGGGGCATGATGCTTGAAGCTGCAGCAGCTATCTCAGGACCAGAAGCAGCAAGTCAGCTAACCAGGAACCACGACACTGCTGAGCGGCTAAATTAACCAGCCCCGGAATAGTCCTACTCCAAATTTCTTTAATGTGAAAACCAAAAAGTAAAATAAAATAAAAATCCTTACTTTTTAAGCCACTTTTGGTTAAGTATGCCACTTTTGGTTAAGTATTTTCTTAGTTGACGCCAAAAGCATCCTGATTGATGTCAGACTAGAAATAGAGTCACCAGAGCCCTTTAAGTGGTATATGATTCACACATACATTTAATTTTGAAGGAAGTTTTGAAAATATGCATGCTATATAGACTAAAGGTTTGTATCACCACCCAAATTCATATGTTGAAACTTAATCCCCAATATGACAGTATTTGGGGGTGGGGCCTTTGGGCAGTGATTAGGTCATGAGAGTGGAGCCCTCATGAATGGGACTAGTGCCCTTATAAAATAACTCCCTGAGAGCTCCCTTGCCCTTTCCACCATGTGTGGACACAGCAAGAAGACAGCCATCTATGAACCAGGAAGGCAGCCCTCACCAGACACCAAATCTGCCGGCACCTTGATCTTGGACTACTCAGCCTCCAGAACTGTCAGAAACAAATTTCTGTTGGTTATAAGCCACCTAGTCTATGGCATTTGGTTATAGCAGCCCAAATTGACTAAGCCAATGCATTTGTTGTGATGTATATATGTTGAGGCACTTCTAACTGGGTTGTGTATAACTATTTTATGTGACATGAGGTACGTTTAAGATGGCACCTAGTAGTTTTATTAAAACCATATTTTTTTTTAATTTTTTAAATTTATTTATTTATTTTTCCCCCAAAGCCCCAGTAGATAGTTGTATGTCATAGCTGCACATCCTTCCAGTTGCTGTATGTGGGACACGGCCTCAGCATGGCCAGAGAAGCGGTGCGTCGGTGCGCGCCCGGGATCCAAACCCGGGCCGCCAGCAGTGGAGTGCGTGCACTTAACCGCTAAGGCACGGGGCCGGCCCTAAAACCATATTTCAATCCAAGCTTGAACTAGAACTTGCTATCACTCCAGCCTATCTCTCATCCACTCTCCTTCACGTTCAGCATGAACCAAATGGTTTAAGCATCTCACGTACATTCCAGTTATTATCCCATGTTTCATCCCTCCATGTTTTCACACATCATATTTTCAAAGCCTAGAATGTTCTTCCCTTTGACTCCATGTTAAAATACTATGCACTTTTAAAATCCCAAGTCAGGAAAGTCTTTCCTGACACCAAAAGATAATCATTCCCTCCCCTGATTTAATTCTATATTTTGTACATACTGCTATTAACACCTCTATCACATTATATTGGAATTTTTTTATTACTACTATCTCCCCTATTGTGAATGGCAAACAGTTGGAAGCTCAAAGATAGCTCTATCTTATATTTGGGTGACTTTGGGCAAATCACTTAACTTCTGAATGTCAATGTCTTCTTCTGTAAGATAAACATAGGTATTATCACCCCATCTCTCCTAGGCTACTATGAGACTTAACTAAGATAACATATGTGAAAGCATTTTATCAATTATAAAGTACTGACAAATTTTAGTTAGAATAGATAAGATCTTTTAAAGGTATGTAATGGACCACATAAATTACAAAAGATATGTGTTCTCTCACCATTTACCAAAATTGCTCTAGCCAAGACTGCCAATGAGTACTGACCTCCCAAATGCCTAAACCCAAATGTCTATTCTCACTTGTCATCTTGCTCCATCTCTCAGCTCTTAACACAATCTTGCCTTCCTCCTGGACACACTTTTTTCACTGGGCTTCCACCTCACTGGCAGCCCCTTCTCATCTTACCCGCTTCTAAATATGGAGGGCCTCAAGGCTTAGTATCTAAGCATCTTTTCTTTCTAAACTCACTCCCTTGGGGATTTCATCCAGTCTCATGGTTTTAAACAACACAATTTGTTCCAACTCACAAATTTCTATCTCTAGATTTCTTCCCTGAAAACCAGACTTGTGTATCAAACTGCCTAGATGCTTAAAAAGTATCTTAATCTTAATGTGTCCAAGCTGAGTTCCCCATCTCCCCTACCCCAAGCCCACACCTTCATCTCAGTTAATAGACATTTGATCTGTTTAGAGGCTCAGGTCAAAAATCTCAGAATCATACCTGACTCCTCTCTTTCTCTCATACTTCCTATCCATTCCACCAGAAAATCCTCCAGCCAAAATATCTTCAGAATTCAACCCCTTCTCACTACCGCCATGCTATTTATACCCTTGTCCAAGCCATCACCTCTCACTTGATACCTGAAATAGTTTCCTAAATGGTCTCCTCGTTTCTGCCCTTGCAGACCTTTGATCTGGTCTCAACCCACCCCACAGTCATCCTGTCACAGTATTAGTTATATCAGGTCAAGCATTGTTTAAAATTCATTCTTCAATGGTATCTCACCTCCCTCAGTGAAAAATCCAAAGTCCTCACAATGGCCTTTAAGGATCCACGTGATCCACTCACCATATTCCTATTTCCTCATCTCCTACCACTGTCCCCTTTGCTCACTCCACTCCAGCCACTGTGCTGTCCTTGCTTTCTGTTAAAATACCTGGCACTTGCCATGCCTCTGCCTGAATGCTCTCCCACCCAATATCGTGTAGCTCGCTCCTTCACTTCCATCATATCATTCCTCAAATGTCACCTTCTCCATGAGAGTATCCCTGGCCATCCCACCGAAAATTGCAACCCCCTTCGCTCCTACTCCCTCTCCCCTTTCCATAGTTTATTTTTCTCAGTAATAGTTGTCACCTTTTAACATATGTTTTACTGTCACTAGTAAAAGTTCCAAGAGTGCAGGAGTTTTTACTTCTTTTGTATCCTCAGTGTTTACAACAATGCCTAGCACACAGAAGGCACTAAATAAATATTACTTAAAAGCACGAAAGAGGAAAAAATGAATGAACAAAGTAGGCCTCATAAATTCATGATTTCTAAACATGTTATCTTCAATAATGGGCAGAAATACCATCAAAGTACTTAGAAATGGCTGGCATTTAAAAATCAGCAAATTTGAGGGCATAAAGAAGAGATCAAAGTAAATTTGGGAGCACATAATGTACCTAAAGAAACTCATAGCAAATAAATAAGTAGACATCATACTCAAAATACAATAAAATACTCAGTGATCACCTCCTAGATTTATTATAAAGTTCAAAGTTAAATAAATGCTTTTTATTTACTTATAAGACATTTAGTATCTATTATATTCATCATTTTTAGAAGGTACAACTGAATATTTAGATTTTCTTCCCATGTAAGTTTATTTTGAATACCTTGGTAATTGTTCTGGTTTCAGTAATTCAAGCTAATCCACATCAATGAACAGTTTTAAATAAGCAAGACTATAATTTGATACTTATAGTAAAGTTATTAAGTATATTTGGTTATAATTTAAGAATTAACATCATATAGAAAAATTTAAAAGAATTCATCATTTTAAACTCTGTAATTACAAAGTATTATATTAGTAGTTGCTATATTAATGATATATAATCTGCTGATTAAAAAAATGTTGTCCACAAATAGAAAGTTTTGGATATATCTGAAAAAAAATCTTTTCCCACTTTAATATTTATTCCATATTTTTCTTCTTAACATTATCATCTCTAGGCAACTATCTGCTGGTAAATTACAAATGAGAAGAAGTAATACCTTAACATTCCCATCAGAAACTTCCTAAGGGTAAATGAATATAATTCCTCCAACTAAACAATCATTCAGAGAAGGCAATGTATCTTGCTAAATTACAGATCTAGAATATGAAAATCCAAGACTTTCATATCACAAGGATATGCTATTCTTCTAAGTGTTGTTTATACTGTGAGATTTTATTTAAATAAAGATCATTCTATAAAAACTAATATCAGAAAATGTGCTATAGCTCTTGATTTCCTCATCAAGAAACCAGTGAACCATCACTTTATATTATAGCTGCAAAGTGAAGGAACAAAATTTTTAAAACTATATTCTAAGTCTTCTCATCATTGATAGCATTGAAAATAGAGAATTTGAGTAAATCAGTTCTAGAAACTTGCTATTATCTCAATTTATAGAAATTTCTGTAAGGAAATGGAAGGGCCACATATTCCAAGATGAAGTCATGACCTTCGGCAACATGCTTACACATAGCAAGACTTAATAAATGTTTGTTGAAGTGAATTAATCCATACTTAACTGGATAAAAGAATTGAACAGAACATATTTTCAGAGAAAAATGTATTTAATTATGTGAAAACTTCTATCCAAATTGACTTTGAATATTTCAGTGAATACTTCTGGTTAAAGTGGCTTGAAACTTGTAAGGCAGTCAACAAAGAAAAGTTGGAAGTATCAAAATGTCACTAATTCATTGTGAACGGTAATAGTACTTTTTATTATGTTTAGAGATGCCTGGCTCTCTGTTATGTTTTTTCTTACATATATGCTTTTTAAATATATATTTCCCACATCAATCCCATGGGATAAGTGTTATGATCCCTACTTACAATTGAGGAAACTGGGACTCAAGAAAATCAAGTAAACTGGCCAAGGTACCACCGTGAGTCCTTCCCTGGACTGGGATTCAAACTCATTCTGTTTCATTCCAAAGTCTGTTTCTAAACCTCTGAGCCCAACTTTGGGTGGCCATTAGAACAAATTCGAACATATTCACTTCAGACGTTTGTAGGTAAAACACTTGTGGGCAAATAATACTGCACGCTCTATCCCCCAGAAAATATTCCAACAGATAAACTTTCGTCGAAAACATTTGAGGAAATCTGACATTTCCAAACAGCGCACTTTGCCGAAAGTATACTTTACAGAAAATTTAAAGCATATTTCCCGAACGAATATGCCCTGAATTAAGCATTCATACAAAATCATTGTTATTAATACACATGAAGTTTTCCATGTCAGTAACTCTATTGTTCAACAATTTAAAAATAAACTTCACAAGAGAGGATGCACCTTAATTATAGGAACAATCCACAAATCACAAAGTCTTAAAGCTAAAAGATTTCTTAAAGTTTCTTTAACCAAAACTTCACTTTATAGATGATAAACTAAAGTCCAGGAAGGGTAAGTAGTTCGTCCAAGTTTATACAACTAAAAAGAAGCAAATCATAATAATTTGCTTATAGCAGGATAAAAACATTTCCAATTTCTAATTATCTTCTTTGACCAGACCTTAACAGTTCTCAATTACGGTAATATATCAACGATATCCTGCATCTGTAGGATTTAAAACCACCTTGAATTTGAATCATTTTGAGGATCAAATCCTACAACTTAAGTCATTTAAAAGCAACCTATTTTAAACAAAGAAAACTCTCACTTTTCATGGCAAACAACTGCTTGAAAAGGAAAGTAAATATGGTATCAAAATACTTTTTATATTACCAACAGTATTTATGTGAACTTTTAACTGCTTTCTCACAGAGATGAACAAAACTGAACTGTAAGACTTAAAAGAAGGAATATGAGACTCTTAATGACCACTATAAAAACTTGATGTATACCATAAAGATTAAGTAAATTTACAGCCTCTGTTGTTATTATATAGCCAAGTTTTCATTCTGCTAGAACTTGTACTTTATATTAACTCCCAGTTATTAGGAATTGACTTATTTCTGGCCACTTTTCGATTTTGTTTACCAAAATAAAATGTCAAAAGAGAAAAAAAACAATGCAAACCACTAAAGTTCTGCCAATATAGAAACAATCACTGCGATACTTAAAAACAAAATCAATCATAAATAAAATAGGACATTTGCCAAGCGGACCCATCGTTGTTCCACAACTTTCCTTAGTGACTATATAATCCACATGCATTATATGTGCTGATGCTGAAGAACATACCATAAACTTAATAAAACTTCATCAGAAGTACCCAAATCATCATTCCAAATGAAAATGAACCTACAAAAAACCAGTTCAAAACAAGGAAATCCGAAGTCATAAATCACTGATCAGGCAACAGCTCAAAATAACTAGACAATTCTCTAATGGCATAAGCACCAGCCCAAAAATGAAGCGCTTATAGAGTATTTAAAAAGAAACATACCTTCTTTAAGGCGGAGAATTCCCAGTGATCAAGTTGTAGTAATCCACATAGAGAAGGCATCATCAAAAATCCCGACATTTTAACTTTTAAGTAACTCCAAACGAAGAAGTTCGATAACTTTTCATCCAGAAATGACTTGATGTTGCACTGGTACTTCCATAATGTTCACTGATAGAAAGATCCAGTAAGAACAATGCAGTATGGAGAAGGTCAATGCACCTCATGACGCTTTCTAGATGCTGATAATAATAATTATACCTATACAATTGAAATTAATTAATGTTAGCTTCCAAGTCATTCTACATAGTTTCTAAAAAAAAAAAAGTAACCATAGCATTAATATATTTCAGTCTTTAATGTGAAAATTAAAAACTACATAGTTCTGGCACTTGAATCATTTCTAGCTGCAAGTTTTCAATAATGGATACTACTGTACAAAATCATAACTTTAAGAAGTTAAAATAGACTGTTTGGATGATTCCTCCATTTATTATCAGTACATTCAGTCTGATGTTTCATTGGTCTTGTCAAATTGAAAAGACGGGCAAGTCCAAGGGTGTGAGGAAAACCTCTAGCTCTTGGGTAGGGATAGAAGAAGAAAGTAGAGACCGTGATAAATTACCTTGGTATCTGGACTGATCCCATAAAAACATACCTGAAAATAATGACCTAAATCTGCATTGTCGAACTCAAGAAGGCTGTCCCACACATTCCTAACATTTAAACACATCCTAACAGCTACAACATCCTACATTTGCCCACTTTCAACAACCCTCCAACTTCTGTCCCTAAATGTCTTTCTACGAACCAAGTGACAGGACAGATAAACAACTTTTATGGTAAAGTGGAAAAGCGCTGAAAGAAATTTCATATAAAGTGGAGATGTTTACTAGTTGTGGAGTGGTTGCCTCATGTGAGCAAGAACCAACCTAGAAACACTGAGAAGTGAAGCTACTTGGGAGACAAAGTTAGGGAGTCTCCCTTTGCCTATAAACACGGAGGGAATTGCGCTGCCTCTCCAGCCCGCAGAAGCAGCAACAGCCATCCCTCTTTTGGGCGGGCGTGGCAGATAGAAACAAAAGGTTAAAACACAAAAGGCGGGGCGGACTGCTGGGTCTGAGGAGCTTCTGGGGCTCACGTTCCCCATTCTATTCAAACACATTGAAATGGGGGGAGGGGGTAAAGTGAGAGAGGCGATGATGGATCGCAGGCACAGCTTAGGTTATTCTGGGTGGGTCGGGAAATTCTGGGTGGGTCGGGAAACTGAAAGGGGCGGACGGGATGGCCGACTCTAACTAGTGGTCCAGGCCCCATCCCTCCATCCCTGCATCTCTGACAGTCAGGAACCTGTGGCTTCCTCCACCCTACCCCAGCCTCAAAGAAAACTTTCAGAACTCTTACCTGTTTGCTCTAACTCCCTCGACCACAAACACAGGAGTCCAATCCTTTACAACCTAAACCTCTTCTGCATTCTATTGTTGCAGCCTTTGGTATTGTGCTTTGGATCTGCAGAGCGCTCCGCAGACAGTTAAGTTATAAAACGGTGAGGAACGACCCCCACCTCCATATCTCTTTCTCTGCATGACCAAAGTCAGGGCTGGGGTGGGGGTGAGACTGGACTTGTCCCCATCCATTTCAGCACGTTTTCCTGCGCTACGCGCGCAGCTGGGAGGAAGCGAGGCAATGCCCCCTGAGATACCCTTCTCCCCCATCCCCCCGGCTCCTCACATAAAGAGGCACTTGAGAGAAACGCCTGCCTGGCTTCTGCCTATTAAAAATCAACAAATAAAACAATCTGGGCAAGTTCGTTAAAGAACAAAAGAGAAGGGAACGGAGGAGAAAGGAGGTACAACTTACCAGCCAAACTTCGCCACCGGACTACTCCTCCGTCCTCCGAAGGGCGGGGAGCGGGCCGAGTTAAGGGGGAGAGAGGTAAACAAGACAACAATCCCCACTCACCTTCTTCTCCACTTCGTCGCACTTTTAAGAGACGTTCCCCTTGCTGCAGTCTGCGAGGCGCTCGGACACTTTTGTGTGGCCTGACAGCGGAGAAAGTCGCGGCGGCAAAGTTGCGAGAGGGAGATACCCGGGCGTCCGGGGGAGAGGGGAGGAGAGAGAGTTCATCAGAGTTCCCCCTTTTGTTCCAAGTCCCGGAGCAGACAAAGAGGCGGCGAGCGGCGGCAGGTTTCTCCCTCTCACCCCTTCTTCCTCTCTCCCTCCCCTCCCCTCCCCGCCCCCTCCCTCTCCCCGCATCTCCCGCCCGGCTCGGGAACCTCCGAGGCGAGCCGGGGCTGCTCAGTCTCCAGTTCATCGCAACTCTGCCCCGACCCTCTCCTCCCACCACCTCGCTCGAAAACTTTCCCCACGAGATGCCTGTCCTGGTGCCCTCCACACCCACCACCCTTTTACCGCCCCCTTCCCCAATGCATACACGTCTACGGGGGGGAAATCTCCAAAATCACTGGTTCTGGGAGATGCACCTCTTTGTTTGCACTTTCCCTGCCACTCAGTGTGAACAATCCACTTTGGCATCGAGTTTCTGTCAGTTTTTCATCATCCCAAGAGACAAAATGCGAAGGGCAGGGGGTCAACCCCAGAAGATAAAGGCGCTTACACAATCAGAGGTGGGGCGCACCCTAGGCTCTCCATCCTCGTTCCTCCACTCGGATTCACTCCCCTCCACTCAACACACCAAAACAACTCAAAGGGGCTTCAAGTGTGAGAAAACTCTCCTCTCCCGCTCACCCCCACCCACGCGGTCCCTTGGGAGAGCCATCTAACCCGCAGGACAAAGCCCAGCTCGGGCCTCCACCCCTCGGGGCTACCTGTTGCCTTAGGCGCTGCGCAACTCCGTCCAGGGACTCCGAGGGCAGACTCCCACCTCGAGCATCGCGCCCTCCTCTCAGACCCCGAACTTCCCCTAACCTCAAGCCGCGACGGCAAGGCTGTCTGGATGGCCACGCTCTCTCTGACCCTGAGCTAAGCGCTCCTCACCCGTTCCCTTCCCTACACCAGGGCCTTGTCCTCGCTCCAAGGATCTCACTTGGGGTCCCTGGCCGCCTCCCCATCCTCTACCCCCTGGAACGGCTGGACAAGCATCCCCTCTTTCTGTCCCCTCCCCCACTGCCTTGCCCCCGGCAAATCAGGTGTCTCGGACGAGGAACCTTCCCCAGGTCCTTCACCAGTCGTTCCCCGACCTTAAGAACTGGGAACCCCATCCTCACCAGCCCCCAGCCCCAGAGCCTCATCCCAGCTGTGGGCCACAGCATTAGCTCTCTGAGTGACTCAGAGCAACACTAATTTTCCTTCTGGATCTCACTAGAATTGAAGAGGAGGAAAGCCGAGAGGTGGGGGAAATGGGAGAGAATGGGGGCCCGCAAGGGGAAAGAGTTGTCTAGGGCAAAGGAAGAAAATCCCAAACACTCTAAAGCAAACTCCCACGCTACAGGAGGTATCCGGGCCGTCGCGCACCTTCACCTCCACCCTCTTTCTTTCCCCATCCCAGACTTGGGATCTTTGAGGTGAAGTTGGGGGGTAAAGGGATGGGGTAGAAGGGGGCTTGGGCACTTGGGAGCAGTGTCCGGGGTGGGGTTGGGGGTGGGGGGATGTCTGAGGAAGGAGATGGGGAAGGAGCAAAGAGTCCCTGCTGAGTCCGGAATGTAGCGGCTGGCGGTCCCCGTACTGGCCCGCAGACTCCTTGCCAGGTCTCTCCCCCAGAGCAGAACAAAGACGCCGCGAGGAGCGCTTCTGTCCTCGCCTCCCGGCGTCCGCACCCCGCCCTGCGCTTGGCTTGCACGAGCCCACGCCGTTCTCGGAAACTTTGCAACCAACTTCCCCCAGAGTTAGCGCGCGCGGGGCAGAGAAGCGAACAAATGAGAGCAAGCGCATCCCGGGACCAGAGATGCCCTCTTCCCCGTCCCCTCCCGGACGATGAGCACCACTCCTTGCGCCGCCGGTCCCAGCCCGCGCAGAGGGCAACCCGCGGTGCAAGGGCGAGAGGAGCACACGGTTTCCCCGGCTCTCTTAAGAGAACGAAACGCATTTCTTTACTTTGGACGCATGCAGTGCTGGGCGGTGGGTCGGAGAAAAGGGGTGGCAAATAGAGAAGCGGGCGTTGGGAAGGCGGAGGGCGGCGGCTGGGTCTGCTGCGTGAGGCCGAGGACGCAGGAGCGAGCGCGAGTAGGAGCCGCGCCCGTCGAGCCGAGTCCGTGCGCGCCCCGTCCCGCCCTCCGATCCCAGCGAGCAGCCGCGACGCCGCCGAGTCAGGACTAGGGGCCGGGGCCCGCCGGCCTCCCGGCGCATCGGCCTCCTCACCTGCGGGGAGCCGGGACACCTGCGCCGCCGCCTCCTGGATCCCTGGGTCTCTTGGGCAGCTACTCGCCTACTGGAAGCTCAGCACCCTCGTCTTAGGTCAAGGATCTTGAACGCACCACCACCTACCAAAAGAGAAAACAGCCCCCACCCACTCCTGTCTGGCACGTTTTCCGCTTTGTTTAATTATGACGACTTCCAGAATTCTCTTTTTAGCAGAAGCCTACCCTCCCCCAGACAAACCTTTACTTTCTGCTATCCTCAGGGACCTGCTTGGAAAATAATGAAAAGTCAGTACTTGGAGACAATTCTATTCTGCTGCCTCTCGAAAATACTCTAGTTATAGGGTAAATCAACTAAGAGTTGCTAACTTCTAAATAATACTCCACTTACTGTGATAGTATCATAATCGACTCTATTAAAGCATTACCAAACCTCTGAAACCATCTCCAGCTTGTTTCTCTCTTTTCTCAAGAAATCAGGAGAAGTCAGTCCCATTTGCTAGGTGAAAAGTCAATATGGCTTTAAGAAGGCTTTCTCCCTGCTTTATGAAACACTCCTATCAGAGTTTTTTGAGGCATCTCCCTTTCCCAACCTGTTTGTGAACAGAGTGATTTCTCCCAAGAATCTTGGCCCTTAACTGGTCAGAGCTCCCCCATCTCCACTCCTGGGCCACTCTGTGTACGACCTAGCCACTGCCACCTTTTGAAAGGATGCCATCTTTTCTCAGATGCCACCATACTTTTTAATATTAAAAAAAAAAGTTAATTGACATCTAGGCTCAAAGACGGATGTATCAGAGCAAATGGGCTTAGAAACCCAAGTATCCTCTCTGTCCTGACAATGTTGGAGCTCCACTTGGGGCTCCACCCCTCTGTCATTCCTACTGGCAGGCCAATGGCATCTTACTGCAAGTCTCCCCCCTCTCTGCTTCTCTGTTCAAGGGCTTCCTTCAATGGAAGAACACCCTACTTTGCCAGTGCAGGGGTGCAGCTGAAAGTGCCAGGCAGTTAATGTCCCTCAGAGCAGCCCTCAAGAAATCCAGGATGGGAGTCAGTTTAAAAATACCCCAGCTTCCCCACTGGAGGTAGGACTATACTAAGTTGTATTCTACACTGTCTCCCAGAGGTCCCCAACTTTGAGCCTCAGTTGTCCACAATAGTAACTTGCTCTTTGAGGAATCCTATGTTGACTTCCTTCCTTACCTGTCTCACTCTCCTTCCAGTGCTTTCTGGTGTCACATCCCAAACAGACTACAGTATCTGCCCTCGAATCCTGGTCTCAGAGTTAGCTTCTGGGGGAACTTAACCTAAGATACCTCTCATCTATGTGCTTTCTAAAGGAAGGAATCTGTTCCATTTGGAGAATGAAGCTCTGAGATCAGATTTTCCCTGGAAAAGGGGTTATTTCAGTAATGAAAAGTGTTTGAGTTATCTAGTTCATTTTCTTTGTAATAGTTTAAGATTAGATATTTTACTGAATAAAGTATAGAAGTAGCGATATGTAGAATCTTATCTCGTGTGTGAAATGTTTGTACATAGATTCATAAGAAAAGAAGTTCCTTAAAAGTTTAATGCCAGCAGACAGCAATGCAACAGGAAATTCTATTAGAATCACCTTTTTAAAAAAAATGAGTTAGAAGCAACATAGAGGGCTTTGATGGAGCCTCCTGTGAGAGTCAAGGAGGATGATAAACACATCCCAAACTATGTCTCAGTGTGACCTAGTCAGTAATATTTCCAGTGAGAGATCCTATGGTGTTTTTTAGCAAGCTTCTCACAGCATAAATTGGCCAACTATTGCAACACTTCTTATGAAATTATATATTAAATCTTATTCTCCTCTTAGCCACCATTATGAATAAGTCATCAAGTATTTGCATAATTATAAGCCCATAATGCCATCCCTAGCTCCAGAACTTTCCTTCTTAGGTTGCTTTCACTGCTGTTTTTCTTAAGTTCTCCCTGTGGTAGTCCTTAGTGCTGTTGACCAAGTTTTTGTTGTTCTCCCTCAGAGCACAGGGTAGGAATGCAATTCCCTACTCCCCTTGAATTGGATGGGGCCGTGTGATTTGTTCTGGCCAATGACATGTGAGCAGAAATTATATGTGTCCCTTCCAGGTGGAAGCTTCAAGAGCCCGTGTGCTCCCTTTCTATCTGCTACTGTGCTGATAGGGCCTTGATTTAGCTTGTGTACCAGAGGGAGCCCCCTAGCCAAATCTTAGTGGCCATTTTGTGTGAGCAAAGAAATAACCCTTTCTTGTCATAAGGCGCTGAGATTTTAGGGTTGTTTGTAATCACAGTATAATTTAGTTGGTTCTCACTTGTTCAGATACTCAGTCATTTATCTTTGCAAAGTTATGCCTCTTATTTCCTTATGAGTTTTAGATCTTGGAAAGTTTATACAGAAGCTCACATGAACTTCCCCCAGTATTTTCTAGCTGGACTTCAAGTATAATGGTACTGTGCTGGGTAAATTGTTTTCTTTATGAAAGATTAGTTTATCTTCTTGTTAGAAAAAAAGCCTACCAACAAATTACTAAAAAGGGGATAAAATTTTGTGGAGCCTGATACCCTTCATTTTTGCATCTGCCCACAGAGAGTTAACTCTCCCTGATCTTTGTCATGGGCTTGCCAACTTTTAGGGCCTCTTTATCCAACACTGTAAGCTCAATGAGTCTGTATCATACTACCTTTGAAACTGGATTTCTTTGGACAAGTCACTTCACCTTTGGTGAAGTTTTATTGGTTTTATTTACCCAATAAAACTGAGAAGTCATCACCTACTTCATGGGGTTATTATGAGAATTAAATGAGATACTAAATTAAAGTCCTTAATCCAGTGGCTACAGGAAATAATGGCTACTATTCAATTTCAAATACTTTATAGCTTGCCTAATGATTTTCCTAGTCAAAAACATAACTAAAGAGACTTGCCTGTTCTGAAATGTTTTTCATTTTCTTAATATTCAAGCGATAATCAATATATTCCAAAAACGTTGCTAAGAATAGCTAACAGCCCATCTTTTTCCTTTCCCAAAATATATCTGGAGAATTGAAATCCTGCTTTCACAGTTCATGAAACAATTTTATTTTCTCTTCACACACATCTTTGTCATCCCCATAGCCACTATGATTCATTTATCTCCCTTTATGAGTGCCCATCATCCTTATTTCTATTTAAATTGTTTAAAACCCAGCTCTTCTTAGGGCCAACCCAGTGGCATAGTGGTGATTAAGTTCACACACTCCGCTTCCTTGACCCAGGGTTCGCAGGTTTGGATCCCAGGTGCGGACCTACGCGCTGCTTACCAAGCCATGCTGTGGCAGGCATCCCACATATAAAGTAGAGGAAGATGGGCACGGATGTTAGCCCAGGGCCAATCTTCCTCAGCAAAAAAGAGGAGGATTGGCCACAAATGGTAGCTCAGGATTAATCTTCCTCACAAAAAAAAAAAGCTCTTCTCGAGCACATGATAACTGACATTGGAAATTTTATCCCAACTCACGAGTAGTCATTCACATGGCAACATTAGCAAAAGTATTCATCCTTCCTAGAGACGACTAGTTGAGCCAGCTGCAACATGACACTTGCTTTATCTTTAAAAGATGTGTTTACAAAGATGGGAAAACTTGGTGGTTATGAAATAATATCCCTAGGAAACAAATTCTTAAAAAACAATTGTCTCTATAAAATATTTTTAGCCTCCTTTATTTCCAGTTCATTAGGTGACTTCTATAAGCATTTGAAACTTGAGGCCCAGAGATAGAGGCTAACATGGCTTCCTAAGTATAATTTGTTGTTTGAAATAAAATAATCGAGAAATTGAAAGTTTCTATCATAAGGACTTGTGAGTAAGGCAAACTCCTTTTCTGAGGGATAATTTTGAAGGAAATACCTTACCTGACAGCTAGGAACATACTAGTATAAATGTCTTGTCACTGAATTCTCACATGTGTCACATGCAGCACTTTTCCATATTAGTGCAAGAGAGATCCTGACAAATTTCACCCTCCATCTCTCTGAGACAATCCATCAGCCTCTGCTTGCATTTCTTACTGCACTGCAACTTCTTACTTTCTTTCTTTCCATCTGAACCAAGGATCACTTCCATGTCCTTATTCCAGAATATTCTAAAACAGCATGATATCTTTTAAAAACAAATTTAAACATTTCCCTCTTTTCAGGTTTATTTTTCTCTCTCTCCAGCACCTTTGCACATTCTGCTTTTGCTCACCCAGTTCCTATCATCTAGCCATTCCTCCATTTGTGCTGTTATAATGTATGCTTCCCTGTGGAATCAGGGTTCCATCCATTATAGAGCTTTCTATGAAACCCTCTGCATTAATTAGATAGGTGGTACTTTTTAAAGTAAAATGTACGTCACAACTTCTGATTACAACTCAAGTTCTTGGAAGATTCTGTGTATCAAGAAGTCCTTCAGGCTAAGGTGATTATGTAACAGCAATATCTTTAACTTCAGGGGAAAAAAATCTGATCCTATTCCATGTTAAATGGCATAATTTTGGGTTTTAATTCCTGATTTTCTATTTCATAACATTTATCCCTTATATCTAACTTAGGTAAAATCTTTAACCCAAAGGCAGTACAATTTAATGGAAATGGTCTTACCTGTTTTCTTTCAATTTTGCAATATGTTTATGCTTCAAAATTCATGTAACTTTGCCACTGTTTTTTATTTCCTGTGGAGATACTTATTTGAGATGATAACAGCCTTAAACAAGAATAGAACTGATGAATATTTTGCTTTGTGGAGAAAGGTATTATTAGACTTTCTCCTCTACACTAAAAAAAAAAAATCAAGGTCATCCTAGTCAATGAAGTTTCTCGGAGAGACATTTTTATTATAGCTTTGACTCACTCATTCCAGGAAGCCTATCACTAATAGATACAATTAAAAAGCATAAGAGATACACAAGGTGGCTTTTTTCCCAGCCACCTGCTTTCTATCCCATGCTTTCTATTTTATTGCCCTATACATCAATAATAACGCTGATTATACTTTCTCTACCATGATTTGGAATAAGCCATCTTTTAACTTGGCGTGAGTTAGCACTTGCTTTAGGATAGTGGGCTCCAATTACTCAGTTTCGATATTCATTTTTCATTTTAGTTTATGTTAGCTCATAAGAGATTTCCTTCAGTTTTATAGTATTTTCTTCTCTCATTTATTTAGTTTGCTTTTTATTTGCTGGTAAGCTTAGCCCTCATAAAAAGGGCTAAGGACAGATCCCTTGATCCAGAGCGCAGACAGGAACTCTGATAACAGCCTTCCCCCACTATAAGAGGAATCATTTGGCCCCCATAACAGCCCGGATCACAATTGGCCTCATAAATGGCTGCCAGTGGCCTCCACAGAACAGACCCTTGTCTTTAAGGAACTATGCTAGAGCCATCATCCTATTTAAACTAGGGCAAAGAGGCAACCATTTGTCTTCTCCTTCAGAGCCAGCAATTTTTCCCTGTAATAAATGGCTTCATTCTGCAGCTGGAGTTACAGAGGTTAAATTTACAGCTAAGTACAATCCTTTACCCGTTACAGCACCTTCCAGAGGATTCTCTCCTTTATTAGCAAAAATATCACTTTGAGTCAGCAATAAAGGTGGGGATGTGCTCATACAAAATTACTAAGTTAAGGGTGAGAGTCTGATGAGGAAAAATATAAATTATTAAACCAAAAGTATTTTTATATTTTTCCTTCTAAATTAAAATAAAGTAATAAGAGGTTGAACAATGGTTTTTGGTTTCTCCATGCCCAGTTTCTTCCCAAGAATTAATCCTTGCTCCTTTTCTCTTCTTGTTCTACACCTGCCTATCCATGCTGACCCTTTCCACTATGGCTCTGGGTGCCGATGACCCCCATCCCTGTACCTCCAGCCCAGATTGTTCTTCCTTGAACCAAACGCCTATAAATCCAACTGTTCACTGGAGGTTTTCCCCCACAAGTCCCACAGATACCTCACAATTAACATTATCTTAAACTGATTTTACCAGATTTTTCTCAAAATCAGAAACTCTCCCCCACAACCATTCTTATTAGCAATATTACCATCTAACCAGCTGTGATGGTTAATTGTGTGTCAACTTCAATTGATGCCCAGATAGCTGGTAAACATAATTTCTGGAAGTCTTCGTGAGGGTGATTCTGGAAGAGATTAGCATGTGAATAGGTAGACTAAGTAAAGAAGATCGCCCTCACCAACGTGGGTGGGCATCATCCAATCAGTTGAGGGCTGCGTAGAACAAAAATGCAGAGAAAGGGAAAATTTGCTCTCTGTTGAGCTGGGACATCCATCTTCTCGTGCCCTAGACATCAGCACTACTAGTCCTCAGGACTTTGGATTCAAACTGAATTACACAACCAGGTTTCTTGGTTCTCCAGCTTGCAGTGGGCAGAGGATGGGACTTCTTAGCTGGCTCATGTGATTATGAAGGCCAAGAAGTACTATATATATGGAGAAATTCCATATATATATACATACATATCAGGGTTCTCCAAGGATATCCTATTGGTTCTGTTTCTCTGGAGAACCCTAATACACTGATAAATGGAACAACAACAAAAAACGTGGGAGTTACCCTATGCTTTTCCTCTCTTCCTTCACTCCACATCCAGACACCTGAACGGTCACAAAGAACTGTCAATTTTATTTCCTTAACATCTCCAACATCCTTCCCCTCCTGCCCCATGCCTACTACTCAATTCAGGCCCTCATCATCTTTTTACTGAAAAACTGTGCTCATATGTGTTATGGACCTAATGTGTGTGTCTCCCCAAAATTTATACATTGAAGCCCTAACTCCCAGTGTGACCTTATTTGGAGATGGGACCTCTAAGGAAGCAATTAAGGTTGAGTGAGGTCATAAGGGTGGGGTCCTGGTCTAACAGGTTTAATGTCCTTATAAGAAGAGACAGCAGAGACCTCTCGCTCTCTTTTTCTCCACACATGCACAGAGGAAAGGCCAAGTGAGGACACAGTGGGAAGGAGGCCGTCTGCAAGCCAGGAAGAGAATCTTCACCAGGAATGTCTTCCCTACTAGATCGTGTGCCTCATTTATCATTGCATTTCTAGTGCTTAGCACAGTGCCTGGCACACAACAGGCACTCAGTGTTTGTTTAATTGGAAGAATGACATGGGAAGGCTGGGGAAAATATCAAGACAGTATTTCGCCTCCTACTACATCAAAAATATATGACCTTATTTCATTTCTGTTGACTTTGTTCTTGCTAGAATGATCTCATCACTCCAATCTGTCAAGACTTTTTTTTTTGGCACTTAGATCTAATATGATGGATCCACCAATCACAAATTCTACACCTTCAACTAAACCATTGATTTAATAAAGGGATTAATATGTCCTGGTGAGAGCCTTGAGAAAGGACATTAAAAATCTTCCTCTACTTTGATATCAATTCATTATCTAATTACTTTCATATTTCACCTGCTTACTTATCCACCGAATTATACTGCCATCCAATCCATTATAACCTTTTTCTCTAAACCATATCTGCCTTAGGGGAATCTGGTCACAAGAATGTCCCACCCATTGTGTTATGCTTTAATCTGTAAGATTATTGCTTCTTCCCCCACCCCCTTCCTTACTGTTTCTGATATACACCAGTATTTAATCTGCATACACTTGGGATCTGACAAAATTTACTATAAATGTTTTAAGCATTTTAGATATACTTTGAAATTGAATTTGAGCTCAAATGGTATTATATTTCTATTATTTATACTACATGTGAAGTTGAGATTCAGAACACAGATTCTCAGTGACCCCTTGTAGTAGGTGCCTTGGTGTTAGGCCCTTGGCCTCTGCTGAAGGATATCAAAGACCCAGAGACATGAAAGCTATTTTTGTGTCTATTGTAGCAATGTCACCAAGGACATTTTCCCCATATCATACCATGTCGTCTTTATGGGAATCCACAGGAGAAATGTTTCTCAGGTTTTAGGTTCAGAAAAAGTGTTTCATTTATAGTTTGGCTTTAATCTTATAGGTAAATCTGGTAATTAAGCAGGTTCTCTCTTTGCTTTGTTCCTCAGAAATGTAAAGCCCAATTTGCTGGTCTTCCCTAGCACATACTCAAGGTGAGAAGGTGAATGCGTTTGTATGTGTATCCTGCTGTATTATCCCCACTATATTAATTTAGTTTTTCTACCCAACAAAGTCATTTCAAAAATTCAGTTTTATCTTTCGCATTTATGTAAAATATAGCACTTGAATCAGGGCATAAATAATTTTCTGTCTCTTTTTACAAATACGGAAATTGAATGCCCTGATAAGGTGATAAATTTAAGTAAAGGTGCTGTAAGACTGATTAACCCTAGCTTTTCAGACTATCCTTTTGCCTCTGCTAGCTATAATGCAAATATGACCTGGTTTAAAATTATGTTGATACAACATTTGTATTAAATTCTTTTTATATTCAAGGTATGACTCTATGATGCCAAAACATTTGGACAGGAAGTAAAATTTTCAGTTATCTTGCTGTTGGTCATACTTATTATCACTGCTTACTTCCAGAGAAATCAAACATTCATGTGATTGGTGGCTCTTTACCCAAAAGTTTTAGTGTCCTGCTTGTAACATGAAAGTTTGAATGTCATGTATCTAAAGAATGTTAACTCAGGGCCCAGGAGACACAGGTTCTACTTCTGTTTATACCAAGACTAGAGGAGGGCCTTAACCTCTTTGCATTTCCATTATTTCAAATCTGTAAAACAAAGGTAATGCTCCTGGGTTCTGCAGATCAATCAAGCTAATAGATATAAAAGCACTGTGAAAAATATGAAGTGCTATATGATTATTAGAGAATGGCTTTGAGTCAGAAAACATGTTATTATCACCTCTACATAATAATACTTTATATAAAAGCTTCTGACTTCTCTTAAGTAGAGCAGGTCACAGGAAGCATAAATATACATCCACATGCAAGTTCACAAGTTAAAAAAAGAAGCACAGTTCCTTAGCATTTTAGCCTTAGAAATAAGGAAGTGGGATGGTTTCCTAGAGAACCCCCAGATTCAACCAGCCAACATCTACTTTTTTGGGGAGGGGGATGTATCTCCATTGCGCTTTTTATTTATTTATTATTGTGATAAAATAGAGAAAACACAAAATTTACCATTTTAACCATTTTTAAATGTACAAAATTCAGTGGCATTAGATCCAGTCACATTGTTGTGCAACCATCACCGCTATCCATTTCCAGAACTTTTTTATCATCCCAACCAGAAACTCTGTACCTATTAAACAATAACTCCCCATTCAACTTCCACTTTTTTTTTTATGCTGAGGAAAATTCACCCTGAGCTAACATCTATTGCCAATCTTCCTCTTTTTTTGCTTGAGGAAGATTAGCCCTGAGTTAACATCTGTGCCAATCTTCCTCTGTTTTGTATGTGGGTCACCACCACAGCATGACTGACAAGTGGTGTAGGTCTGCGCCCAGGATCCGAACCTACGAACCCAGACCGCCAAAGTGGAGCGTGCCGAACTTAACCATTACACCACGGGGCCAGCCCTCAATTTCCACTTTTGAAGGTGGAAGTTCTCATTTTCCCTTCCTTGAAAAGTTGCTTTTTATCCAGGTAATGGTTTATTTTTGTCCTATGCTACTAATTTTTTTTTTAAATATCTCAACTTAAAAAAAATGTTTTTTGCTTGCTTTGATGTTTTGGACAGAAGTGAGAATGTAGCATTAGAATTCGATCCTTAGCTTGACCCATTAATATACTCCGCTAGTAAGCTAATCTCACGGCCTTGACCACCAGTACCCCAGGCAGACACTGACTTACTCTCACCCTACTGAGACTCTACTTTGACTTTGGTCCCGTCCACTCTGAAGTATAGACGACGTGGGTCACATAGAGGACAAAGTGAAAGGCTATGGGTAAATCATTACAAACCCACTTGAAACACAAGTTCATTTATGAAGGCTAATACATTAAATAGAGACAAATCGATTTCAGTCACAGTCTATTCCTTGAGAATCTGTACATTTACTCTTGGGTAGCATGTGCTAAAAGATAATAGGTACCTATTAAAGCTTTGTTGAAATAAATTCAGAATAAAATTCTTCTTTTGGACAGATTTTATAATAATATCTAAATGTATAAGAAAGCTAGGAACTACACTGGAAAAATGAGGAAAGAGAAGTGTTTGTTATGAGATTATTACGTGCCAGATAATTGTGCTGTCTTAATATTCATGATTTCATTTAATCCTTACATTAACCCGGAAAGGTAGGCATTATCAATCATGCCCACTTCTTAAAGAGGCTAAACAATTTGTTCAAGCTCACAGCATAGTAAGGGCAAAACTAGAATTCAAACCCAGGTATAGCTCACTTGAATTCCCATCTATTTTTCACTTATATACTGAGATCACTAAAACCATTCTAAAGTATAAATCAACAGGACACTAGTCAATCTTTTTCTTTTCTGTGAAATGGCTAGTTAAACTTTGAGCTCTAGACTGCAATCTGTGTGATGAAAAGTGTAGGAAAATTAGAGGAATGGATGGTGGACTAAAAAATTTCCAAGTGATCTGAGATACTCCAATCAAGTACCACTCATATATCCTGCTGAGCCTCTATCCCCATGCTTGACATATTTCAATGACCCCATTCTGGGAAATGATAACACTTATTAACAGCTAATTTTGTTCTACACCTTGTGTTGGTGTTTTTCAAGATTTATTTCAATATGGTTGATAAACAACTCACAGATTCTTGGGTGAAACAATCCTTGAGTCTATGGCATTTATAATGGAAGATTATGAACAGGACTTCCTGTTCATAATCCAGAACCTGATCTGTTCCGGAGTAATAACATTGTCCTAATTTAGATACACTGGCTTCAAAGAGAGGCTAGTAATAAAAAATAATATTAGCAGATAGAGTATAGCGTAGAATGTGGGGCATAAAGTATGTTAAGAAACAGATGAGTTTTGAGTTTTCAAAGCTTATATGTTTTAGAAAACCATTATTTAAAATATATATTAATCGAATAAACAGAAGAATGTATTAACTACCTATTGTCATTATTACATCTATTGAAAACATCTAGACTTACCTGAAAGTAGAAAATATAACACTGAACATAAAACTCTAGAAATTTATGGACTTAAAGACAGTGAATACATTTTGCTCACAAAGTTTTACACCAAAAGTTAGAATTAATCAGTATGCTTGTGGCTTCACATAAGACAAAAAATCTTCGTGCAATTTTTAAAAATGATATTTGTGTTTATAAGGAAATCCTTGTGGACATGCACTTAGGAGTGTGTCAACTATAACCTATCTTTTGTTGTATTTTCACCTGCAGAAACCAAAAAGAGAGACCAATCAGCTACAGCGCTTTTTGAAAAGATCTATGGTTGTGCCATGCTTGTTTTTCCTAAATCTTTTCTTCACAAATTTTTCTTTTAAATTGTAAATCTGGAATTCCTCCTTCTCAGAGGTGAAATGCCTTTGTTGCAATAAAATTGTAAGATTTGGGGGGCCAGCACCGTGGCGTAGTGGTTAAGTTCAGCATGCTCCACTTCGGCGGCCCGGATTTGCCGGCCTGGATTCTGGGCGTGTACCTACACCACTCGTGAGCCATGCTGTGGTGGCGACTCACATATAAAATAGAGGAAGCTTGGCACAGATGTTAGCTCAGGGCTAGTCTTCCTCAGGAAAGAAAAAATGTAAGATTTTAAACACATTCTTTTTTTCCATCCATTATAATCCATACGTCTGTGTCAGCATGGCATGGATTGGACCACATAGGACACCACAGTCCCTGCACCCTTTCACAGCTCAGTGGATTACACAATCACCATGCACAAGGCCCCATGGAAATCACTCTGCAGTAGATGCAATGGCAACCTGCTTTTCAAATAGATAATCTCAAAATTCCATCATATGGCAGACTGGGAGACTGAGCTGATGTGGACCTTCCTGTCCCATCACCATTACAAACAGAAATATTACACACACACACACACACACTTGAAAGAATAAAAGGGAAGCTTCAAAGTTCCAGAGAGAAAGAGAGAACTTCAAACAGAGCAGTAAAACATAACTTAAGGACAGAGAGACTCAGAGGAGCAGCAGACACCAATGAGATCCTGGTCCATGGGGCTTTTTTGTGCTACAACAGACATGATCTTTGCCATGCAATACTGTAGCTATAGCTGAGATCCTTGCATATAGCTGCCCATACTGCGAAAGAGGAGCCAGAAACAGTCTACCCTCCCACTAAGGGATACAGCAGAGAAGTTTTTCACCAGCCTACAGATCTGGTGCATACAAAAGTCTTGTGAGAAGCCAAAATGCCAAGACTGCACCATATATGGATAAAGAGTTCACATTTCTATTACCCGTTGTCTTAGTCATTTTGGGCTGCTATAATAAAAATAGTTGTTTGGATGGCTCAAACAACATTTATTTCTCCCAGTTCTGGAGGCTGGGAAGTCCAAGATCAAGTTCAGTGTCTGGTGTGGACCTGCTTTCTGGTTTATAGGTGGCCAACTTCTCTCTGTGCCTTCACATGGCAGAGAGAAAGAAAGCAAGCTCTCATGTCTCTTCTTATAAGGGCACTAATCCCATTCATGAGGGCTCTACCCTCATGATCTAATCATGTCCCAAAGGTCCTACCTCTGGAAACTATCATATTAGTGGTTAGGATTTCAACACATGAATTTGGAGGGGACACAAACATTCAGTTCCTTATGAGGCAGGAATTCCAAGCCAAGAAATTAACATAAAATGAGTATGAAATCAATGACAACCCTGGGACCCTGACATAAGCAATCCCAAGTACTCTTTAGGGATGCTCACAAACCACACACACTGGACTCCCACAGACAATATACTCCTTGCTGAACATGAGCTCACAAACAAAAATAGGCCATAAATTTAGCATGTCCAAAATAAAATGATAAAAGAAGAAACTGAATCCATAAAGAGCAAATAGAACAGTGAGAAAAAATAGGCAGATTTGAAAAATAATCATACAGAACTTTTAAAAACAAAAAATTATGGTTGGATGCCTTAGTTTGAATTCTCCCAGAAGCAGACTCTCAGATAAGAATGCAAAAGCTAGTAGTTTGTTAGAGAAGTACATGGAATGTCAGGAAAGGAGAAAAGTGATATGGGGAGGAAAAGGCAGCCAATAAAGGACGTGCTATTAAGCCAGCTTCCATAGCGGGCTACTCAAGCCCAATCACATGGAAAACCACTAAAAGGTGGTGCAAAACACAAGTCTGAGAATTATCCCACCTAGAGGACAAGAAAGTTGGGTATTTATACCGCAACTCGTGAGAGGCATTCTACAAAAAAACCATGCCATACTGGCAGTTGGAAGTCAGCCAAAAAATATTGAAAGGTCCCAGGGAGATGGGTGGGCCACCGACACTACATTGAATTAAGAAGCAGACTGGAACACAGCTAAAGGTAGACATCATAAGCTGGAAGAAAGACCAAAGGAAATATCCTAGAATGAAACAGGAAGATAGAGATCAAATATATGAAAGAGAAGTTAATTAGAGGCTAGAATGAGAAGGACAGTTATACATTAAATAACTTTCAGGAAGAAATTATAGGAGAAAATGAGAGAGGCAATTTATATATATAAATTATACATTTATAAATTTATAAATATATTTTATATGTATTTATATAAACAAATGCTTATAAGTTCCTGAGAATTAGTTTTGATGAAAGACATGAATCAACAGATTGTAGAATCAAGGTCTCAAGATAAATAAAAATAAGTCCAGACACAACATAATGAAACTAGAAAAACCAAAAGAAAAGTATTAAAGCACCTGGAGAGAATGATAGACATATACACATATGTACACAAAAAGGAATGACAATAAGAGGAATAGCAAACTTCTCACTAGCAAAAATATAGGCAAAAAGATAATATAATAATATCAAAGGTCTCAGGGAAAATAACATAGAATTCTATACTCAGTGTAACTACCATTCAAGAATGAGAGCAACATAAAGACATTTCAAATGTATGAAGACCTTGACAGTTTGCCATTCACCAACTTTCAGTAAGAAGGAAATGTTACTTGATGGAAGGAGCAGGATTCAAACAGCAAGAGTAAGCAAAGCAATTGCTATGCATTGAGAAATGTAAATAAGCAGACTTTAAGTACAATATGAATGTTAAAGGTAAGGGTAGGACTCACACTCTCTGATTTTAAGACTTATTCTAAAGTTATGGTAATCAAGACAGTGTGGGATTAATGTGAAAACAGACAACTAGATCAATGGAACAAAATTAAAAATGCAGAGAAAGACCCACACTTATAGAGTCATTTGATTTTCGACCAACACATCAAAACAATTAAATAGGGAAAGAAAAGTCTTTGCCACAAATGGTACCAGAACAATTGGTTACCTCTGTAAAAAAAAAATGAAGAGAAATTAATGCAATGGAAAACAAAAACATTACAGAGATGATCAACATAGAAAAATCTCAACTAGACTGACACTGAAAAAAAGAGAGAAGACAAGAGGTTTATACGTATCTACATGTGTCTTATGTTTATCATGAGAAAATATTAGGAACAATTTTATGCCAATGAATTTGAAAATATAAAATTGAAAATCATTTAAAAACATAAAATGCCAAAATTGGATCAAGAAGAAAGTAAAAATCTGAATTTGCCTGTATCATTTAAATTAAATCAGTAAACATAATTCTATCCACAAAAAAGGCATCAGAGACAAATGACTTTATAGTGAGTTTTTACTAAATGAAAAAAAAAAAAAAGATAAGCTCCATCTTTCATAAACTGTTCCAGAATTGGAAAAAGTGAGCAAGTTCCCCACTTCATTTTATAAAACTTGTATTGCTTGAATACCAAAATTGACAAAGGACAATGTACAAAAGGAAAGCTATAGTTTAATCTCATTTATTATCATAGACTCAAAAACCCTAATGAAATATTAGAAGACTCAATTTACCACTGTATTTTAAAAAGTGATACATCATGAACAGATATGATGTACCCCAATGATACATGAGTCATTTAGTATTAGAAAAATCTATTAAAGTTATTTAACAGAATAATAAGTTAATGGGAATAATTATCAGTTCCTCTTAATAATTTCAGGAAAACAATTACTAAAATTCTAGATCTCATGATAAACAATTTAGCACATTAGGAATGGATTGGCCCTTCCTTAATATAATAAAGGATACCTTAAAAAAACAAAAACTACTGTTAACATCATACATAATGGTGAAATGTCAAAAGCTTTTTCTCGATTATCAGAAAAAAAGATGAGATGCTGATTTCACAGTTTCTTTTCAACGTTGTACTAGAAATCCTACATCAAACAATGAAAAATGAATAAATCAGAGGGCATGGAATTTGATCTTGGCATCTACTCCTGTTAATACAAGAGGATGAATGGCTGTCGGGAAGGAACTGTGTTTAGGAAAATCTCTTGCTAAACTACTAGTGGGTTGATGAGGGCTGGGGTCAACAGGCCCCCAGGCAATGGAAAAAGGTAGCTTAACACTTCCGTGTTTGAAATAAAGACTACTTGGGTCTGAGAAAATGAGACTGAACACAAAGGGAAGAGGAAGGGCCAGCAATATTGCTTGAGGCCAAAGCCCATATCTAGAAAGGGTCAAAGGATCTTTGGACCAGGTGTTCTTAACATTCCATTCTAAGATATTTGCAATTTCTTGATTAAGTCTCTCTGCTGTCACAAAATGTTCAGTAAAGACTTCTATACATGGTAATGCCTGGGAGTGATTTTCTTTTTTTAATAGAACTTAAAAAAAAAAAAAAAAGAATGAATTCCCTATCTGGCTCAACATGATGCAGACCAGGGAAAACATAAGAATGGAGAGTTTCAAATGTAAAATAACTCAGCAGAAAAAGGAGCCCAGAACCAGATCATGATAACCTATGTCCTCTGAGAAGTCAAAAATTTGATGCATTATATAGCAAGGGACATGGAATAGGGGTTCCAGCAATTTTGTGGAGATATTAAGGGTCAAGAAAACCATGGTGCTGTAGCAGCAGAAGACTCTAGAAAAAAATTTGTAAAGTGAATATGAAAAACATTTACAATCTGATTGCTAATGGTTGCAAGGTTGATTACTTATATACTCCGTTGCTAGGCTACAGGGATGCCACAAAAAGGAAAAGTTCTGAAGTGGGTAAAAGGTTTCACTGGAAACACTAGAATTCATTTATAAAGTTCTTACTTTCTCTTATGTCTTTGAAATATCTCATCTGAGTGGAAAACTGTCTAGAGAATATGAAATATGAAAAAAGAAAACAATTTCTTCTGGGACTTCTAATTTCCCAGTGACTAAATATTTTATACTAGAATACCTGTGCAGTCAAACTAATGTCAAGTGTATAAATTAGTTATCTTAAAAAGTGAATCCCACAGTAATTGTTTAGCTTGAACATGGAATAACTGAAGGATATTAATGTGAATTACAAATAGTTCTCATTACGGTCAGAAGGGACTATTATTATTTTGTTGCTATTTTTATCATTCAAATCTCATAATTCTAGAAAATTAGATTGTAACAGTAGAAGCATCAACTTTAGTCAAATCAACTTTGGTAATATAAATATTCTGGAGTTACAGCAAGTATTTAACTGAACTGCTTTCTAAATTATTGCCAAAATGTGGGGGATTTCTAGTTCCATGAGATGTGTTCCTGTTATTTGTGAAATCTGATCACTTACTAATATAACTACCATGTACTTTTCTATTTATATGTTGCTTAATTTCTCCGCCAAGGTTGGATTGTATTTTGTTTTGTTGTGGGTTTTTTTTTTTATTTTTGTAACAAACGGTATTGCTACATCAATAAGCCCATTGCTTTTTATCATATTTTTTATAATATATAACAGAATGTTTAGTCCATTAGCCAAGACTTCTTGGTATGTTGTTGCAGCTCTATTCCAGAACATTCCTAATACAGCTGGAAAAGAATTTCTTCCACTAACGGCAGCTAGTAGAAGTTATCTCATTCCTCCTATCACAGGTAAACCACTAATTTAGTCACAGTTTCTATACTAAAGCTCTTTCCAATAAAAATGGACATTCCATGCAGCATGGACTCACATGTAATAAATACCTTATGATGTCCAATAAAAATGGACATTCCATGCAGCATGGACTCACATGTAATAAATACCTTATGATGATCAGAGAATAACTTTTTATATAAATGTCTTACATTCATTATTGTTGTTTTTTAGATGAGCAAGCAGTCAGCACTTTTTTCTAGTGTAAATATTTCAGAAATTTGTTTTCTTTGTCATCTCTTCTGCACTAAGTAAACTGAGTAGCATATTAAGGACTTCTGAAACACCAATCACAAATAAAGGATGATTATCTTGATGTTGCAATATGCTCCTGACTCCAAGTCAGTGTTCATAATGGATGAAAAATTCAAATATCCATTCAAATTGCAATAAATTCATCATTGCCACCAAAACCATAATATTTTCCTACTGCCCTACACTTTATCATGGAGTATATCATCTTATAGTTCCAATTCTCCTGCACCCTAATTCCCCTTCAGTTCACTGATTCCTCCCCCACCACCTTACAAGATAGGCCAGGAATGATATCTCTTCCTGACCAGCAGTTACACAGAAAATACTGAAAAGCTAAAGAGTTAATGGACTTCCCACAAGAATGTGTGACAAGTTAAACACATTTGGGAAAACAAAACAAAGGAATGTACCTAGAGGAACACAGGTTTAAAGTGAGTTTAGGCAAGGACTTTGCTTCCGGGTCTTTCCAAATCCCATTCCCCGGCACTTTTGCTTGGATGCCCTTACGTTGACACTGCAGTTTCACTCCTTATCTAAGACCAGTAATCATGGTGTCATACAATCCACTTCACGTCTGCCTTCCTCCTTAGTGGAGCAGGCAAACAACGGCATTGCTCCCGGAACTGGGACAGACAGCCCTTTCAAAATAACTAGATGAATCATGCCTTCTTCATATCCTGAACAAATCTAGGTCCACTTCCAACAGTCTACCAACAACAACCAGAAAATACATACAGAACTAGCTCTATCATGAGCCCTCTGGTTAACTGTTTCAACTTCAGAGGACAAGTTCAATTCCATGCCAATGAAATAGACACAATTGAAAAAAACCACACACTTAACTCTCTAGCTCTGTAGCCTTTACCTTCTCAAAATTTTTAGAAGACCTCAGAAATATGCAAAACTAGGAAGAATAATGGATTATTTAAGGTTCTTTCTTTTTCTTAAGATCTAAGCTCTTTCACCTTTACTTGGATAGAAGTAAAATATTGAAAAAGTAATCCTACCCTTGATTTTCCAATGGCTATTCCTTTTCTCAGTTTGGGGATTCATACAATAGAAAACTAAAACGTATGTAAAAGGAAAAATAATACTGAATACCAGTATAATTACTGTGATTGTATATTAAATCTATCCCTGATTTTCCTGGCAAAAAATCCCCTGAGGTATATAACAGGATGTGTTATGTAACCCTCATTGTCTGATTGAAGGAATAAAAGGAAGCATATTGATTCTTATGAAGAAAATATTTTCCTGGTACTAAATTCCACAGGAAAATTTTTACAGATCCATCTTCAAAGAGATTTTCAACTATATGTTGAAGATAGGACGATATCTTCAACAGTCATTGGATAATTTCTTGGTAAGCTTTTATAGCCCTCATTTTTTTTTAACAACTTGATGAGAAAAAACACTTTTACAAAATAATACATTTATACTTAATTCATAAGGGAGGGCTTGAACGAAGGCAATAGGAATGGAGAGGAAAGAATGAATAGGAATTAGAAGTAACTATCTGGAAGTAAGAATTTGAGAAAGGAGACGTCGCAATTACTCTGCCTCTTGTTCTATCCTTAAATCCTGACCTTTCTCCAGTCTGTACCCTTTCTCTAAACCAGTGTTACTCAAAGTGTGGTCCCTGGACCAACTGCCGGTCTGTGAACAGTTACCACTATGCAATGAAGTCAATTCTGAAACCGGGAGTAAATCTTCAAAACTTTAGCAATTTGACAGAATTATTTTATGAATGTTGAATCTAATAATTTAAAATTTAAGCTTGTCCTTTTAATGTCTTTGATTTTTTTACTTTTACTTTTCTAGTCATTAATTGTTATTGTATTTTATAAAAGTAGCATCCTGGGGCCGGCCCCGTGGCTTAGCGGTTAAGTGCGTGCTCTCCGCTGCCGGCGGCCCGGGTTCGGATCCCGGGTGTGCACCGAGGCACCACTCCTCCAGCCATGCTGAGGCCGCATCCCACATACAGCAACTAGAAGGATGTGCAGCTATGACAGACAACTATGTACTGGGGCTTTGGGGGAAAAATAAATAAATAAAATCTTTAAAAGTAGCATCCTGCAATGGATTGAAAATTTATTTTATTATTTATTTACTTATTTATTTATTTTTTATTTTTTGTTTATTGCAGTAACATTGGTTTATAACATTGTATAAATTTCAGGTGTACATCATTATACTTCTATTTCTGCATAGATTACATCATGTTCACCACCCAAATACTAATTACAACCCATCACCACACACATGTGCCAAATTACCCCTTTCGCCCTCCTTCCCCTCTGGTAACCTCCAATCCAATCTCTGTCTCTATGTGTTTGCTTGTTGTTGTTATTATCTACTACTTAATGAGTCAGATCATTCGGTATTTGACCTTCTCCCTCTGACTTATTTCACTTTGCATAATACCCTCAATGTCCATCCATGTTGTCACAAATTGCTGGATTTCATCGTTTCTTATGGCTGAGTAGTATTAATGGATTGAAAATTTAAAAAACAAAAAAAAATTGTCCCTCACCGCAGAGAAATACTACTTTAGACCTCTGTTTCTCAGACTTCAGTGGCCATATACCATCCTCATGATTCTGCCATATCTATACACTAATTTTACTTATTCAATAATTTTCTTTAAAGAAAATCACCTTTTAAAACAAATTTATTTTTAAATGATACTATATCATCACCATAAGCACTGTATCACTTTTGTGAACAGAAAATAACTATAAAGCAAATACTATGAAAACAAAGGAATACTACTCAATTAAAAAAATAATAAAATAACAATATTCAAGTAATGACAAATCTATTGGTTTGCACAAGTGAAAACCTGAAAATAAGAAAAATACTGTTTTTTTTCATTTTTTAAAAATAATTTTATGGAGGTCATATTGGCTTATAACATTGTGTAAATTTCAAGTGTACGTTATTATATATCAGTTTCTGTATAGATTGCATCATGTTCACCACCAATAGTCTAGTTTTTATCCATCACCATACATATGTGCCCCTTTACCCCTTTCACCCTCCTTCCACCCTTCTCCTCTGGTAGCCACTAATCTGTTCTCCTTATCCATGTGTTTGTTTATCTTCCACATATGAGTGAAATCATATGGTGTTTGTCTTTCTCTGTCTGGCTTATTTCCGTTAACATAATACCCTCAAGGTCCATCCATGTTGTTGCAAATGGGATGATTTTGGCTTTCTTTATGGCTGAGTAGTTTTCCATTGTATATATATACCACATCTTCTTTATCCAGTCATCCATTGATGGGCACTTGGGTTGCTTTCACGTCTTGGCTATGGTGCATAATGCTGCAATGAACATACAGGTGAGTAAATCTCTTTGAATTGTGATTTCATATTCTTTGGATAAATACCCAGTAGTGGGATAGCTGGGCCATATGGTATTTCTATTTTGAATTTTTTGAGAAATCTCCATACTGTTTTCCATAGTGGTTGCACCAGTTTGCACTCCCACCAGCAGTGTATGAGGGTTCCCTTTTCTCCATATCCTCTCCAACATTTGTTATTTCTTGTCTTGTTCATTATAGCCATTCTGATGGGTGTAAGGTGATATCTCATTGTAGTTTTGATTTACATTTCCCTAATAATCAGTGATGTTAAACATCTTCTCATGTGTCTGTTGGCCTTCTGTATATCTTCTTTGGAAAAATGTCTTTTCATATCCTCTGCTCATTTTTTGATCACATTGTTTTTTTTTTGTCATTGAGTTGTATGAGTTCTTTACCTATTTTTGGAAATTAACCCCTTGTTGGATACATGATTTGCAAATATTTTCCCCCAGTTGGTGGGTTGTCTTTTCATTTTGTTCTTGGTTTCCTTTGCCTTGCAGAAGCTTTTTAGTCTGATGCAGTCTCATTTGTTTACTTTTTCTTTTGTTTCCCTTGCCTGAGTAGACATGGTATTCAGAAAGGTATTGCTAAGACTGATGTCAAAGAGCATACTATCTATATTTTCTTCTAGGATTTTTATGGTTTCAGGTCTTAGAGTCAAGTCTTTAATCCCTTCTGTGTTAATTTGTGTGTGTGGGGTGTAAGATAATGGTCTACTTTCATTCTTTTGCATGTGGCTGTCCAGTTTTCCCAACACCGTTTATTGAAGAGACTTTACTTTCTCCATTGTATGTTCTTGGCCCTGTTGTCAAAGATTAGCTGTCTGGAGATGTGTGGTTTTATTTCTGGGCTTTCAATTCTGTTCTGTTCTGTGTGTCAGTTTTTCTGCCAGTACCATGCTGTTTTGATTACCATAGCTTTGTAGTATGTTTTGAAGTCAGGGATTGTGATACCTCCAGCTCTGTTCTTTTTTGTCAGGATTGCTTTGGCTATTCGGGGTCTTTTGTTCCATATAAATTTTAGGATTCTTTGTTCTATTTCCATGAAGAATGTCATTGGGATTCCGACTGGGATTGCATTGAATCTATAGATTGCTTTAGGAAGTATGGACATTTTGACTATGTTAATTCTTCCAATCCATGAGCACAGAATATCTTTCCATTTCCTTGTGTCTTTTTTGATCTCTTTCAATAATGTCTTATAGTTGTCAGTGTATAGGTCTTGCATCTCCTTGTTTAAACTCATTCCTAGGTATTTTATTCTTTTTGTTGCAATTGTAAATGGAATTCTATTCTTGACTTCTCTTTCTCTAGTTCATTATTAGTGTATAGGAATGCAACTGATTTTTGTAAGTTGATTTTGTACCCTGCAACTTTGCTTTAGTTGTTGATTATCTCTAATAGTTTTCTTTAGGGTTTTCTATATATAGAATCATGTCATCTGCAAACAGTGAGAGTTTTACTTCTTCCTTTCCAATTTGGATCCCTTTTATTTGTTTTTCTTGCCTAAATGCTCTGACTAAAACTTCCAGTACTATGTTGAATAGGAGTGGCAAGAGTGGGCATCCTTATCTTGTTCCTATTCTCAGAGGAATGGCTTTCAGTTTTTCACCATTAAGTATGATGTTGGCTGTGGGTTTGTCATACGTGGCCTTTATTATGTTGAGGTACTTTCCTTCTATACCCATTTTATTGAGAGTTTTTATCATAAATGGATGCTGTATCTTGTCAAATGCTTTCTCTGCATCTATTGAGATGACCATGTGATTCTTATTCCTCATTTTGTTAATGTGGTATATCACATTGATTGATTTGCGGATGTTGAAGCATCCCTGCATCCCTGGAATAAATCCCACTTGATCATGGCTTATGATCCTTTTAATGTATTGCCATATTCAATTTGCTAATATTTTGTTGAGGATTTTTGCATCTATATTTATCAGCAATATTGGCCTGTTATTTTCCTGTTTTGTGTTGCCCTTGTCTGGTTTTGGTATCAGGGTAATGTTGGCCTTATAGAATGAGTTAGGAAGCATCCTGTCCTCTTCAATATTTCAGAATAGTTTGAGAAGGATAGAGATTAAATCTTCTTTGAATGTTGTGTAGAATTCACCAAAGAAGCCATCTGGTCCTGGACTTTTGTTTATTGGGAGGTTTTTGATTATGTTGAATCAAGATCTGAATGAAGAGAAGTAATTAGCTTTATGAAGACTGGGAAGGAGCATTCTAGGCATAAGAAACAACTATGGGAAAGCCCTTAAGTTTGGAACAAACTTGGCATGTTCAGGGAAAACAAAGAATGTATGGCTAGATTCTACTGAGCAATGGGGTACATTATACTCAGTATCCCATAAGGCCTATGTTGAGAAGTTGGGAAGTTTTTCTCTGCAATGGAAAACATTTGAAGGGTTTTGTCTAGAAGTCCAATGCACTATCCATTGCACCACAGAGCCAGGTTGAAGGGTTTTAATTAGGGAAGCGACATAATCTGATTTCATTTCAAAAATATCCCTCTGGGTGTTGTGTGAAGAATGATGTATAAAGGCCAAAGAGGGAAAAGACACAAAGTTAAAAGCTTGTATATTGGCCCAGCAAGAAGTGATTGTGGCCTGGACCAGAGTGGTAGTAGAGAGAAGTGGATGGATTTGAGGACAGAGTAGACTGGACTTGCTGTGTGGGGGGAAGAGTCAGGGTGAGGGGGAAGCAGAGAAGACTTCTTGGTTTTGGTATGAGCAAGTTTTCTCTGGTTTCACGGCTAGTAAGTGGCGGAGCTAAATTTAAGCCCAAGGTCTGGTTCCAGAGCTGCTCTTCATCTCATTCTTTTTTTTGGTGGCTGCTGAATTGAAACCCAGCACTGCAGCTCCCCATCTTCCCCAACCACTTAATCTGAAACTCTCGCCATTGGGCCTTGGTATAGCCTGGGCCTTCCTCAAGGCCCTTCCTGGGCCTTCCCTGGACCTTAGACTGCTCAGGATTTAGATTCTCAGAGCAACCAGAGAAGAGGGTCTGGAGCTGTGAGGATATACAAAGGGGCCGCCACTGAAGGCCTGGTGTCACACAGGGAAACCTCTACCTTCTCCTGTCCCCATTCTTATTTTCCTAAAATTCTCACCCTGCAACCCCCCACTCCTTCCCCTCTCCTTTGGTCTCCCCGGGCAGCTACCCCCACCTCTGTGTGGGCCCATGTACCATATACTGTAAAGTCATCTTATCATCTCAGGGGCTACCGGGACACACTTACCACTTTGGAAAACACTTCACTAAGCAATTCTTTCCACCTGATGTGAAAGAAACAAAGGAGAAGCAGCAGAAGGTGGTATTAGAGAAGTCAGAGGAGCAGAGAGCTTCAAAAACAAGAGAATAGCTTCTGATGTCAACCACGACAGAGAGATCCAGTGGTAAGAGAACTGAAAGAGGTCATCAGATTTGGCTAATGGGAGAAAAGCTTCGGAAGGGTAGACGGGCAAAATTGTATTCCAGTGGATTGAGAGGTTAAAGAAAAGCAAAGAACAGGGACATGACTATAAATTAGACTTTCAGGCAATCTGAGAGACAGTGACTGAAGAAAAGGAGGTAGATCTGCAGCTTAAGGGGAAAGTAGGACCAAGAAGAATAATTTTAATATAGGGCATATATGAAAGCACTTTTAAAGTGTTATGCAAATATAAGGGTTATTCATATTTGACCTTTTCATATGCTGCCTTTCACTTATTTCTTTTTATCTCAATGCCCTATTTACCTAAGCAAATTCTAAGTGAAATAATAAATCATGTTTAATACTTCTTGGTATCACCAACATAATGTCCTACACAGAGAGATCAGTGAAAACCTGACTACTAAAATATAAAATCAAAATATATGGAAGTGTCTAAGACACTGTTACGCATATATACACCCGTCCCAATTAATTTGTTTACTATGCAGTGTATTATTTGAGAATAGATACTAAGTCCTGTGTGTCTTGGTATTTGTTGTAATACTTAACCAAGGGCCTTGAACATAGTAGGCACTCAATTAACATTTGCTGATAGATTTCAATTACTTATATGAATTATCCTCCAGTTCTCACTTCAAATGGCAAATTGTCTTTTGGCAATAACCAAAATTACAATGTAATTACATTAAATTGCATTCAAATATGTGGATTGTTTCACCTCTTTCCCAATGAAATCCAGATGTGCTACTTCACCAATTAAACCACCCCTTTATCAAAGTTCCATTAATCTCCTGGAGGTATCACTGTACTCATTAACTAAATGTCAGGTAGGCACAGAAGCTACTCCGGATTTCACTTAATAAACCAGAGCAATTTAAAGTAATTACTCATACCTTGTGAAAAGAAGCCAATATGTAGCCAGTTTAACCTGTTAGAGATCTGTGGGTCAAAGAACCCATAAAATGAGGGGTATTGGGAATAGGAGCCTTAGTCCCTTTGCCAAGACTTTCAAATCAGCAATTATTTACCCTAAAAAAGGACAGAGCTGACTTGTGGAAAACTTAAAAAAGCCATTTCAAATGTTTGCAGAATACTTAAAAAATGTTAAATTGCCCAATTTACTGCCTAGATTTAGCTTATTATCTGAAAAGTTATTTTAGTAACCATCTGAATTATAGTGTCCCTTTTAATCCACCTTAATATAGTGTCCCTTTCTCACCTTAATGTGATTTACTTTCCAGAATCATGAGCAGTGCTTTACGCCATTTGCAATAGCAAGGAAATAAATTATAAAATGTATGACTTGCCACATAGCAATTTTCAATATACAGATTATCCTTTGGACTTATTTTAACTCTTCACACTTATACATTATTTAGTATACTTAAAAATACTTTCAAGAAAGGAATGAAATGAGGCCACTTTTGTTAATGTACTAGTCAATATAATAGACTAGTTATTAGAATAGATAATCAGGAAAATTGTAGATGCTTCTATATTATTACACAAAAAATAATTTATATAATATTAATTACTATAAAATGAGTTTATTCCACAACTTATAGAGTGACCATAATTAAATAACTGAACAACTAGACCCAATTTTTAGATATTTAGACTCTATAAATCATATTATCTGAAGGCCAAATGATCTGTTTCCCTCCTCTGAAAATGACCTCATCTATTAACCTGTTAGGTTAATAAACTACTCAAAGAAGGGAAAGATAACCAATATTTACTGAACACTTACTATATCCAGACATTTTTTATCTAAGTCTCTTAAACCTTCACAACACACTTCTAAGGTGAATATAATCCTCATTTTTTTTTTTTTTTTTTTATAATCCTCATTTTTAGATGAGGAAAATGAGTTTCCAAAGTATAAGTAACTCACCCAAGAGCAAACAACTAGAGGAGCCTTGGCTGGTGTTTAAAGAAAGACAACTTTGTTTGCGATCAATGCCCAGGTCATTTCTCCTCAACAAAGAGTCTTCAATTAAACAAACAAAACAAAGCAAAATAATGTTTCTATTATAATCAAAATATCCATATTCCCTACAAAAATATGACCTCAAATAGTCATTTGCAAGTATCTAATTTTTTCCTTTTTCTCAAAAAAGTTACTAAATTTATTTACTATCTTAACTAGTTGCCTCATTTATGCTGCATTCAGTGAGCATATATTAAGAAATGCATATAAAAGAACACTAAAATATTTTAGTGTTGTTGGCGTGCACACTACACAGGTTGGGAGTAAAGGAGGAAGGAGGAATGGTAATAAATGGCACCCAGAAGTTAAATCAGGACCAGTTCCCAAGCGTACTTGTAAGCCATGCTTCAGCATCTGAACCCTCCTGACGGTGATGCAGAGGCATTAAAGGATTTCAACCAGGGGAGTGAAATGATTGGATTTATATTTTAAATAGATCATGCTGGGGGCAGTGTGATGAACGGTCTGAAGCGGGCACCAGTCTAGATAGGAGAACAGTTAAAATGCTGCCACAGTATCCAAGGCTAGAAAATGACAAGGTCCTTCTCTACAGTAGTGGCAGCACGAATGGAGCTGAAAGGTAAATTCCAGAGACCTTGAGAAGGTAGAGTGGAGAAGACTTAGTAAATCACTGGATAGCAGGGTGAAAGAAAGCTGAAGAAGGAATTAAAATTGTTCCCTTTAATGACCTGCACCAGTGACTTGACAGTAGTGTCATTCATCAAAAAGAGTGACCCTTAGAGAAACAGCAGTCTTGAGGGGGAGCCCAGGAGTTCATGTTTAAATACCTGAGTTTGAAATCGATGTGAGACATCCACAATGGAGCTGTTTAGTAGGTCTGGAGTGCAGGAGAGAAGCTAGGGCCCTTAAACACAGATTCCAGGAGCCAATAGTTTTGTATATCCTTTTTAAAGCCATAGAAGTGAATGAGAGCATGTTAGTTGGATGCTCTTACTCACCAGAGAAGGTGAGGGGAAGTGAAAGAGAGAGCCACAGACTATCAATATTTAAGGCGTGGTCAGCAGCAGAAGAGCCCAAGACACGCAAACATGGAGCAACAGAAACCTAGGAGAGGGCCGGCCTGGTGGCTTAGCGGTTAAGTGCACGCGCTCCACTGCTGGCAGCCCGGGTTTGGATCCCGGGCGCGCACTGACGCACCGCTTCTCTGACCACGCTGAGGCCGGGTCCCACATACACCAACTAGAAGGATGTGCAGCTATAACATACAACTATCTACTGGGGCTTTGGGGGGAATAAATAAGTAAATAAAATTAAAAAAAAAAAAAAAAGAAAGAAACCTAGGAGAATCTGGTGTCATAGAAGCCAAAGGAGGAGAGCTTCAAGAAGGAGGACGTGATCAGCAGTGTCCAGTACTCCAGGGAGGGCCGTTCGGATCAAGATCGAACGGCACACAATGGATTTAGCAACAAAGACAACATTGACTAACAAGGTGAGAGCCGGGTCAGTGGAGTGTGGGAATGGAAGCCAGACCAAAGTTCTCATCTGATAGAATTTCCTGAATGAAACAAAGAAATCATCTATGACTCTTTTTGCTAAAGGCTTTGTGCCAATTATAAAGTTTAAACTTTTTTCAAGCACTCTCATTTAGGTGGCAATTAAATAAGCAAAGTCCTTGTCCATTCTCTTTCCTTAATTACAGCTTTCACAATCTATTCACTTTCATGTACCAACAAACTCATCTGTAAAATGGGTTTGCTGCAGCATCAGGTTGAAGCTGGGGTTACATGCAAAAGTTATTGTTAACTCAAACCAGTTAATACAGGGAATATAGGGAATACATTTAGAAGAAACTTCTTAGAACACGATTCCAATTCTGATAATTTGTAGACACAGCACAGGGGCTCATTTAAAGCTAAATCCTGAAATGTTGTGTCGTCTTCCGTATGTACATTTGTCGTAGAAGACTATTTTAAGAGAGTTAACTGTTTTGTAAATATTGGTGCTGGAGGTTAGAATTAACCTCTAATGTAGAGTTAATCATGTTCTATTAGGTTCTTACTGGTAGAGTTTTCTTTCAGAGAATGTGATTTGTCAACACACATGCTTAAATCAGGGTAATAATGATCCTCACCTCCTGTATTGTTTCAAAGATTTCTTCTTCTTTCTCAGTTTACTTACGTAATTTTTTAAATAATGATGGCAAGTAGAATTAACTTGGCTTGTTTTAATAGTGTTCCCTGACACTACTTAAATTGTAGCTTATGTTTGTCAATTTCAATAATATTGTAAATACATGTATATAAGACATAAAAAATATATGTGTGTGTATGTGCCAGGTGTTTTTAGGAAAATTTTTCCTCCCTGGAGAGGGAGAGAGAACAGAAAGAAAGAGGACAGACAAGAGGAGAAACTCTCTCTCCTCTCTTCCAGCTTCCAGGTGTTGTTCAGTGAGGGTGAGATGCCTGGAGCTGCTCAACCCATTAATTTGGTCCAGGGATGGCAGAGCAGTAGGAAGGAAAGAGCCTGGGTCCCTGATGACACTACGGAGCTGTTCAATCAACTGGGAACTGCTCACTTGACATCGTGTTGGATGAGATAGTGACCCTAATAATTAAACCCATTTTTAAATAGGGTATTTGTTTCCTTTCAATCAAGAGAACTAATTTTACACACACACACAGTGAATTACACACTACAAGACTATATATTTGGTTCTTAAAGAGTAAGAATTTCAGAGCCAGCCCTGACGGCCTAGTGGTTAAAGTTCCATGCTTTCCACATTGGCTACCCAGATTCATTTCCTGGTGGCAGAACCAGACCATCTGTCCGTCAGTTGCCATGCTGTGGCAGTGGCTCACACAGAACTAGAAGGACTTACAACTAGATATACAACCATGCTTGGGGCTTCGGGGAGAAGGAAAAAAAAGGTGGAGGAAGATGGGCAACAGAGGTTAGCTCAGGGCGAATCCCTCTCTGCAAATAAAAAAAGAGTAAGAATTTAATTCATAACAATAAACAAAGGAGGTTTTAGTCACACCATTTAGATGCATCATTTAGTCAAAATTGATCTCTCTTGAAAGTCTGGCAAAGGCTACTCTGTTCCAGTATAAAAGTAGCAAAAGTTACTTTGATGAAAAATTAGGGTTGAAAACAGTCTTCATTTAAAAAAAATTAGCAGGAACAATCAAGTTAGGATTCTCAAAAATAAACATGATTTTTGGCCACAGTGCAATTAAGTTATGGTATTTTTAACAGAATTAGTTATAGCTAATAATAAAAGACTCATCAAGTTTTAAAGTTTTGTGTCCATAGAATTTTAAAAGAAGAAAAAAAATTGAAAAAAATGTACTTTGAAATCTTTCAATTAAATCAATACAACTATGCGTGATTTTTGATCCACCATTATAAACTGTAATACCCTAAGAGGAATATGTTATATTAACTCTAGTAAGGAGGAGAATATAGAATTGATTTAAGAATACTTTTTTCCTTTGTTTAGAGATTTTAATTAATTTTGAAATAGGGGTATTTCCCTTCTACACTGGAATTTGAATAAAATAGAATTTCCCTTCTAAAGTGGAATCTGGATGCTCTTTCTGGACTTAATTTTTGTCAGGAAAATAATTCTTTAGTACAGTACGGTGGAAATGACAAGAAACTTGGGGAGCAGGTGGGAAGGAGACCCACAGAATCATAATTATCTCACAGAGAAAGGAAAAACTAAGTAGCGTCCAACATACTCTTTTAGAGTTTAGGAAAGCGGATTTCAAAATATTCACAGATGAGTACAACTGAAAATGAGAAAGAGTGCAAGAGAAGAGAGGACTCTCAAAATTGGAATCATTTGTGAATGTATTATTAGAACTTGCACGAGGACGGAAAGGTGAAGATGGCCGCAAGCAGGCTGCCTGCAAAGCTTTGTGTGTGCTCAGATTGTAAAAGGGCGCGAGCCGAATATGAAAGCAGGGACATGACCAAGGATCATGAGAGAAGGGCACCAACCTGAAACAGATTCAAAGTTTTACACCTAGAGGCCTCTGAAGCATATCCCTGAAGGCAGAAGGGTCTGTGGCTCAGAAATGAAGCACGGAAAGACAGGGATAGGCCCATTGCTTGGTCTAGAGAAAATGCAGAACGATTTTGCTTCCATTTTGTTTGCATCTTCAGCATCAGGAGACTTGACTCTAGAAAGAGAAGAGCATGCTGACTGAGAGAAACCAAGGCCTCAAATGGGGGTGTTAGTTAGAGCTGGCCCTGCTTGTCTCCCTGAGGTTGAGGCTCTGAGGCCCCACAGGAGTACCTCCCAGAGACCCAAACAGCTTACCGATGACAGAAGGACTACCCTTGGGCATCTTCACATAATCACGGCAACAGGCAGAGAAGGGCAAACACCCTTCTTCTTCAAGAGGGAAGGGAAGGAGTAAGATTAACCACAGGCCAAAGTGCTTTACATCAACTCCAGAAAAAGTCAAGATTTTCCTTCTATTTAACCAATGGTGATCATTGAGAAAATAATTCAGCAATCACATGGAGCCAAACTAAATTTAATAAAATCACTACATGCTAGTTTCTTTTTTAACAGGAGCTACTAATCTGGTATATATGAATATTATATTCAATGTAAATTCTGATTTCAGCAAAACATTTCACCAAGTCACATGACATTCTCCAAATCTCTTTCAAACAAACCTAAGATTTGGTGATTCTTCAAAAGTGCCTTTTGTTTTCTTTTGTGACTTCATTCATTCTTAGCACTGTTATTACTTCAGATATTGGAAAATCTTGCAAATGAATTCTAATTAAATTGCTATTCAAAATAATTGTAATGGACATGTTGATCAATGTAAATGCGATGGTGAAGTGAATGCTCTTAGGCATGAACAATACACATAACTAACCACTTTCTAAAAATTACCTTGAAAATATGCCATATTTTAAATTTTTGTCTTATGCTTAATGGAAAAGAGGGTCAATTGTGGAATTACACTGCCCAGGTTCAGTTCTAGTTCTTATTAGACTTGGGGCAGATTACTTAACTTCTCTGGACATCATTTTCTTATCTATAAAACGGGTATAATGATCTCAAAGGGCTAGTATTAAATGAAACAAATATAAAGCACAAGTATATATAGTGCTTAATAAATGTCATTGTTGATGCCATTAGTGGTGGTAATAGTTATGTAGTAATTTCATTTGTCTCAGAGCAAGCCAATCAATAACAGTCTGCGTGAAAATGGTCTTCTCTATTTGTATTAGGTAAGATTTTGTTTGCAAGCAACAGACCACCGGACTAAAAGTGGCCTGGTCAATGTGAAGTTGTTTCCTGCACATAACAAGAAGTTTAGTGGTGCTGTTCTTGAATTGGTTCCAGAGTTCACCACGTCTTGGCTCTGGATCAGCATCTCCATGGTTCTCTTGGGCTTTCCCTCATGGCCACAGGATAAGCCACCGCAGCTGCACCAAACAGGAAGGAAACAGGAACAGGCACTCATCAAAGGCCTCTCACCCATTATGCGGCAGGAAAAATCATTCTCAGACACCCCCGCTCCCCTGCAGCCTTTCGCTTAGGTCACCTTATGGGACACATGGCAGTTCCTGGCCACAAAGGAGTCTGGGAATTGAGTATCTGCCATTTTCAGCCACAACAGTGGGAAAGGGAATCTGCAACAAGCAAAAAGGGGAACCAGTGTTTGCCACCTTATTTTACCTTTGTTTTTCCTTTTCATTATCACTCTGATATATTTTTTTCAAAGGCTCATTTCAGATGCCTAAGCCAAAATATAATGCCCTACCTCAATCTCTACACAAATGTTCATTGTCAGAGGTAAATAATTAACTAAATACATGACCCCTATCCCGTAACCAGCAAAACGGTTTGTTAACCAATTTAGAAATTTACAAATATCCCTAAAAAAACTGGGACGCAGTGAGCCGGATGATCTCTCATGACTGCTTCTGGCCTGATGACTCACTCGTTAGTCCCTTGTGTTTTACACTTTCTTTCCCAGAAATTCTCCTGATCTCATTTCCCTGTTTTCTTCCTCTTCCATTAGGTAGATCAAATGTCTTTCAGAATACCACCTTCCTCTTTCAGCAACGCAACAGGAGAACGGTGGCAGAAACAGGATGATGTAAGGGATTGAGTGTGTGCGTGTGTGTGTGTGTGTGTACATGTAGAATGTGAGCAAAGAAACTAGATTTGCCTTTTAACTTCACCTGTTACCTTCCAAACATAAAATTAAAAAACCCATCCATACCTTTCTGGTAATTCCCAGACTTGGCTTTTTCTCCACCCTCTCCCACGCCTCTCATCCTGGCCATGCACTCCCTGCTCTGCCCCCGCCCCCGCAAAAAAGTCAGGAGGTTAAACAGCTCTCCCTCTGCTGAAGAAGTAAAGCAGAAATCATCAGAACTAGAAGCCCTCTCTCTGTGGCAGAGCGTGCAGCAGGCTAGGGCAGAAACTTCTTCAGCTGCCTGCCTTTCACAGGAAGCACTTAGTTCCTTTTCCCTCATTGTAGGACTCGCCTAACCAGCTGCCCTGGGCCAATCTTGTTCTAGAAAGATAACAGAATCCCAAACACAGAGCATGCCTCACCCAAAACCAGTGTGGGCCAGTAAAATGGAGTTGAGTGGAGAGGTCAATACTTCTCCAACCAGTGAAGAAACAGGATCAAAATCATTCTGTGCCAGCCAAAACCACTATAAAATAAAATTCGAGTGGGATAAATGGTGGGTTCCACAAGCATCAGATAAGGATGTTGAGGCTTGGCAAGCCACATAAGAGAAAATGTACATTGTGGAGAGCAGGAAGCTCTAAGACAGCAGCAGAGTGACCAACCTCTGAGAAGATGGGCGACTTTAGGAAGGTTTGGAACTCACCAGACACATGTAGGCTTTATGCTGAGTGACGGGGTCCTCAGTCTTCAAAGGCCATTCACAAATATGAAATATCCAACAGAGAACTGAGATGGGGGTCACCTGAAATACTGTCCAGAGAATAAGCATGGATAAATCTGGTTGGGAATGTTAGCCTGGAGAGGAAGAGACTTAAGCTTAGAGGAGCACACCCTCTAGTACTACTAACTTTGGTGTAGTGGTTAAGTGCTCTGTTCCTGATGTCCTACTTCCCAAGTTCAAATTCTGCCTCTAGTGATTATGGGTCGAGTCCCTGCCAGCTCTGTGAGAACTAAATGCAGTAGATAACCCATGCAAATACATAGAACCTGCCCATATTAACTGAGTGTCAGCTTCTGTTGTTATTATTAAGTTCCTCCCATCTTTCTTTTTTTCCTCCCCAAAGCCCCAGTGCATGGTTGTATATCCTAGTTGTAAGTGCTTCTAGTTCTTCTATGTGAGCCGCCACCACAGCATGACAACTGACAGACAAATGGTGTGGTTCTGTGACTGGGAAACGAACCCGGGCCGCTGAAGTGGTAAAGAGTACCACTAGGCCATCAGGGCTGGTTCAAGTTCCTTCCATCTTGACTTAGATAATGTTGCAACTTTCTACAGGTGCCTGAGGCTGTCAAGGAGCATTTTGGGGGAGCTCCAGAAAACATTTTCATCTGTGAACTGCATAATAAACAGGCAGTCAGACCTCAATTTGAGAAATACTGTTACAGCATTCCATGAGGGAATACTCCTATTAAATTTAGAGAATTCGGCTGAATGGGGATTTGTAAAGGAATATAATGTTCTGTGGAATATCTTGAGTGTCTCTAAAAACACTGAATAAATGTAATAACAATAACTCCTTGCGTTTGTGAGCTGCTTTTAGATATCAAGTGCTTACACATGTGTTGTTTTAGCTGCTGTCTGCTAAATTATCAGAAAAATCCTACCCACTGGAGATTGCTACCAGCCTTCTGTAACAGAAATTTCTAGCTCTGGCTCTCTGATCCTTCTAGGTTAGCTTGGAGAGTAACTTTGTTATTATTTTTTGGTGGCTATTCCATAAGCAGCTGCCTTTCCCCCAGAATCTCCTTTGCCCTGATGGAACGGGGTATAACCCACAAAATATAACTATCCCCTGAAATAGAGACATCTGTTTATTTATTTTTTAAATTAATTAATTTTTTATTGAAGTATAGTTGACATACAATATTATATTAGTTTCAGGTGTACAACATACTGATTTGACATTTATTTACTGAAATAGAGGCTTTTAAACATATCTATAATGAATTTCTCAAGTGTGATTTCCAAACCACCAGCATCAGAAACATTTTTATTTTATTTTTTATTTTTTATTTTTTTTTTATTTATTCATTTTTTTCCCCCCAAAGCCCCAGTAGATAGTTGTATGTCATAGGTTCACATCCTTCTAGTTGCTGTACGTGGGACTCGGCCTCGCGTTGGACGGAGAAGTGGTGCCTCGGGGCGCGCCCGGGATCCGAACCCGGGCCGCCAGCATCAGAGCGCGCGCACTTAACCGCCAAGCCACGGAGCCGGCCCAGAAACATTTTTATTTTAAAATGCAAATATGCAGAGATCCAAATTCCACCTTGGCATAGTAAATCCAAGTTTCTGGGCATAGGGACTGGAAAGCCTCATTTTTAACAAGCACCCTAGACAATCCTTAAACACGCTAACAATTAAGGATAATTGTTCTAATGTTTCAGGAACTCAACTAAAAATAGTTAAATTCTGCCCAGCTGGCTGCTGGGCAAATGGCAAATGCATAAAATGCAGGCACATAAAAAGGACTCAGATATAAGAACCAGTCACTGAGCCAGCAAACCATACACCAAACCTGCACCCAGGAATCCAGGTGCCTCTAGGGTGAGGCAAGTGAGGCACTTGCCCTGGGCACAAAATTTAAGGGGGAGCCAAAAAAATTCAGTAATCAAGATAAATCCTATCTTAATGCAATATTTTAAAAAACCAAAATTAATGCAAAAAAAATAATCCATGTTGAATTAAGTATCAAAATTTTAAATACAGAATTAGTATTATCCAATTTTTCCTTTTGCCTCAGGCTCCAATACACCAGGACAGCTCTTTGCTCTTCAGGTCAGCGTGCTAACTGGATGGTCCTCGTCCAGTCTTTTATTGTATCTAAAGGGGGAGCCTGGGACAGAGGAATGCCAACCTCTCATCCTTATGTTGTGGTTCAGAGGGTTTGAGTTTAAAAACCTAATTTCATTAACTCGGCCACATTGTTCTTTCCTTTGAAAACAAAAGTTAGATTGAGTTCTGTGGTCCTTAACTAAACAGAATTTTATTTCAGTGACAGGATTAACTCGCCCAAGACTTATAGGCTCATAAGATGCCTCACTTATTCTGCTGATGCTCAATTTAAGGAGCTCTCAGCAGCAACTGCGATGGCCAAATAGGCCCCTCTGTGGGGTGTCACTCTGCCTCAGATGCTGCTTCCTGATAGACCCTTCTGGGTGTGTAAAATTTTAAATCCTTTATTAACATCAATGATTGGCATAATTGGTGTAATTATAGGTATCTAAAAAGCACAAAATGCCTATGTAACAGCTGCCAATAGTTGGTTTCAGGAAACATGCAGTCACTTGTGGAGAGCTACGCTCAGGGTATAAACGTTTGGGTAATATTACTTCCAGATGGACCAACTTGAATCAGAGATGGCACAGAGATAGAGAGAAAAGTGCTCCCTCCCAAGGGCCTGAGCCATGCGGGAATCAATGGGCAGGAAATGCCCTTGGAGGAGGGCCTCCTCTGACTGTATGGTGAGTGTGTAGAGGTTAGAGAACCACAGTGGGCTCCAGCCACTTATGTTAAGGAGAACTAGAAATGAATAGTTTCAATTTTCTTTTGTTGGGTTTGTTTTTAAATGTTCCACAGTTAAGCCCTCCGTTAATGGGAGCAAAAAGGGGAAAACAATTTGCAGTTTTAGTTTGCAAATGTCTGTCTTCTTAGAAATGGGCATGAGGGAAACAGGAATATCTTGGATTTCTCTACTCCCTACATCTTTGGGGCTAGGTTTCATTCATAAAATGCTTGTGGTTTATTGAGAAGTTCTTTAAGCCAGTTTTGTTAGTAATATGTATTTGAACCTGCAACATTTGAACACTGCCCTTAACACCCTCCCACTCTTTAGAGAACATGTGGGTTTGGAAGGGGAAGGGGAATTAATTGGGAGAAGTTGAAACAACTTAGAGGAATCGACCCTCAGGCAGATTCCCAATGCCTGCTGCCAGCAAGCCTGCCAAAATGGCAACCAATTACTAACCTACAGCTCAAGAAGTCTCCTCCCACATTTCTTAAATGTTCTCACTTCATTTTGTCAAACTACCTACCTTTCTACAAATGAACAGCTTTATTGAACTTAACTAGCATCTTTTTTTAAAAATGTAAATCGGTCTAGTAGTTAAGACACTGAGGATCATTTAATTAAAAAGTTTCAGTCATATTGATGTTCTTCTAACACCTACCTAACAGTAGTCCTAAAGGAAAGACACTGGGTTTATTTCGTTTTGAGGGGACAAGGATTTTAATAACAATTTTGATAATAATAGTTAACTCAGGAGCATGGACTGCTTTCCAGGGTTATGTGAGGATTGGGAGATTTGATGGGGTCAATCTAGGGAAATGGGTCAAATGGCCTCAAAGTTTCTTTGTAATCTAAAAAGTTTAAAATTCTATGATCAGTGACTCTATGGGCACGTCCTAAAGTAGTGAGATTCTTTTTTTCATTTTTTTAAGCAAAATTTTTTATGTAAAATAGATGAAAGAGGAACTGTTCTGGTTGTGTGTTTATGTGTGGATTTTCTCTGAGCACATCTGTGTAAAGGAGAAAGAAAGGGAGTAGTGAATCTTGGGCTTTATGATGACTAGATAGGATGCAGTCCCTTTCTTACTTATATATAAAGTAGCCTTACGCTCATCCCAAAATATCTTTGGCTAATTTGCCACATGGATATTCCCACCAGTAGAATGTAGTGTGATAAGACTGGCATTGGGAGAATGCCAGAGAAAAACAAAATGGAGTATCTAATGACATGATGGTATGAGTCCATAACTTTCTGGCCACTTTGAATTGTTAAAAAGTCAACACAGTTTTAAAATTTACCCTCAAACTTGACTTAAATCTCCTCCTCCACAGAGTCACCTTGAGTAGCTTGCAGTGGAAAAATACTTTCTCCCCACGCCACTTCAAAGCTTAGTTCCTCCAGTGTGTTGAGGGAAGGGAGCGAGTTCTCTGTCACTTTGTGTTGACTCTCCAACAAACACCTACTGGTCACTGATGGCCTTCTGAGGGGTGGGCATCCAAATGCTGGTTTTCCCAAGGGCACATATGTGAGTTCTGATTGTCCCATTCTCTCTGTCTTGGAGGACTCCAGCTCGAATTCTTCCTTGCCACTATAATTCTGGCTTCCCAAAGTACTCCTCTGGCTTCCCAAAGTACTCCTCACAGCCTTCTGGATTCCTACTTCAATGCACTTGACCAGTAGAAACTCATATCCTTTCTATGTCAAATGGTAGAAGGTAGATAGTCAACAAACTCCCTCTGGCCCTCCTCTCTCTTCCTCTGTCTCTCTCTGGCAGAACAACTCAGCTGCCTAAGCACATAACCAAATAGAATGCCAATCTCCCCTTCTTATAGGTACCCTAAGCTCTTGAAGAATCCCTCAGAACTTTCCCATCACTTGGTTTCAGAAGCGGGTGGGAATCTGCTGTGCTCCCTTCAAGGATGTTTCAGGACTCTTTGACTCTCTTCCTTCCCTTTCTCTAGTCTTCTGCTTATTTGGACTTGGAGGGTTGGGTGAGAAGTAGAATACTGATTATATTAGGGTCAGTTCTGCTCTGGATGATTGGGGTAGGAGCTTTGGCCCACAATACTGGGCACTCTATTAATCCCTGCTGTTTATATCTCTAGGCCTTAGTGCCAAGATTAGGGGTATAAGAAAAAAATTCAGTTATTAAATAGATAAAAGCTAAACTGTTTTGAGTGACGATATTATGGATGGCAGAAGGGGAAGCGTAGATGTTCCATGGACCTTGGACTTACCTCTCGGAGAACAGGGAGGCCAAAGAAAGAACGTAAGAGAAGGGCTGGCCTGGTGGCTTAGCGGTTAAGTGCGCGCGATGCACTACTGGCGGCCTGGGTTCAATCCCGGGCGCGCACCAACGCATTGCTTCTCCAGCCATGCTGAGGCCACGTCCCACATACAGCAACTAGAAGGATGTGCAACTATGACATATAACTATCTACTGGGGCTTTGGGGAAGAAAAAAAGGAGGAGGATTGGCAATAGATGTTAGCTCAGAGCCGGTCTTCCTCAGCAAAAAGCGAAGGATTAGCATGGATGTTAGCTCAGGGCTGATCTCCCTCACAAAAAAAAAAAAAAAAAAAAAAATGTAAGAGGAAGCTAGAAGGCTTTCAGACCCCAGAAGAAAAGGCAAAAAAGAGGAGTAGGAAAGTGAAGAATTTACTCAACAAATCTGTAGGTAGATACTCAGTGAGTGATCCAGAAGTGGGCATATAACCCAGAAGCAGCCAATTTCTTTCCTGGCAGGTGACTGATGAAGTAAGTGGGTATGCAAAGTTCTGTCTTAAAAGGGAATTTGAAGGATAAAATATGGAGAAAATAATCAAGAATTTGGTATTGGGAGAAAGTCAAGACACACAGGAAAACCAAGAGAACACCTGATCAAGGTTAATATCTGCACGGTCTTGATACTAAATTGGGCAACCAATTAACCTGCTCACTAGAAGCATGGATCTTAAATATTTCTCCCGGAACTCTCATGAAATTTCTAGTTCCCTTATAGTCATGCATTTCTTTGCAATAGAGCTCTCTGATTTCAGGTTACTTGAGTCTCTGTTTCCTGCAACCACAGAATCTAACAAAAGTAAAGCCAATAACACAGCAATGGGAATCAGCATGGTGAGTTCTAATAGAAGAAAAAGACCAAAGAGAGTTGATCTCTGTCCTCATGTTCATTTCGATAGTGCTAAAATCCCTAAACTTTGTCACCATGTGGTGGTCAAGGCTGTTTCTGTAACTGTTCTGTTTTTTTTATGTTATCAGAGACTTGGGATAGAAAAATCATCTCAGAATGATTTGCAGATGTCCCTGTTTACAAGCTAGAATAATCTATTTACCCTGTCTAGGGGGTAGAAAGAGTGTTTCAAAGTTTAGTTTAATTTTTAATCTTAGTTCACTTAGACCTATCACTAATTTTTCTCCCCAGCACCCACTTCACACCTAACCCACTCCAGGGTAGGAACACTGTCACAAGCCTGTGCTTATAACACCAAGAGCTGGCAATTCCACTTCTAGGAGCCACTCAAGAAAAACTCTCACATGTTTGCACAGACATATAAAAATACATTACTGTAACAATAAAAATTGGAAATCTTTGTAACCAGCGTTTAATTTACTTGACCACAAGCTATTTGTTCACAGAACACCTATTAATATCTTGATAGACACTATTTGGTAATAGTCTTTGGGTGACACTGAGAAATGCAAAGTACTTTTTACCTTCAGCAACACCTTTCTCCCTCATCTCAGTTTTTTTTTCCCTCCAACTTTTGGATTCATTGGGTGCTCACCCCAAAATTAAATTAAAACTGTTAGCAAATTCCCCACTGTACTTAGCACCATGTCTTTCAAAGACAGGCTTCTGGATCTACTTCTGCCTGGGGTGAGGGGAGGAACAAAGTGCAATGTGTTTTGAGACTACAGCCCCACAACTTCCCAGGAACTTCAAATAAATTATTCTAAGTCTCAGGGGACTGGCAAACAGGCGAGATAAAAGGTCCACATCGGGAGTGTGGGAAAGGGGAGGAAGAAAGCAGAGGCCAAGACTGAAGGTCAGGAGTTCCAGAAGAGACTATTTTCACAGGTTTTAGGTGTTGGAGATGGGGAAGTTAGGACAAGCTCTAGTAAGAAAGTGGCAATTAACCGCACATACAATGGAGCTAATTGATCGTTAAACAGGGCTTGGCTGTTTAGCTCTTATAAAAGCAGTTACATGCACCATACACTTCAGCCAATCATCAGGCGGGACGGCTGGGCATTCACTACCCAGAGCGCCTACTAAGGATAACAGACAGTGTTTTCACTTGCCTCCTGCCTTTCAACTGCAGATTGTGTCAGGAAACAGCACATTCCTTATGTGTTTAAGAACTAATCCAAAGAATTATGTATTTGGGAAAATATCTAAAGAACCAAGCAGGCTCACTGATGATAAATGTGATATTTTACTTGTTTCTTCTCTTATGTCCTACCCTTAAAAAAAAAAACAAACTCAAATGGAACATCATTTGAATGTCTTATGTGTGATGCAAGGCAATTTTGTGTATTGGTCTGAGTTACAATTTTATCCTTAAAGAAAAAATCTGCAGGTTAAAGGAAGGCTCTCCATGAAGCTTCCTGCCCTAACTTGACTTTGGCGTGGCCTGTTTGGCAGTACTCCATAAACCGATTGCCCTGAATGGAAGCTGTCAGAAGATAATAAAATGGGCTAAATTTATTATCACCTGTATCCACTGACATACACACGTGGAGGCACATTGTTAACTAAGGCACAAACCCAAAGGCAGCAGCCTGGTCAAACAGCCCCCTGGGAAATACCGTTTGGTGATGTGAGGCTTTTTTTTTCTTCTTCTTTTAACATTGAGAAGGAAAACAACACTTGCAGGAAACCATAAAACCCTTCAAGTTAACTGTAGCCAACGGTCAATCTCATTAGGATATAATGGGTAGGTTGCAGCCTTCTCTATAAAGGCTGAGTGCGCTGTCAGTATAATTTCCAATTTTCTCACTTACTGGAATCTCTGCCTTTTAGACAACAAAGCAGAAGTTCCACTCACTATATTTATACCGTCTCTATGCTCTTCTGCCTGTTACTTTTTCCAAATCTCAGTCCCTGAGTTCACCTTTTATCTGAGCACATTTGTTGAACTGGAATAGATATACATATTCAACCTAGCTAATCACTTAGACTGACTCTTTCAACAGCAGTGTAGGCAGGTGTCCTTGGGAAATGGATAGGAAGCCTGAGCACTGAGGGAATGCTCGCCTAGGGGCCTAAAGCCTTGGTTAAGTCTGTTCTGCTATTACTGAAGTGGTGAAAACATCTATTTATGGAAATCAGAACTAGGGCTCAAGAGATGGGGTTCCAGGGCCTTCTCTCACTTCTGACTTTGTAACTTTAGACTCATTGAACCACTCTCAATTTCACTACATAACAAAATGGAATAATAATCCCTTGCTGCATATTTATTGGGAGAATATGCTAAGAACCCGTGGGGGCAGTGATCCTCAAACTTCAGTGAGTATTAGAAAGATATGACGGGGTGCTTACTAGGCTCTCCCACCCCGAGACTGATAACCTTTCTAATCTCTGCCCTTAACGAGAATTTCCAGATAATTCTGATGGGGGGGGAGGAAAGGGACGTTCATGTACCAGACAGGGAGACACTGATTACAGAGATTTATTTTTAAGAACTTGGTGTCTTCTATGTTACTGGCACGGGACTAGTCTTGTCCATATGTGTTATCTTTTTATAACATCCCATGAGGTAAGGGACTAGCATTTAATGAGCCCATACAGGAGGCAGGCATGATGCCAGGTATTCCACATGTGTAAAAATTCCACTTGATTCTCACAATCGCTTTATACGTCAGGTAGCATTCTTTCTATTTAAAGGTTTAGAATACAGAGGCTTAAAAGAGGTTAAGAAATTTGACCAATGTCTTCAGCTAGTTGGTCTCAGAGCCAGCACTTTAACAAACGTTTCATTAAGTCCAGGGGTCCTACTTAGCACAGCTGCTACAGCAGGCAGCTATGATATGCAAAAGCATTTGGAAGCTCTTAAAGCTCCATTGAAACAACGTAAATGTCAAGTCAACAAACAAGAAATAAACGTTTATTATATACAACAAACCAGGGAAGGCAAATTTGGGGATACAAGTATTTAAAGGCCCAGTTCCTGTCCTCCAAGAATTCCATTCTAATGGGAGAGACCAGTTTGGCTACCGGAGTCTTGGGGCACTGGAAAGGTGGGCTAAAAATCATTTTGTGCAAGGCCTTTAATTGCAGTATGTGAATTTCGCCCTTTTTCCTGGGCAAAGGGGAATCTGGTAGATTTCAGCACAGTCTGAAACATCAGGCAGATGCCTGGAGATGCTTCTCCCCTCCCCTCCCCTCTCTCCACTTTAGCTTTCAAATGACAGCCAGAGTGAAGATCTGGAAACGTCTATGGAGATGCTTTTCCAGGATGAATGCAGGGGTAGGGGTAAACGATGAGTAGAGAGGTATTGTTTAGGCCTCAAAGGAGGAAAAAAAAAAGGCATAATACAAAAAACCACCAGAAAGAAAAATAAAGCATACCAACCTTCCACCTTGATAAATCCAAGTGAGTAAGATGGATTTGTATTCCTAGCAGAATTCTTAGTTTTTCTGGACATATGGATCTTTCTAAATGCCTCCTCGGGATCCTTAAATTGTTTTAAATTTATGATTAAACATTCTGACCCCCAGCATTCCCCAATCCATGTTTTCTAATTCATGGGTACCCTCTGAACACAGGAAGTACTTGGTAAATGCTGATGACTCCTTCTCAACCCTTTGCTTTCTCCCTTTCCTCAGAATCCCTTAATGCCTCCAGCACCCCTGCACCCCACAGCAGGGTGAGCACAAATCCAGGAAGCCCTTTTAGGCAGCTCACCATATCAGCTTACATGCTCTTTATTTTTTGGGGGGCTACAGGTATTCAACTAGGAATTAACAAAACTTGCTTAAGCAAGTATTACTGATACACATTTCTGATGGAGTACAGGGCCTGAAGCAGTGTCTTGAAAGAAAAATGGCTTGATATTCTTAAAAGAAAATCTGAAATTTATTCTTTTCGATTGATCCACATTATCTGAAAGAAAAAGTCATACTAAACTGTTTGGTTTCTCAGATTTATTATGCCTTGTACCACCTAACACATAAGTATTCCTTATGAATGAAAATTGATTCAAAGGAAAGTACAAAAATTTACATTTACTCTTTCACTTACTAGGAAGGAGACACACATTAAGCTTTTATTTTTAAAGCAATGTTATCAAAATTCTTAAAGAAAATATTTAAAGCATCCGCCCTTACATGGAAAATCAAGGGAAAATAAACATAGTTTTAACAGGAGAACCTTACAAAATAAATTTTAAAAAATGCATTATATAGGCTTCATTTATGTCAAAGTGTTGATACTTTGGATCTGAAAAAACTAAACAATCATGATTATCACTACAATGAACAAAAATTAAATTTAAACACTTTACAGTAGAGATCTTTCTCTTTTTGCAAAGGGTTTTGAGGAGACTTAAGATGCCATGTTAAGATCTTTTTAAAAACTGAGATATTACAATTGTAGAACATAAATGCAATTAAAACTAAATATATTAGCAGAACACATGAAGGAAAAATTTGGATATTAGTAGCTATAATGATCTTTAAAAGATGAAACTATATTGAAACACCAGTTATATTATTTTGAAGGGGGAATTATTGCTTTTCATTGAACAAAAAAATTGCTTGTTTTGGACCATAGGCTCCAAAAATCTCTTCCAGCTGTAGATTTCAAGATGAAGCATAATCCCTTACCTACAAGCAATCTCCATGACTAAAGGGTTATTTCCAAACACTTCTGTTTATTAAGCCCTCCTCTCCAGTGCTGAACATCTAGAAGACATATAAAGCATATTTTTAATTAACAAACATTTGGAAAGTGAAGATGGGTTTTGTTAGTTAATGGCAATTGTTAACCCTCAAAATAAACAGGAAATAGCGCTACTTAGTTAAGTTGTAGGCTCCAAACCAAATACTAATGGGCCTTAGGAAATCCAAGGTATCTTTTCTCCTTGCATACATGTCTCAATAATACTGCTGTGTCTGATGCTTACAAACAGTATAAATCTCCACCAGCTGAATATGTGCTTCTGGGGGCAACTTCTCCAGGCCATCCCTATTGTTAACATTTCCCTTACGTGAATAACCATGTTGGGCATGGCACAAAACTGAGATTTTAGCACCACGTGAACCTTTCGCTTTTGAGGAAAAAATTTATCCAACTTTTACATCTCATAGTTGGTAACAGCCTTCTCCTCCACGATATATTGATAATTTCACAGGCTTATTTGTTCTTAATCTGTGGAAAACAATTCTAGGCACTGCTGGATGGTAACTATGGGCAAGTCAAAGAGGAAGCAGCTTAAGGAACATAAAGTTAAAAAAAAGATCAGCCAGCCAGTTTCATCTGCAAAGAATTCTGCGCACGTTGCCCCTCCTCCTCTTTTAAAAAATCCAAGACAAAGAACGTTTATTTAAATATGGTAAACTCAGAAAATTCCTAGAAAGCGTGTCGAGTTGACACATATTCAGCTGACGCCATCATTTCAGGGTCAGGGCCTGCCAAATCTGGCCTAGAGGAACTTAGTATTCCTCAAGAAGATGGCATGTAACAGGCTCCTCTCTGAGAACTGACTTGTCTCAAAGCTAAGGCAGATGGTGTAGTTTCTACACACTGTAGGGCCCTCCCAATCTCAGGCATTGGGCATAATAATGACAAAAGTCAAGATTTAGGGTTCAGTTCCAGCTGATTTTATTTCCTTCTCAAAAAAAGTTATTTACAGAAGGTATATATCAACAATCTGACAGGCAGTGAACTTGACATGATTAGCTGGCATGATTTTTTCTTTTTTTTCCCCCAAACATTGTTTTTGTGGCCTTGAATTTTAAGACAAATATTCTACACGGCATATTGCACAGGATGGATGGCAAAAAAAAAAGTTTAAAAACAAAAACCCTTAACGGAACTGCCTTAAAAGGCAGACGTCCTAGTGCCTGTCATGTTATATTAAACATACATACACACAATCTTTTTGCTTATTATAATACAGACTTAAATGTACAAAGATGTTTTCCACTTTTTTCAATCTTTAAACACAACAGCTATAAACCTGAACACATATGCTATCGTCATGCCATAAGACTAAAACAATTATATTTAGCGACAAGTAGAAAGGATTAAATAGTCAAATACAAGAATGAAAAACGCAGTACATAGTGTCGCGAACTCAAATCGGCATTTAGATAGATCCAGTGGTTTAAACGGCACGTTTTTGCTTATAAAAAAAGTGCAAAAAAGATGTGGTTTACAAATTAAAGCTACAGGATCCCTTTTTGCTGTAAATGCACCAGTTTTAAAGCCTCTGGACAGAATAGTATTTTGTTTAAAAAATTTGTTTGTCTTAAAAGCATACAGTGTTTGGCTAATTCCCTCCCCTTTTTATAAGACTGGGGTCAAAGGGTGGACACTGGTGGCAGATTAAGGGATACTGTCACTTTAAGAAGCCTGCAGATTGAAGTGTAAACATGGAGAAATTAGGGGCTGATTTTTTAAACTGTGAGATATTAACCAGCCACCCTATTATAAAAATCAGGAAATCCAAACAGCGATTTACACCGATTAACACCCCCTTTATATATTTTTTACAAAAATACACTGAGAAAATAATCAAACGTTTTCATCTCTCTTGTCTTTTTTTGTTTTTTAAAAGTGTCAAAAGTCTACATTTAAATATAAAAAATTAAAAGTTAAAACTCTAGCCCTTCAGTGAAGGAGACGTAAAATGGCGTGGGTAACAACAACTACCAAAAAAAAAAAAAAAAAAGAAAGAAAAAGAAAAGAAAAGCAGGAAGGAAGAAAGAAAGGAAGTAGAAAGAAAGAAAAAATAGCAAAAGAAAGTTAAGAAAAAGAAAGGGACAAAATAATAAAAAAAAAGTTTGGCCAGTATAAATACGTCCACATATAAAATGGCATCTGATTACATTTACAAGGAAAAATAATACGAGGATGGAGCATCGGTGAGGGAAAATAACACGTCTTCTCATTTACATCTATAAGGAAGAAACACATACACACTGAGAAAAAATTTGGTCCTGAATTGTTTTTCAAAGTCCAGCACAGATTTGAGTTGCGTTTGAATCCTTTAAAGAGTTAAGAATGAAAAAAAGCTGGTGATAATTTCGTTGTAGGAATCAAACATAGCGCCATCTATCTGCTTTTTATATTATCCTACACTATTTTAAAAACTGCTCAACAGTCTTATACAGAAATCTTTAAAAGATAGACAGGATAACATGCTATATTAACCCCACCAGTGAAATAATCCAACACCATCACGATTCCGATTAAGAGAAGAAAAAAATCTTTTTTTTTTTTTTTCCCCCGAAACCACTCGCCCTCCACTGCCCCGGTACCACATCAAACAGTCTCCTCTCCTCCACGCCTGCGGGCCTGCGAAGTCTCAGCTCACTGATTTCATATCTGCAGAAGGTGGAGGCCCAGAAGTCGCCGCCACCTTCTCCCGAACGTGCAAATCCATTTCAGTCTTAGTAGGAGCCCCTTCCAGTCCAGTTCGTGTCCTTCTCTCCCCCCGCCCCTCGCCCTCGCTGGTGTGGCTTCCAACTAGGTTCTCAGGGCATTTCCTAGCGCCGGTCACTCAGCATCTCCTCCTCTGGCTGCAGGGACCAGAAAAAAGAAAAAGAAAAAAAAAAAAAAAAAGAAAAAACCAACTCCACCCAACCCCCCAAATCGGGAATTCACCAGCGTGGAGTCTCTCAGTCCTGGCGCTCGAAGCTGCAAGACCCCCAAACCTCTGCCGTCGGTCAAATTCGACGCCCCAAGCCTTCAGTCTTCTTTGGGGGAAAAAGGGGGGGGAGGGCGGGGGTGCTGAGAACAAAATCCCCAGGGGCGCGTTGGATTTTTTTTTTTTTCTTCCTCCACTCTTGACCAAGAAACAAAATAAAATAGAATAAAACAAAAACACCAAGGGGGCGATGAGAGAGGAAAGAGATTCCTCCAGTCTCTAGAAAATTACCAACTTGGCTTCTTGCTGGGGGGGGGGGGGTGCAGACAAGTCCGGAAGCTCGTTGGAAAGGGGGAGGGGGGGCTCTCTTCAAGCAAAGGGGAGGAAACTCGAAGTCGCTTTTTTGCCATCAACAACAACATCAGTAACAACAATAACAGGTCGCCCCCGTCTACCGCCGCCTCCCCCGCGTCCCCGCGGCCGGGGAGATGGGGGATGGGAGCGCGGATCCAAACTCGCCGCTGCACTCCTCTCCGACGACCGGGATGCGGCCCAAGCCGACCCTGCTCACTTTTTTTTTTTCCCTTTTCCTTTTTTTTCCCCCTTTTATTCTTTCCACTCTCTCTCTCTCTGTCGATTTTTTTTCCCTCTCTTGCCCCCCCCGCCCCCGGCCCTCTTCTCCCAGCCCGCGCGCCCATCAGTAGGTGAAGACCAGGTTGGAGATGCTGGACTCGAGCCAGTCTCCCGAGATCATCTCGCTCACCTCGGGCGTGCAGTAGTCCGGGAACTCGAAGTGCGAGCCGGAGCCGGGCTCGAAGTTAAAATCCAGGTCCCGGTCCAGCGCCGACGACGAGCTTAAACTGCCCAGGGACATGCTCTCAAAGTTTGAGCTGGGGTTCAGGTCGAGCAGGTCGTCTTCGAACTCGTCGTCGGAGGACGAGGAGCCCGAGGAGGAGGAGGAGGAGGAGTGGGACGAGGCCGAGGAGGACGCGTGCGAGGGCGCGCTGGACGGGGCGGGCGAGGCGGCGCGCAGGCTGGCGTAGCTGCGGTGATCGGCGGGCGAGCGGCCGGCGGCCGGCGACGAGGCGGCGCTGCTGCGGCCGCTCAGGCTCGGCCCGTCGGGCGAGCAGCCCGCGCCCCCCTCCTCGTACAAGCCCAGGGGGTCACTGGGGTCGGCGCCGGCGCCCACGCCGCCGACGGGCGACGACGATGCGCCCAGGCCGCCGAAAAGGTAGACGCGCTTCACCTTCTTCTCGGCCAGGTGCTTGCCCGGGGCGGCGAGGGCGGCGGAGGAGGCCGCCGTGGAGGCCGAGGCCGAGGCGCTGGGAGTCCGCGCCTTGTACAGCGAGTGGTGGTCGGCGGCGGCGGCGCCCAGGGGCAGCAGGGCGGCGGCCCCCGCCTGCTCGGCCGCGAAGGAGGAGGAGGCGGCGCCGGCCGCCGCTTTCCCGCCGCCGCCGCTCGCCAGGATGAGCTTGGCGTGCGGCTTGCTGACCCCGCCGCCCGCGCCGCCCGCCACTTTGGAGCCGCAGCTCTTTTTCTGCGCGGGTTTGGAGTTGGCGCCGCCGCCGCTCGCGCCGCCGCCGCCTCCCCCCGCGTTACTGCTCCCGCCACCGCCGCCGCCCCCATGGCCGCCCCCGCCGTTGCCACCGACCTTGTCGCCCTTCTCCCCCGGCTTGGAGGAGGCGGCGGCCGAGGAGCTGGAGTTGGCGTTGCCGGACTTCACCTTCTTCCTGGGCCGGTACTTGTAGTCGGGGTAGTCAGCCATGTGCTTGAGGCGCAGCCGCTCCGCCTCCCGAATGAAAGGGATCTTGTCGCTGTCTTTGAGCAGCTTCCAGCGTTTGCCCAGCCGCTTGGAGATCTCGGCGTTGTGCATGTCGGGCGACTGCTCCATGATCTTGCGCCGCTCGATCTGCGACCACACCATGAAGGCGTTCATGGGCCGCTTGATGTGCCCGCTCGGCGTCTTGCACCAGCTCGGGTCGTCGGCCTTGCCGCCCGTGGAGGCGGTGGAGCCGGGCGTGGGGGAGGAGGCGATGCCCAGCTCGAGGCCGGCGCCCGAGTCCGAGCTCTCGCCGGCCAGCAGCGCTTCCGTGTTCTCGGCGTTGTTGGTTTGCTGCACCATGGCCCCGGCTCGGCGGGCGCCCACGCGCGCTCACACCCTCGCGGCGGCCGCGGCGCGATCGCCGGGCCCTCTCGGCTCCCCGGGCCAAGCACACGCCGAGCGGGAGGACGCGCGCGGCGGCCGAGCGGGCCCCTCCACTCCTCGCCGGGGCGGAGGCGGGCGAAGAGAGAAAAGTCTCCAAAAGATGCGGGGAAGGAGTACTTCGCCTCTCGCAGAGGAGTTATAGTTCCCAGGCTGGAGAGTCTCTCCCTCCCTCTCGCTCTCTCTCTTTCTCTCTCTCTCACCGCTCCGTAGTTTGCTGTCTCTTGGCTCTGAGTCTGGTGACCGTGCTAAAGTGGAGAGGAGTTTCTTGAATGCTGCTTTCTGAGCTTCCAGTGCAAGTTTCTCGCCGCCTCCCAGGCAAGTCTCTTTTTTTTTTTTCCTTCCCCTGAAGCAGTTGATTCCAGTTCAGCAGCGCTCTCAGGAGCTCAGGAAAGCGACATAGTCTCTATCACTTAGTCCCTTTGCTACAATGCAAAGCAAAGACGACTCTGGCTCCAGGACTCTCTGTGGGCGGAATCGGCACTAAGGAGTTTGTGCAATTATTTTGTTGCAAGGTAGGAAGCCAAAAAGCCTTCATGCAACAGACTGGCATGAATAAATGTATGTTTCCCCCTCCCTTCTGCAAGAAGGGAGTTCGTAATGGCAGAGTTCCTCCAATGCAGACTCTTAAAGAGCATGCAAGAACTAGAGACCCGGTCGCGAAACAGGCCGCTTCCCCTCACACACTGTTTCTCTTGCTGCAGCTTAGAGCAGACCCCAATTCCGCCTCGCGCCTCTTTATCCTTTCACAGTCTTGGCCGCGGCCAATCAGCCGCTGTAACCAACGCTTCCTCGTGCCAAGCCCCGCCCCCGGGCTTCCCATTGGCTTGGAACCCGATGCAATAATAATCTCCGCGTGCAATGAGAAGCTCCATATCTGACCTCATTCCAATTTACAGAGCAAACTTTTTAAAAGGGCTAGGAGTACAGCTGAGATTTCTGCTGCCTCTTTTTTCCTTTTGCTGTGTGTGTGTGTGTGTGTGTGTGTGTGTGTGTGGTGTGAAGAGGATGTTAATGCATGAAATTATTAAGGGGAGAGACGGAAATGTATTCTAACCATTATGTTAGATAACAAGGGGCTTGGAAGGAGGGGTATGGGTGAAATACTGTAAATGGAAGCTTTCTGCTTAAAAGCCAAGTGATTATTTTTATTAGTTCTTTTCAGTATTAGAATGAAGAATCAGCCTCTAGTGCAAAATCTGTTCCTCGGCTCCTTCATAAAGCCAAGGATGTAAAAGGGAGAGGGAAATAAATCAGTGGATATTGAAAACCATTAAGAAAGTGGTACCTAGACACCTGTCATCACAATTATTTTAACAACTCTAGGTACAGCACAGATGTTGATGTATTGTGTAAATCCCTTCAGAGCAATTTTTGTGCTGTTTGTGGAAGGCAGAGAAGAGGAATTTTTGCAATAATTACTTGCTCTCTTAACCAAACGGGTTAACTATGGTTATTTAATGATTTAAATTCCCCCATAAATCCTGGATAGCCCAAACAGAGGAGCTTTCCATCGGAACACATTAGGTAGTGTTCCATAATTAACTCAATGGGAGAATTTCCGTAGAGTTTTGTATAGGATGATAATGGTGAGTAAAGGATGGGAATCAATTTTACTTTCTAAATATTTGTTTCCCACATTTTCAAAATTAAAGATTGCTTCACTCTCCATCCTTCTCCCCCCAAAAGCCTCTTCCTCCTTTCCTTTATATATATTTTCTCCTATATTTGTTACTTGAATCAAATGGAAAAGGCTAAGGCAAAAGAAACTGTAGAAGGAGGTGGTAACTGGGAGCAGAAGAGAATGGAACCTCTGGGTTTATATTAGACTTGGCTACTAGTCCTTCTTCCTGGTTTTGTAACCCTGGGGATGCGACCAAGTCTCAGTTTTTCCCATCTGTGACATGGGAACTCTAGAAGCTACTTAAATAGGGTTGTTGTGAGGCTTCAGTGAGTTTAATGTATAGTAAGCCCTTAATGAATACTATTATCCTTCTCTTGATAATTCAAATCCTGGAGTCACTCCTTCTAGAAGAAGCAGCATGTTGTTCAAGAGACTAAAATTGAGAATGGCTACTGATGTGAAAAAAATAATCACAGATCGTGGATGTTCACCATCCAAGGACAATAGTGGCAGCCCTGTCCCAAGGATTTTAAAAAGATAGGAATTTCGTGAAGAATACTGAGAAGAATGTGGCAAGGAAAAGGTGTCTGGGTAGTCAGAATACACGTTAATTTGGCCACTAAAATTACCTTTGTTCCAAGGTGTGAAAAGTAGAATTCTAGTAAAAATTGATCTTCCCTAAAACCAATGATAGGTGGTTACGTAGGGCCAACCTAAAATAAAGTCAACTTTCCATTCATATCAGACTAGTGCTAGGCAGTAGATTTCTATTTATCTTGTCAAACTTTTGAAGTATCTAGGCTGGCTAGAGGCCCAGGCTGTCAGATTTAGAGTTTTACTGGAAAGAACACTCATTGGAGACATCTGACTAGATCTCCAAGGATCAACCACAAGCCAGAATGTTTTTGTGGGTAAAAGCAAATAATTTTTGACCATTAGCTACCCAAGTTATATACTTTTTCTTTTAGAAGGGGAAACATCTTAAAAACAAACAAAAAACCCACAGGCCCCCCTTTAGAATATAACAAAGTCGGGTGTGTTATCATGCATTTTATTTTCTTTGAACTGAAACACCAAAACACACCCCTAAATGTCATCAATCTGACATAAAAATTACTCTGAGGGTCTATTATTTATAAAATCAATATTTTCACTAGAATAAAAAAGAATAAATATTATATTTATTTTGGGATTTGTACCAACTAATGATTTGAGGGTGTAGTTTGTGATAATTCAGTCGAGGTGAGTATCAATATAATTGATTATATTTCTAAAGCCATTTATGCTTCTGCCACTGACTATGATAGGGGAAAAGTGGAAGTTAATCAAAGCAGTCGTGGAAATTTTGTGCTTAAAGCACACAGATTTTAAAAAGTGGGTACTAAAGAAATAGCCACTGGCCTATTTCTATTGTTAGATGTATTTTCTGTATTTCAACAAATCCAATCGATTTTAAGACACACCATTGTTACACGCCACTAAGGAAGAAAAACTGCCGATGAAACTGTGACATCTCCCTGATTGTAAGACATCTCCCTATTTCAGAGATGTTGAAAATGACAAGAAAAAATTCTTAGAATTGAAGAAATATGGTATTAGTAATTTCCATTGACTTTATGAGATTATTGTGGTATATATGAATGCTTGGATTTCTGAAGTAGGTTTGTTCTTATGTGTTAGTAGTTGTCTTAAAATGTAAGAAACCATGTGACAAATGGCCTTTGATTAAAGTCATCTTTCTCACCAACTAAGTATGTGCATGCTGGAATGTATTAGGCCTCTGAATAACAAATAATGAGAAAAGATTTCTGTGTTCTCATTACCTAACTTCATATGCTTTGTAACCAGTTCTCAATTACTGACCTTTTTTTCCCAAATACCAGATATTTGGTGGCCCCTACTAAATCAGAACTCAGTGTTCCCTCTGCTGGCTTTGCAGTACATGAAGCAATTCTTAATGCTACTCTTTAAGCCATATTAACAGTAAACCAAGATAATTTCGCAAAAAAAAAAAAAAATCCTGTTTTAGAATAATAGACAAATTGTCTTTATTAGCAATGATGCTAGACCTTTCAAATTTTGAATTAAGGTAAATATTTTATCTTATTTATTTTCCATTAAATAATGGAATTCTATTTGAGATGTAATATCTGCTAATTCGTTTCTTTTCTTCTGCTTTCACACACCTGCACAACAGAAAACCTCATCCATAAAATGGTATGGGGTATAGATGGAAACAAGATTCTATCCTACTGCTTAATATATTCCTATAGCATGGAGGGAAAAAAAACCTGAAGGGAAATTAGTTAACAAATCTCCTGGATTTGCACTGATTTGCTAGATTTTGCCTTGCCTGGGTGATAGCAAGTATGATTGTAGGAATTGGTCTGACCTGACAAGTATTCAGTTCAAATAAAATAAAGAGGGAAAAAACCCTGTCTTTGTTACTTTAGTAGACAGGGAAGAAGCCCTGGGAAATTTGATGTCATTCGCCTTTGTCAACTGAAAGGCCCCAGGCTTTTCGCTTCCACACTTTATGGAAAACAACCCTCCATCCGAGGCTAATTTACTTCTCAATCAAGTAGACAAACATAACTTGCACTTCATCTTTTTGCGCTGATGAAGTGGTGTTGGAACTGGACTTCTCTTTTGGGGGTTGTATTGAGAAATAATATATGGAAGTAATTCTTATTTGCAAAATATCAAAATAGGATTCTGGAGTAAAATGAAATCCAGAATTTATTTTTATTTAGAATAAACTAAAAGAACCCTGCATTTCTAATAAATGTTACCACTTTCACTCCCCTCCTAACCAGCGACTAGCACCTTAAGTAAGCACTTCATACCAATGCCAACTCATTTTTCCATTCCTCTCAATTTTCTCATGAGAACAAGCAGAAAACAAGTGTTTGCCTGGGCCACGTAGATTGGAAGCCTGAATACGAGCTTCTGCTCCATTTCTCGAGGCAGAAGCAAGGCACACCCACCGGAGGCCTGGGGTTGCTGTGCCGCCAGCCGGCTCCCAATCTGGGAAGAAGCAGCCGCCAGGTGGCAGCGCTGAGCCTCCCTGCGCCCTCGAGGAGACGTGGGAAAACGTGGGGATGGTCAGACTTCTTTCTTCTCTCCCTAACCCCTATCATCTCCCACTACTCTACCTTTTTTAGGTAACAGTTTAAACGATCAGCAGTTAATAGGGTGTGTTGGTGAGTTCTGATGATTTTTTTTTTCCGTAAATCACAGTGTAGGGCAACCGACCGCCGCCTCCTGTTCACTTGTCAGAAGCTCCCAGAGACCGGGGAAGCCAAGGCTAGCTCCCGTTTGGATCTAGTAACTGAACCTGGGAGATTGTCAATTACCATGGCCGTATCTTGCTGAAGCTGGAACGAGCGGCTGCAGAGAAACGGCGCGCGTTACTTAAGGACTAGCAGAGGCCACCTTTCCTCCTAAAAAAATGGTTTCCCTCTGCCAGAACGCCCCGCCGACCGCAACGGCTCAGGAGCGCAGGCATGGCGCTCTTCCTGCCCTAAGCTCGGCGAGGATTAATGGTGCTCAGCCTTGTTCCGCCGCGGCGGCTGAGCCTCGCCTTTCGATTACAGTTACAGGGAGGAAATAAATTGGAATCGACTCAGGCTGTGATTTTGGAGGAAAGTCTTTCCTACTGTAAACATGTTTCAGGCGATCCTGTCAGCAGCACTTTAACACCCGTCTTCCGTTTAGGTTTTACGACCGGGGAAGGAGCTGAAGACGCGAGCGCGCGCGCGCACACGCAGCCCAAGTGAAGACGCCCCCGCGCCCTCGCGAGCTCCCAGTCCTCCTCTGAAGCTGCAGCTGGCTGCGGCTAGCCGCGGGGGTCGTTTCCCGGGCGCTCAGCTCCTCAATCCCCTACGCCTACCCCCAGGGCCACTTTGGCCTTTGGCGATGGTGGCCGGTTCCATCACTGACCGGAACTGACAGCCACTTGGCCCCCTTGTCTCTCGCGTGCCCACAAGCTTTCCTCGGGACGCCTAAATGCTCTCTGCGCGCTGTGCGTCTCGAGCCCACGCTCCAGCTAGCATACGACGTTCGTACAGCGGCTGGGCACTCCCTCCCCGGACCCCGCAGGCTGAGGCCCCACTGAGCTTGCAGCTGCCTGGTCTCTTTCAGGGGGGCAGACCAGGGCGTGTGTGCGCGCCGGGAGGGGACGGAAAAAGCCATGGGGCGAGGGAGGTTGATAGTTGGTTGCACCCGAATCTTCAAGCGTCCCCACCCCAGGGACTTCGGAGGGGCAAGCGTGCCTCAGTGCCCTCCCGCGCCCCTTGCTTGTGCGGGAAAGGCGGGGGTTAGGGGAGTCGCAGAGTCCGCGAGGGCCGCGGAGGCGCCCCAGGGTGCCAGGCGCCCTTGCCAAGGGGTGCACCGGACGCCCCCAGTGATGCGGCCCCTGGTTTCACGTCTGAGAGGAGGGACCTTAGGGCAGGTAAATAACTGGCAGAGGCTGCGCCCCAGGCGCAGTTATTTAGAAGCAAAGCTTTGTGGTAGGGTTCGGCTCGCTTTGTTCCCCTTGGATTCGCTTGTCTGTCTTTTCGCAGGCCACCGCGGCAGCCAGGCCCGGGAGCAAGGGTCCGAGTGGGGCCGCCTACCTCACGCTGGGGCGCCCGAAACCATCCCAGTGACCCTAGCACGCGGTGGCGATGGGAGCACATCCCACGGAATCCCCCACCCCCAACCCAACAGCCAAGTAGAAGCAATTACAGTTGGAGCCCCGTGGGGAAAGCGGGCTGATTTCACTTATGGAAAAACGCTTAAACAAAAGCACACCTAGGCCAACGTTAGCAAACCAGTTGACCTACAATTGGAGCTTGTGCGAGGGCGGGCTGAGGCGGGCGCGTCTGCCAGGGAGCGAAACCCGCTGGGGAGTGGGCAGAGGGAAGCGAAGCAAAATGTCAGATAAGAGAACGAGAGGAAGAGGGGAGGGGGAGGGAGACAGGCGCTTGATTGCAGAGAGTGGCGATGGGAAGGCACGGAGACTGCGCGGGCCGCCGAGTGACGCGGGTCAGAGGGGAAGGGAGGCGGGCGCGTGGCGGGCAGCCGGCGCAGGACGCGCGGGCTCGGCCGGGCACCCCATCTCCTTGCTCCCGCCCTCCCCTCCCGGGATCCCGCCGCAGCCTGACATCACGTGTGGCGCAGACGGCGGCGGGGAAGCTCGAGGGGATGGGCGGGGTGGGGTGGGGTGGGGCAGGGACCAAAGAACTCGGTGCTCCAGACCGCGCCGAGCGTGCTGCACACCTGGCAGCCGGGACTCGCCATCTGCTCCGAGCTCACCGCCTCTCGGGCCAGGGGTGTGGGCTTGGAGAGAGATAAGGATACTGCCTGGGGAGTTGATGGCTTCGCGTCAACCGCCGCAATGAACTCAGTCAATCAACGTTTATGATACTCCTACTGTGTGCAGGGCGCAGACTCGGTCCCCTCCAGCTGCTGGGCTCAGGAACTGCACCATCTGTTCTGTTATACCCGCAAGCTGGAAAAGAATCCTGTGTATATTGCTGTATAATAAATTCACAATTCGAACAATAATCTATAAGCAAATTCGCTATGCCAAGGAGGATGGTTGAGGCGGTTTCAGGGGTCTGGACAAGTGTGGGGTCTGGCAGAGTAAGGTTTGAAAGTTCTGTGATTTTTCACTGCTTCCTGAAGCTGAGTGACCACCCCCACCCGTGTTTCCTGTCCCACATTCTCCCAACACAGAGATCAAAATGAACAATAACAATTTTAAAAAGTAGTTCAGTGACGTTTAATCTGGGCTAGAAAGTTTCGCCAATAACTGAAGGCTAGTCCTAAGACACTCAAACTTAACTCATTAATTTCACAAATATCAGACCCCAAACACTGCCTTGTAACAAGTGTTGTGTAATGTAATTTACTATCCTGAAAGAAAATTGGTGGAAAATATAATCTACTAGCACCTAACATTTTTTTCCCTATTATTTTTTAAAATCAACATAATGCTCAAACTACAATATAAAGGACATATACAAGGCACATAGTTTATAATAAAATATACATTTCAAATGTGCATGCTCAGGCTATATTTCATGTTTTCTAAAATTTCTAAAATTCTCTCTAGGGAGTACTCCTGCCCAGATGTGAATTAAGCACTATGGGTGCCAGGCAAGTACTAAGTATGGAAATACTATTGATATAATTCTTAAATTCACAGTGGATGTTGTAGTTTCTTAGCTTCCTGGTATTCCTTCCTTTATGTGGAACCCCCCCATTGCCTGTGGATTTGGCCACATGATTTGCTCCGGCCAATGGGGCATTAGCAAGCATGATCCAAGCAGAGACTTGGTAAGTGCCTGCAGGTTGGGGTTTGTTCCCTTGAAACCTTGAGAACATTGTATTGTGAAGAAGCTAGTCTAACTTACTGGAGGGTGAAAGGCCCTACGGGGAGAACCTAGATGCCCTGCCAACACTAGCGTCTCAGGCATGTGACTGAGGCTGTCTTGGCCTTCAGTAGGATGTCAGATGACTGCAGCCACATGAGTGATCCCAGATGAGTCCAGCAGGAGAATCACTCAGATTGACAGCCCACAGACTTATGAGAACAGTAAATTGTTGTTTTAAATCACTATGTTTGGGGTGGTTTGTTACACAGTAATAGAGGACAGAGTAGTATTAACTACAATACCACGTGAGAGATGCCAGAATACAAATCCACCAAAGAAGGTTATCTTTTCTTAATGACTCCAGATCTTCATTATGAGTTCAATCAATATATTCATCAATGCCCAAGGTAGCTATAGGGGTTAGCTAGACTTAAATAACTCCAGACATCTTATCTACTCTAGTGACAAATTGTGCTCCTTTGCTATTTCCCAGATTTCCCTGAAATTCTTTCTCTCCTCAGGAGGCCTGCTGCTCACCGGCACTGTTGTTTTTCATCTCTGTCACTCCTGCTGTCTGGCCTTTCCTGGCTACCTCTTTTCTCTCCACTTTTTTTCCCCTTCTTCCTGGTCTCATTTCTCTCCATTTTCTGCTATTCTTTCAACTTTGATTTACTTATGGCCAGTAGACAGACCAACCATATTAATTCTTCAATAATTTGCTTCTTTAGCTTATCTTGCTTTTGCCGTTGCTTCTACTTATGAATTTCTTTCAGTCAATTGTTGGGGGTGGAATGAGTATCAACTCTCTAGATCCTGGAAAAGTGTGGTGTTCATATACAGAATGTAATTCTTTTTTTTATGTTATTATTTTTAATCAAACTTTATCTGCAAATGCATCTTTGAGAAGAAACTTCCATCATCATTGCTTACAAAAAATCTTTGTTATTGTTTTTCTTTCATGCTCACCACCAATAGTCTAGTTTTTATCCATCACCATGCATAGATGCCCCTTACCCCTCTTGCTCACCATCCCACCCCATTCCCCTCTGGTAACCACTAATCTGTTTTCTTTATCCATGTGCTTATCTTCCACATATGAGTGAAATCATGGTTTTTGTCTTTCTCTGTCTGGCTTATTTCACTTAACATAATATCCTCCAGGTCCATCCATGTTGTTTCAAATGGGACAATTTTGTCTTTTTTATGCCTGAGTAGTATTCCATTGTATATATATACCACATCTTCTTTATCCAGTCATCCATTGTCAGGCACTTGGGTTGCTTCCATGTCTTGGCTATTGTGAATAATGCTGCAGTGAACATAGTAGTGCATAGATCTCTTCATATTGTTGATTTCGTGTTCTTTGGGTAAATACCCAGTACTGGGATAGCTGGATCATATGGTATTTCTATTTTTAATTTTTTGAGAAATCTCCATACTGTTTTCCATAGTGGCTGCACTGGTTTGCATTCCCACTAGCAGTGTATGAGGGTTCCCTTTTATCCACATCCTCTCCAACACTTGTTATTTCTTGTCTTGTTAATTATAGCCATTCTGATAGGTGTGAGGTGATATCTCATTGTAGTTTTGATTTGTATTTCTACAGGATGTAATTCTAATGCCATGGGATGGTGTACTAGTCAGGGTTCTCCAGAGAAACAGAACCAACAGGATATGTATCTGTTATGGAGGCTGACAAGTCCCAAGATTTGCAGTCAGCAAGCTGGAGATGCAGGAGAGCCAATGGTGTGGTTCCAGGCCAAAGGCCAGGAGGCTTAAATCCAGGAAGAGCTGATATTTCAGTTGGAGTCCTAAGGCAGGAAAAAAACCAATGTCCCAGCTTTCAGGCAGTCAGGCAGGGGAAAAGTGAGCCTTTTTTTCTATTCAGGTCTTCAGCTGATTGGGTGAGGCCCACCCACATTAGGGAGGGCAATCTGCTTTACTCAGTTTATCAATTTAAACATGAAACTCATCTAAAACCACCCTCACAGAAACACCCAGAATAATATTTGACCAAATATCTGGGCATCTTGTGGTTTAGTCAAGTTGACATAAAATTAACCATCACAGACAATTACCAACAGTCCTACTAGAGAAATGACTTTACTCAAGGATGGTCTTTATGTATAGGTTTGAATAAGTAGCCACCCAAAAAGGTATTTTGATGGAAAATGGGGAAGATCTTCAATCCTCCCGTCTGATATCTTACCTCTCCAATCAATAAATAACAGCAAAGTTTCCATAATTAGGATTCATCCTTTTAGATTATAATATATATTTTTCTAATTAAAATTCAGATCATCCAAGAAGGCATTATATTGAGTTACTATTAGGCAATAATAGCTTACAGTGCAGTTCTTTATAACAGCTTTTCTAGTAGGCTCAGGATGGTTTTAACATGGGCAGGAGGGGTTGGGGAGACGGAAAGAGAGAAGATCACTTGGAGAAGGGGAGGTTTGAATGTAGTGCTCTCAGCTAAAGGGTATAGTATGATAGATGAGAAAAGAAAGAACTAAAGGTTAAAATTTGCTGCCTTCCTGAAACATATAGCTTTAATTTCTTGAGACAGGAAAGTCCCTGATGTTAATATGCAAGACAGTATCACTGAAATTGCTTCAAGTTTAAGGTATGATATAGCTTAGCTCAGAATACATATAGCTTTCCTTTTTATGTATATACCTCAAGGGTAAAAAGAAAAAGAAAAAAAAAAAAACTCCTAAGGAAACTCCATACCATGTAATTAAAGGATATTCTTCACTAACTTTCCTTTAGAAGTAATTTTATTATGATAATCATTGCCTATAATACCTAGTAGTCCAAACAACAGTTTTTAGATGATTAGAATTTGGGGGATTTTTTTAAAAAACAATAATCAGAGAAAATGTTACATCTTTGTGTTAGTTTAGGTATTCCTTACTATATTTGTCTTAATAGGATGGACTATGCTGAGATGTAGCTATGTCCTGAAAACTCAATGATTCAACACATTAACGTTATTTCTTACTGATGCAAAGTCCACTGTGGGCCCAGCAACTCTCTAAAATGACTCCTTTTCCCAGCAGTGGCTCAGGGTACCAGGCTGAGTGGCTCCATATCTAAACATGTGACCTCCATGGTTGCCATGAAAGGGAGAGTGTACAGAACTCTCACTCACTCTTAAATGCCTCTTCCCGGAAGTGACACATATCATTTGTGCCCATAGCCCTTGGGACATAAGTAGGCACATGGCCCTTCCTGAAGCCTTGAAATATGGCTCTCCTCTGTGGCTCAGGAAATAGGAAAAATGGGTATGGGTGAATACTGGAAATCTGTTCTACGTTACTTATGGAATTGATATACCTCATCTAAATTTGCTATGAAGTGAATTTATTTTAAGTAAATCCTATTTTCCTCTCAGCTGCATGTAAAAATCAAAGTTATGCTCTGCCAGGAAAAATTTTTAGCTGGACCAATATTTTAGGATATTGTTCTTTTTTACTTTTTTAAACTACATTAAGAGTCAAAAAAGTCATTAGAGACGCTTCTGCTTCTGAGCATGATGTGGTAGTAGCAGAAAGCTATCACAACTAGAAAAAAAGAGATTATAAAAATCGTATATATATATATTTTTTGGTGAGGAAGATTAGCCCCGAGGTAACATCCGTTGCCAATCCTCCTCTTTTTGCTGAGGAAGATTGGCCCTGGGCTAACATGTGTGCCCATCTTCCTCTACTTTATATGTGGGGTGCTGCCACAGCATGGCTTGATGAGCAGTGCGTAGGTCTGCACCTGCGATCTGAACCTGTGAAGCCCAGGCCGCCGAAGCAGAGCATGCGAACTTAACCACTATGCCACTGGGCTGGCCCCACAAAAATCATATTTTTAAAGATATTAGAGAGCTACAGATGCATATAAGACTAGAAGAAATAAATTTTAGAGAGAGAAGAGGCTTTCCTATATAAGCTAAGGCCATTTTCTTGTCTGGGAGCATTTGCTGAGTCTGGGCATAGGCTATCATAGGAAAGCAAAGGGTAAAAACAGAATTTTTTATATCAATGTGGGATGGCATGGACAAATTAGAATCTACAAGATCATCAAATGAATAGCCATTTTCCCCCACAGGATATATCCTAGCTAAGTGCTAGGGCAGTATAGAAGGCTGGGAGGCTGAACCACAAAGAAAGAAATCAGCTACAGACCAAGTCATGCTAGAGGAAGGGGTATGCAAAAAAGATTTTACATTTTATATACAAATATATGTAATCTCCTTTTCAAAATATTTTTATATATATAAAATCTCCCTTTCAAAACATTTGCCAGATATTGAACCCAGATGAGGTGAGAAGCTAAAGAGCCACGCCCCAAATCTGTGAAGGACAGAACCCTAGGGTGGAAAAGAGAAACAGAGACCCACCAGTTTCTCAATCACAACTATAGGAAGGCCTTGCCCAAGAAAGGGGCTGGCCTAGAAACGCAAAATAAAATCTCCTGAAGTCCCCTGGTATTTAGAAGACAAAGTTCCACTGGAGGGTGGAGGCTGCAACAAACACAAGAAGGTCTGGCCCTCAAGACACTTGAAACCACAGATGGACTGAGTCTAACTAAAGGTGTGAGCCAACCTCAAACCAGCACCATTCTTGGTTGGGTTGAGATATCAGCCCCTCATCTTGTCTGTTTAATAGACAAAAACACAGTTTGTTTGTTCTTTTGTTAGTTCTTTTATAACAACACAGTTTGTTTGTTCCTTGTTAGTTCTTTTATATATACTGTTCATCATACAATACCAAATTATGAGCTATGCAAAGAAGCAGGAAAATGTAATTGATCAAGAGAAAAAGTAGACAATGGAAGCAGACCCATATATCATCCAGATGTTAGCAGACATGGACTTTAACTATTACAAATATTTTTAATAGGAGAAAATATGGAAAAAGTAGATGAAAAGATTTTAAAACAGAGAATTGTTTGTTTTGTAAAAAGTACTTAAACAGAGAATTGGAATCTTTAAAAAAGAAACAAATGGGCATTATATAAATAAGTACATTATCTTAAATTAAGAGCTCATTGAATATGTTTTACATAAAACAGGAAAAAGGAAAAGACAGGATTAGTGAATCCAAAGACAAGTCAGTAGAATATATACAAATGTAAGTACCAGAAAAAAGAAGTGGAAAGAATAAAATAGAATGCAAGAGATATAAGGGATACAGACAAATGGTTTAGCATTGTGTTATTATAGTCTTATAAGGAGAGAAGAGAGAATGGGTCAGAAATAACGTCTGAAGAGATGATAACTGAGAATTTTCCAAAATTGATGATAGATATAAATCCATAGGTCCAAGAATCTTAGTGAACCTCAAGCAGCTTAAAACCAAGAGAAAATCTTAAAAGCAGCCAGAGGGGGAGAAAGACATTATACTAAAAGAAGAACAAAATAAGGCTTACAATTAACTTTTCAACAGAAACTATGGAAGTCAAAAGACAATATAATTACATCTTTAAAGTGCTGAAAGATAACAAAAAACTATCTGGAATTCTAACAAATGAAAATATCTTTCAAAAATGAAGGTTAAAAAGAAAAAGAAATTAGACAAACAAAAGCTAAGAGATTTTGTTTCTAGCAGATACACACTATAAGGAAGATTAAAAGTCCTTCAGGCTGAAGGAAAATAATCCCAGATAAAAGCACAAAAGTACAGGAAGGAATGGAAAACATGTGAAAGGGTAAATACATAGGTAAATATAGAAGAATATTGACTATTTAAAGCAATCATGGTAATTATGCCTTACGGGGTTCATATATAGAAGTAGAATACACGGCAACAGTAGCACAAAGAGTGAGAGGGATGCAAATGGAGTTAAACTGCTATAAGTTTCTTGCATTGTTTGAGAAGTAGAGTGTAATAAGTCAAGGTTGCATATGCAATATTAAAAAACATTTGATTGATTCAGAAGTAGGCAGACAAGGAGGAGAAAGGACACAGCACAGACAGCAGATATAAAAACCAAGTAGCAAGATCACAGGCTTATAAGCAAACCAAATCAGTAAGATATCGAATATGAATGGTCTAAACACTCCTATTAAAAGACCAAGATTGCCAAAGTGGCTTTTGAAAGGACCCAATTGTATGCTGTTTACGAAAGACACATTTTAAATATAAGAATACAGGCAAATTAAAAGTAGATAGATAAACAAAGCTATGCTGTATGAACACTAACCAAAATAAAACTCTCAGCAAACTAGGAATAGAAGGGAACTTTCTCAATCTGATAACCCTAAAATTATACTTATACTAGAATTTGGAACACTTTCTGCCTGAAGAGGAAACAATACAGGGATGTCTACTCTTATCACTTTTATTTGGTCATTTACTGGAGGCCCTAGCTAATACAATAGGGTAAGAAAAAGCAATAAAAGACATAAAGATCAGGAAAAAACAAATAAAGCTGCTTTTATTCACAGATGACATGATTTTGTATATAGAAAATCCAAAGAATCTACAAAACATTAAAATTAATAAGTGAGTTCAATATAGTTAGGATGCAAAAATCACATACTAACAACAAACTCAACAAAATGTAAATCAAATACCATTTACAATAGTATTGAAAATCATAAAATACTTAAGAAAAAAATCTAATGAAAGAAGTGAAAAGCCTCTACCCTGAAAACTACAGAACTTTTCTGAGAAATTAAAAAGACCTAAATTAAGAGGTATACCTTGTTTTTGAATTGGAAAACTGAATATCATAAAAGATATTATTTTTCTGAAATTGGTCTATAGATTAAATGCAATCCCAAACAAAATTATAGTTTTTTGTTTGTTTATTTTGTGGAGACAGCCAAGGTGACTCTAAAATTGATGTGGATATAGCCAAGCTAACTATAAAATTAAATGGAAATGCAAAGGACCTAGTAGACAAAAAAAATCCTGAAGAAGAAAAACAAAGGTGGAGAATTTATTACACTATCAGATTTTAAGAGCTACAATAATTAACACAGTGTGGTATTGGTGTAAGACCAAAAAAATTATAGACCAAATGAACAGAAGAGTCTGAAATAGACTACTCCTATGGAATTATTTGATTTATAACAAAAACACCACTACACTTTTATGCGGAAAGAATAGTGGGTTTATTTTTTCCCAATAAGTGGTGCCAGGGCAATTGTATATCCATATAGGAAAAAAAAAAAGAACATTGACCTGTACTTCATGTTATATGCAAAAAATAATTTGTCATATATCACAGACATAAATGTGCACAGAAAATATAGGGGGATATCTTTATGACCTTGCAGTAGGCAAAGATTTCTTACACAGGACACAAAAACACTAAGCATAAAAGAAACCAAATACTGGTAGAAGATATACATAATACATATATCCAATGAAGGATGTATTTTTTCCCATTTAAAAAATGAGCAAAAGACTTGAACGGGCACTTCACAAAATAGGGTATGCAAATTGCCATTACGCATATGAAAATATATGTATCAGGGAAATACAAAATACAACCATGATGAGATACCCCTATGGACTCACAAGAATGGCTAAAATTAAAATAGTAACAATATCAAGTGTTGGTAGACATGTGGAACATCTGAAATTCTTACACATTTGGTGGGTGTGTACATTGGTACAAGCACTATGGAAAACTGTTGCTACTTACAAAGCTAATATGTCCAGTAAACTTATGCCTAGATATATACTCAAAAGAAATGAGTGTGTATATATATCCACCAAAAGGCACAAACCAGAATGTTCATGCTTGAAACCTGGAAACAATCCAAATGTCCATTAACAGGAGAATGGATAAATATCTGTGGAATTTTCATCTGATGCAATACTGCACAGAAACAAAACAACAGATGTTATGTTGAGCAAAAGAAGCTAGCAAAAAAAGAGTATGTGTTGTATGATTCTATTTCTATCAAGTTCAAGAACAGGCAAATCTAATCGTTAGTGATGGAAGTTAGGGTAGTGGTTATCTGTCAATGAAGGGTTGTCTGGAAATGGCCCTGAGAGAACCTTCTGGAATACTTGAAATATTCAATATATTCATGAAGGCAATAAGATGGCAGGGAGGATCTTTAGAAGACTACTGTGGTGATGTAGCCTAGAGATGATGATGGTTTGGGTAGCAATGAATGAGAGAGATGAATGGTTTGGGGATACATTTTGGAGGTAAAAATGATAGAACTTAGTGATGGACTCTTTTAGGGAGATGAGGGAGAAAAAGATTTGAGAAGAGTAGGGAAGTACAAAATAATCATTTAGGAAAGGGATCAACAGAGTTTACTGGAGATACATAGTTAGGTTGCCAAGCAGCATTTAGATTGGAGATGTTGACTTTTCATCAATACCAATCAGTTTAGTTGTATGTTTTCTCAATACCAATCAGTTTAGTTGTATGTTTTCTCCAGTGCAAGAATGGAAAGATAGATGGTTGGGTTCATCTAGGATTGAGATTTCGTGTGTTTGACAGCAGAGAAAGAAGCATGGAGATTAATATAGTGTTTGCAAAGGAGTTGTTATACTGAAGGAGACTCTAAATAAATAGAGATACCTAAATAAATAGAGAAGTAAAGGCAAGTGTGGCTGATGGGCAAACAGAAAGCCATGGGATTGTGCATTGGAAATCTTAGTGAGATGGAAGACGGTGGAAGAGTGGGGTGATGGATTGAATAAGATGAAAATAAATAGTTTTATTTGAGAATGGGATGTCTGATTTTGTGCTTTTTATTGGTTGATGAGGTAGAAAGTTCAATGAACTAACAGCTCAGCATTTGGGACGGGTTATCTAGTATATGCTGAAGTTGTCTAAAATGATGACAGGAGTTAACGTGGACTGGAAAATTGGAAGCTAGGTGTTGAAATCTCAAGTGAAAGAAGAGGAGTGACAGCAGATGACAGCAATACGGAGGAGGAAAGTGTGATTCAGCTGAATGGTCAGAGTCTGAAAGGAGAGGGGATATTTACAACAGGGAGCAGGCTTAATATCTCAAAGCAAGTGAACACTGACCCAATTACCAAACCTGAGGTGAGAATAAGCAGTTTCCACATAAGAGGCCTGCAGGGGAAACGGTGTTCCCAGACAGCCCTTACGTGTCACTGAGGCAAAGAGGTGGAAAGAGTGTGGAGAGCAGAGGTAGAGAGTATTTTCCAGTACTCTACCAGATGGAGACAGAGCAGGCATTTTCAACGGCATAATGAGGTCCAGAGTTGGTTCACATGGAGCAATGGATATAGTACACAGGTTGGGGCTGAAAGTTGATGAGATCAAGGATTTCTCAGAGGCTTTTACATCTGGCAGAGGATTTACTCCTGAATGCTTTTTGAAAGAAATGAGCACTTAGTCTAACACTAAAGTCTGAAGTTTTTTTTTTTTTTAAATAACAAATATGGTAACTGGGACATTTTCATTTTATAGCTCCCTTTCATTTTAAAGTTGATAATAAAAATACACAACAAATTAGCGAGTACACAGTTTCTGCTTGGGATGATGGAAGTATTCTGGAAATGGATAGTAGTGATGGTTGTACAACATTGTCAATGTACTTCGTGCCACTAAGTATATGCTGAAAAATAGTTAAAATGGTAAATTTTGTGTTATGGATATTTTACCACAATAAAAAAAAAAACACAGCATTTAGTAAACGTCATAAACTAGCACCCCATTGGCGTTGGCTAAATCTGCTCTCAGACAGATTTTGTTTGGCTTCAAACTGTTTTGGCCATCATTGTGTGTTAAAAAAAAAAAAAAAAAAAAGAATTAGTTTCTAACATTTAGAAATCTGGAGACTTTGTATAAAATCCCTTTAAAAACTGGGCTATCTAGTAACTGTGGGCACATGTTCTTGGGTATGACCAGTTAGAGCTGAGGAAGGCTTGGTCCCCACACATGAAGCCTGTGCCTCCTCCACTCTCCACTGGGTTCTTGTTAGCACTGAGGCCTAAGCTCTCCCGCCATCCAGCCTGGTGCTTGCCCTATCGCTTCTCTTTTCAGAATTCACAGAATGGTGAAATAATTTTATAGCTATACCCCTACAAAGATGAGAAAATGAAAGGTAGACTGTGCACAGGGCCTTGTGTTTCAAGAAAAGTGGGAGAAAACACATTTCTCAGTGGAAATGAAGCTGCGTGTTTAATGTGTAAACAAAATACGTCCTGAGAATCCAATCTGGCCAACGTCGGTTATTTTTGTTACCTGCCCAGCTCCTGAGGGTGGTTGTGTTTGCCTCCCTGATTTATATAAACTGTTTATGACTTTAAGTTTTAAATAATTTGTGTAAAGCTGAAAACCTAACAAAATTTGCAGGCCATTAATTTTCATCAAGTCTTAGTAATAAAAGTACTCTGACTTTGAGCCTTTGGGGAGCAATCCATGGGGTATTAATTAATTAATCAATTAAATTTTGGTTCTCAATATTTGTTCATATAAAAAACAATGATACATTTTCTTTTTTCTCTGTGAACGTGTGTGTGTGTGTGTGTGTGTGTGTGTGTGTGAGAAAGGGGTCACGTAGATCTGTCTTATTTACTGGCACATAAGTGCATTGTTTGTGCCAAATCAATCAGGAGAGATGGGAACATTAAATCATCGTGTGTCAACATTACTGTGGAAAAAAAAAGTTCTAGTACACAAAATGGGCACGTACTGTCACCATAAAAAGTGCACTGACTTCTTTTTGAAAGTAAGAATATAGTAAACACCAGATATTCTGGCAATATGATTGACTGGAGTCTAAAATATCCTAACACTTCTAAATTTACATACAATGCATTTTGCCTTTTTTTTAGTTCTCTTCCTATTGGATGAAATTAGCCTTTGGACATATTTGCTTGGTAATAACAGTGCATTGAATTACTGTATCACTGGATGAAAATTGGAAACAACACTTAATGAGAATGAAAATGTCCAATTTCTACTTAAAAATGGAGAATCACCCCAGTGTCTGTGGACCACAGTCTGACTTCTATTGATGCCCTGTGACATTAGGAAATATACCCATGACCCAGGCTAGGTCATGTATAAGCATAGAGGGTGTCTGAGTTTCCCCTAGGAACTACAGCCCTAGCTGCTATAACAACAAACTACCACAATCAGGGTGGCCTTAAACAACAGAAATATATTCTCTCACGGTTGAAGTTGCTAGAAGTCTCAAATCAAGGTGTCAGCAGGGCCACACTCTCTCTGAAGGCTCTAGGGGAGAATCTGTTCCATGTCTTTCTCTTAGCTTCTGATGTTACCAGCAATCCTTGGCATCCCTTGGCTTATAGACACATCACTCCAATCTCTGCCTTTATTGTCACATGGTGCTCTCCCTGTGTGTCTTTATCTGTGTCTCTTCTCCTCTTCTTATAAGTCATATTGGCTTAGGGGCCACCCAAATGACCTCATCCTAACTTGATTACATCTGCAAAGACCCTATTTCCAAATGAGATCTCATTCACAGGAACCAGGGGTTAGGGCATCAACATATCTTTTTGGGGGAACACAATTCAACCCATAACAGAGGGATAGGATAGTGGACAGACTGTGATCATTGAATGAGCCCTTTCCTTAGACTCTGGCCCAGCCATATCTCATCTCCGCCATGAATGCCATGTTTCCTTCCCTCACTGGTTTCTGAGACATCTCCTGCTTTATCCTTCTACTGTGACAAACTCGTCAATATCTGTCAACTTTCATCAATTTACACAGGTTCCTGTCTGTTATTAGTCTCCCTCCTAGCATGCTTTCTCCTTACCCCAAACCCTAGAGATAAAATCCCTTGATTGGAACCTAGAATGCCATGCCTATGAATCACTCCTGTCAATCATTTCCCTACTGTCTTTAATTCTTCCCTATGCTGCTTAGATTTTTTATTGTCATCCCTTGCATCACCTTGCAACTCTCTTGCCCTATCATCGTTCTCTTTTACCCAGTTGTTGAAACCCAATCTTGAATAAGTCCAACTATTTAGTCTCTGGGCTCACACCTGGGCAGCTAAGCACTGTGAGAGGAAGCCATACAACTATTTACCTAGTCAGCTTTCTCTTGGTTCTCTGCAGAGGCATTTCATTCTGTCATATGCTCCTTAATCCTGTGGTATCACCAATTTCCCCTCATTCACACCTTTCTCTTCAACTCTTAATTCATGGACAAAATACACAGGTGCCTTCTTAACTTCATGCCACCAAATTTATAAATCAGACTTGATCTGTACCCATCACTTTTCTCCTTCCCACTTGCGACAAAGGAAACCAAGTCCATGTGAGGTCGTCTGCTGCTTCCCCCGTCTCTGGATTCAATCCCTTTCTGTCTTCTAGATATCTCTATGCCTTTTTATCATTTCTCCTGTACCTTCACTCTCCATCCCTTTCATTGGCTCTTTCCCATCAAAATTTTAAAAGTCTCTTTCATTTTCTATTAACAAACAATCCTTCCCTCACCAAAAATTTCTCCCTTAACCTGACATTCACTTTCAGTTTTTTAAAATCACTATAATATGCTTTATTTATATAGTATTTTACAGCTACTATACCTTCGGTTTTTATTCTCTCTAGCTCTTCCCATTCTCAGTTAAACTTCTTGTGTTAGCTATATTTGCTGTCTACAATTACTCACACACATGCATTTTTAGATCCAGTAGAATCTCTTAACCTACTACTCCAAGATCATTAAAGACTTGCTTGTTGCTGAATCTAATAACATTTTTTTGTCTTTTAAAATTATTCTTGCCTTCTCAGCAGCATGTGACACATTTTTTACTTTCTGCTTCTTGAAATTCTTTCTTCCCGGCTTCTAGACATCCAGAACTTCTGGTTTTCCTCATAACTCGGATGTGTCTTCTCATTCTGCTTTGCAGGTTTCTCCTCCTCTCACTGTCCCTTAAACATTGGTGTTCTTTGATTACTGCTCTCGGCCACCTTTGTTCCTCACTTGACACAATTTCCCATAGGATTGCTGCCACTCTCGTGAATTTACATGCTGACAATTTCCAAATCTGTAACTCTAGATCAGATTGCTCTTCAAAGACTCGTAGTCACATATCCAACTGTCTGCTAGCCAACTTCACTTAGGTGTCCCATGGGTACCTCAAATGCACCATGTCAAAAAATCAAACTCATAATCTCTACTGCCCAGCACCCATCTATCTTGCTTTAATCCCTGGGTTCCCCATCTCAGTTAACCCTCACTCCATTTACCCACCAGAGCCTGGGTGTCATCTGTAGCAGATATCCTTTGGGCCCTACTACTCCAGGTACTCCTGCTCATTTCCAGTGGCCTGTATCTGTATCATTTTTGCCTGAGGGCCTTTTAGGAAGCAACAGAAAGCTGCTCTGACTTGTGCAGAGCAGGCTGGAAATGCTGAGGAATTAAACCCATCAGCCAATGACTCATGACAATTGGTTTATAAATTCTCCAGTTCCTCAACCTCGTGGGTGGGATAACTCGGAGGCATTTGTTTTATACCATTTCCCAGGATTTGTCCATGACACTCATAGCATAGTTGGCTTGATAAAGCAGTTTTTCTTGGCTACCTTTCCTCCTCCATATCACTTCCTCATTTTCTTACCCATATTCCCTGTTCTCAAATGAACTACTTGCACTTAAATCCTTTCCTTGAGGTCTGTTTCTGGAGGAAACCAAAGTAACACATCACCCTTCTTTCTACTCCCTTCCTTTCTTCTTCTTCCAGTCAATTACCAAATTCTATCAATTCTACTTCATAATTATCTTGAGAAGCTAGCCACTTCTCTCCAGCCCTGTTGCCACTACACCAGTGGCCACTGCCATCATCTCTAGCCTGGATCACTGTGAAAGTCTCCCCACCTGCCTCCCTTCAGTATTGTCCCCCTTTAGTCCTTTCTCTTCCCTTAAGTCAGTGATCTTTCAAATATGCAAATTTGATTATATCAGCACCAAGGTAAACTTTTCAGGTTTCAGTTTGCACGTAACTTCCTGTGAGAAGCTTTCTTTGATCTTTCAATTCTAGGAAACTGTGAAAAGGAGCACCCTGTCATTTCCCAGTTAAAGCACTTCTCACTCTGTACATGAATTGCCTATTCACTCGCTGTATTCCACGCTAGACTATAACTCTCTAAGGATAGGAACATTGTTTTTGTCTTCCTTTTCTTTTCCTTTTTTTCTCCTTTGTTGTTGTACTGCTAGGTTGAAACTCAATATAGGGTACAGAGTAGAAACTCAATAAATATTTGTTGGATAAATGAATGCTTAACAGGTCATTCCTGTCTTGCTCATCTTAGCCTGTTTCTGGAGGGCTAGAATCAGAAAGCTAGTGAGTATATTTGCAATTTGTACCTGTGTTTACTCTTATGTTCTAATTTAAGGATTTTTTTTTTCTCTATAAATGATGACTAGTGACCTCATTTGGGGATGAGTTCATCAGATAATGGTGAGTCAGGCACAGACTGATTTTGTTTAAACCTTAATAGGTAATCATTCCTGTTACTTGGTGTAAAAAGGAATATGGACAAGATGGTAGCTTGGAATCTCCAAATTCTTTACATTTAAGAATTTTTTTAAATTCTTTACATTTATTCTTTCCTAAGAATTTATTTCAAAGAATTTATTTCACAAGAATTTATTTCAAATTTGTTCTTTCAAAGAATAAAATCTCTCATAAGAATAAATTCACGTCAACTCATTAATGACTATTATCATTTGAATTCTGTTAATAGAATTTCTGTTAAAGTAGGTGTGTTTGTATTTAAAAAGAAAAAAGCTACCATTATAATTCCTCCCAATTCTACAAAATTCAACCTTCAAAACTTTTGATTCCATCCATGCCTCTAATCTAGAAGCTTTCTTCTCCCACTTAAAAGTATTCTAAAGTTGCACTGATTTATTCTAATTACATTGATGATAATGGGTAGCCTGGACTCTAAATCATGTTATGTGTCATATAGGATTTCAGCTACAAGACACAAACCATTTTATTTTTCTCTCTCTTTTTGTTGTTAGTATAGGATAGTTCTTAAAAGCACGAGTTTTAGAATGTGATGGCCAGCCTGGAGTCCTCATTCTGCCTATTATAGAGCAGAGGTAGTTAACTTCGTCTCTCCAGGCCTCAGTTTCCTCACCTTTTAAAAGAAATTAACTGGTATTTACCTGTTAGACTTAAATGAGACAACAGATATAAAGGGATTAGCACATAATAAACACTCAACAAATGATATCAGTATCATCATTGTTATTTATTATCTCTTAGGTGGAGAGTAAATCCTTATATTATCTCATTTAGTCCTCATAACAATACTATGATGTGGGCAATGCTATCATCTCTATCTTACAGATAAAGAAACTGAGGCCTCGAGAACTTAAGGTAACTTGCCAGACAACAATAATAATAATAATAGGAAATAATTATGAAGTGTTCACCATGTACCAGGCACCGTTCTAAACTGTTTACACGTGAATTCATTTATTCCTCAATTCTAAAAGGTAGGTCTTATTGTTATCTCCAATTTGCAGATGAAGACTAAGACTCAGAGCTATGAAAGAACTTGTTCAAGGTAACATGGCTTTTAAGCAGTAAAACTAGGATTCAAATCCAGGAAATCTGGCTTCAGAGAATATGTGCTTAACCATCGTGTTTATACCTCTCTCGTTCTACTACAGAGAGGCATGGTTTGATACAACAATTAAAATGATGAATATAGAATTAGAAGTTTGAGAAAAACACAAAGCATATTTTGATTTTAAATTTAGGAACAACTTACAGGTAAATTCCTATCTACTTTCTGGTATGATCCAGGGCAAACAAAACAAAACATTTCACTGACCTACTTTCTTTTGGGCTCTCTGCAATGGCATTTTAGGTTTTTTTTTTTTTTTCTCCAGCTTTATTGAGGTATAATTCAGAAATAAAATTGTATATATTTAAGTGTACGACGTGATGATTTGACATGTGTATATTTGTGAAATGATTGCCACAATCAGGTTAATTAACACATCTACCACCTCACATAATCTTTTTTGTGTGTGTGGTGAAAACACTTCAGATCTGCTCTTTTAGCAAATTTCCAGTACGCAACACAGTATTGTTAACTATAGTCACCATGCTGTACGTCAGATCCCCAGAGCTTATTCATCTTACAACTGAAAGCTTATATCCTTTGATCAGCATCTCCCTATTTGCCCCCACCCCCCACCAACCCGTAATAAACACCACTCAACTCTCTGAGTTTGACTTTTTTTTTGTCTTTAGATTCCACATATAAGTGAGATCATCATATTTGCCTTTCCTGTCTGGCTAATTTCACTTACCATAATTTCTACTAGGTTCATCCATGTTGTTGCAAATGGCAGGATTTCCTTCTTTCTTATGGCTGAATATATTCCACTGTATATCTATATATACATCTTCTTTATTCATAAATCTGTTGATGGACACATCAACACTTAGGTTCTTTCCATATCTTGACTGTTGTGAATAATGCTGCAATGAACATGGGAGTGCAGATAGCTCTTTGAGATACTGATTTCATTTCCTTTGGATATATACCCCAAAGCGGAATTTCTGGATCATATGGTAGTTCTATTTTAAATTTTTTGAGGAACCTCCATACTGTTTTCCATAATGGCTGAACCACTTTACATTCCCACCAAGAGTGTACAAGGGTTTCCTTTTCTCCATAACCTCACCAACACTTGTTATCTGTTGTCTTTTTGATAATAGCCATCCTAACAGGTGTGAGGTGATATCTCATTGTGGTTTTGATTTGCATTTCCCTGATGATTAGTGATGCTGAGCACTTTTTCATGTGCCTGTTGGCCATTTATATGTCTTCTTTGGAAAAACATCTATTCAGGTCCTTTGCCCATTTTTTAATTGGGCTATTTTTTTTGCTATTGAGTTGTATAATTTCTTGTATAATTTGGATATCAGATATATGATTTGCAAATGTTTTCTGCCATTTTGTAGGTTGACTTTTCATTTTGTTGATGGTTTCCTTTGCTGTGCAGAAGTTTATTAGTTTGATGTAGTCCCACTTGTTTATTTTTGCTTTTGTCGCCTGTGCTTTTGGTGTTATATGCAAAAAATCATTGCCAAGACCAATGTCAAGAAGCTTTTCCCCTACGTTTTCTTCTAGGAGTATTATGATTTCAGGTCCTCCATTTTTGTCTTTAATCCATTTTGAGTTAATTTTTGTGAGTGGTAGATAGGGGTCCAGTTTCATTCTTTTACATATCTTTTAAGATAGTAATCTTTCTCTTGATCCTGCAAAGCCCAGCTGAATGCTGACAGCCTCCCATTTTCCTTTCCTATGGCAGTGCTGAATGCTCAAGTTTTTGTGCTTTCTCCCAGTCCTGCAGAGTTGGGCCAGCTTTCTGTGCATGCTCACTAGATGTCTGCAAAGACTTGTACTCCATCCCTTTGGGGCATGAACAGGGAGCAATTCACGTGGTGGGAGAGTGTGGGTGAGCTGCACAGAGTTGGTGGGATCTGCAGATGAGGTGTCCCCAGAGGCTCATGGTTGGACTCCTGATGAAGTCCACATAGCGGTTAGTAGCAGCAACCCTTTCTGCCCTCCAAGAGCCCTGGCTGCTGTTTTTTCAGTTCCTCCCCACTCCTCAGTCATGTAGCACGTCTCAGTATTCTGGATGGGGCAAGAAGGAAGCGGGCCTCTTTGGCAGCATCCCGCACAGCTGGGGAAGCTGGTCACTCACTCACTTGCTCTCACTTTCCCTGTGGAGAAGTCACCAGCAGGGAAGGTCTCTGCTGGCACTGAGCTGTGCCACCTTGGGGGGAGGGGTGACGTGGGTAAAGTAAACTGTTCCTCTTACCCTCTTCAATGTGTCCAATCTCAGATTTTTTTCCTCCAACAGTGTGTTGGAACTTCTTCGTTGGACTCCTGGACTTCCACAAAGGCACTCTTATTTGTGAATAATTGTCAAAATTGGTGTTCTTTGGGGGAAAGACAGTAGAAAACTCCTATTCCTCCATTTTACTGTCACCACTCTGCATTTTATGTTTCATAATGCAAATTGCCACAAATATCTAAGCTTTCTGGAAGAAAATAATTTAATTTCAATGTAATGGACAACTATGGATTTTGTGTGGTTTTGTTCAACATAGACTCAGGCCCAGAACCTTTGCTCCTTGGAAATACACTTGGAACTCTGCTGGAAAATGTTACTCTTCTCTTTTCTCTGTAATATTGATATACCTGTCACATTCAAGCAGGGCCCATGATTAATCTTAATGTGCAGGTGTTCCTAACTGAGACTGGATGTTTGAATTTGCTTCATTCTATGCAGTCTGTTTTAATTTTGATTAATTGCCATCAGGAATAATAACTCCTCAGGGCAGATCATTAGGAAGCTACAGAATCAATTATGTTTAGCTACAGAATATGTAAAACTAGTCACCACCACTGAAATGATCATAGATACCCTTTTTGTTGCATGTACAAGGAATACTTAGGTCATTCCAACTGGATTTCAGAAACGAATTAAAATGGAATTGGAAATGCTTTTTCATAAATAAGTTAGCTTTCACATTTGCCCTTTTTTTCCTCAATAGATTTTCCTAATTCTGACATGAAATCAGTAACACAGCTGGTAGTCACGGATGGTAGGAATAATATGCTTTAGGTATATGCTAGGGAACATGTCTCAGTACATATTTGCAGTAATTAATTGGCAGATTCATAAGCCCCTGATGCATAAGAAAGGACTAAGCTTACCTACTATCCCCCACCTGAGACCACTGCCTTAGTTAAGGCACTGATTTCTTCACTTTGTGGCGAATGCACTAGCCTCCTAACTGCCTTCAGCTTCCTTGTCTCTAGTATAGTTTCTTCTTGGCCCACTCATACTCAACTATTTGCTCTTTCCTAAATAGACTGCACTAGATCATACCATTGCATATGACTCTTACTATGTCTAGAACATTCGTCCTTCCTTTTTTCATCTGGGTGTCTCATATTCATACTTCAGGACTTCCCTTAAATGCCACCTACTCTAGGAAGCTTTGCTTGTTGCATCACTCCCTTCAGGTGGCTCTTCTACGTGTCCCATTACATCTTGGACCATTTCTATGTAACTGCTGTCATATTTTATTGCCACTAAGTGTCCATCTCCTATGTTAGACTGTGAGGTCTTTGAGGGAAAAATTTCTGTCTTGTATCTCTACAGCCCGAGTTCAGCGGATCCTAACCTTTTTTGCTTCACACACTCCTTTGAGAATCGGATGAAAACTGTAAACTTCCTCTTATACAAAGAACTCTAAATTTTGCAAATAATTTCAAGGAGTTCTGGGACACTCAAAATCCATTTGTGGATCCCAAGGGTCCATGGACCCCTGGTTAAGAACTCTTGCACTAGCTCCTGGATACATCAAAATAGTTATCATTTAACAAATGCTTAATGTGTGTCAGACACTGTTCTGAGCACGTCACATGATCTGCCCCGTTTATTCCTTACAACAACTCTCTGAGGTAGATGCTAGAATTGTCCCCAATTTAAAGATGAGGAAACTGAGGAACAGCATGTAAATAACTTGCTTGGTGCTATTCCTGAGACTGCTCCCTTAACCAGCCTGCTCTGGTAACCACAACACTACACTGCCTCTCAGTCTCACTCTGGTACTGTTCATAGTACTCCACCTAAAAGGCACTGTGTAAACGTCTATGGAATAAACCACAGAATGAATGCAAACAATAGCTTCATATACCAGGAACTATGAATAAGGTTCAAATCATCCAGAAAATAAAGAGGCTTAGCATTCAAATGGTTTGTAAATGCTATGAGCTTTCTCAGTGGAGTAGATAGCATAGGGGGTAAGCTACATTCAGCCTTCATTTAGCTTTAAGGATAAAGAGTGGAAAGGTAAAGAACTTTTGTTGAATACTTAATACATGCTTGACGTTGAGTTTGGTACTTCCTAAACCAACCATGTCATACAATAGTGCTAATAGATCTTGAAATATAATTGAATTTTGAGTCCGATACTGACTCTGGGGAAGGACTGAATGGGAAAATATAAAATATAAAATGTTCTTTAAAGCAAGCATTCATAAAGCAGTTTGTAAAAGCCCAACTGTTGGCTCCCTGTAACATCAATGAATGGAATTTTTACTGCTAGAATGGAGAAGGGTTAAGGAGGTAGGGGTGGGGTAAGTCTTTTCTTTCTTTTAATAAAGATAAGCCTTTCAAGTCTTTTGTGATAAGAGTTTTACAATTAGATGTGACTAGGGACCTTAACTCAGGTGCGCTCACTCAGAGCACACTTCTGCTCTGTTTTCAGAAAGGCAGGAAAGGAAGGTGGGAAAGAGAGAGGAGGAGAGACCAATATGTGATTGTCATGGGCCGGTAATCACATTAAATAATTCCAATTAGAGTCTCTCAGCTAATCTAGCCTATAGTTCCTACTATTGCCAAGGATTCAAAGATCAAATGTTAGGCACTTGGTTAGGGTAGGGGCCTGGCAGGAGAAGCAGCAGGGAAACTTGCAGTCTTCTTCAGAATCTTATGAGAATACTACATTAGCAATTCTAATCATTGTTCATGAACAATTTTAACCACCCTCAGGAAGGCCTAGAAGTGAGAAAATGCACTTGGTGTCATTCATCCACCGTGGTTGGTAAGGTTGGTCTTACTGTGTTCTGTACATCTGATTCAGGAGATCCATCTCCAGGTAATCCTTGAACCACTTCTAGCCTGTGTGTGGAGGTGGCTCAGGTCTGTGCAGGGCCAATGTATAAATAACCCTAATGCCCTTGGGGACATGAATTACATGTCTGGTTTGGGAGGGGAGCTCCAGATCAACTCCAGAGACCAACAGTATGTGACACTGGTCATTGTACAAGTTTGTGTCTTCGTTGTGGATCTCCTCAATAGTCAAAGTACTTACAACTCCATCTCACAAATTGTGGGTGATACTTTTCCTATCAGTCACTTTTATTGCCCTCACGCTTCTCCACATCACTAACTCTCCATATCTTGGTTTCTCAGTGTTGATATGTTTGGATTAAGGAAGATGATATAAAAGAACAAACTAACAGAGGACTTTTTGGAACTAAATTTGGGGGAAAGTTTCTGGTTTCATTTTTTATAAAAAATGTTGTCTTAAAATCTTGTATTAGCAAGTCATTTAAAATATTTAGTTGGAAATGTTTTTAAATTTTTCTTATATTAGCTTGAATATTCTTTATAACTTAGCTGTCTTAAACTATAAGCAATACGGAACTCTTACTTTGAAATACAGTCCTTTTTCTCTAACAAATCATCTGAAGGGGACTAAATCAAGCCAGCTTTCCACTGAGTTACAATAATGGAGACTCTAATTACCCAGTCTGCATCTCAAGTTGTGTTGTAATTCATTGAAATTCTTTTTGCCCCTTTTCAGTTGGATGCATTTCAGGATCTAAATTCTAGTCTCTTCCTATTGCAAAAATGTAGACAGTTAATATAGTATATTTGTATCTCATTTGTTTGTTAATTTGATTTTGTAATGATCTCTTTGTCCCTTCATTTCTATAACCCATGGCTGTGCCTATATTACCAGTCAAAATGCAAATTTTCTTAGAGCCTGGCCCCTACAGTCCATAGCAAAAGAATTTTGATCTTGCAAAATGATTTGCATTTGGGTGAAGGATTCCCACCACGTGTAGGAATTTGCACCTGGATGCAAATCCAGGGAGAGTGGGCTTGGTGGTGGGCTTGAGCAGAGGGAGTTGGAGTCTTTGGGGTGAAGGAAGGTGTTACACTATGTGAAGAATGCAACCCTATGCTACAGAACAAGTCTGAGAGTGAAGCCTTTGATTTTGTCCTTTGGAAGGTCTGCAGAGGTGTGTAGCCAGCCATAAGATGTTGGCAGGTCAACTGCATATTGTCAGGGCAGTTGAATTTATGTCAGTAGTCTGCCCTTTGGTTTTTAAAGATCTCTCTGGGCAGCCCAACTAGGAGAGCTTATCAGGTCCCCTGCCTGGATGGTGGGGGTCACTATTTAACCTGTATAAACTCTATGTGGGACTGTGTATCTTTCCTCACCATGGACCATATCATTTTTGTAACTAGGCACCCAGGGAAGTCTTGAAGTATTCCTCCTAGTGATGCGTAGCCTTGGAGCTGCCCATGTGAAGTTTATCTTTGCTTGTTCTAATGTTTGCTATCTGGAGAGCATTATCTAGGGAATAGTTTGGCTTAGGTGTGAGGCTAAGCCTTTCATTTCTTCTCACCCAGTGAAAACACCAAGTTTTTAGATTACAAACCAAATTAATTCCATCAGGAAGAGCTGACTCCCAGGAAAAAATACCAACAATTGAGGATTTACTGAAAAATGAGACACAATGTGTTTTTTTCTCCACACTTTTTAGAGAAGGACTATAATTTACACTAGAATTCTGCTTTGTGTTTTAAGACGTGAATTGGAGAATCTTTTAGAAACCATCGTTTGCCCCAAATCAAAAGGGAAAATGAAGCTAGAAATAACTTTTAATACATATCCAATTACCTGAATATTATTTTACAGGCCTGAATAAAGAGAGAGAACATGATTTTAGATTATATATAATAGCTGAATATTTGTTAATAATCTCATATAAAAATTAAATCAGATTGCACATCATGTTCTCTGTATTTTACTTAATGTAGTTTTACTAAACAGGGATTTTCAAGTGTAGTTCACAATTGCTAATGCACAGTGATTATACTGGTTAAGGGTTATGCACTATAAGAAGATAAAAAATATTTGAGCTGATTAGGAATTTTATCTAATTACATTGGTCCATTACAAAGATACAGTATCCATAGGTCAGCTAAATGGCAGAAGCATAACATCTAAAGTTATTGCTAGAAATTGAAAAGCTATCTTCCTAGCTTTCTTTTCTTTTGTCCTGTGGAACATGGCGTACCAAAGATCTTATTCTGCAAGGTTTTGCAAGATGATTTTAACAGCCCTTCCTCTAAATTCCTTCTGCAAGAGTCATTCCCTCTTTTGAAGAATGACTGTACGTATTTATAATTTGGATCTTGAACCCCTGGGAACCCTTGGAGTTACTTTATGGAGTCCTGGAATCTATATTTACACCAAGTATTATCAAGGACAGAATAAATAATGTATTTATTATATAAATAATATAGGTACTACTATTTTCCATGTGTAAGTAGCTGTTGTAATGAGTAATAAATCTGAAATATGCTGCTTTTATGGTAGCTTTTGGTATTCTGAATGAATAGGGACTCAAAACTACTATAATTAGGTAAAAAATGGGCTCTCATACTTGAAAACTTTGGAAACTACTAGAAAATAGGAGTAGACAGTGTCATTAATATGGCAAGTTTCTGTCTCAATTAAAGTTTCTTGTGTGCCTCTGAACTCCACATGGTCAAAGGAGTTATTCAATTCTAAGAATGAATCATGCTTATATAACATACTGGTAACAGAAGTGTAGAGCATTAGGTTTTGTGCGGAAAAAAAAGGAGCACATTCAAATGATCTAATATGGAGTCTTTTTTTTTTTTTTTAATGCTCTCAAATTACCACATTGTGGCTAAGTAGATGACAGCTGGCTGTAGAGGTTCAGAAACTCATCTCAATTGTGCTTTCAGCCAGCCAGGATCCACTGAATCATAATTAAGGAGGGCATGCCATGAAATCCCCCCAACTCTGCCCCATTTCCCAAGCCTAACTACATTCTCCCACCTCAGGATCAATGCTAGGTCAGGAAAACTGGAGTGGTGAGAGTAGAGGCCAGTTGGAGGCAGGTGTACCAGAAAGTACCAAGGCAAAGTTATGAAGAGAGAAGGTCTTACTTTTTAAAGGGTAGAATCATTGACTAGCAGACGGAGCACACAATCAATACTAAGTCCATTCCTATCCCCCTGATAGAAACAAAACCTATAGCCCAACATTTGAATATAAAGGACAAGGCAAAGAGGAGGCATTTCTAACCACAACCCCAAAGTTGTCAACAACCAGGAAAATGTCTGCTTCCACTCTGAGTAGGCAAATAAATCTATTCATTTTACACACTCCACAGAAGTTTTTATTGTTTATAAATAATTACAGCTCTCTTTCATGTTTCCACATTCTGGATCTAAGGAGAGAAAAGAATTGGGCCTGTTAACCTTCTCATGCAACTAGGAGTCCGTTTATTGCTGGCCAGGTGCACATGCCATATCTAATCTCTCCCTGTGACTGTCGTGTAGCAGCTGCAGCAGTTGGAGGGAGTTAGGAAGTTATTAAATATCAAGGAAATGTTTGTGCCAATATCGTCCCACTTCAGGGTGGCAAGAGGGATTTACAAATTGTTTTCCATTTAGGAAGAGTGACAATCATTACTGGGGAAAAGCCATTTTAACTGAGATCCCAACAGTGGAGGAGAGGGCAAAGTGACCCGCCGCAAGTCCAAGGGAAATTTGAGATCCTTTCTCAGTCTCTTTCCTTTTCAGCACTGTGGTCCCTATAGTTGCAAAAGGCTTTAAGTGCACTTTTCTTACTGCCACTGGTTCTCTGTGATTGTGGACAGGGCACTCAAGTACTCAGAGCTGAACTATATTCACCTGAAAAACAAAAACTTTCTTTAATGCCCAAGGATATTGAAAAGGTTAATAATATAAATTGGGATAAAATAAAATGAGATCTTGAAGAGAGAGTATAAGACAAAAGGAAGGTTTGTATGAGTTATTCAGTCAGGGTGGTACAGTGCCATAAACACTGGCTTTGACAATATGAGAGTGAGCAGTGGCTCTAGGACTTACTGGAAGCCTGAGCTGGGACAAGGCTTCTGAGCCCTAGTTTCCTTATCTGTACATGAGAAGTTGACCATTGCAACACCCCTTTTAGTTTTACAAATCTATATTGAATGCATACTCCCCATCCAGAAGAGGGGTAGGCACTGTGTCAAATATAAAAGAAATAAGACACAATCTATATGCTCTAATAAAGGAGAAAAGACTACCATGGGTGAAACAATTACCTATTGACATGACATTTTTTACAAAGAAATTAACGTAAAAACAATCTCTGTCTCTCTAGATATAGTATATCAGATCATCACATTGTACACCTTAAACTTACATAACATTATATGTCAATTATATCTCAATAAATCTGGAAAAAACCCCAATCAAGCTGCAGGGTGGTTTGCAATTATATGCCATAATGTTCTATCTTGAGCTCTGTTTTGTTCAGGTTTCTTTTTTTCCCCTCAAATATTTAGATTAGACAACAGATGGCGTCTGCAGTAGGTAGAAATTGCATTTGCTAAATGTAATAGAACCCTGATGACAGAGGCTTAACCAAATAGGGGTTGTTTTTGTCACATGACAAGGACTCTGGTGATGCACAGTGAAGGGCCTACATAGCAGCTGCCCAATGGCTACTTTTCTTTCTTTCCCATCATTCTTAGAATCTGGCTTTCACCTTCATGGGTCTGGCTTCTTTAAGAAGCTTACCTAGAAGCCCATCCAATGACTTCTGCTTTCACCTCATTGGCCAGAACTGTATCATATGACCACCCCTAGCTGCAAGTGATGCTGGGAGATAAAGTACTTTAATTGAGCCCATTGCTACAATGGAACCAAATCAAGCAGTTGTCAGTACGGAAGGATGTGAAAATGGATATTGGGTATGTAATAACAGTGGCTGTCACAGACCTCTCATGAGATTCACAGATCACACAGGCTGGAAAGGACAATAAATACATGGAATGATGGAGTCAGAACTTAGAGGATCTTAGAAGAATGAAATAGTAAAATGAATCTAACATGCAGAATTCAATAGGGTTAAATTAAAATCTTATACCTGAGACTAAAAAAATCAACTGTACACAGAAAGGGGAAATGTTTCTTAATAGCACCCTTTAAAAATATCTATTAATTTTTATTTACCACAAGAGTATTAACAGCAATGAAAATAATATCTAACATTTCTTGAATGTTTTTTATTAATCTCATTTAATTCTTATAGTAATTCTGAGGTAGATAGATGATTATTATTACTATAATCGCTATTATATTTTTGCAAAAACCGAGAATCGTAAGTAATTTGACCAAAGTCCTGTAGCTAGTAAGTGGCTATGTCAGGATTCAAACCTAATGCCAGAGCCCTTATTACTTACTTACCTCTGTATTATGCTATTTCCCAAGGAAAAGTGATCTATTGTCTAAAAAAGCTGATTGAATCTTGTATTGCATTAATAGAATCACAATATCTATGTCTAGGAAGATAATAGTCTCTGTCTTTTATGGTCAGAACATATTTGCAGTGTTGCTCTTAATTCTGGAACCCACATTCAGACAGACAGGACCAGCAGCTCCTTCCTACACCCATACCACCTTTGCTTCAGTTTTTGGAGGATAAGAAGGATGCTCAAGGTAAATTCCTCCACCTTGCTATTGACCCCATCCCTTGTCTCCTCTGGAACTCCATCAATTGACTCTTCTAGCTCCCATCTATCCAACTTATCACTTTCTACTAATTCTTTTTTCCTCGGCCAATAAATTTATTTTATAAGTTTCCATCCTAAATAAATAACCCTCCCAAAACCTCATTTGTAGAAAGATGTACGTTTTTAACTACTACTTCTAATGAGTCCTTGTTAATCACACTTCTTAAAAGAATATTTAACATATTTAACTTGTCTCCACCTCCTTACCTCCCATTCACATCTTCCTCAATTTCCAACCATACTGAACATCCTCAGCAATTGCAAAACACAAATCTCTCCTCAGCGGCAGCCATCTTTGTAAGTCAAAGAAGTTGACAAACTGGATGCTTGTTAGTTGCTTGTATCTTAAGGGCTGCTCACTTATCTGATGCGCATCTGGAAAGCATTCATAAATCTGTTAAGAAGTCTAGTTTTCACAAATATGTTCTCCTACTAAATCCATAAGACTTTTAGTTCACTATGAAACTGTGAGCCTCAACTCTGCATGATTCTCTTGGCTCTCTATTGGTTTTCTCATTATATTCTTCTTTTTTTTGCCTCAGGAAGATTTGCCCTGAGTTAACATCTGTGTCAATCCTCCTCTATTTTGTATGTGGGACACTGCCACAGCATGGCTGATAAGTGGTGTAGGTCCGCTCCTGGGATCCGAACCCACGAACCCGGGCTGCTGAAGTGGAGTGTGCTGAATTCAACCACTACACCATGGGGCCGGCCCCCTCATTGTGTTATTCTTAACATAAGAAGAATGACTACTTCTGCTCCTTTATACTTAGGAAATAATTTTGGTGGCTGTAACAGTATTTAACTTATCGTGGAAATAGTGGTATGTTGAATGATTAAGTAAATGAAACTGGCTAGTTCCATTTTGAATTATCAGTAGAATAAGCATTAGCGACATGAAGGATCTGAGAGAAGAAAATCTATCATCAGTCTGCATTTACCCTGGGATTGTCAGTCTCCAGCACCACGTCCTCTGAGAATGGAAGAGGCTTGAGTCACTCTGGCAAACACTTTGGAAGTAGATAGTTTCACAAAGGCATGGAAAACTGTAAATTTCAATTGCAAGTGCAATATAATCATATTTCTAAACTTCACCATGTAGTGTACATTAAGAACACTGGTGGTGTTGGAAAGTTCTAATTCTTGCCAATTTTCTCTTAGACTACTTCTGTATCCAGGGGATTACAGCAAGCAATATCCTTCAAGGAAAAATCCTAAAATTTCCTGAAAGTAGATGTGAAACAATAATTAATTAATCTCCTGTTAAGATACAAAGAATAATTTTTCTACCAGATACTTATTTGGCTTTTTGTAGCTTTTCATTCTTGACCATTTGGAAAGCATGATTAGAACAAGAAATTGCCAAATACAGGGTGGAATGAGAGGCAGTGGGGGTGGAGGGTAAGCAGTGGTATACAATTAGATCACTTTAGAGTACTAGAATTACTCAAAATGTAAAGAATACTATTATATTAGTGCTTGTATTTTAAAATAGCACTTCCAACTTTTTAAAGCACATTCAACGTGAATTACTCACAAAATGTTTTCATTCTCAGCTTAAAATTAGGAAGCCTGAGACAGAGAAGGTAAGTGATTTGCCCAATGTCTTCTATCTTCTAGCTCAAAAGATCTTTCCCCCATGTCACATACATGCACTTATTTACTTTGATCTCTATTAGTTTCCATTCCTGAAGGAAGAGGAGAGCGAAAGAAAGAAAACGAAGGAGAGAGAAATGCAGCCAGACTCATTATTAGAATGAAATGGAATAAGAAGTTAGTGATACTTGAAAAGCATTTTGCAAGCACATCCAGATGCCAGAAAGAGCCCCACATTAATAAACAAATAAGAAACTTAATCGCTATGTACTTTTTCAAAATAGACTGCATTTAACGATCAACTTTAAAATCTAATAACCTTTACTCTATGTAACGTAGGAAAAAAAAAATCAAGCTTCATACCAAGTTTCTAACTTACACTTAGAGCCTGCACTTTAGTATATTTTACCAAATAACATTATTCAAAAGAGTTATGGCTTGGCATTAAACAGAAGTAAGGAAAAAGAATAACCTTAAAGTGTTACACAGGTACAAGAAACAATTTAGGGGAATATTTTATTAAACATGCTTTCATGGAGGGATCAAATAGCATGCAATTATTTTGTAATTACCTTTCAGCCCCTTGCTATGTAATTATTCATTTGGTTATATGTGCTTTACAAATTAGCGCCCCCAAGATCTGAAAAAAAAAATTACACAGAACATGGTGATTATCCTTAGGGTTACATGGTTTCTCAAAGGGTAATTGCCATTTAATTTGCTAGGTCTGAATTCATATCATGACTTCATGGTAATCATGTACTTACAGAGTGCCTTGCATGGATGGCTGTTGGGGGCCTCGAAATATTGTGCATGGTTAAAGCATGAGAAAGCGCTTAGGAACAGGTGCAAATCCAAAATGGTGAGTGCTGTGTGTTTGTACATGCTTCTAGCTATATGGGGCTCACATTAAATATTGTCGAAAGCATGTGTGTATGTGTATATGCACGTGCATGTGTAAATGTACACCTGCAGGTTCCTTAGGTGTCCCAAGGGCTGACCAATTCACAGAGTGAAGAAAGCTTTTACCCAATCAAGAGTCACTTCCACTTAAAAAGCCACACACATTTGTTATATTTATTAGACAGTCAAGGGAAGAGAAATATAAATGTTTCACCTTCCTTTTGAAATCAAGAACAACAAAAGTAAAAATGTCTTTCATTAAGTACAAGAAGTAAAAGCACATAGTTTGGAAGGGAGAGCAAGAAAGATACAGGAGACTACCCAAGGTCTTGAAACATCAGAAAGCTGTGTGTCTAATATGAAGTTGGCCCTGAATGTATAGGCATTATATAATGATACGGTTTCTGGAAGGGGCAGAGTAATCCACTACTTGAGCTCAAACTATGGTGTGCTGAGCCAACTTCTACTGGCTTTTGAGAACTGATTATTAAATATTTAGGAATCCTGTGAACAGGTCGTTAAACCATTGGAATCTTGAAATCGGCCATGATGGGAGTATTTACACCACGGAAATTGGCAAACACTACAAGCCAGGGCTTTTTTCTCCTCCAGAGAGCCAATTTCCTAGCATACCACTGAGCTCAAATATCATTAAAGGAACACTTTACTGAAAAACTTGGTTTTTTAATAATTCTTATGAGACAGGTATCTCCCTACTCACCAATTCTTAGACTTTAATGCTTCCACTGAATGACTCCAAGTCTAGTTTCTATTTTTTCCTTTTTTCTCTAGGCTCTTCCGACCCCCTCATAGACTACTATAACTGAACACTAATTTTTAGGAAAACTATATTTGAATACTAATGGTTAAGAGCACAAGATTTGAATTTGAACCCAGATTAGAGAACCTGGGTTTGAACCCACAAGCCTGTATTTACCAGATGTGTGATCTGAACCATACTCACCTCTTCATTCTTCTGTTTTGTCATTTGTGAAAGGGGCATAACAGTTCCTACCTAAAGGAGTTGTTGTGGGAATAATATCTTCCTTATAGGTTTGTTGTAGGGATTAAATGAGTTATTATATGTCAAGCATTTGGAACTCTGGCCATAGAAAGCCCAATGCATGTACTTATTATTGTATTTATTATTGGGAAGATTATCACGTGCCCCCGGCATACTGTATACAATAAATGGTAACTGTTTCTAGTCTTCTTTTTGCAGTTTGGTTATTATACAGAATTGGAATTTGGGTTAAACACCTTTTTCTTCAGGGGCTGGAAGGCTGATGTCTCCTGGGTCACAGCCTGGCCATATAGCGAGTTCCTGTTGTCATATCTGATGCCATTTTCTGAGGGTGGACTTTTAGCTCTGAAAATGATCCAGCCCAAAGTGGGCCAGGAGTCCCACAACCTGTGGAAGGAGGCAGGGCAAGGAGAGCCAGGTGACCTGTCCTTTCTTTGAACTGATAGAACTTACTGCCTGTGACACTTAGTGTATAAGAACTACATGACTTTATTCTGTATTCCTTTGGGATTTTATTTGAGTGTAGGGTACCATGGTCATAACATTTTTCCCTTTTTGCTTTTTTGTGGTTGGGCTGGGATGGGTGGAAGTAAGGGTGGTTCTGCCCCAGCTCTTCTTGGCGGCTTCTCTACCCTCTTCCTATAGTAGTGGTTCTGTGTTCATTAACACTCTGACTGCAGAGAAGCCCAAGAGATAGGACAGAACCTGTGGGACCCGTTCTATGAGCATGCCAGTGCCAACGGAAAAGGGAGAAAGGAGGTGTCTCCCTGGCTCATAACCCTCTGGAAAGAGTTGACTTCACATTCTGACTCCTTTGCCTCTATGGACTAAGTCCTCCAGGGCCTCCAAGAAAAGCTTCTTCCCCCTGAAGCTCCAACTCATTTATAGAGGAATTCTTAGCTCTGAAAAATACAGTATGTCTCAGCAGGTGTGCAAATTTGCCATTAGATTCCACAAGTGAAAACACATTCACACACAGGGCTACATGACTGTAGGAGCAACAGGTATGATTGTACATTTTGCATACAGTGACCCTCAATGTAGTGTATGATTTTAATTTGGCTTCTCTAAAATCATGCTGAAATGATGTCCATCAATAATTCCTCTGTTGAATTGTGATGCTTAGATTACAGAATTTATACAAAAATAACACTGGCCCTTCAAATCTCTCTTACCCACAAGAGTCAGGAACCACAGGGTAACCCTCCATTCTCCAGAATCCCAAGTTGGTTGTATGGGTGTATTTTTTTTTTTTTTTTTTTTTTTCTGTTTTCTGCCTGTAGTCTCTTAAAAATATCTTTAGTTATTTCAATGCAAATAATGTCAATCTACTGTGATGACCAGTTGAATAAGAAAAAGAAGGAGGAGGAGGCAGAAGAAGAAAAGAATCATGGCTAACAGCCACTGGGAGCTTAGCATGTGTGAGAATCCACGCCAAGTAGTTTACGTGCCCGACTTCATGAATATACTTACAACCTGTGCACACACTATTATTAATCCTGTCTTACAGAAGAAGAAGTTGAGTCCCAGACAGGGGAAGGAACTTGCCCAAGGTCACACAGATAATCAGTGGTATAGGATTCAAAGGCCCTCTGATCCGAGAGCTTTATGCTTAACCATTGTGCTTTATATTCTTAAGCATTTTGGATTCTGGGGTTGAAATTAAGGAACACGTGTTTATAAGTTGGCATAATTAAATATATTGCAAAGTGTTAATCAGCTCTCTGGAAAAAAAAACAATAACCCTGATTTTTAGTGTTTGCCTATTTCCATGGTGTCAATATTCTCACTGTGGTTGATTTCAAGCTGCGATGGTTTAATACTCAGCTTTTAAAATTCCTGCACCTCACTGACTAAATACGTAATAGGAGGGGGGATGATGTAGGTGTAGGAGACTGGGGTTCTGGCCTCCACTACCGCTTTACCTACACGCTGCTGTAGCGAGACTCAGTCTTCTTGAGCTTCAGTTACCTCCCTCATCTGTAAAACAAAAGTTGAAAGAATAAATTGCCTTCATATTTTTTTTTTTTTTAAAGATTTTATTTATTTTATTTTTTCCCCCCAAAGCCCCAGTGGATAGTTGTATGTCGTAGCTGCACATCCTTCTAGTTGCTGTATGCGGGACTCGGCCTCAGGATGAACGGAGAAGTGGTGCCTCGATGCGCACCCGGGATCCGAACCCGGGCCACCAGCATCGCAGCGCGCGCACTTAACCACCAAGCCACAGGGCCGGCCCTAAATTGCCTTCATATTTTTTTTTTAAAGCTTTAGGAAGGGTCTATATAATGTGACTTGACAATTTGGAGAGTATAGTCTGTTTTTTGAAACGTAAAAGTGGGGAATCTGTTAGTCACTAAAAAGGTCACTTTTGAGAAGAAACATTCAGTTTCAAGGCTAATGAAATTCAGTAAGTACAGTCATCTATTCCCCTTTATCTTGTCTAGGCTCTTCTTGAACTTGCTTTCTTATTGGGTAACAGTTGGAACAGAGACAATCAAAGTCACTTTGCAATTTCACCTTGGAAGTATTTTGATTTTCTAAGACAAAAATAAACTAGAGTGTTTAATACAATTAGTTTCCTTTGTAATCCTATTTATTGTATTGCATATGCATATAAAAGCATTACTGAGAAGTGATCCGTAAACTTCACAAGACTGCCAGAGAGTGCGGGGCAAAAACAAACAAACAAACAACGATGTGCACATATCAAAATGAAGTTTCCAGAGGGCTTAAGAACAGAATTTTTTCCCTCATCTGTGCTGGAGAGGGCAGATTTCAAGCAAAGACATGGAGAGCCACCACCCTCACGGGCCTCGCTCTCCAAAATGCAAAGGAAAATAAAATGTGTGCCTTATTTTTCTGAATAAATATCTACAATGAACTGAAGTTTATTAGCCATTAAATACAGATAGGGTTTTATACTTTCCTAAAGCATGTCATCCATTTTTTCACACCCCTCCTTTTTTTAATTCTTGGCTACATAAGCTTTAAGTCAATATTTATAGTTGAGAATTAGCATTCTTTCAGTCATTGGGAAGCATGTTATTTCAGGATAATCTACAATGAAAGAAAAGCTTGATATTCTCATGTAGGAAACTTGGATATCTCTGAGCTGTCTTCTCTAACAGGAGATGTCCTTCAGCATCCCCTCGTTCCTTTCACAAATACTGAAGACATACCACTTGATAGGGAGAGTGAAGGCACTGGGGCCATCAAGATGAATGTATCATGCCCCTGCCCTCGAATAGCTCTCAAGTCCACTGAGGAAGACACTAGGTGTGACAACACACAACAATTCACAACACAAGGTGGCCAGTGCTGTAAGAGAGGAAAGAACAAGGAGCTATGGGAAGGTGTGACTACCACATGTGGCTAGACTGTCCCTTATTACAGAAGACATATGGGTATATTGCAGCTATCTAGATTTTCTCTATTAAAATCCTTTTTAATTGATTTGTCCAGAATTTTAATAGTACAGATAGAAAAATTTAAGGACTCATCTTTATTTTTTCATTCTTGTATTCAACTAAAATATATGCAGTATATTTGAATTTCCAACCATAAATTCACATGTGCCAAAAGGAATACATTATATATTTAATCAGTAGTTCTCAATCTTGGGTACATGGTAGAATTAATTATCTGGGGACAATTTTTAAGAATCCCAATATTGGGCTACTTTTCCTTGGTGGGCCAGGACCTGAGAGAAATCATGAGCAAGGATGGGATGCCCTTGAGGAGGGTGAGAGATGCTTCCCGTGTCTCTCTTGCCCCAGTGACCCACACTGACCACCCACAGCTGTGGCACATGCTGGCATTAGGGGGTGCCAGGCTGAGCCTTACTTACACTGCCTCTGAGAGGTCAGCACCATGGGCAAAGACCTGCCATATGATGAAGGAGAAGGAGCCACTTTAGAAGGCCTCCTTGGCCCTCAGAAATGATTTCCCACCTAGAGAATTTGTGCTTGAAATTCCCCAGTTAGATAGCCACACCTTTTCTGGAAGCTTAATTTTCTTCAAAATATAAGTGTCTCTGTGGAATTACACTAAAACTTATTTGTATCATTTGGGGCTCATTTCCAGATAGCAGGTTTTGAAAGAAGGTAGCAAGGTGAATTTAGGAGACTTGGATTCTCTAGTGAGAGCTGAACAAGGTGCAGGAAGAGAGGCCCATGTTTGGCTCTCTCCAGGTAGCATCCCTCAGCATGGGCCTACAGCTCACTCCTACCAGCCCACACCTCAGATTAGAATTGGCCTTTTATTTCAATGTCACTTAATACTCACAGTAATTCTATAATTGCATGGATAATGCCCTTTCATCTAGTTTCTTTGTTTTTGTTTTTGTTTTCTTGCTGAGGAAGATTTGCCCTGAGCTAACACTGTTGCTGATTTCCTCTACTTTGCATGTGAATCGCCGCCACAGCATGGCTGCTGACAAGTGTCCAGGAACTGAAATCGGGCTGCCCAAGTGGAGAACGCTGAACTTAACCACTAGGCCACTGGGGCTGGCCCTCCATCTAGTTTTGACCTCTCTGTTTGCTATCCAAAAACTTCCTCTTTGGAGAAGGATTCACATCAAGAGAACCAAGTAAGAGGCAAACAGAAAAATAAAATTCCTAAGACAGGAATGGGGAAAAAAAGGCTGAATCCTTACAAAGTGACTAGCATAAATCAACGGGGTAATCCTCTGCATGCTAGTCATGCAATATGTATGTGTCATTCTGGCTCAGAATCGTAAGCACCTGTTCTCAGAGAGGCTGGTCATGGATTGTTCCGTAGAGCACTTCGCACATTCTGAGTGCTCTGTAAACGTTGACGATATGAGATTATCTTCAGAGGATGTCTCCTTGGAGGAAGGTGCTATGCAAATACTAGTATTGTTATTCTTTTACTATAAATTTATAATTGACTTTCTGTTAAACATTGCAGCAAGTTAAATTAATTCAGTATGATTACAGTCATTAAACAAATGCCTAGTAATGACGGCTTTCTTATTTTAGCATTGCTCAAACCACTGGGGTAATACCATATAAGGCTTTTGCTCCATTGTCAGATTAATGAGATGCACAACCTGAGTTTTGGAATAGAGTACGCACACTGCTTTATAGCAACCAGACCATGATTGAAGGCTGCTGCTGGACTAATTTACCTTCTAGTTTTTCCTATTGCTCTTGCCATTCCATTAGGTACAATTTACTTGTTCATTACAGCACACAAGTAGCTTAAGGCAATTTCTACCTGTTAAAAAAAGAAGTGTGCTTTTAAAACCAAAACATGGGCAGGAATTCTCCCCCAATTATTCTTCTGATGCTGAAACTAACCAAAACGATAGGGACAGTGATGATTTTAACTTGTTCTCCCAGTGGAATTACCTGCCATCTTAGCAAGCAGGACAGAAACAGTTAAGTCCCGAAGGCTGTGAGTTAAACCTCTGCCAGAGAGAAACGCCATGTCAGATGTCCCTGCCAGGTGTGGGCTGTCACGGCCAGGTGTGGACGGAGAAAGGCTGCCCTCCTTAAGCCCTGCTTTACATTCAAGGTCATCTGTCTGGTGCCACCTTAGAAACTGGCCTGATTCTGTAGAGGACATTGAATGATAACTCCCTGCGAGTCAGCTGACGGCTGTGTCATAGCTGCTGCTTTCTGCATTATCGCAACTGCCAGAGCTCTGGCTCCTGCAGTTTCCCCGTTGCAACGCGGCAAAGCCAAGGCATACAACTGGGCACGAAGCGACCGAGTTTTCAAGTGTTATTTTCCTGCTACTACTTAGCGTTTCTTGCACGAGGAATATTTACCTTTGTTTAGCCAGGAGCAGACAAGCAGTCTGAATGTACACGATGGCTTCTAACTTGGCAACGAGAATTTTCAGCAGAGCAGATGCTACTCGGAGCCTTGTGGCCAAGCTGCCTCTGGTGGAGCACTGCTGGTTCCCACCACCTGTGGGAATAGTCTGTGGGCTTCTTACGCCACGCGGCTACACCTGCAGGAACAAAGGCTAGGACAAAGGAGACGATGCTTGCCACGGTTTGTCTGGCTGGGGCCTGTGCAGGCAACTCCACCGAAGTGACGCTCTGTGACTCTCCCAGCTCACAGTTAAGGCTGGTCACAGGGGCTGGCGCAGATCCCCACTCCTCACTTAGAACACGGTTTAAAGGAGAAACCCGACTCACTGACCTAAATCAATCCCAGTCCTCTCTGGATGCGGGGACAGCTGTCGACTAGCAGTGACACAACTAGCCATCAAGTGGAGGATTGTTGCGACTGCAGTCTGGGTACAGATGGAGCCTGGGAGAATGACAGTCTAATTTTGGTCATCCGATGGCTTCTTCTTCTTTTCCTAAATAATCATGCTCGCTGAGTATGCAGTTGACTGGATTAGTCTGCCTTCCGTGCGGTCTTCATCTGCTCTGCTTGGAAATCAGGGTGCCAGGCAAGCCCGCGTTAGGACTGGCTCCTTTCTGCATGATGCTATGCAGCTAGGATGGGTCACACTGACAACAAAGAAGGAAGCGGAGAGCATCACTTTATCTTCTCTTGTGATGTTAGCGGAACATAACTCTTCTTCGCAATGATGCCCTCGTGTGTGCGCCCGCGCGCGTGCGTGCGTGTGTGTGTGTGTGCATTTTAATGCATCTAATCGAAGAGCCTAACAGATATTATCATGGATGTGGTTTTTAATGATTTGGAAAAAAAGCCATCCTGTGGAGACAGCGATTTGAGACAGTAGCACATTTAGGTTCTTGCCAATTCGAAATACTTTGGTTTGTGAAGCCGAGCCCTAAGGGACACGCTCGGTAACTGAGAACGAGATGGTAGATAAAGAAATAAAAATGACAAGCGTGATGGAGGCTCTGCGAAAGGACTGTCAGAACATCAGTTCATGGATGGCAATTTTGCCAGGCTGAGATTGAATAATTCATAGATTGAAATTACCCTGCTTTCACCTTTCCATTTAAACCGGCATGATCTGAATCTCTAATAAATTTTCAAGATAAAGTAAAATGCCAATTTGAATCTGAAGAGCTTTTAAACCCAGATGCTGCATCCCTGAATCTTTTGGTATCTTTCACAATTATCCTGTGAGGACTGCACTTCATCACGAAGCACCATTACCAGGGAAAATTACTGTGATTACAATAGCAACAATAGAATACCATCAAATGATCTCTAATTTACCTCATTTGCTAAGACTGACTGTGTGGTTTTAATGCCCATTGTATGTCACCATGCCTGGCACCCGTGGATCCATCTCACAACGGAACAAAAGTGAGGCAGTGTGTGTAATACCTTCACTCCGAAAGCCTAGCAAAGAACGTTCTCCTAGTTACAATATCTCTTGCGTGTGGTTTGCATTTTTGCATCTTTGTTTTTTCCAATGCCTGTACCCCAAATGCCTGCTTGGGGAATATGGTGAGCCTGTTGGGGATTTGGGGTTGATTCTTTGATCCAGGAGAGCATTGACTTGTTCTTTATACACCCTCTTTATTTTAATGTATATGAGCGTGTGTTTACTGGGAGGAAAGGTTCTGTTCCGGGAAAGTAGTTTAAAAATGCAGCCAAGATGAAGCGTGTGTCTTTGTCTCTTCTTTGGAACCTCTGTCTGCTTCTAGGTTAGAGATCCTTTCAGGGAATTCTAATCCTGGTGTGATGTGTTAAAAACCTCTCAGCTCGAAAAGAAGCTTAAGAGACGCATCCAGTAATAACTCTGTGCAGCTTTTATTAAAAGCATGTATGTTTGATTGAGTGATTAAACAAAGCCTTGGTGAGACTTTGGTTGTGTTTGTGTCTCCTCGCTCTCTAGTAGAAGTTTAACCTAAAGAGAACTTTCTCTCTGACAGGCTGCACGGTTCATCTCAGGGTAATCATGCCACCTTGAGAAAGTGGCATGGTTCATAAAGCCTCGCTGGAGAACAGACTGTAATCACTTCATAGGTACAATGACTTCTGGAATCTTATTCTCTGTGGCATGAAGACAGTATGTGAGTTCCTGCTAGTCAAGTGATTTAAGTTTGAGTATCTAAAGTAGGATTTCTGAGGGATGATAATCCTTGGGGAGGAAGGTCGTTTTGAAACCTACCTAATATTGTGAGTTTTTTGCTTAAGACTGAGCTTTGATATGTTTCCTAATCTCTTATCACGTCTTTACCCCCTGGCACCCCCACAAACACCTTTGTCAGGAGGAGGTAAGTTGTATTTCTAATCATTTGTATAATTGATTATGTTCTTCATTGTCTGGTTTTATGTTGTACTTTCTTTCCACTTATTGTTATTCTCACTACCCTTGGGATAAGTACAACTTTTTTCTCTGTTTTTTCTAAATACAAATGAAAACGTGGTACTTTAAAAACGATTTAAATATAGTTTTTGTTCTCTTTATCTTAATACTTTCAAGGTTTTAATGCTTTTCAGAGGAAAGGGGAAACAGTTTTACTTAGTAAATAGTTTGCTTAAAAATAGCAAGCAATTCACTCGATATCAATTATGTTACCATATTGTTTTCTTTAGATAGCTCATATTTCTAATACTGAACCTATTATTCTTATCTTTGGAGAAAGAGGCTTGGCTGGTGGTGACAAAGGGCTTTTCACAAACCCACCCTGCCTATGTGCCGAAGTGTTTTCTTTTTCGTTAAAAAAAACATAGCCTTGATATTCTGCAAAGGGTTTTTAATTTCTGGTGTTTTAAAGCTCTTCAATAGTCAAAGCTTGAGCAGGGTAATTAATCATTGAGCAAACTGGTTTACATGTCTGATATTTAAGTAATACAAGTATCCTAAAATTATCTAAGAGTAATTGGAAATCAGACTTTTGTTACTTTTTTGGGAATCAGAAACTAATTGTATTCATTTGATAAAAATAGCAAATTGGCAGCTAATAGTTTTATGATTCAAGTTTTTATACTTTATGTTCTTGGAAAATGAGGGGTTCGTTTTATTTCTTTAGATTGCAAGTGCCACTAACACTATCATGTGTTAGTGATTGATGATATTGAAATTTACTTGTTTTGCCACAAAAAAGATAAGATTCACCATAGAGAGTTGCTAACTTAAAAATCTTAAACTTCAGTATTTCCTTGAAATTAAATTTTCTTTTCAAACTCTACTTAAGTAATGAATGTAAGTGAACCTATTTTAAAGTAAGTTCATTAGATAACTTTTAATCCATTATTGACAACTTTTCCACTATTTATGGATATATCTTATAGTGCTTTATAGATAAGCATAACAGGTGAAAAAGACTGTAAGGATAACCACAATTGCAGGTAATTTGGAAAATAAAGAATCAACTGTGAAAGTGTACTATTAGGGGTTAATTTGGATGAATCTCAGACAATCATGGCTTCACACTATTTTTTTTTTGGTGGGCATGAGAAAGATAGGTAAAAAATGATCCCCTGCCTCCTTATTCCTAACTTCCGATCACTGAGGAGCATCAGCTGCAGTTACAAAGAGTGATTTAAAATTTAAACACCCAGAACCACACTCATAGAATCCACAAAAATGCCTCCTGCTTTAAGATACAAATGTGTGCGTTTTATCACTTAATAATTGCAGTCTTTTCTGGATATGAGTGTATTTTAGGTTTCATCTCATTATTAAGGTCCAGTTTAGAGCAAACAAAACAAAACAAAACCTCTTCAGAGACAATATATATTAATCTCTATTTAATATTTGTTGACTAGTTATCAAATACTGTGGTGAACAGATGCATTTCACATATAGTCAAAGAGAGTATTCATAGTTGATATGGGATTTCTCTACTTAACATATGTTACAAGAACAATGGCATAGTATATTCCCCCTAAGTTTTAAGTGTGTAGTAATGAAACACGCCTTTACCAAGTACCAATATTTGTGCTACACTAGGCTGCCAAAGAGAAAAAGGCAAGTGAGACAAAAGAGACAAGTAAAGATAAAAGAAACAGTCTCATTATTCAGTCATCAAAAAAGGTTGAAAATCTTGTGTCTATGTACTGTCTTTTTTTTTTTTTTTGTGAGGAAGATCAGCCCTGAGCTAACATCCATGCTAATCCTCCTCTTTTTGCTGAGGAAGACTGGCTCTGAGCTAACATCTATTGCCAATCCTCCTTTTTTTTACCTCAAAGCCCCAGTAGATAGTTGTATGTCATAGTTGCCCATCCTTCTTGTTGCTGTATGTGGGACTCAGCCTCAACATGGCCGGAAAAGCAGTGTGTCAGTGCGCGCCCGGGATCCAAACCGGGCCTGCCAGTAGCGGAGCACGCGCACTTAACCGCTAAGCCAAGGGGCCGGTCCTGTGTACTGTCTTTTTAAAGAGCCTCTTCTCTTTGATAAGAGGATCTTTCCAACATTTTATTACAAAATTTGCCAACATACAGAAAAGCTGAAAAGTTGTGAACACCCATATACCAATGACCTAGACTCTACAAATAACATTTTACAATACTTGCTTCATCACACATATATCCAACTATCCACCCCTCTGTTCATCCATCAATCCATCTTATTATTTTGATGAATTTCTTCTTCTTCTTTTTTTTTTTTTGTGAGGAAGATCAGCCCTGAGCTAACATCCATGCTAATCCTCCTCTTTTTGCTGTGGAAGACCGGCCCTGAGCTAACACCTATTGCCAATCCTCCTCCTTTTTTCCCCAAAGCCCCAGTAGATAGTTGTATGTCGTAGTTGCACATCCCTCTAGTTTCTGTATGTGGGATGCCGCCTCAGCATGGCCGGACAAGCAGTGCGTCAGTGAGCACCCATGATCTGAACCGGGCCGTCAGTGGCAGAGCGCGTGCGCTTAACCGCTAAGCCACGGGGGCAGCTCCTATTTTGATGAATTTCAAAATAAGTTACAGACATCAGTACACTTTACTCCTAAGGATAAGCCTGCTGAAGTGTTTAACTAGAATTCAGTATGTGTTTACAGTGCTTTCCTTAAAGTCAAATTTATATATAATGAAGATAGAATTTTGGAAAACAATGTACTGTTATTTCTTATGAAGCATTAGCTATTTCTTTAACGTGATGAGTGGTTAGATGCAAACCCTCATGATCCTATGTTTTAGCTTGGAATGTACAAATCCCACATTTATGGTGGAGGGAAATGTGCCCTTCCCAGTCTCTATCCCCAGGTAAGCCTTCACCCACCGAGCCTGGGGACCACTGGTCACTCAGCATCAGTATTGGGATGGAGGAGGTGTCAGGGTGCCCATAATTAAATCCCTGGGTCTACTTCTGTTCTTGGACCAGCTTTCCTTTCTCTCTCTTGCAAGCCCATGAAATGTAACCCATTTGTTTCTTGAACAATTGCCAGCTCTTCTTCTACTTGGGTTCTTCTCTGCCTCTTCCCTTTCTTCCTCTACTTTTCCCAATTGGCTTTCTCTTTTCCAGTTTCTCCTGACTCTTAAATTTCTTTCCTCAGAACAAGGGAACAAATCTCTTCATTTCTCAAGTCATTGTACTGCATACAGTTGGAGGGAAATAGTTATGGGAAGCAAAGGCAGGGAGGTAAAGAATCACAAGAACTCTTAAAGGCATTAGTTTCTCTTGGTCTTAATAAAAATGAGTTAAGGATTGCCCTTTCAAAACCTCTTCACAAATCCATCCTTGGATCCAGTCTTGTGGATGAGATTTATCCATTCCTCTCTTAACTGAACCCTAGACCAAGCTTCTCTAAGATTTGTATTGGTATAGCTCCTAGGAATGAGGATATTCTCTATGCTTCCAAAATCTGCTAAGTTTTGTAGACTGCAGCTTCCAGTCACTAGCTCTGTTCCATAGCACCTCCATTCAGTAGCATTACAAGGCCTGCTCTTTACGCAAACCCTTGGCCCCAGCCCTTGGGGTGGGGAAATTCTCAGCTTTCTTCTCCAGGCTTTGGTCCACCTACACATTGCAGTCACTTTCCAGGTGGCTTCTCCCTCAGGCCATCTTTCTTCATTCAGTTCAGCATCCTAAAGCTTTCATTAGATATTAAAAATATCATTAGATGGTTAAGGCTGGATCCATCTTTGGCTGGAATTCCACCCATTTGCCTATTTTTATAAAGTACTAATTGGTTATAATAGACTAGTTAAGAGGCTGTGTAGTAAGACAAACCTAGATTGTAATCTGTGTTGCCACTTAACTAGCAACATTACTCCAGGCTGAGTTACTAAACCATTTAAGCTTCACTTCTTCAAAAGTTTGCTGTGAGTATTAAATTACATTTGTATATTATATAATATGTACTTATATATATAAACTTTATATATAACATATATATGATATTTTATTAGATATATGTAATGTATTTACCACAATGCCCAGCACCTACTTGGCAGTTACTATATATTGGTGTCATTATCATCATCATCATCACATCAACAGAAGGTGCCATAATCCTAGAACTCAACTGGCCCTCCAGCAATTGGCGCCATATATTAGATCCTAGCAGACTGCTTTCTCTTCTTATGTCCAAATTTGCTTATCTTGATGGACTTCCCATTAAAGTTCCCCTTTTTTAAGGTTTAAAAATGCCCCCAGCTTTCAGCTCAGTGTGGAGCAGAAACAACCAATAGAACTCAGTGAATGGTGAAGCTCTTCTATGTGCATGCTCCAGGTTTTCCTCAGGTGTCCCCCATGAGGCCACCCTCATTCTTTCAGAATTCTATATTATAAAAATCAAATTGTGGGATATCTACAAGCATAACGATAATTTAATTTTAACAAGAGGGGGAGGCAGAGGGTCTTTCCCTCGAGGAGGGTCAAAGAGTAGGATAGCGGAAGGTTAATTTTCTACCACATCATCTCCTAATCCTTTCCATCCCACAAAACATAGCAGATGACTGAGGATATACCAGAGAAACACAGCCTTTAGTCCCAGGAAGAGGGGCTGCTGCCCTGGGCCTCACACTTTTGAGAGCTGCATTTCAGAGGGCCCTTCCACTGTCATTCCCTGTCACAGCCTTCCCCATAGGACAAGAAGTCAGTGGGTCAGGAGACATGTCCACCCAGAGCCTGTTCTTTACCTCACTTCATGCTCTGGGTATCCCAACCCTGGAGTCCTGAATTCCTGCACAGATGTCCCTGCACCTCTAGGGCCTGTGTGGCTGAGGATGAACCGTGCTGCCAGTGTATGCACTTCAAGGCCGGAGAGGTGGATGGAGGAGGCTGTTGGGGAGGAGCCTCGGTGGGCTGGAGCATCCACATGTGTGGGAGAAGCCTTTCCTAATGCAAGAAAGAGCTGGCAGTGGGCAGAGGAGGGAGTCAGGCCAGAGGCTACTGCCTGTACTGCCACCACATTCTGGAGTGGAACGCCAGAGCAGGGGAGAATCCTAAGTTCATTTGTGGTCTTAGGAAGCTGTATTTGTCAAGGGAAGAGAGTAGAATTTATTGTATTTAACAACATGTTGGCTTCATTTGTATCTTTTAAGTATTTAGAGGTATGGTATGGAGGCCTCCACTTGTACTCTTTCCTAGGCCCTGCAAATGTTCAGTCAGGCCTGAACATGAGCTGGCTTTTGGAGGTCTCAGTTCTCCAAAAACCTGATTGGTTGCTAGTTGTTGTATTAGTGGGCAAATGAATCTTTACTGTTAGTACAAAGGGAAGAAGGCTATACTCACTAAAGTCTAGGAAGCCCATTCTCCAGTTGAGGTTTTTAATCCAAAAAACTTTTTTAAAGTTAGTAAATTCTAAAATCTTGAAAGTTCCATTTTGTATTTACATATGTTCTAAAAGTGAACATAGTTCTGTTGTCTCTATCTCTAACTCTCTCTCTCTCTCTCCTGGCATATCAAAGAGGTAAACTGGATTTTGTACTTGACCTAGCGAGAAAGCCAGCAGCCAGCTTAATTAGGTAGGTTACAATTAGGATTACCACATGAAGGATAAGGACCCAAAGGGGCCATTTTATTGAGCTACCTAAAGACATGATCTGTCTTCCACTGTACTGAATTCAAAATTCAGTACTGTATAGGTGACTTTAAAACAGAGACGTGAAGAAATTAATACTCAACAGAAGGTGAGTCATTGTTTTATAACATAAAACCTGGAGTAAATATGATCCTTTTCTCAATTAAATTTCTATAAGAAAATTCAGGGGACAAAAAGAGAAAGAGAGGGAATGTATGGAGAGGGAATGTGCCTGGGACTGTGCAGGTGTTTCATACACACTAACTGGCGGATGTGTTGATGTCCCTTAGTCCAGCAGAACAAAACACAGGGGCTAACATGACGAGTCTGGAGCCAGGCCGCTGGGATTGGAATCCTGATTTTGTTGCTTACTATCTATGTGACTTTTGGTGAGTTTTTAACCCCTCCTTGTTTCTCAGTTTCCTCATACATAAAGTAGAGATAATAGTGCCCTCCTCATAGGGTAGGAATGAGGATTAACTTAGTTAATATTTGCAAACCACTGAGGAGAGTGGCTGGCATGTAGCAGGTGCTATAAAAGCAGAGTAAAAATGAAAGATGAAGAAATGGAAGTCCAGGGAGGTTAATGAATTGTTCCCAAATACACAGTGAATTAATAAAAGATCCACCACCCAACACAGATATTCAAACATCAGGCCTATTTCTGAGGATTGCACATTGCCCAAGAGCTGATTTTGGCCAAAATAAAATACATATTTGTGTCACTTATATCTCTAAAGGAGAAACAACGAGAACTTTAAAAAAATACTACAGTAAAAATAACTACTACAGTTATCCTGATAAATTTTTGTTTTGTCTTACCTCTTCCATATTTTATATTTTGCTTTTCACATCGTTATTCCCTTTTCAAGTTAACTTGTTATTCCTAACCAATAAGTCTGTCAAGATAGCTCACTCCTTCACTTGAGTGAGTTCACTACTCCAGAAGAAGGGCCAGTGCCCAACCCCCACATCATTATACTGTGCAGTGAGTATCATTACAAAGGTGATACAAATATATGAAAGAAATTGGGAAACTGCACAGAAGCATAAAAAGGAAGATAAACCTCAACCATAATCCTACTACTCTTGAGACACGCACTGATTGTATGTGATATCATTGTGTGTGTAAATAAATCCTCAAGATTGGATTTAAATTGCATACTCTGCTTTCTAAACTACTTTTGTAATGAATATATCAAGAGTGTGTTTTCAAATCACTGAAATAGTTTTAAAAACAGAGCCCTTAAATCACTGTATATTATTCCAATAGACAATCCTTTAGTGGGGCATTTAAGTTTTTCCAGATTTTCAATATTATAGACGTAATTAGAAGACATTAAAAATTTAATGTGGCAGAATACATTGAGAATAAACTGGGCCTGTTTTCTAGGCTGCAGGTTCATTATAAAACAACAGAGGTCTTTCTGCCCTTCTCTTCCCAAGGACCTGCACAGGGCTTTGAGCTGTGGCCATCTGCACTTTCCTTGGTCCCAGAAGCAAGTCAACAGGCTCTTGTTTTCAAAAGTGTGTGCCCAGCGAGCTGGGTCAACTGGAGGTTCCATAAATTAGGAGTCCTAGAAAGGAAAGGGTTGGAGGCTTTGAACTTAGACAGTCAAGAGGGGAAGGGGCCAGACCAGAAGCAGAAGGGTGGAATATTCCGAGACTGGGAACGAGGGGTGGATTCCTCAGGAGGGAAGGAATCCTCAGCAGGCTACTGGAGGTGAGAAGCTGGTGGTGGTATCCTAGAGGTAGCAGAGCCTTGGATGGGGGACTGTGGGGGATGCCTGGAGACTACCCTACATTCCTGAGGCTGAGTTTGGTCCAGAGGGTTCTGATGTCATCAGCAGAGGTGCTGGTCTTGACAACACGCACGCAAGCCTAGAGAGTAAAACTCCTAGGAACTACCTTTCCTAAATTCCTGTACTGCTTAAGCCCAAGGATTCTCCACAGTCCCAAGGGGTGGAAGAGGAAAACTCGAACTAGAGGAAACAGAAAAATTATTGAGCTTCCCACCACCCCCGGCTGGTGGTGATAAACCAGACTTAATTTGTTTAGAAAGATTATGCAGTACCCAAGCATCAGGTAGACCTCATGCCTGTTACTGAAATAACACTATTCTTGTATGGTAACTTAGTGTGCCTGATTAACTGCTTAGGATAAATTCCTGGAAATGAAATTACTAAAAAAAAAAATCCAAACAGTTTAAGGCTTTTTGTATATAGTGTGTCTTTATTTATAAGTTTCTGTATTTTTCAAGTTCACTGATTCTTCTATTTATCCCCCACAAAAGATTGTTATGGAAAGGAGGAAAGGCAAAGTTAGCCAAGCTAATTGATCACTAAGTATAATCGACTATTAAGTATAAATTTCCATTTATAATCCACCCCACCCAGAAGACTTCAATTACTGGATTACTTTATTGATAAGCCCAAGAGGTAATTTATCATTAAGTAGTTAAGCAAACAACATAAATTTCCACGAGAAAGTGACATAGACTTGATCAGTTACACGGGCTGTCAAGAAATTATCTATAAGATTGGAAACAGACACTAGAATAAATAGAAGTAAATCTGAACTGACCCCTCAAAGCCTGCTTCAAATCTTAGTGTCTTCTCAATAGTGTTAGGACAAAACCCAACTCCTTGCCGAACTTTCCACTTGGATGACCTTGGGCAAGTTACTTAACTTCTCTGCACTTCAATTTCCTCTTCTATATGCACTGGGTAATAAGAGGACTGACTTCATGGCATTGGTGGGAGAACTAAGTGTTAATACATGTGATGTACTAGACAAGTACAGGGCACCTCATAAGCTATGTAAATATCATCATCATGAACATGCAGCATGCCATCTAAGGAGCACCTCCTTCCTGACTCTCCAGTGTCATCTCTTCCTGTCCCCTCACCTTAGGCTCCAGCTATACTGAAATGCGTGCTATATTCTAACTTTTCCATGCTCTCATTTTTCTTGCCTTTGTACATGCTGCTTTTCCGCCCGGAATGATCTTTACTCCCTTCTCTTCCTAGTGAATTCTCCTATCATCCTTCAAATTTTAGCTCCTGCGTTATCCCTCCCCCTGCAAAACCCTTCAGTCTGAGCTGGGCACGCCTCTTAGGCTCATTTATGATATTTTGCAGAGTATATTTTAATTGCCCATTTATGCAGCTGTACCCCACCCCCAGGTGAGCTCCCTGAGGTCAGGGAACATGCCAGATTTATTGTTGTATCTCCAGGGCCCAGTCCAGTGTGGCCCATGGTAGATATTCAATAATCATTTCCTAAGTGACCACGTTTGTCATAGGACCATTGGGGGAAGAACAGGGCCATCTGTATTTATAGAGTGTTTTCAAGCATTTCCACAAACACCTCCTTTGATTTATATGGAACAAACAAGCAGGGGTAATTCCCACTTTCACAGATGTGGAAACTGAGGCTCAGGGGGGTTAAAGCCCTTGCCCAAGATGCTGTAGCATGCAAGAACCGAAGCCCACTTCCTCTCACTCCCCTCCTGGCAGCGCTGTTTTTTTGCATTACATGGCTCTATCTTTCTAAAGCAGCCTCTAGAAGACACTGGGTGTGCTTTTCACTAAGGGCTGCTCTCTCCAAGTAGGAGTTATAAGCAAGTTAGAAACTACAGACAGTGTAAAACCTGGAGACAAATGAGCTGGTTGGAAATGTGGAGTAGGCTGATGAGGGAAAGGAATACAGAAGACTAGGGCTTGGAGAGCTGCTTTGGGAAGGTGAGAGAATGGGCCCGGGGTGTTGTGCCCTGCCTCCGGGTTTGAGAAGTGGATCACAGAGCTCTTAACACCACTTTTACAGAGGGATTTAGGACAACGAAAATCCTTCTGGTCCTCTTTCCTTCACACCTGCCTCTTTAGGCCTCACGACATGTCAAAACCTGCCTCTGTGCTTCTTGCCCTTGGCCACATGGAGGTGATTCAGGGTTCACAAACCAAATGGAAATCGGCTACCTGCCCTCTACTTTCCTCCTGTTGGACTTAAACAAACAGATGTCCAGTGAGTTCTCCAGCAAAAATGAGTTTATTCAGGATCAGCAACGAATTGCAATTCAGGGTCTGCAGAACTAGTAAGCCACGTGCAAGCCCCCAGCAGCAAGAGATGACAAACTCTTTTATAGAGGAGAAGAGCAAGTTGGGAGGGTGATTGTAAACAAAGAGTCCATTGGAGGAATTGAGAGTTTGATGTGTAGCGCCCTTTCGTTGGCTGAGTTGTGACAGTCTCTCATTGGCTGAGCTTCTCGCCAGTCAGGAAGAAGAAGTCTTTCTTCTTCCTATTGGGCTCTGCTATCACATAAGGCATGAGAGCTTCCCCTTTTGGCCTCCGAACTCCAATTTAATGAGGTTTCTGTTTATTAATTTGACACTCCAATAAACAGAATTTTCCATTCAGAAGCTCTGATCAATATCCCGCTAGATATCTTTCTCGTCATACTTGGTTTTTAGAAGACTGTGAGCTCTTGACCACAGTTGTGTTCATGCTTAGGAAGAATGAAAGCTCTTCAGAATTTCATGCTCCAGATACTAGTAAGAAAGGGGCTGTGACAGAAAACGCTTAATTTCATTATCCCACCTTGAAGTCTTATAATTCAATGATGTTTTATTAGAAGTTTTGTAGAGTTGAGCTAAAGTGTTTTTCATGCTGCCTTTAATTTTCAGTCCCTTCTGCTTTGCGAGCCAGGATAATGGTTGTTCTTTATATATTATTTTTCAATTTTCAAACCACTCTCATATACGTTATCTCATTTGTTTCTCACAACCCTGAACTTGGAACATACAGAATTTAAACAACTTAAAATTATCCAGATGGTGAGCAAGCAGATCTGAAACTCAGGGGCTCCTGACTAGAGACTGGGTTTCTTTCTTCACCCCTCTGAGGATATTCCTACCAGGACCCATCTTACTCCCAAGGCTAACCTGCCAGAACAATTAACGGAAGCATGGATTACATTCCTTACAACTTAAAAGCTTCTGGAATCAAATTTTGAAGATGAGCAGTTTGGGGAGGAAAGGATTGAGTGAACTTTTATACCACATTCAACAAAGGCAGAGTCCTCTTTTTAATTCTCATCCCATGAGCATTAACTATTTTGGCAGAGTAACTGTAAATGTTTATGAGTTGTAGCCTCAAAAAAGATTTCATGCATTGACAATAATGGGACTTTATGATAAGGCCCATAAATAGCAGGAAGGCAGCAAGATACTGGGGAAAAAGCATGGAATATGGAGTGAAACAGACCTGGCTTTCAACCCAGCTTTGCCATGGACTGGCTGTGTGACCTTGAGAAGTTGGTTATTCTCTCTGGGCCTTAATTTCTTTCTTTCTTTTTCTGAGGAAGATTCGCCCTGAGCTAACATTTGTTGCCAATCTTCCTCCTTTTTTGCTTGAGGAAGATTAGCCCTGAGCTAACATCTGTGCCAATCTTTCTCTATTTTGTATGTGGGTTGCTGCCACAGCATGGCTGACACGTGGTGTAGGTCTGTGCCCGGGATCCAAACCTGTGAACCCAGGCTTTGGAAGCGGAGCATGCCGAACTTAACCACTAGGCCATGGGACCGGCCCCAGGGCCTTAGATTCTTAATTTTTACAATGTAGATAGTAAAAACTAGCTTGTCATGTTGTGAGGGTTCGCAATAGCATGTACCTCCAACACTTAGAACACCAGCTTGTAGGTTGGTGCTCAATAAAAGCTGTGGAATTGATGAAATGAATTTGAGAAAACTTACGGTGCACCTCGCATAGAGCCTGGTGCATGGTGAAAACAAGAGCTTTCAGCTATCAAAACTCCACAGAAGCACTACAAGCTAAGTTTCCCTAATCTAGTAAGTAATAAAAATAAATGTGTATGAAAAAGATGATTTGTTTGGTTATTGTGAAACCAATCCCCATTCTCGTTCTGGTCATTCAAAAGACTAGAGGGGTAGAAAGTGTCTTTTAGATCATCTTTAAACATGGTTAAGAAAAGGGACTTTACCCCAGTCTGCCTCATGTTTTCTGGCTGACAAGTACAGGCTAGCCAGAATCTTTGGTGGGTTTGTGAAGTTCAGGCCACTGGTACACCAAAATTGCACCACATTTGCAAATCTTGTGTAAGTTCACAATGGGGCATTGTCTTCTCTGCTCCAGGGCCTGAAGGATTGTCTGGAAAAGGTTAGTTGTTGTCATTACGGAACCCGGTGTAGCCAAGACTACAGTGTAATGTGAAGCAGAAATAATCCATGGGCTCTCAACACGTTTGCCAAGTGATTTACAAATGTGTTTACTTAAAAAGTAAGCATAACACATAATCTTGTATAATATTATGTCTAGGAAAGTTTTGTGACTCTACTGTAAAATGCCTACATAGTACTCAAGTAATTGCTTCACATGTACCTGATAGGATCTTAGATCAATTTTTAGCTTTATCCAAATGCATTTCAGTAAACTAAACAAATCTTGATTTCTTCATCTTTTACTTATACCTCATTTTTCAAGTTCTTTTTTTCTTGACATACCTGAAATTGGTTTTGAATATGAGGAACAGCATTACCCTTAGAACCTCTAAAAGCAAAGTGCCATGGGAAATTTTCCAACGAAGTAGATGGAGGGGGAGAAGGACTGATGAAGAGAGGTGGCTATCTTGTATTTTTTAATATTTCACAGTGCCTTGAGAGGTAGGGAATGTATAGCTTTGAAATAGTGAATAAAATAATCACAGACCTAATGAAATCATCTGGTCCAATCTCCAGGCTTCAGGCAACTGATTGTCTAAACCTTCTAAGACACATAATAATAAATATTTCTCAACTTGAAGATCTTCAAAGATAGAGGCATCACTGTCTGTCTCAGTAGCCCAACTGAAGGGATCAAAATTTTTTTCCTATGTCCAGCTGGAACCTTGTCTTATAAATGATAAATGGAAAATAATTGATCAGTCTTCTTGTGGCAGACAAGTAGATTGATAGACCTGACACCCATTCCTAATCACTTTTTCCATTCCTGTCTCCACTATATAAGCTGGGAAAGTTTACTACTCTCTTTTCCAGCTTCCTTTCTAGATAGAAATGGTGATGTGAAAATTCAGGCTAATGTTCAGTGGATGAATATCTGCTGGGGGTGGTAATGGAGCAGGGCTCTGGATAAGCTTTGGTTTTCCTGATAAAACATGACAAATATGCCTTGTGACACCACTTTTCCTTTTCTCCTGTCTTAAATGCACATGTGATGTCTGGAGCTTTAGTAGCCATCTTGGAACCATGAGGGAAAGGCCAAGAGAATCACAGAGACATTGGTCCCACATTATTATTATTATTATTATTTTTTTGGTGAGGAAGATTGTCCCTGAGCTAACATCTGTGCCAATCTTCCTCTACTTTGTATGTGGGATGCTGCCACAGCATGTCTTGATGAGCGGTGTGTAGGTCCGTGCCTGGGATCTGAACCTGCAAACCTCAGGTCACCGAAGCAGAGCATGTGAACTGAACCACTACACCACCAGGCCAGCCCTCGTCCTACATTTTTGAGCTATTAAATCACTGCCGGCAACCACTAACCTCCAAACCTCTAATAAGAAAAATCCATCCTTATTCATTTAATCCACTATCATTGGGTTTTCTATTATTTGCAGTTGACCTCAATCCTATCTGAAATGCATCATCTAAAAGATTTCATGTGGCCAAAGAGACATAAATCCATTAAATTTCTCAAGGCAGGCTCTATTCTCCCACTGCACTTGTATAAATTCCTCCCTTCCCCAATCAAGTCAGCTCATAAAGGCACTGGTTCCTTGGTTGCTTGTCTCTATTTATCTTGGGTTTACCTCCTTCTCTGCCCCCCATATGTAAATCTGCTCTATCCTTAAAGACACATCCTTGTCTGTAGTCTTTCCTCCAGACTGAGCCCTATACAACTCCCCAGCAAGACGCTTACGTGAGGGGTCGCTGTGTTGCCTAGTCTTTCCTGTGCAGTCTCAATTACAGTTACATTGTCCCATCGTCTCTGTAAATGCATTTACACTTGTTAAACCACATGTCCTGGTTGGTTGTTGTGTGGGAAAGATGATAATAAAATTAATCAGTTTCTGTTAGTTCAATATTAGTTCTAAAAATAAGGTCATTGCCCCCTTTCTGCTTTAGCTTCTTCACAAAACAAATTTTGAGCTATAGAGCAGTTCATCTGCTTCTCCAAGTCCGTCTACTGGAAATACAAAGGAGGGGCAGGAGAACTACAAGGGATGCAAAAGAATACATTAATAGGGGCCGGCCCAGTGGCATGGTGATTAAGTTTGTGTGCTCCTTTTCCGTGGCCTGGGGTTTGCGGGTTTGGATCCTGGGTGTGGACCTACACACCACTTATCAAGCCATGCTGTGGCAGGTGTCCCACGTATAAAGTAGAGGAAGATGGGCACAGATGTTAGCCCAGGGCCAATCTTCCTTGGCAAAAAGAGGAGGATTGGCAACGAATATTAGCTCAGGGCTAATCTTCCTCACCAAAAAAAAGAAAACTACGTTAATAGTCATCGGTTACTTAGAAAATGCTATGTAGCATTAGTTCTTCCATCATTCAAGGTAACCATGGAGCTTTTAGAAATATAAAGGAGTTTCTATAAAGCAGTTGTTCTGACTCCAGAAGCTTCTTTATAATCACAACTCCAGTAATGCAAAAGTTTTTTTTATAAGGCTCAATTTCTCTCTAGTCAAAGTAGGACAAATTGTCCCTAGAAATTAAATAGTTATTAAATAAAATAAGATGGTTGAAATAGATTAAGTTTCCTTCTAGCCTCAAATTTAGGATTATGATGAACTTTTCCGACTTTTGCCTGATAAAACACATCTCTCCAAATGATCAAGTGATATTTTAGGGAACTAAGCAAAATCCACTTCCTTCTCTTCCTTTACAATTCGGTCCCAAAGCCATTAGAGGAAAGTAGAAGTTCACAGTAGGGGGAGGGGGAACATGATGGCCCAGAATGGGAAATCAGAGCCCAAGTAGAGTGAAGAGGGCTTCCCCATGGAGGGTAGCCCAGCGTGGAGGGTCAGAGCCCCAATGAGGAAGACTGATCAAATAAATAAATATATTAAAAGTAATGGAAACCATGTGTATTAATCTGCTTGGGCTGCCATAGCAAAATACTATAACCAAATGGCTTAAATAACAGAAATTTAGTTTTTCATGCTTCTGGAGACTGGAATTCTGAGATCAGGGTGCTAGCATGATCGGGTTCTAGTGAGGGGTCTTTTCTTCCCTCTCATGCAGCTGCCTTCTTGCTGTGTCCTCACATGGCAGAGAGCTCTGGGGTCTCTTCCTCTTCTTATAAGGGCACTAAATCCATCATGAAGTCCCCACCTTCATGACCTCATCTAAACCTAATTACCTCCCAAAGATACCCATCTCCAAATACCATCACATTATGGGTTAGGGCTTCAAAATATGAATTCTAGGGGGACACAATTCAGTCCATAGTGCCATGTTTCTCACTACCAGAGAAGGGAGGTAGAAATTAAAAATACCTAGCAGGAGAAAACTAGAATGAACCTGTGACGTTGGATTGGAAGTGGAGAAATTGGCGTGAACGCATGGTTTTCTATATATAGATAGATACAGAAACATAGACGTAAATGTATGTGTAACCACATATATCCGTGTATATATTCTCTAGCTCTATCCACTGAGAGTGCCTGGGAGTAGCACTGGCAGTAGAAATGAGCATACTTAGGGTCCAGATCTTAGCCTCTCCACTAAATGGAACCAGGGCTCCTAGGACAAATGGCTAATTCCAGGGTTGGGGCAGGCAAAGTACAACATGGGCCTGAAACACATTTTTGTACCAGAAACTAAGGAAGTGCTCAAATAATGATGGAGTTACGTAAACAAGCACAGAAGCCAGCTTGAATAACCCACCATATAAAACAGTAAACTATGAATCCTTACATATTAATAAATAAAAATTTGTTGAGGAGTGGGATATTTGCATAGTTTCAAAATATCACCCCATGAAATACTTATTCATTAGAAAGGGAAAAAAGAGTAACTTTGCAGTGTAGAAGCCTGGCAAACGTTATCTTCTGCAATCAAAGTGAACAGCGCATGTAAGGGGACAAATTGAAATCCTGCACCACCTAAGAGGATGCAAAGAGAACAGAGCACCACTTCTATCTTTCCTGCCAAAGATGCATAACTTGAATATAATCATGAGCGAGTAGCTGATAAATCCAAATTGAGGAATATTCTACAAAGTAACTGTCCTGTACACTTCAAAAGGGAGTCAGGTTCATGAAAACCAAAGCAAGATTGAGGAAGTGTTACTGATAGAAGAAATGTGAAGATGGGCGATAACTAAATGCAATGTGTGATTTTGGACCAGACCATTTTGCTGTAAAGTTGGGACATTATGAAGACAAATGGAGAATCTTGAATAGGCTCTGAGGGTTAGAGGGCAGCAATGCATCCATGTTCACTTCCTGACTTTGATGGTTGTATTGTGGTCCTGCAGGGGAATGTCTACAATAGTAGGAAAAAATCTACACTAAAGTATTCAGGGTGATGGGGCATCAGGGCAGCACTTACCCTCCAATGGTTCAGAAAAAAAGTTCTTTGTACCATTTGTACCCTATCTCCAATTTCTCTGTAAATTTGTGATTATTTTGAAATTAAAAAAAAATTTAAATGAAGCCTTTTTTAGGAGTCTAAAACCAAACCCAATAAATCTTAAAGGCAAAATCAATGAGTTTCCATTATCAAAAAGCTGCCAGCCCAAACCCATGAAATGTACAACACCAAGAGTGAACCCTAAGCTATGGACCTTGGGCAATTGCGATGTGTCAATGTAGTTTCATCAGTTGTAACAAATGTACCACTCTGGTGGGGGATGTTGATAATGGGGGAGGCTACACACGTGTGAGGCCCTGGGGGCCTCAACAATTTTTCTTCAAGAAGAAATTGTACTTTCTTCTCAATTTTGCTATGAACCTAAAACTGCTCTAAAAAAAACATAAGGTCTTTAAAAAAACCCGCTAACAGCAACCTATTTGTTACAGTTTGCACAAATATAAACTTAGCCTTATTACAGGATACAAGTATATCCTTAGCCTACTTGACAGGCACTTACTAGACACCTATTGAATGGAAGGCCAAGTGCCATAAGGATTTTTTAAAACTAGTGTGATGTGGACAATGCCTGCAAGGAAGGCATGAACTGGTTGCATATGCCTGCCCTTGACCACAATCCTATTCTGTATGATTCTAGCAAACAAAGCATTTATTTAAACCTCTCCCTAAAACTACATGCACATTAACAACTAACTGCAGAAAGGAAAGGAAAGGAAATTGAGCTATGGGTCCAGAGTGATTTAATAATGCAAAAGAGAGCAGCCACATTCAGAGCAAACTGTGGATTCCTAGAGCCAAACTCTCACGGCATACTGTTATGTGTGTGTGATATGTCTTAATCTTTATAATATCCACCACATAGGTGTATGTGTACTTGATAAGATCTCTCTGGTGACTTTACCTTCACTATGGAATGATGATACCTACACTGAAATTAGATTTGCCAAATAAGAAACTGTTTATTTTTTTTAAAGCAATGAATTCTTCTAACAGTCCAGCTGCCCAGTGAGTGATCACACATTGAAGAGGAACATGCGCTTCCTCAAATAGCCTCTTGCTACTTTGGCAACTCGCTTTGCAATGCATGTCCACTGCTCATTCACTGCTTTTGTTTCCACCTGTAGAAACCAAGTCCAGAAGCTAGCACATCCCCGATGAAAATTCTCCAAAAGCCCCCAATTTAAATTTCTTCCTTCGCCAAAGGAATATTAGGAATAGTAATAAAATTCTTATTAATATTAATGTGCATAAAACAGAAAAATCTAAGGTTTTCAGCTTGAATGCACAGGGAGGAGTCATTTTCCATTTGTGACTTCAAATCTACGCAATTTAGTTGTAGTTGCACAACCAGATCTTAGGCGACAACCTCTCATGTAATTGGCTAAAGCAAGTCTTTCTTTCATTTTGGTAAAACCATATTTGTATTTCCATGTTTACAGTAGTCCTCCCTTATCTGCAGGGGATACGTTCCAAGACCACTAGTGGATGCCTGAAATCACGGATAGTACCAAACCCTAAATATACTATGTTTTTTCCTATACATACATACCTTTGATAAAGTTTTAATTTATAAATTAGGCATAGTAAGAGGTTAACAACAATAATAGTAAAATAGAACAGTTAAAACAATATATTGTAATAAAAGCTATGTGAATGTGGTCTCTCTCAAAATATCTTACTGTACTATATGAACCTTCTTCTTGTGATGATGTGAGATGATACAATGCCTACGTGCTGAGATGAAGTGAGGTGAATGATGTAGGCATTGTGACGTAGAGTTAGGCTACTATTGACGTTCTGATGATATGGCAGAAGGAGGATCATTGAGCCACGAAGATGTTGATGGTTGGATGTCAGGAGCAGACGATGTCTGTGGTTGACTGCAGGCAACTGAAACTGCGGAAAGCACAACCGTGGATATGGGATATGGGGGGACTACTGTATTTTATAATCTTTGTCAGTGGTCATGGGTTCTTTAACTTCATCTATTTGTTTAACAAATGTTTCTAATAGCTTACTGCCTTCCAGGCATCAAACTAGGGACTGAGATCCATCAATCAACAAGATGGTCGTGGTCCCCGCCCTCATAGAGCTCCATTCTGTCCTATAGATAACCCAATGCCAGACTGCAAGGCCATATGCAGATATGGAGAAACTTGGGGAATCAGGGGTGCTAGCAAAACAAATTACTAGGTGAAATTGTGAAAATTTTGAGATCACTGAAGTTCGAGGACTGATAAACACTTGCCCCCCATTGGGTTACAGTCACCTTTTCTAGAAAAACAGAGTGGACAACCTTTTTAGAGCTTTTGGAATTCTGGGTTTTTTGTTGTTGTTGTTAATCGACACGTTACATAAAACTCTTGCTTTGTTTTCATACATAATGATGACTCTGTTGTCCAATTATCTGGTTTGCTTTTTCCAGAAGTTGGGATACATGTGCCTCATTCCATCCTCATTCTCCTAGCCGGTTTCTTTGACACCAACATCCATCAGACACTTGATTCAGAATTTAGGCGAGATTGAGGTTAGAGACCATTGGAAAAAAAAAGGGAAACTAATTACCTGGTCCATGTGGGCTTCGGCTTTATGTGAATATGTATAAAATAATACAATCAGTTGGGAACAATCTAGATAAGTATCCTGGGAAGCAGCAAGGAAAAAGGAAAGAAGCTGGGCTTTGGCATCACACGGGCCGCCTTTATGTGATCTTGAACAAGTTACTTGAACTCTGATTATCAGTCCTCTCATCTGTGGAATGTGGGTAGTGATATCTACCACCTAGTGCTGCTGTGAGGATTAAAATGAGATAATTTATGTGATGTGCTGCAGGCCTGTAGGTCAAAGGCCTTAGCCTACATAGAAATCCCTTGAGATGACTCCTTTGTGTCAGTCCTACCTAGGGCGTTTGTGATCTAATCTACTCCAATCTCTCACATGTTAACACAGTTAACAGTGGTTACTCAGTTGTTGCACTAGTTAGGATAGGCTAGGTGATACTGCAGTAACAAGCAACCCCTAAATCTCAGGGGCTTTCAAAGAAACTCAAAAGGTTTTTTGTTTTTTTTTTCTTTTTCACATAAGCACAGGCCACTGCAGGTCTGTGTGACTCTTCAGGGAAGCCATCCTCCTTCTGATGGCTCAGCAAGACACCTCCTTATGGAAACAGGCTTCTGTGACACTGAGGCAGGAGAAGAGGGTTGTATAACTGAGCACTGGTAATTAGATTCTTTGACTTGGATATAAAATGCCATTTCCACTCACTCTTCACTGGTAAAAGCAAGACATATGGCCATGCCTAGACTCAAGGAGCTAAAGAAATGTAATCCTCTGTGTTCCCAAACCAGAAATATTGGTGAGCAGCCCTGAGGCCTACCAGTCTACCACAGTGAGTGATCTCTAATCGAGGGAGCATCAGGGCAGGGGTGAGGGGAGGTAGGTGCTAAAAGTTACGAGAAAGATTACTAGAATTCTAAACTTTGCAAACTCCATAAAAACTTTAGTGGTCACTGCAGTGATTTCTGAAAATGATGTTCTGCTTTAAAATAACAAGTCTGTTTCTTTACTTATATATTGCCAGTAGCATGCTTTCTATTCCCTATTTTGTCATCTTTTCTGCACTTTTGTCACTCAGAGATGTGGCAGTGAATAGTACCAAGCACATAGTAAGTGCTTACAACTCATTTGTTGATTAACACCATCGTAAAGAAACCAGTTTTGTAAAGGCAATGAATTGATATGTTTCATGTCCAAAGTCACAAGGCAGTGAGGGAGCCAGAAAGAGACTTTCATGCTTACTGCCATTAGCCACAAGAGTACATTTATTACTTCCTTGAGAAAAGTTGGCCCCAGAAGAGTTATTCATGTTTGTTGGCAGTTTCCAAAGGTGATCACTGCTTTTAGCCTTGGACTATAGTCACGCACAGAATGTGAGGAGCAATCATGGTGAAAAACAGTGTGAGAAACAATTAAAGAAAAGATCCCAACTGCAGGTTACTTCACAGGGTTGGCGCAAAGAGAGAAGGTACACAATTCCCATTCATCTTTAAAACTCAGCTCCAATGACACTTCCTCTGTAAAGTCATTGCTAATCCCCAATCAGAATTAGTAGTTACCATAGCTTTTTATACTTCTAGTGCTAGTCATATTTATATTAATAGCATTTCCCTGTCCTTTACTGGACTGTGACCTCCCTGAAGACACAGATCTGGTATTATTCAGACTTACTGCCTCCAGCACCTAACAGAGAGACTTCTTCAACAAAAGAACAAAATGACTCTTTGCGAAATTGAACATAAACTCTGCATTCATGTTAAAAACCCAAACTATAGTACTTGCCTCACCCCCTTGCTGCATTTTAAAATCACAAACCAACATCTATATGCAAAGAAGGAAGACGGGGACAGTCTGTGTTTGTATTCTCAGCCCAATACACATGCCATGCCAAAGAGAGAATTTGATTCCACCTTAGAGCCAAGGTCCAATTTAATTTGATCCCCAAATGACCAAGCTGATTAATTGTCAGCTCCAGCTTTTCTTTGCAGTAAACCTCAATCCCTCATAATTTGCCGTGAAATTAGTGGGAGCTGGCTGTTCCCGGCATGAATAACGTAGGTCTTTTCAAACCTCCCCAGGCCTTATTTAGGCAAGGTGGGGATGGGGCTCGGTGCCCTAAAGAGGAGCAGGTGTAATGAGGATTAGGTCACATGGCGGAAAGGGGGCTGCACGGGGCAGGCAGCTGGTGAAATCCCAGGTGTGTGTGAGTTGGCAGGGGTACAAAGAGATGAGAGCTGCAAACAGCTCAAAGTCCCTGGGCTGTGCAGCTGCTGGTTTGGCACTTGCATGAGACCCACCTGTAGTGTGATGGGCACAACCCACTCCTAGGAGCAGGGAAACATGAAAGGTCTCTGGTGAGCTGTGGGGGCCCCGCCCCTCCCAGGCAGAAGGCTGGAGGAAACAAGCTTGCCCAAGGACTACGGGCAAAGAGCCTCTCTTGCACTCTGTAACCTCCCAATGCTTAAGACAGAGCAGGTCTGGCTTTTCTTTCTCAAGAGGCAGCCCTTGGAGAACTAATATAAAGATATCTATTTTCTTTCCGATCTGGAGCCTATACCCAAGTTCACCTAGAAAGTTAGTGAAAAACTCCCTGAGCTGGAGAGTAAGTCAACAGGCAGAGATACCCAGAGAAAAACACAGGCTCAAGGCCGAGCGGCAAAAATAAATGATGGTCCCTTCTCCTGGGCTGCGGGGAGCTCATGTAAACAAACTCATCATAAAAAGCCCTTCTTAATCTGTTTCTGTCCTACTGCTAATCGCTTCTGTGGTTTTTGCAGGATAGAATACATCCTCAGTGCTGAGGCAAGTGTTTCAGATTTAGTTACTGTGAATTAGGGAACTTCTCTTGATTGCTGAGGACGAAAGGGAACTGCTGGCCACAAATCTGAACAACTGTTCTTCACGCAAGGTGAAATAGCAATCTCTCTAAAGTGCACAGGCTTGTGAAGAGTGGCGATCTCTTCTTTCCATGCTAAGGCCAGCCTCCAAAACGGTTATGAAGCAGGTTAAGTCCATCTTGACCACTTACTGCTCTCCTTTGGCTTCTCCCATCTCTGCTTTTAAGTGCAAAGGGTGGAACCCGCTGATTTGTCAGCACAAACATCAATCTCCCCATTCTTCTTACTAACAGAATCCCAGTTTGGGAGCAAGGGGACAATGGCAATGTGCACAGTTAACACTCACAGCCAAACTCTGCAGCATCTGGGCATGGCTGCGGGACATTTATTGTCAGAGATATAAGCAGAGGATGTCTGGGAATGATTTTTGTTTACTCGTTACAGGCCCCACCCACTCTGGATTCGCCCTTTTTTCCTACCTGCAATGCAGATGTGGCATCTTGAGTACATCTTGCTCCCATGAAGATGAAAGTCATATGCTAAAGATGTCAGAGCAGGGAGAGAGGAGGAGCCGTGGTCCTCAATGTCATCACTGAGCCATAGGACCAGCCCTGCCTTCTCAACCCTGGATTTCCTGTTATAGAGGTGAACCTGTGGTTCCCAAACTCCACCAGGCATCTGGATCACCTGGAGGGCTCATTCAACACAGGTTTCTGGGCTCCTCCTCCAGAGTGTCTGATTCAGAAGGTCTGGGGTGGGGGCTGGAAACAAGTTCCCAGGTGATGCTGATTCTGCTGGTCAGAGACGACGCTTGGAGAACCACTTGGATAACTGAACTGCCGTCTGTTGATGCCACTGTTTTCATATATGCGTCACTGAATACAGTCCCAGTTGATACACTGCCCTCTAACCCTGCAGTAGCTATACAGCTCACCTAATCCTTTACCTCCAGGAAGGAGCTGGAAACTCATTTAACCACAAGACATAAATAACCAGTGAGGTTTACAGTCTATTTGGATTCTGATCTGAAGGAACCATTAAGCCAAAAAAAAAGAATCTCTGCTTTTAACTTTGAAGCATCATTGGAACTGAATGGAGGAGATATTCTGGGGCAGAGAACTTACCTGGAACCTCTGAAATCAAACAGAGAGACACCTTTTATACTTCCAAGTGGATTTCTCTGGCACTCTTCTTTCCAGAGGCTGTTAGCCTAAGGCAGTAGAGTACATTAGCTATGGGAGTTGGGGCAAATTTTTCACTTCTCTGAACCTCAGTTTTCTCATCTTTAAAATTAGAACGATAAGACATCACACAGGCTCATTGTAAGGCAAAGTGATGTTAGGGAATTAGAGGCAACCTGAGTGTCCATTACTGGGACGATGGACAAGTAAGATGTGTGGGTGAAAATCACAGGATACTATGTAGCGGTCAGAAGCCATAGAAGAGGTCCACAAATAGCAACACAAATGGACCTTAAAAATGCAGTGCTTAGTGAAAAAAGACATATAATGCAATAATTTTCTGAATTAAGAAGTTAAAAATAGACACATACTGAATAATATCCATTATGCACAATATAAACAGAGATATATTAAATAGATTGGTTGTGGGGGAGGGAATGGAAGTATGATGGATGTAAAAAGGTTTTTTTTTAAAATAGATTGACAAAAATCAAAGTGTCTGACAACACCAAATTTTAATGAAAACATGGAGAAAAAGCTCTCAAACTCTTGATAGGAGTTTAAAAGCCTGTAGTACAGCCTATTAATTATTCCCAATATCCATTTCTCCTTCTACAAAGGTGAACCCTATTCTTTAACTTGGCACATGGCTGCTCAGAATAACTCTCCATTTCCCAGACTCCTTTGAATCTAAGTGTGGACATGTGAATAAGTTCTGGCCAATGGTATGTGATTGGAAGGGTCATTTGAAATTTTTGGAGAGTGTTATTAAACAAAGGGGTCTCAATAAATGGTTGGGGCGAAAGGGGATGGCAGAGAGAGATGAAAATGATCTATAATGTTTACAGTCTCCCCCTTAGCTGTCCCAGCCCCAAACTGGGCAGTAAGTAATCCAAAATGCTTACTCTATCGTTGAAGGAAGAGGAAAATAGCCCTGGAATACACAAAATGATCATATAGTATATAACTTAGCATTGGCATTGTTACACCTAGGAGATGAAACTGTTAGGAGGGGGCAGCCATAAACAAATTTAAAGTGGAGAGCTCTGAAGCACGGTGGTAAAAGAAGTTTTTATAATTACCTTCTAAACCTCTGCTTCAGCCTGGAGATATGCTAACAAAAACAGTGCTCCTGTGTATGCACTATGCAACAGATGCAAAAATAAATATTTAGAGTTTGTTTCTGATGATTGGGCAATGCCTTGAAGAAAAAGATTGTGAATTCAATTTGTTAATAGTTCTCTTTCCTAAAAAAGAAGACATTATGGTTCTTAGCTGCTTGTTTCAATAACAGTCTGTCTACCACTAAAAACCATAGCACCACATCTGTTCCTAATAAAACTCTATAATCAGCAATGCCCATTGCCTTTCAAAACTTATTTTCTTCATCTCCAAACTATGCACAGACCTGGCCAAAGCTTATTTCTGTTGTCACCAAGACATAATGGCACTGCATTTATTCCAGGATAAATAAATCAGCAGTGATTCCAAGTCGAATCAGTGTCAGCCACTTAGGCGATTGAAAATTTGAGCCTTAATTACAAATTGACATTTTCACTTATTAAAATGCTGGAGTATGCGGGTTTTTTAAGTTTATGACATTCAAACCTTTGTGATACTTTGTTTCAGGTCACAAGGCTAAAAGACATTTGATAATAAAAACAGTTCACATTTTCTGGAAAAACAGACTCTCAAAGCAGCAACCTTAAAACACCCTTTCTACAAGAAATATTTATTTATAAAAATTGTGGACTTCAAACTGAGCCCAAAAGACAGCAGACCAGGCCACTATCTAGCAAAAACCTTCCACTGGAACTGGCCCGCAGCCTGCAGGTTCCTGGATCAGAGATTTAGAAGCGGTCCACAGTCCCACTTGGGCAGATTGTTTTGTTGCTATATGAGAACCAGCCGGTCTGTTTAAAAACAGCCTTTAGAAAAGGATAGTATATAATTCTGGGTGAAAGTTTAGTACCACTTTTCCTGGCAGTGACAAACCCTACATATTTTCTTCTTCCTCCGAGAATAGTTGACCCTCAATCTTGTTTCAGCTTTGAGCCACTTTAAAAGAGCAGCATATGTTGCGAGCTTCAGCAAACTTCTGTTTGTCCTAAAACTATAGCAAAGTGGGGTAAGTGTGCAAAGCAATGGTTCAGAGTAACCGGAGACTCAGCAGGCACAGTGCACGGTGACACAGGCAGAGAGAGGTGGCTTCCGGGAGCGGTCTCAAGATCTCATAGCCTCAGAAGCAGCTATCTAAGCTCATTGCTCAGAATTTACAACTCTAGGACTACTGTCCTTCCTGACTCAGAGGTGGGCACCAAACATTGGTCACTTCAGACAACAATACTTCTGAGTTCCACTGCTTACATCAAATAGGCATATTTCAGCGACAACCAAATCATTAAAAGATGCTGAAGACAGCATATTCCCTTTTGAAGGATGTACATTATTGTACTAAAATTCATATTCTTCAAACTCAGGGCCTTAGAGTGTCACAAATTGACCAAGGCTCTGTGTGGGTAAAGGGAGGGGCACTAAATGCATGGAAGGGATATGGAAAAAGCATAAGTTTGGATCTTACGAGTAAAGGAAGATACTGTGGGAGGTTGACTTGAGGATGGTATTTTTTTCTCTACCAGGAATTTCTTAACTGCGATATGCAAGAATACCAATTTTGAAGAGGCGAGTGACCCTACATCCATTAGGACTGCGCCAATTTGTGCTTCATTCGATGAGCTTATATATAAAGAAATAAAGAAGTGGGTTTGTGCACAGAAATCTGCAGCAGATTTTCCCCAAAACCCTGAGAGAACTGGGATTGTGTTCTCAGCAGGGAAGAGTAAGAATTGCCTCCTGATCCACTATGAGTGAATTTAAGAGTCAGAAACAGAGAGTGGGCTGGCACACTAAGGGATCTTCTTAATGTGGATGAGTTACAAGGTGTCCTGTTAGGTCAGAGACTGGAAATTCCTGGCCCATAGGTGACAACTCCAGGCGCCCAATCCCTAGAGTTTGTTTGCACAGAGACATCTGTATTGGGTGCAGGAGTTGAAGGGGTGTTATTTTGCATGAGCACCTGGAAAAAGAAGAGGAATAAGGATAGCAAAGAGAGGATGCAAGTTTTCTACTCCCCTACCAGGCTAAGAGTTGCCCATAAACCATAAAATCTGGAAGTGTAGACCCAAGCCCTGAAGCACCCGTGGTCACTGAAGTCTCAAGCAGAAACAGAGCTGCTTGCCCTCCTTCCCTCGCTCGTCTAGAGCCCACAGAGAAGCTCTGGTGCTGAGTAGAGAAGACTCCCAAGTGATTCAGTGCTAGGCATGGTGGGGACCTTCCTCAAGAGGGCACTGGCAGTAAAGATGGTGGGCAGGTGCCTTGGGCAAAGCTGGCATGGAAGAACGTGAACTAAGGTGAAGTATATGTGTTGAGGTTCTGAAATTATAGGGGGTGGAAGGGATGCCGAGAGCTCTTAGGATTTATATTTCAACGTTAATATAATCTCATTTGTACCCACAGGAAGGTGAGGCTTGAGATATTCAGTTTATACATACAAAGAGCCAAAGAATACCTATTGAACCACTGCCAGGTCAATGACCAATGAAAAGAGTATCCGTCAGACTTCAGGCTTTCAAGGGCACAACCAGAGCCTGTGGAGCACCTCTGATCATCTGTAGAGGTGCCGTCATTGAGAACCATGTGGCCCTTGGGAAAGGATGAGATAGGTGTCCTTGGCCGAGGGCAGTCAGGAATGGCAGTAAATGGCCCTGGGCCTGCCCTCAGTCTATTCTGCATTCATATTTATTCAACAAATGTTCATTGAGCACCTAATATGTACCATGCACTATTCTAGGTGCTGGAGATAAAGGAATGAACAAAAAGGATGAAAGATCTTGCCATCATGGGGCTTATGTTTTAAAAAGCAGACAGATAATAAGGTACATTTTCAAACTACATAGTACATTAGATAGTCATGAGTGCTAAGGATGAAAATAAAGCAGAGAAGGAGGATGGGAAGAGTGTAGGAAATTATATGTGCAATTTTAGATAGAGTGGTCAGGGAAGGCATCACTTGAGAAGGTGGCATTTGAGTGAAGATGTAAAGGAGGCCATGGAGTGAGCTATGCAGATATATGCAGAAGAACATTCCAGGCAGAGGGCAGAGTGTGTGCAAAGACCTGAAGCATGCTCTTGCTTCAGGATGAGTGGCAAGCATGCTCTGCCACGTGGGAGGCACGGTGAAGAGGCTATTGAGGCTGGAATGGAGTAAGAAACGGAGGAGGCATGAGGTGCAAGAGGGGACAAAATGCCAGATCATGCAGAGCCCTGAGACCATTTTAATCACTTTGTTTTTTTACCAAGATGTGAAGCCATGGAAATGTGTGGAGCAGAGGGGTGAAATGATTTAATTTGGGGATACCTTTCTTCTTAGGAGGGAGAGAATTTGCAGTTCAAATCAGAACTGCTCTCTCCTTTGGAATGTTTGCAAGGAGAGGCTCATTATGAAAAAGTCATGGTGCAGCAAAATCTTTGGAGTTTGGGGAACTTGAATTTTTAGAGCATCTGAGCACTTATCCTACCTTCTCCCTCAGTAGAAAACCACCTGAAATTAAAGTTTCCCAAAGATGGAGCAGTTTCCAAATTGTGCCATATATGGAGGCCCGAACACAGAGAGGAATAAGGTTGATCCAGTCAACCAAAGCCCAAGGAGAAGCAGTGCGGACATGGAGTCACCAAGTTGCCCATGGGCTCTGCCCTTCGACACCCAAACATGAGCTGCACAGAGAGTCCCACAAGAAGATACAGGCAATTAATCCTAAGTACTTGACCAATGGCTGGCGGCCCACAGCTGGCATCTGAGGAGACTACAATGAGAACGAACAACAGGGCACTTGAAGAAGCATGGTCCTGGCTCAGACTCTAAAGCTGCAATAAGCTGTATAGTGTCTTTGAAAGTGGGGTGATGTCTCTGGACCTACTCTTCTTTCCATGTTTTCATTGTGGTAAAATACACATAACCTAAAATTTACCATCTTAGCCATTTTTAAGTGTACAGTTCAGTGGTGTTAAATACATTCATAATGTTGTGCAACCATCACCACCATCCATCTCCATAACTCTTTTCATCTTGTAACACTGAAGTTCTATACCTATTCAACAATAACTCTCCATTCTCTCTCCCTCCATTCCCTGGCAACCACCTTTCTACTTTCTGTCTGGACCTACTCTCAAATATTCCATGAGGTCCAGGGCAAACCTTTTGGAAATTGATGGATTCATTCTCCAGGGCTCAAATCAGGGTCTAAGGTAGAGTTCTGCAGGGCCCACACCTTGACCTAGGGCTGCCGTTCCACTTAGCAGGAAAACAGGGAAGAGGTCTGTGGGGACACCCCCAGTCCTCCCATTCTGCTTGTCCTCCAGGGAGACTGAGTAAGGCCCAGCAAACTGCAAGGGGCCCTCAGTCCAAAGTCCAGAGACCTTCTGTCCAAAGGTCTTTGGACCAAAGACCTTTGGACTCGTGCCACAAAATAAGAGCTTATTACAATATGGGATGTTTCCCTTTTTTTATTTTTGTGAGGAAGATCAGCCCTGAGCTAACATTCATGCCAATCCTCCTCTTTTTGCTGAGGAAGACTGGCCCTGGGCTAACATCTGTGCCCATCTTCCTCCACTGTATATGGGACACCGCCACAGCATGGCCTGACAAGGGGTGCCTAGGTGCGCGCCTGGGATCCGAACCCGGGCCGCCAGCAGTGGAGTGCGTGCACTTATCCGCTACGCCACGGGCCGGCCCTGGGATGTTTCCATATTTTAAATTCTTTTTTACTGGAAAAGTAAACAATTTGGGGAATTTGTGTGGCTGATATAAAGGCTAAAACGATTGGACTGTTAGAATTTAAATAATGTCTGCTACCAAGCAGGATGAAACTTGTCTTTATTGAAGGGGGATTTGAAGGTTAAAAGGTAATGTTTGCCTGCAGGTTGAGATCTGCACACAGAATTTCCAGAGTGCTGAATTTCAGCAGGCTAACTGTGAAGAAGTTGGGACTCCAGTCTTGCGAACTTCTCAGGTGAAGGGGGACTTGACAACTGAGACTTCACTAATAGGTGACAAAAACGATGTAGGTAATAATTTGACATTTTTAGTGTTAAAGTCTCTATTGAAATAGGATGCGTAAATTAATACTCTTAGGAGACCTGCTTAGAGGAAAAACAGAATGGGGATCATGAACCCTATTAACTCTCATGTCTCAAGCCTCTTATGAAAAATTCCTGAGGGAATGGGGAATGAGTAGGATGCTCCGAGTGTATAGAAACTTTGTAAGGTTTACAAGCATGTGTTTTATAAAGTTGCATAGCAGAGTCTTCAACTGATTTTATAACTGAGATTTATGTTTCTAGCAAAATAAAATACGTAGCAAAGGAATCACTCTGCTAGCCTTTCTGGAGAGGGAATGATAAGTTCTCTAAAGATATTGTTTACTTTGCCCAGTTATCTATTTTTTCTTAAATTCTCCACAGTGCCCCAGGTTGGAACTCCAAATCTATTGTTCCCATCAAATCAATTTCCCCAGAGTGAAGAATGTGGTAAATGCTATGCTTAAAATTCATGTCTGTTAAGAACCCAATTCAACAGGAATCACTGAGATTAAGAGGGTCTATGTGGTGAAGGAGGAGAGAATGTGTAGAAAAAAAAGAGATCCACATGCTGATTATTTTCTAATAAAACTGTTCATTCTATCAGAAAGTGGAGAGAATTAAATATAAATAGATTTATTTAAATCCAATTTCACTACTATTCTGTAGGTTGCTTTAACCCTATTCTGAAATCAGTTATTAAATAAATGGTGATATTTTCACAGATATGAAACAAGTGAACTGAAGTTACCCATACCTCTAGGATTATTCTATATTTAATTTAATTTTATTATTTATTTATTTATTATTTTTTTGTGTGAGGAAGATCGGCCCTGAGCTAACATCTGCCAATCCTCCTCTTTTTTTTGCTGAGGAAGACTGGCCCTGGGCTAACATCCATGCCCATCTTCCTCTGCTTTATATGGGACGCGGCCATAGCATGGCTTGACAAGCGGTGTGTCGGTGTGTGCCTGGGATCCAAACCGGCAAACCCCGGGCCGCTGCAGCGGAGCGCACACACTTAACTGCTTGCACCACTGGGCCGGCCCCTATATTTAATTTTAATGTACAAAGGTTGAGAAAATTATATGGCTATAGAACATATTTGCAGATTTCACAAGCTTGGAATTCCATCCAACAAAATGACAATTTGTCAGGAAGTATAACAGAGTTAAAAGAAATTAAAATGGAAAATAACAATAATAGCAACAATTTATTGAGTGCCTACTATGTGACAGAGACTTTACAAATAGTTTATATCTCTAATCCTTCCAACAATCTTACAAAGTAGTATTAATATTCCTATGTTACAGAGGAGAAAACTGAAACTTCTAGAAATCATCCAAGGTTAAATAAAGTCTTATCCATGGTTAAATAAAGTATAGAACCAAGATTTTCCTGAGTCTGTCTAACTCCTAACTCCTGTGTACTTTCCACTACTGTGCTCTGTCCAATACTACAATTAGGTAACCGTCAACTGGAAATTCAAAAACCCTAGTTTTCACAAATAAAATCCCAAATCCATAATTAAGGGACATAAATTCATTTCAAATGTATTTGTGTGCATGCTTCTCTAATCAACTTCCTTGATTCAATTCAAATGTAATGGACTTCTTTGTTCTAAAATGAAAATAGAGGGACAGCCCCAGTGGCCTATTGGTTGGGTTTGGCATGCTCTGCTTCAGCGGTCCAGGTTCGATTCTCAGGCGTGGACCTACACCACGTGTCTGTCAGTGGCCATGCTGTGGCCGTGGCTCATATACAAAAAGAGGAAGACTGGCAGCAGATGTTAGCTCAGGGTGACTCTTCCTCAGCAAATAAAATAAAATAAAATGAAAATAGAAACACTGGTTTTATTTGCTTTGCATTTATTGAGCACCTGCTATGGTCCAGCACTATTTCAGACATTTTATATTGCATTTTTGTTTTTATATTTCTATGAGTTATAAATTAAAAGTGAAAAGAATGTTGGATTAGAGGCCAGCTCTACTCTATACCCACATTATGACTGAGCTTCTCTGAGCCTGAGTTTCTTCATGTCTAAAAATGGGGACAGTAATCACGGTTTTACAGGGCTGTTGCTCAGACTGCTTAGCATGATATCCAAGAAGCTTTATGACCTCCTTTCCAGTCCAATCTACAGCTCTTTCTATGACTCTGAGTACCCTAGGATCCTGCCTCTTTGAACTGTTTGCTTTCTCCAGCAGACCAAATACTTTCCATATCTGCATGGCTCTATTTGGTTCCTTATCCAGCACCCCCTTGCCTGTGGAAATCTCCTCCACTTGGAGACCTCCTTCCTGATACCCCCAGTGTGAACTACGACTTCCCTCCTCACTGTGCCTTGAATGATAGATTATCATCTGGACCATGTCTTCATCCTTTCTGTTTCCTTCGCTGTGCTCAGAACAGTGCTCTACAAAGAGTGGCACTCAATAAATGCTGAACGAGTGAATGAATCTATTCTCAATTAGCACAAGGAAGGGGTTGGGCAAGAAGGTCCTCTTCCCTAGCCAGACTCCATTCAGTACTTAGTTCATTTTTCAAAAAGACACATAGAAAAAGTAATTTTAAACAGTGCATTTTCCAGGGGGGATCTGATTCTCTACCACGCAATAAAATCTCTTACAAGACTCCAGTCAAGAAGTGTTTTTGAGGGAAGATAAGCAGAGATCTCTAAATGTTTTGATTGTGTACTCCTAAAATGAAAAAGGTTTTGTGTACACACATTCCCAAATATGCACAAAATTTTAGTTATCCCCATACACATATACTTATTTATAAAAGGTATATTTCCTACTGTATTAATATATTATATATTATAAGACAGAAAATATAATTTTTTAAAAGAAGAAATAAAAATAAATTTTTAATAATTCTTTTGCACCCCAATAAATGGTCTGGCACAAAGAAAGACTAATTTTGGCTGAGCAGCTGTATTTTCTGCTGGAAGAAAGGAAATCATGTTTTTCTTTTCCTAGGCTATTCCCTTATGTTGGCTGTTTCCTCTCTCTATCCAGGTTCTCTTACAAGACCACCAACATTCTTCAAACGTTAATGAAATAAAACAGGAGGAGGGTTTAGAGCTCTGGATTCTCAGTCTGGAAATGTCACAATTTAATCTCAAAGGTTTGCTGTGAAGTTGTAAGCATGACAGTGTGAAACTCGACAGATTATTCTTGAATTCCTTGTTTGTTTTCATTGTGGCCTGACTCTCATAAAATTTATTTTATTTTTTTCTCTAAAACTCTCAGGATGTGTGGACATATGATTTAAATGGAGAAAAACATTGTTAAAACATTTATCAAGGAGTTATCACTTTTACATTGTTTTCATTAAATAAAAAGCCCTAATAGTCAGAGAATCTAATACTATAAGTTTTCTCTGCATCTTAAAAAAGTCAATAAATATTAAAACTAAGAGTTTTTTTTGAAAATGTAGGCAATGCTCACCATGTTAAAATTTTTAGTTGTGTGCACGTGTGCATGCATACACACACACACACACACACACACACACATACAGGAAAAAAATACCAGATGGTTATTTTCCAAAAAGCTAACAAAGTATATCCCACGATGGTGAAATTGAGGTTAATTTTGTTTTCTTCTTTGTGCATTTCTGTAATTTTCCAAACATCCTATAATGGCCAAGTACTTTTTAAAAACAAGAGCATACATATAAACAATTGTAAAAAAATTTATATAGATTTCTATATTATAAACTTCCATTAGAAATTTTAAAATACCTTTTAGAATTATTGGTATTGAGAAGAAAATTGTATATTATTTCTATGTTTTGTGATGCATTTTAGCATAATTTTTAATGTTATTTTGGTTTCATATAAGAAAATTGCATTTTAAATCAAATGCTTAATGATGAAGCTCACTTATCTAGATTTTGGGCACATTTTAGATTGGGGATAAAAAAGAGAAGCAGAGAATGGGTCAAGAGGAGCTTGTAAAATGATGAAAACAAGGTAGAAAGGAAAATTCTAAATCAGGAGGTGGGTCTTTCCAGAGAAGATTAAGATTGTGGAGAGCCCCATATGATCCAAATGCGATAATCAAGAAAAACTATCATCATAAAAATAGATAGTCTGGAATCCCAGTTCTCCCCATTTTTTTCTGAGATGGTTTCAATTTTGTTCAGATGTCCACCCTTCCATGTGCCCAAGTTGGTCTAAACTATATATGATGGTCTCACTCCCTTTGTTATTGACTCTTTTAGGCAATCCCTGCCACTGGGAACTAAGGGGAATTCTGCTGGGGGAATTCTGGATAGATTTTTCCCTTCTTATGAAAGCTGAATAAAATATTTAAAGCAACCATTGAAAGGCATAAAAGAACAACCAAGGCAGACAAGACTTGAGTGGCTAAAATCCTGGGAAGATACGAGACATATAGAAAGAAGCCCTATTAATGGTGTGGGGAGTAAAGCAAAAAGTGATAGCTGGGGACAGGGGCAGTCATGCTGGGCTGGAAAAATTTGGGGTTTGGAGTTTCCAAAGAGGATGAGCAGATGGAAGTTGAAGTTTTGGGCCCAACAAGACTGAAGAGCCTTGGTACAGTTGAGACCCCAGAGGACTCTACCATGAGAATAAGAACAAACCATAAGAAGATCAAGCCTAACAAAGCCTAAAACTCACCCTCAACCAGATCAAGTTGATCTGAAAACACCCTATCTGCCTTCCAGAAAAGAATTAAATCCTCTTTGGGTAAAAATGTCATTAGCCAGAGCCTTACAATTTTTCATACACAATGTCTGACATTCAATAAAAAATTTACCAGTATGTGAACAAATAGGATCAAATGACAAAAACCAAAAAAGAAACAGATAATATACAGAGACCTAATGGTGATTGAGATATTGGAGTTACTATACAAGGAATTAAAAGTAACTCTGATTAACATGTATAAGACATTGGAAGAAAAGTGGAGAATTTCATCAGAAAAACTATAGGAATATTGAAGGGGGCATGAGGTACCAGTAATGTTCTATGTCCTGATTTGGGTGGTGATTAATTGGGTATTGTAAAAATTCATCAGGCTGACCATGTAAGAGTTGTGTATGTATGTTATACCATTTAAGAAGTTGAGTAATAAAAAAATTCTAAGAGAAAGAGAGAGAGAAAATGTCTAACTCCTCTTTGCTAGGCATCGTCATACTTGTGATCCTTCAAATTAATGAGCTTCTCTCAACCATGGGGGAAGACCCTGTCGATGTGATGAAGAATGCAAGTAGAAAGCTGAAATTACCTAGGTCCAGGGGCGATACAGCAAATATTTAAAACAAGTACACTATAGGCACCAAGCAATTGGAATGCACAATGACTGTAATCAACTAGTATGGTCAAACTGGGATTTTCCATTGTTTATAAAGTTATGGAACCACTGAATTAACTATTTGAGAATAGCCCCACTGTAATAGTTAAAAGAGTAGGCTCTGGAGCTGGATAGCTTGGGTTTAAATTCTGGATCTTCCACCTAATATTTGTGTAACCTTTAGCAAATTATTAAACTCTCCATGATTCGGCCACCTCATCTCAAGTTGAGGACACATCCGGAGGTCTGTATAAAGGAGTAAATGAGTTAATACATGTTAAGAATGTAGAATAATACCTGGGACTTACTTCTTAATGTTATTTCTTGAATTAAGTATTATTAATATTATTATTACTTATGGGTTTTTGTTATGTGAAAAAATAAACCCCTTCCTGTTCAAGCTTTCATTTGGATCTTCTGTTGCTGAGCCAAAATCATCCCAGTGCATTCGTATGACATCCACTAAAGACAGAAGTATATGGCAATTGCTAATTGGCTTTAAGGCTAATTGGCTTTAAGTCCTTTCTGGATGGACAATTTTCTAAGGATTCTTTCAGGCTTGTTTTTTTCTTTTTTCCCTCCCAAGAATGAACCTGAACACAGGTGTACTGCTGCCACGATACAGATTTCCCCATGTAGATGCCATATTTCAACAATGATTCATGTACGCTTTTCACATTATCTTATATAAACCATCACAAAGCCCTGGTTACCACTGTACAGCAGGGTATGTACTTGAGAAGTGTAGCAGCAGAGTTGGGAAACACATTTCCCTAGCCCAGTACCTCTCATCTCTGGGGTTCGTGCCAACTGGTTGAGGAGTTGCTCTCAGTTGCTGTCTATGGCTTCCCATACCCACCAAAATTTCCCTTTTCTAAAAGTTGCTTCTAAATTGCTATAGTCCTTTTCTATGTAATTCCACTTCTGAGACTCCTAAGGATATAATCCCAAGACAATCAATCAAGCAAACAAAAGCAATGTTCAGGAAGATGTCCACTGCAGCATTTTCTTATATGTAAGAATTTGAAAATAATCTAAACTTCTCTCTAGTGAACTAGAAACAGTCTAAACTCATTTCAGAAGGGACGAGTTGGTCTTAAGAAAACAATATATGACTATCTCAAAGAAAGGAGAATTTGGGACATTTTATATGTAACTCTAAACTACATACAAAATAATAAGAAAATACTTAAGTAAATGATTATATATAGCTACTCAGTGAAATACTCTGCAGCCATTAAAAGGATAGCCATAAAGGAAAATAGTTACGAGATAGTGCATTTTAAAAACAGGATATAAATTTGTATAGAAGAGTCGGTATAACTGTGTTTGCAAAAGCATGCAGAGGATATAGAGATAGTATATAAAAGAAGTATACTAAAGTGCAAAGCATGGTAGTGTTAAGGGTATAGGACTGTGGATTTTTTTGGTTGTTTCTTTTCTCTGCATAAAAAAATCCCCATAATACAATTATATTCATTCTATTAGTGGAAAACTTACAAATTAATTAAAAATAAATATAAAAATAAATATGATTTTAACATACTGTATTATCCTGAAAATATGAAATTAAAAGCCAAAGAATTGAAATAAAGTCATATGTAATCTGAGCATCTCATATAAATCTCTATCAGATGTCTAAATTCTATGCTATAAATTCATAGCATTTTTATTAATTTCAGTGGCACCCCATTTGCATAGTCAGCTCAAATCTCTGGAATGTGGTCAAGAAACAGGTAAAAGTAAAAAGGAGATTCTGGAAGCAAAATGAATGTCAAAGCCTGTGTACTTTACTCACAGGCTCTCACTAAAAGCCGATTAGGCTCATTCTTGCCACAATTCTAATGACATAGAATTTTTAGGCCATAGCATGTCAGAAGCAGGAAATTGAAAAGTGGATGGGGTTGCATCTTTGCAAAGATGCAAAGACATCTGCCAGCCTGACAGTAAAGTTCAGAGGTAGAGAAAACTGCCCCAAAGTGGACCGAAACATTTTGAAAATGATTTAACATTAGGTGCCAGGCATAATTATTGTCCAGCATTTTTATGGCAGTTGGCTCTAATGATGACATTGGAGCCCTCAATAGCAAGACACTTACCCTACTTGGGACTCTGTCTAGTCAGCGAAGCATGTGGAATACACATTTTAGAAAGAATTCCACTTAATATGGTTTCTTTTTAAAATATATTTTTGCTTCTTGTTTCGCCTTAAAAAGCGCACGCGCACACACACACACACACCTGCAAGAAGTTGCTCACTCCTCCATTATAGGCAAAAACTGAGGAGCTATACTTGAGTTTTTCTGAAAAAAAAAAAGTGGCAATTTACTGAAGCAACTCTCTCCTCAAATTTTCCTCATTTTGCTTCCTTACTAATGAACCATTAAGAGAACATTTTTCAACCTCAAGGCTTGCAATGTGTCCTTTTGTCTCCTTTTCCGTACCCTCCTCCACCCACGCCTTTTTCCTCTACACTCTTTCCCCCCGCCACTTGCTTATTACAGACTTGAGCTGCACCAGTCTCTGGGGAATTAAAATTGAGATATGTAAATATCAGTTTCTATTATAGCTCACAAGAGACTCTTCCGCCAGGATCTCCACAAGCGCGGGAAGCCCTGGGAGATGCATTGCGCGGTATCTGGGCTGGCTGCCGATCGCAACAGTCGGGGCTGTTTGGAAAGTTTTAAGGTTGTTTGCTTTAGTGGATTTGTTCCAAGTGAGGCGCATGTTTTTCAAAAACGAATGCCAAAGATAACAAAAAATGCAAAGGAGAGGGGAAAGGGAGACTTATCCAGAGTATATGAGTGAACCAGGATAAGACTTACTAAACAGCAGAATGTTCAAGGGCACTTGGCTCTCCACCACATTTGGAATGACCCAGAAAGACTGAGGTTAAAAACAATGTACATAATCACTGGGAAGATAGTGATTTGGGACCCTAAATGTGTTTTACATCTTCTTCATGTCACTTGGGGCACAGGCCACTGCATTATTGTGTTATTTAAGCTGTTTACAGTTATATTTGAGTGGTCTTTGTTGACAATTTTGTTTCCAAGTAATTTTCTAAAATCATTCTAATTACCATTCCCTGTCATTAGCTACTGTAATTTGTTTTCAGGGCTGATGGTCAGCACTGTAATTGTGCTTAGAACACTGAATGGGTTTGCATGATCATTTGGTGCACCTCCTGTTAAACTTATGGCTGTTTCTCCAACACGCTTTGGATTAGAAAGAGTATTCCATTTACATGTTAAAGAGATAATGGAAGATGATTACTTTTGTGTTATTATAATTCAGAATTTACATAGCACTTCTATTTCCAAAGCCATTACAATCATTTATTAATTACCCAGCCCTGTACCCTTGAGCTTTAAGCCATTTGGACTCTGATTTCTAGATAAACCACTGAAGCTGGGGATGGGGATTTGGCTGGCGAGAGGTTCCTCTCTTCCTGTTAGGATTCCCACCCTTTTTCCAGGCCACCCCACCCAACTGGGATCTGCACAGGCTGGCTTCACTGCTGTGTTTGAAGTTTTGTGTTTGATGTTCTCTGAATGTGTGCATAAAATACATTCCAAAGTCACATATAGATTATTTTTCGATTATTTGATATTTTGGGTTTCCCCTATTACTATTCACTTCCATTCATTCATTTACCCCTTCATTAAAACCTGTATTGAGTTCCCCCACTATGTCAGGCAGTGAGCTAGGCTCTGGGGAGAGGAGAACTACAGTCTCACCATGCAAATAATTAAGAATACAACTGAAAATACTGTCAGATGAGGTGTGTGATGGCATCTGAAGAAAATACCATGGGAGAACCAGGAGACAAAACAACATGGAAAATGGGAATTCAGAGCGACAGTAAGTCACTTATTTGCCCTGATTAGAGGGATGGTTGTAAGAAATGGTGGTAAATGAGGCTGGAAAAATGGTTTAGAGGAAGATTCTGGCTGATCTTGAATTGTCTGCTGATCAGGGTGAACTTCTCCATTAAGCAATGTCTCCTTAATTGAACCATGAGTGACTGGAAGTAGCCAGAAATATAGAGAAAGCAATAAGTATAGTTGCATATACTGTATGGGAGAAAGTTACACAGAGAGATTATATGGACAAGAGAGCCAAAAACAAGGCCAAAACATAGGCTTTAGAAAGGAAAATTGGTAATTAAGCAAGGGATAAATTATACTGAAGAATGTTGAAAGCAACAAGATTGACTGAGGAGAGTTTTCTGATTTTATATCAATAGATCTACCATATCTTAAACAACATGGGCTTCACTCACTAATTCATTCATTTATTTGTAGGTGATGAAAGGGTTTAATACTGTGTGAATTTCAGATCTTATTTACCCATAGATTCCTCTGTCTCTGCTCCCTTCTGACTTTTTGTCTCCACCTGTACTCTATACCAGATCCATGCCAAGCTCCACTTCATGCCAACTTACACAGGCAATCCAATCATATCCATAATAGTGTGATTTTTTGCTATTTACGGAGATGTGTGGGATGTTGGAAGTGTGGGTCATATCACATCCTTTTATCATTTCCCTCTCCTAAGCATCACCCTGCTTATAAAGCCACCCTCTGACTCAGAAAGCTGCCTTTTATGACAGGTGGCCCTCCCCACCTGCTCTCAGCCCATGGACTCTGCAGACCTGGCCCCTGATCCACAGTCTTAATGTATAATGATACAAAATATAATAATAAAGTAGGAGCATCTACCATTTATTGAGCATTTACTATGCACCCGATCCCAAACTAAGAGCTTACCCACATTGTCTTATCTGACTCTCCAACTCTATGAGGCAGGTATTATTAAGCCATGTTACAGACAAAGAAAGAGAAGCACAGGGAAGTTAAGTGACCTGCCCAAAGTAGTGCAAAGTCTAAGAGGCAGATCTATCAGTCACTAAAGATCTATCAGTCACTAAAATGGCATCTTAACAAAGTGTCATATTAAAATTGTTTTCAATTACTCAGTGCCAAGGACACATTGTCCTAGGCATCCTCTGGATAAGAATGAAATAGGCCACAGCACAATTTTAAATACAGGAACTTCAGTTATTCAGAATGAGAAATCAGTGAATGGGATATTGACGTATAAGTTAATGTCTCTGATAATTAAAATGATGTTCCTTTAAATATGGAGCCTTTTAATTGTTTATATCTTTTGGTGAAAATCTTTCCAAAAGGTACTGGACACTTTTGTGAATTAGTTAATAGAACACAGTTAACTTAATCTGACTGCTTCTAGGAGGTTTGTTTTTGAGACACTGAAAGCATTTGTTATTGTACTGAGTGTATCAGTGAGGCCACCAGGGATCAGTGCTTTCACAGCAGTGGGTGGTTCTTACATGGTTTTCACTAGATGCTACACCCCCTTCCATTATGGGTTGAATTTTGTCCCCCTAGAATTCATATGTTGAAGTCTGAATACCCAATACCTTAGAATGTGACCTTATTTGGAGATAGGGTCTTTACAGAGGTAATCAAGTTAAAATGAGGTCATTAGGGTGGCTTCTAATCCAATACGGCTGGTGTCCTCATAAAAAGGGGAAATTTGGACACAGAAACACTCATAGAGGGAAGACATAGGGAGAAGATGGTTATCTATGAGCCGAGAAGAGAGGCCTGGAATAGATCCTTCCCTCACATTCCTCAGAAGGAAACAATCCTGCCAACACCTTGATTTTGGACTTCCCAAACTCCAGAAATGTAGAGAATAAATTTCTGCTGTTTAAGCCACCCAGTCTATCGTACTTTGTTACGGCAGCCCTAGCAAATTAATGTACCCCCCAAATGCTATGATCGTTGGGATTCCCTCTCCCTTCCTCATGTTCATCACAATGAATAAGAACCAACAGAACTGATAGCACTTTGATGAGCTGCCGTGTTTTCAACAAGGTACTAGATAGTGAGCTTGTCCCCAGATAGTTTCCTTTGAGTTGATCCACTCAAATGATTGAGTAGATAAGAACAAGTATTCAAATATTATTTTTCCTGAATTAAAAAAAAAAAAAAAAGGAACGAGTTACTTTAGGGTCCATAACAACTTTTGAGCCTGACCCACACTGTAGCAGGTGCTGATTCTAACACAGATGGACTCTTCTGTAAGGTTACTGGAGAGCACCAGTAGTATTCCAAACAGGTCTTAAAACAAGTATATACAGCTTCTTGCTTAAGACGTGTAAATAAACTGGCAGCCAAGTTAGCAGCCCCTTGTCTCTTCCTTTTTTTAAGTAATTTTCAAGACAAGCTCCAACATAATTCTCACAGTTGGTTGCTAGAGGAGTTAATGACTCCAAGCTCAAAAGGAATGACTTTTTTGAATTATCCATTTGACAAGTCTCCCTAAGGCGACACTTTTTACCCCCCTCCCCCACCACTCCCCTAGTTGAAGTTAGTGACTGTGTATTAATTATTTGAAGCTAAATCTCAAAAAGCACTAACCCTTGTCTTTTCTTTTTAAGAATACTAAGTTCACATTAGAAGACAAGTAATTCTAAATTACCTGGAAGCTTTCTTGTTACGTGAACTGAAAATTTCCTGGTAAACATTTCTGCAAACTACCCCAATTAAGGCCCTTTCATCTCAGTAGGACTGACTTGCTATGAAGACAGTTAGTTGCCTACATGAAATGGTTAGAGAGTTAACAGAAACATGTGCCTCTCCAAAGCATTTCCTTCATTGGCTTGTTGCAGCTGTCTGAATTTCACAACAAATACATCAGTTTTAGAATCAATCATTGCCTTCACTTCTGCATCAAAATGTACCACCTCTGGAAGGAGTAACATCTGGTTCCTACTGGAACCCATCCGCGTGGATGGGGGCCCAGCAGAGATAGGTCATAAGGGCCACACCAGGCTCTAGAGCATGAGGCCTAGTTTTGCAGGGAGCATTGGGACAACTGGTAACAGAGGAACCCAAAGTAGAGCACCTTGCCAAGAGAGTGTTGCAAGTCAAATCAGGGCTGGCATCCTTTTTTATGAACATCCTTTTTTACAGGCTTCCAGAGCTTCCTCCTACTGGGGGCCACATACACATAGTTCATAGTTTGGTGGTACTACCTGGGTAAAAAATCCATTATTGGATGGAGAGGAGATATTTTAAGTTGCTTGCACATTAGTAGGAATTAGGCTTTTGTGTCTAATTTTCTATGTGATCAAACTGATGCCAGCTGATCAGTTTGATCAGTTTGATCATGAGAAGACTGGCCCCCAGTGGGGGCTGGGAGGGTGGTGGTGTTGCCAAAAAGGATAAAAGAGGAAAGGGAAGGTAAACTTCTAGCCTCCAAAACTGTCAAAAAATAGATTTCTGTTGTTTAAACCATCCAGTTTGTGGTACTTTCTTACGGCAGCCCTAGCAAACTAATAGATTTGCCTTGCTTTCATGTCTTTATTTACGTGAAGTTCTATAAAAGATTGGAAATGCCCATCCCCAAATATTTTGCTGCTTGTGGTGAGCTACAACTATAAACTTAGCCCATATCCAACTCTCCTGGAATATTCAGGGTACATTAAAATCTATTTGTTAAGTCTTGTTCTTGATAAGACACTGGGGTAAGTAACCCAGCCCCCATTGAAAACATATACTTAGAGAAGATGATGAAATAGTCCTAAATGTGTGGAGAGTTCATAGAACCAGAGATGAAGATAACTAATAATCCTTCCTATGTGTCAGCACTTGAAATGCACAGACTCAATTCTTATGACAATTCTATGATTTAAATTTTAATGCACACTAATGAGGTAGTTACTACTCTATCCCCCTGTACAGATGAGAAAGATGAAGCACAGAGAAATTAGGGAACTTCCTTAAGGTCACATAACTAGTAACTGAAGAAGAGGAATTTAAACCCTAGCAGTTGGACTTTAGAGCCTGAGTTTGCAGTCACTCTGTTATTCTGCCAAGACATTTAATTTTAGCAAGAGAAAAACAAAATGAAGTTGGAACCCCACCTCACACCATACAATAATGGATTAAAGACATAAATATAAGAGCAAACTATAAAACTCTGAGAAGAAAGCATAGATATAAATCTTTATGACCTGTGATTAAGCGATGGTTTCTTAGACATGATACCAAAAGCACAAACAACAAAAGAAAAAATAAGTAAATTGGATTTTACTCAAAATTAAAAACTTTGTGCTTCAAAGGACACTATCAAGAAAGTGAAAAGATAATCCATAGAATAGGAGAAAATATTTGCAAATCATAAATCTGATAAGGATCTAGCAACCAGAATATAGAAAAAATGCTTAAAACTCAACAACAAAAAGACAAACAACCCAATTAAAAAATGGGCAAAAGAAAATTAGACATTTCTCCAAAGAAGATATACCATGGCCATAAGCACATGTAAAGATGTTTAATATCATTAGTCACTAGAGAAATGCAAATTAAAACCACGATGAGATACCACCTCACCCAGTAGGATGGCTATAATTAAAAAAAAAAAAAAGTCAATAACAAGTATTAGAGATGATGTGGTGAAATTAGAACCTTATACCTTACCAGTGGGAATGTAAAATAGTGCATTTGCTGTAGGACACAGTTTGGCAGTTCTTCAAAAAGTTAAACATAGTTACCACATAACCTGGCAATTTCATTTCTAGGTGTATATCCAAGAGAATTGAAGACATATTTCCACACAAAAACTTATACATGAGTGTTCACAGCAGTATTATTCATAATAGCCAGAAAATGGCAACAACCTAAATGTTCATCAACTTCTGAATGTAGAAACAAAATGTGGTATATCCACACAATGGGATATTATGCAGCCATAAAAAGGAATGAATTATTGATACATCTACACCATGGATGAACCTTGAAAACATTATACTATGTGAAAAAAGCCAGATAAAAAAGGCCACAGGGGCCGGCCCGGTGGCACAAGTGGTTAAGTGCGCGCGCTCCGCTGTGGCGGTCCGGGGTTCGCTGGTTCGGATCCTGGGTGTGCACCGACGCACTACTTGGCAAGTCATGCTGTGGTGGTGTCCCATATAAAGTGGAGGAAGATGGGCACAGATGTTAGCCCAGGGACAGTCTTCCTCAGCAAAAAAAAAAATGAGGAGGATTGGCAGATGTTAGCACAGGGCTGATCTCCTCACCAAAAAAAAAAAAGCCACATATTGTATGATTCCATTTATATTAAATGTCCAGAACAGGCAAATCTATAGAGCCAGAAAGTAGATTAGTGATTGCCAAAGGTTGAGGGGAGGGATAATGGAGTGCAACCATTAATGGGTTAGGGTTTCTTTTTGGGATAGTGAAAATACATGGTTGCACAACTTTATGAATATACTAAAACCACTGAATTGTACACTTTAAAAGGGTGAATTTAATGGTATGTGAATTATATCCCTCTATAAAAATTTAGGTCCCTCAAATAAAATCTAGCCAAGATAAACACAAAATGATTTTAGATGTCCTTTATTTGTTTGTTAGGAAGTGCCTTTAGAAGAACAAAAGATCTGTCCCTTGCCACCCATTAATATATGTGCACATTAAAAATAATTGTAAAGCTATTACTTAAAATAGCTGTCACACATACTGATAATATGATTATGTGGAAATAGTTGGAGAAAGTATCTAATTTGTCTTATGGAAAAAGAAAATTTCAGCTTTGCTTTGAATGAAAACTCTCTCAAAATAATTGAGAAGTAAAACTAACAAGATTTAACATAGATTTTTAAAAACTCAGTAAATTCTAAAAAGGTTTACAGATACTGAAAATGTAGAATCTGGGGATTTAAGTTTAAGAAAGATGGTTGTGTTGACTATTTGGGCCATGAGGATTGTCTGGTATTCTGACCACCTGATGTGAATTTCTGTTAACAACAATGTGATGCAAATGGAAAATGTTGACGATTTATCATCTTGATCTTTATTCTAGTTAGGCAAGACAAGTAAAACAAACGGCCCAGAAATCCCTATAACTGCCCCACAGTTCAACAATCCATGTCTCATATAAATATATACACTTATGCACAGATATTCAGCATGATGCTTTGATAGGGCTGTGTGGTCACACCTGGGCTTTCCTCCTGACTCTGCCACTGATTAAAGACTTTGGGCAAGTTTCTTAATCTCTTTGAACATGAGTTTTCCTATTTGCGAAATGGGAAAAATAATATCTCCTTTGCAGGGGACTTGCCAACATTCAACAAAATAACAAATTCCAAGTGACTGACACATATTTCATCACATGGGGCCTGTGTTGATGATGGTGGTGGTGATGATGATGATGATGATGGTGAGTGATGCAAGGATCCCCAATGAGATGTTTCTGCAGATCTAGAGCACAGGGCCAGACATGAAGTAGATCCTAAATAAATACATGTGAGTTGATTAGTTATTTCCTACTGGAAACCACACAAATCAAAAACATTTGTCTTCTGATTTGTTGGCTCTTCTCAAGTGACGTCCTACCCCTAGGATTTGATCTGTCCTCTTTAACTAGCAAATGCACCTTCCCTTCATTAACACTGGCTAAGGACAGCCTACTCCATGACATTCTTTTCTTTTGATTATATTTTCCCCATCTAAGAAAGTTTACTCATTCTATATTATGCCAAACCGCATCGTCTGGAAGAACAAACTCCGACTCCAGTTGGAAAGACCTAATTGGGTTTCAGCCATTGCTGGGAAAGTTGTAGTCCTTGTTTGAAATTATTACTTTAACTGGCCAAATGTCTTTTGTTCCCAGATTAATAATCTCTGCATTGTGCTGAAACCTTGATGTTATTTTCACTTTTATGCTGAATTTCACCACATTTTTAAAAACAAAAAGCATACCCTCAGTTTCAGAAGTCCAAAGTCCTGTGAGTTTTTCTAATTGTCTATTTCAGAGGCCTAAGCTTTTGAAAATAAATCTCACCACATTGGTTTTAGTTCTCTTCAGCCCATCCATCTAGCCAGCTGCTTTCACTGGCAATAGGAAACAATATTTGGTTATTGTTCATTTATTTGTTTCAGAGAAACTTTGTCATGCCCCAGTTGAAACCATACGTATTAACATTAGTCCAGTAAATGACGCAACATTTTAGGACCAAGTCAGCTCAGACACTTGCACTGGGATATTACAGTAAATTGAATTATGTACAGCAGGCTCAAGCTAATATTGCCCCCTCCCCTGAATTATAAATTACTACAAAATCTAAAAGTAAAAGTATAAGCCAAAGTCAAAGCATAAAATAGATGTGTTATGTCTTCAATAAGTTATTTAAGCAAACATAAAGTTTTGAAACTATTTGGCTAATTCTCAGATGTTCCCTGTTAATTAACTGGGCTATTGAAAACCGAAAGTAATCCAAAAAATTTACTTTTCCCTCCTCCAAGATAAAATTCAAATCCATTGTTGGTGACAAGGGAAATGATTTATTGGTTTCCATGCCTTTCGTTTCCTCTCTCACCCTCTCACCTCCAAGTTCTGAAATAGCCAAAAGTCAGGAACATGTTAATGTTCCACCCAAGGGCAAGTTCATTTATAGTTTGTAAAATGAGCCTCTGCAAATCTGAAGCTGACTGCAATTCCAGGGAGATTTCTGAGGAAGAGACAGTCTAGTGGATCAGTCAAGGAGGCTGCGGTTAACATGTCACCATGGGGCCTACCTGTGGCCAGTCAGCCCAGTGCCCGCCCCAATGAGGGGGCATTGGTGTGAGAGAATGGTAATTGCCCTCGGCTGTTAACTCCTCTCCCCAGCTTCCTCTCAACAGCCTGTTATTGATTTATCGTCTGTATATTTGTCTAAACCCTAAAGCTGTTTATCTTTTCACCAGGGTAACAAGTTCTGCACATATCCAGTCTACTACATAAAATAAAACTTCTTTTTACTTTTCCCTTAAACTAGCTCCTTTAAGCTTCAAAAAGATTCTGAGATTTGGGGAACAAGGTCTTACACAGATTTTCCCCACCTTTCCTGATTTTATGGACTTTCATGGGTCCCCCTCAGTTTTAGTCTTTTATCCCAGCAAGCAGCAAGACAGAGGTAGGAGAGGAGACGGTAAACTGTGAGGGGGGAAATGGAGGGAAAGATGCTTGATGGTGGGCTGGGGGACAGGATGAAGGCTTGAAGGAGTGGCCATTGCACAAGAAAAGGCTTCTGGTAAAATACCAGTGATACCTTGGAAGAAAGTTCTTCACATTAATTTATTTGGCCTTTTCAAGTGGTATATACTTAAAAGAAAGAAAGAGATACAGGTTAAACCTATTGCCGCACATGCCAATAGGATTAAAAACAGAGTCTTGCTGTAATAAAGACTTTCTAAGTCACATATATTAAAACCTTGTTGACACAAAAAGTCCCATATTGCATGATTCCCTTTATGTGAAATATCCAGAATAGGTAAATCCATAGAGACAGAAAGCAGATTAGTGGTTGCCAGGGGCTGGGGTGAATTGGGGAACAGAGAGTGACTGCTTAGTGGGTATGGGGTTTCATTTTGGGATGATGAAAATGTTTGGAAACTGGAAAGAAGTGATGATTGCACAACATTGTGAACGTACGAAATGCCATCGAATTGTATACTTTAGAATAGTTAATTCTATATTATGTGAGTTTTAACTCAATAAATTATAATCCTGTTTAATTATATATATATTCAATTTATTGAATTATATTCGATTGAATATATATATTCAATTTAACAAATATTTGAGTGTTGACAACATGCCGACCACTTTGCAACCAGTGGGGATTCATTGGTGAAAAAGATAAACTTACTCCAGCTCTTATGGAGTTTTCATAAATTAACCATGAAATCAGCATGCAGTGTGAGAAGCTCGACAACAGGGAAAGCACAGAGCTGTGGGAGGGAGGTTGAACCCAGACTTAGAGGATCATGGAAGGTTTCCTACAAAAGTAACATTTAAATGGAATTTAAAGGCGCCATTCATTCCACAAATGTGTACCAAGCACCTACAAGGTACCAGTCATTGATACCCTAGGGATAGAGCAGCGAATAAAACACAGTCCTGCCCTCATAAACCTTACATCCCTGTAGTGAGAGACAAAGGAAACAAGTATAATAGTGTAAGTGATAAATGCCATGGAGAAAAATAACATAGGGAAGGCAGGTAGAGAGATGTGTTGGGGGAAGAAAGGTCCAAGTGCTGCTTTAGACAGTTGGGTCAAGGACTCCTTCACTGGTCAGCTGACATTTGAGCAGAAGCCCAAAGGCAGTGGGAGAGGAAGCCACGTTGCTACCTGGGGAAACAAAGACCCAGATGCAGAAGAATTCTTGGTGGGCTCAAGGAAAAACAAGGAGGACACAGGGCCTAGAACACAGTGAATGAGAGGAGGAGGGGCAGGACATGCAGTTGGGAGGATTGTTGTGGCCTTGTTGTCCATAGGACATTGGCTTGACTCTAAGAGAGGAAGACTCTGGATGATTTTAAGCACAGCAGGAATTTTAAAAGGACTCCTCTAGCTGCTGTGCAGAGAAAATGGATATAAGGGCACAAGCAAGGAAGCAGGAAGATGAGTTAGGAAGCTGTTGCATTTAACCAGGCAAGAGAGGGCTGACAGAGACATGGAGGCAGGAAGAAATGACTAGATTCTGGATAGATGTGCTTTGAAGGTGGAGCTAACAGTTTTGCTGATGGATTGGATGTGGGTAATGAGAGATGGGATGATACCAAGGCTTTTGTCCTGATCGAGTGGTAGAGTGGAATTGACACTTGCTGAGATGGGAAAGACGGCAGGAAGAACAGGTTTGCTGGATAGGTGTCAGGAATTAAAGTTCTGAACATGTTAGGTTTGATGACTGTGGGACATCCAAGTGGTGATATTGAATAAGAAGCAAGAGTTCAGGTAGAAGTCTGGACTGGGAAACACCTGCAATTTGGGAGATGTCAGCAAACAAGATGGTATTTAAGCCATGAAATGAGATCACCAAGGGGTGAGTTACCTAACGTTTGAAAGTCAACTAAAAAACAGACGGCCCTAAGTCTTACGCTAAGCAGATCATTTATGTGGGGAGGGAAGCAGTCATTACAGAGCTTGGAAACTCAGCAAGCATTTAGATGCCAGATCCACTTTTCACCAGACATCTCAAAATGGTTCAGGAAAGAGAGTCAACGCATATGTACAGACAGGAAAGACGGCATGTCTCCAAAGATAGATAGGAGCTGATTTAAAAGGGGGAGGCCTGACAGTCATTGATCACAGCTTGCTTGTTACACTGCCTCCTCTGCTCTACAGATTTCAGGGAAATTGGGTACTTAACAAGAATAGTATCCCAGCTCAAGAAAGCTAGAAGCATGGTATGGATTGCCTATGAGTTCATCCCATCTTGTTTCATTTCATTTTATTTCAATAAACACTTAGATTTATAGTAAGGCAATTGAAGAAATTTTTCAGAATATATAGCATGAGAATTTTTAACCAACAAGATTATTTCTTTTTTACTCTTTTCAACCAAGAGAATCGTAAGGAACAGACCAACTTTTGCTATCAGAAGGACTGGTTGTTGTACCAGGCTCTATCTTCTGATAGACCTAAGTATCAATGGCCCCAAATGTCCATTCCCTCCCCCACTGCCCTTGGAACTAGAAGACTCTTAGGACAGGGTCCCCTCTAATATGTACCTGATGATCAAACATGAATTTGTAACACTATGCTAATGCAGATAGAAATTTTACTGCCTGTTCTCATAAAGTTTTCAAATGAATAGTTCTTTATAATTACCCTACAGGTTGTTGTTGGTTTGTTTGTCTTACTAATCTTTCTTTGGCTCTCACTCACTCAGATTCTCCATTATTGACCCAGAACTCCCACATTTACTGGTAACCTTATTAAAGTTAGACTCTGCATTTCATAATCTATGATGGTAACACTTTGTTCAATTTGCCGACACACTTAACCTAACCAAAATTACTTGGGCAAAGAGCTTTGTAAGAACCATTGATTGCGTTTATTCCTTTCCTGGGGCAAAGAGCTTCCATTTCCTTTAAGACAAGATCCTTCTCTTCAAAACTGGATCTGTTTTCTAGCAAAGCTACCCCAAACTCTGACTGTTATTGCCACTTGTCAGTGGAGACTAGTAACATGATCTGCTCTGATGGAGCCAACTGTATAGATAGAGGAATCTGGTGGCTTCTGGTATGATTTAAAGACAGTGGAGAGGCTGGCATGCAGAACTCCCTCCCAGACTACCTGAGTCCTGCTGCCTGAAACTCTGCCACCAGTGAATCATTTCTTTACGTTAAGCATCGCCTCTGGAAAACATTCTTCAAAGAGGTATCATATTTAAGTCAGTTGGTGATTAAGAGGGTGGAAGGGGGGCACTACAAAAAGAGGAAAAGAGGAAGAGAGTTGAAATAAAGGTGGTAACGTAAAACTTTGTGTGCTGAGAGTTTTATTAAGGACTTTATTGCGACATTGGTGCAAACAGAGTCGGTAACAATTATGAGAGAATGATTCTGGTGTGGCTCAAACCCACAGGCACATGCCTAATGTGGTCTTATTATTTATTTATAGGAAAGCTTAATAAATAAGTACAGATTCAACCTGATTTGTAATTGGTCTACTAATTCAATGTGAATTATAGGTTTCTTTAGGACAGTGATTCTCAAATGTGGGCAATTTTGCCCCACTCTCCCAGGGCTTATTGGCAATATCTGGAGACATTTTTGGTTGTCACAAGTGAGGGGGGTGGGTTGGTGCTACTGACATTTAGTGGGTAGAGGCCAGGGATGCTGCTAAACATCCTACAATGCACAGGAAAGCCTCTCCCAAAAAAGAATTATCTAGCCCCAAATGTCAATTGTGCTGCAGTTGAGAAACCCTGCTTTAGGGTTACAGGCAAGTAGCCAGAGTTGTAGAAATGATATAACTCTAATATAGTAATTCCTAGTTATACCTTGCACAGAAACAGAAATACATGGATATAAAGCACGGATGCAAAAAGTGGCCATTGAATGCTGAATCTTCAGAAATTCATTGTTATGTTCTGCCCCACAGTCTGCTATTTGGAGAGCTGGTTTTTGTCCCTACATTTGATCTATTCACTGCCCTCTCAGTAGCCAGAAGGAGAAGGCCAGGAATCTTAGCCAATTCATTTTAAGAGGCTCTGGGCCCCTGTTACAGTGATAGTTCTAACCAGTAAGTTCCAAGGAAGAAAATTTCCTATAAATAAATCACTCATTTATTGTATCTTGATGAGTGGCAAAAATGCCTTAGTTCCCAGCTTCTAATTCTTCCAGCCAAATGAATGGCAGCTGGATGCCACATGATACCATCTTCTCCCTGGCCTCTTCTATCTTTCTTTCCCTCCAATGGGAGTAATCCCTCCTACCTCCTCTCCAGCACAATGTGCACTGTTTAGCCCTTGCCTTCTTCTCCATCCCACTCCCTCCTTCCTCAAGGGCAGGGACAGGTGACTAAGAGCCAGTAGAGAAGAGCCTGTCATCACTTCCTTCCCTTTATTGATCGATGCACTTTAATGGCAACTCATCCACAGGAAACGATTACCTCATAGGGTATTTGTGGAATAAAAGGGTTTCTCCATTCCAATCTCCACTTTGGCAAGGCCACTCCAGACGGTAAAAGCAGCAGAGAGATCTTGGGTGAGGGCAAATCGAGTCCGGAAATTTCACTAAGTCTATTGCTTTGTCTGAAGGTAAGTCTAATTTAGTCTTGAAAACTCATTTGGGAAAGGCAAGTGGTGTTGTAATAGGTGCTCAGAAGGGACCAGCAAGGGAGCCTCCATTACCTGACACCCCCTGACTTAGGGAAGACCCTCCAACTTGGCTGATCTTGGAGTCGAAGAAATTTTTTCCCATCCTTCCTGAACCCAAACCCACCATATCCTTAGAAGAATAGCCTCTGCTGGCAATCTTCTCCCTGCGGGCTTTCCTCTGGTTTCTGACTGTCAATCACTCAATCAATCAGTTCTTCCCCTAAGCACCAAGGCTTCTAGATATGTATTCTATATCTTCTTGCACATATCTACTGGAACCTGCCTTTCTATGGATAGACTCTTTTTCTTTTAGTACCAGAAGTGCCCTGATGTAGCACCCTGGAGCCCTCCTTTAACCTTCCTATATTCTGACTCTGATTATGTAGTTTTCTGATAATATGTGTCCCTGGAATGCACCCTCTTGGCTAATGGAGGCATCACTGTACTACAGTCACGATCCCTGTTCAGGAGACTCTGGTTTTAACCTGATTGGAACCTAACTGGTATCTGCAGGATAAAAGAGAAATGTTGCTGAGTAGTGAAGAGAATATGTCCAGACCTCCAGCCAGAGGGAGAAAAGGAAGGAGGGCGGGAGCGAACCGAACTAATCTTCATTCTTCTAGCAGATACACAGGCTGGGAAACATCTCATCCATAACAACCAAATCATGGCTCACTCCTTTCATGCTCCTTTCATGCTCCTTTCTGTAAAGCACTTAGAGAAGAAAAAAAAAATTAAGTCCCTTTTTTCCCCTGGCCTTTATTCTTTTAGCCAAATTGTGACAAGCCACTGATTTCTACCCTATAAATTATTTAAAATTCCACCTTCACATTGGGATTGGAAAATCAATCTCCCTGATTAAAAAGTGACCAGCTTCACGTTTCCAAATGTCTCTTTAATCTTTTAATTATGTCTGGTTACAGACAGCATGAGTCTCAGAGAAGCAGAGAAATGCACTCTGTGCTAACTGAACTCAAAAGATCTATAAGTCCATCAGCCTTTTTAGTTAACCATCTGGCATTGTTACTGTCAGGTAGGACTGCTTTTAGAAATACTACCGAAGACTAGAATCTTAATACACTCCTATTTCAATGTCACATGTAGAGTTTTGTTGTTTCTAATTTCTCCAACTAAATTAAATATTATAGGATCTAACTGGAGACTTTACAGATATAAATGCCAGTTTAATAAAAAGCACCGAGGCATGCGGATGTTCCTGTACAGGCCTGAGAATTCAACCAAAACCCACCGCCATAAATAGAGCCAAAGTCACCCAGCCAAGTGTATACATTTGTAAATTGACTCCCGGTGCCAAGATTTTTGGAAGAAGAATTACAATCACTTCAACAACCTAATTTTTCATGAAACACTGTTCTTCTCTAGTGAGCTAGATGGAAAACAGTCTCCAGAAGGCTTTTAAATGTAAGCAACAGATTACTGAGTGCAAAACAAGGAGAGAGGGATCCAGGTAAGCCTACAGTGATTCTTGGAGAAGTCATTTATTATGTGCATTGTTTGAAAATGCAGTGAAGTCTGCGATAATGTGGCCCAAGAAACCAAAGCTTTTCAAGACCCAAAACACAGACACGCAGCCGGCTATTCTTAACTCTATATCTCAAGAACCATCAGCAGAAATCCCTGCTGACTAATCGGCTTGCTTAAGCACTGTAAACCACTGTTTTAAAGTATTCTTGCCATGATATGAATTGCACTGTAAATTTCACAGCCCCAGTTTCAAGTGTCTAGTGGAGAAAAAGCACCACATTTAGCGTTTTAAGGTTCAGTCCAAACAGAGACCAGATCGGAAGCCCCAGTGAGACACCTCAGAATTGAAATGGCAGATTCCGATTCCCTCACCTGTAAGTCTTTGCACAGTTGGTATGTTTGGGCTTATACAACATCGGTGACTGAGCGCCACAATAGATGATTGCAGGCAAGAGGAGAGACTCACTGGGAAGGTTCTGGGGCAGTGAACCACTTTAGCAGTCTAAACTGCTTTCAACCTGGCAAGTTCAGTGGGCTTCCCTCCATCTAATCTAGGTGGGGCATTGACAGCACTCACTGGAGAGGATGTGTTCCATGGTCTTGCCACCCTGTGCTTATGATAACGTCTCTATACCTCTTGAACTTAAAGGATAATCTCCTTATCTATCCTTGTGTTTCAAGGACCACACATGAAATCTCTTGGAAATAATGAAAATTTCTATTCTCCAAGACTATTCAGAAAAAGACGATTCAACTCATGTCCCCTATAAGATTGCATAAAATTTTTCTAATCTCAGCACTAGATGCCTCAAAAATCCAACCTTGAGCTGATTTAGACACTCCAGTTAAGCTGATATGGTGTTGTAATGGCCTAACGATTTTCTTTATCAAATCAACTCTTAAATGTTGTGTATTTATGTCCTTACAATTTTATTTTTAATTTTCTTTGACTGAAGCCCTATAATCTTCTCTGGAGAACACATTGGATCTGTTCCTTCTATGGGATTGGAAGGATCTTCAGCCCAAAGCACTGCCTTTCTGACCTAACCTTATTTAAACATAAAGGCTGGATAGCGAATTAAGATAAACCTTCAAACATTCATTAGGCATCTACATAGGCCAAGTGATAGAGGGTATAGGGATAAATATACATAGAGATATTGATGTAGATATATATTTAGATCAATAGGTATAGTTGGAGAGAGAGAGAGTGTAAAATCAAGAGAAACATACTAAAATAACTAAACAAATACAAGGTAGAATAAAATAAATTCCAAAAGAGAGGAAAACTCATCTGCGCAATACAATAATAAGTTTCCTTTGAGGTATATTGATTATGAGTTTACTAAGAGGTGGAAATCAGTGTGCAGACTGGCTGTCATTAACATCCAAGTCATAACTAGATCCCTGGGAGTAGGTGAGATTCCCCTGGGGAAAAAAATGAAAGAAAAAGCCACGGTCAGCAATAATATTGGAGAATCAAAAAGCATAAACTCAAAGAAGTCTTTGTAAGTGTTTAATCTGGGCTGGCCCTGTGGCTTAGCGGTTAAGTGTGCGCGCTCCGCTACTGGCGGCCCGGTTCGGATCCCTGGCGCGCACCGACGCACCGCTTCTCCGGCCATGCTGAGGCTGCGTCCCACATACAGCAACTAGAAGGATGTGCAGCTATGACATACAACTATCGACTGGGGCTTTGGGGGCAAAAAAAGGAGGAGGATTGGCAATAGATGTTAGCTCAGAGCCGGTCTTCCTCAGCAAAAAGAGGAGATTAGCACGGATGTTAGCTCAGGGTTGATCTTCCTCACAAAAAAAAAAAATAGAGTGTTTAATCTAAAGAGGTGTTTCAAAGAGTCAGATGTTGCAGAGAGCTCAGGAAACTAACAGACAAGAGGCTGTTGGCTGGTAGATCCCTTTCAAGTAAGGCGTGTACCAAGCACAGTGGGGAATAAATGAGGAAGGCATGGTCTCGGAACACAAAGACTTCCAACATAACTAGGAGGACAAAGCTGACCAAAAGAGTGCATTACAACTCAGTGCTAAATTGTGTGATGCCAATTTCAGTGGCTGGGGCGTTCCGTGATGGTCCAAGATGCAGCTGCCAAGGGGACTTGGACCCCACATGGAGCAGAGGCAGATGCTGCCCAGATTGCTACAGTAAAAATGACATTGGGGCTAGGACTGTTTTTTTTCTTTTTTTTTTACAAATAGCCCTGATATCATTTAATTGCCCAAGCTAGAAAATGAGGAAGGATGTTTTAGCCAAACGTTGTTCCCGCATTCACGAAGGGACTAGTGAATGAAGATCTGATCAGAAAATGCCACACTCCAGCTCTGCGGATGAAAGCTACAAAAACATGAAAAGACGCATGAACTCCTCATCTCACCACCTCCTCTCGCCTTTTACTCTCATGGCAGAGCCTCACAGCCAAAGACTCTTATCTCTGGGGCTGCCAAAGGCAATGGTTGCCACATGGTCTTTTAAACTAAGAATGGAGACAATCCATTGCTTCAGACACCTCTTTTACCTCAGGGGCACTTCTTCATCCTTTGTTCTATAGTGTACATAAGCAGGGTTGAGTCTGAAGTGTTACTTGGGTGTTTAAAAGTAACGTTAGGGGCCAGCCCCGTGGCTTGGTGGTTAAGTGAGCGCGCTCCACTGCTGGCGACCCGGGTTCGGATCCCGGGCTCGCACCGACGCGCCGCTTCTCCGGCCATGCTGAGGCCGCGTCCCACATGCAGCAACTAGAAGGATGTGCAGCTATGACACACAACTGTCTACTGGGGCTTTGGGGGGAAAAAATAAATAAATAAAATCTTTAAAAGTAACGTTAGTGCTTCTTAGCTCTATTTGCCGCATCACAGAACAAGTGATCCAGACACTCATAAAAGAATGGTGGTTTATTAGTACCAGCAAATAGTCAAGGAAGTATAGGCTAAAGGAAGAAAGTGGCAAATCATGATTCATACATCAGGAAAATACCTCAACCTGTGAAATCCATTCTTTTATTTATTCATTCATTCAATAAATACGCATTAAGTGTCAACTTCATGCCCAGCATTGCACTAAGGGTGAGGTTACATGTCAGAATAGCATATGATCTCTGTATTTGAGAGTTTCACTGCCTGGCAAAGGAAGGGAGGAAGAAAAAATAATATCTACCATTTATTCTGCACCTACTTCCGTTCAGAACTGCCCTTGGCCCTTTATCTGGTTTTGCTCATTTAATATAATAAATCTGTGAGTTAGGTATTATTGTCTCAGTCTGATGTAGTAGGAAATTTAGTTGTAGCAAGATCAAGTAACTAGACCAAAGCCACACAGCTAATACATGGAATTCAAACCCAGCTGCCCTGGCTTCAAAGACCTCGCTCTTTGCACTGCACCATGGGATCTCCCTGAAATGAACAAGACCTTCAACCTGCCCTGGAAGATTACACAGACATGTTGACAATAATAACAATGATAAGATTACTGTAATAATAACATCACTTCCAAGGCTTACCTAGGGCTCTTCTCAGCACTGAGGAGCATTTCTGAACCCAGACACGCCACTGGATCAACTCTGAAGGGAGAAGCTTGGGGAGTCTCCTGTGAAGACGATGCATTTAGAGCTTCTGTCTGTCTCTGGTGACGCTTCTCTAAGGTACAGGGCCAGCTAAAATATAGCATCTATCTATCTATCTATCTATCGCATATAGCTATATATCTAAGATATAGCATATAGGTATATGGATTCATTTCCAACTTTCACCCAGCCAAAGTCTTGGATCCTACATGAAGAGCATCAAGCAAAAATGACCTTTTTTTTAAGGCATTTTTATCACCTTCAGGGGGGAAGGGTACTCCCATTGCATTGGGTACATATTTCTAAACTAAGACAGATTACATTGCCTAATATTTATCTGTTTTCTTGTTAGTCTCTTTGACTAGCTTGGGAAGCTCTCCAGGCTAAGGACTCTGTTTCATTTACTATGACATCTAGAGCTCATACAACAATTCATTGCATTTAATAGGTGATCATTAAAATGTTTATTGACGGAAAGAAGAAAACTGTGGCTCTATTAATTCATTGTTGTTGTTGTTGTTTTTAAGTTTATTTGCAAAAGTTTGTGCTAAGTCCTAAGAGAATGGTCAACACAAAACTGAATAAGACAAACCCTGGCCCTGGTCTTAAACTGGTCAGCACATCCAAATTTCACCTATTATTGGTTTAATTTATAAGGAAAGACTCAGTCTTTGCAACACTGAAATAAATGCTATGTTGGTATGATATATAAGTTCCCACTCTGATTTTATTTATCAATACGTTAAGGTCCCATGTCTCTTAAAAAATAGGCTATAACTCAGAAGTCATCATCAATCAAATTACAAAATTCATATACACTTAAATCTGAGACATTTATTTATTTATCTTTACTCCTTCCTAGAAACCGACTTATGTGTCAGTAAAGGAATACAGAAGTATAAACCCTCAAAAATGAACAGAACAGCAAAGAGGACAACAGTAGACAAGAATGTCAACAAATATGCGCCGTATGAAAACAATTAGAGGAGTGATAACAGTGGAAGCAGAGCAGAAAAGGCTGGATTCTATGTGCCCGGAGAGGCAACCCAGTTGCCAGTTCTGAAACATCCTTCAGAACTCTGGGAAGGCTCAGGAACTGGAGGTGTGGGGCCCACAGAAGGTACAGGCATACGGTTAAGGGTGGATTGAAAGTTGACATAAAGCACAGTTAGCTCCTTAGTTCCATCTATCATCACCACCTCCCACCCCCAGAGACAGGTGATTATTCCCTCAGAAAATTGAACCAGCCAGGCTTAGGACCAGGGACCCAAGGCGCAGAAGACAGAGGAACAGGGGCTGTTAGCAAAAGCCTGATCACCAAACTCTCCCAGCCTCCTCTTCCACCTACCACCCAGAGGGCCACAGGCAGGCTTATAATCCCCAGGAAGATATGTGGAAAATCCTTCTGTGGAGAAGTTAAAGAGCTTTAAGAAAAAGACCCATAGAATTCAGGGGTACCCTAGGAAAAATGTTGGCTTACTGCCCCATCATTCTGTAGTGAAACCCTCAGTCGGTGAGCCTTACACAAGCACACAGAACATTCAGTTGCCGTGTGATTCCCTCACAGCCAAGGATCACAAGATTTAAGGCACAGCCTTCAACGTGAAAGACAGAGTCAAAAGAAGCAAACAAAAAACAAGGAAATCAGAGGGAAGAAAGACAATGCAGGGATTAGAAGAACACTTCAAATAAAGTGTGATGAATCTCCACAGAGAGGTTGAAAAACATATTGCATCTATGAAACAGCACCAATAGGTGCTGTAAAAAGAGAACAATCTTAGAACATGAAAGATTCCCTGGAAATTAAAAATATGAGCCCTGATATTAAAAAAAATATCAATGGAAAGTTTGGGAGATAAAATAGATGAAATCTTCCAGACAGTAAACCAAAAAGATAAAGCAGGCATTTGGAGAGAAACGGTAAGAAAATGTGAGATTAATCCAGAAGGGTCAGTAGCTGATCAATAAGAGTTCCACAAGAGAAAGCAGGAGGATGGAGAAGAAGAAACAAAATATCGAAGAAAGAAGACAATTTCATAGACCTGAGGATATGGCTCTTTAGATTAAAAGGACCACTGAATGCCCAACACAATAAGTGAGAAAAGACCCAACCAAGGCATATCATTTTGAAATTTCACAACTCCAGAGAAAGCACAACGCTCACATAAAAATCCTGGAGGATCAGAATGACATCGGACTTGTAAACAGAAACATTGAAAGCTAGAAGATAATGCTGCAATGCCTTTAAATTCAGAGTGAGAATTATTTTTAACCTAGAATTCAATTCTCAGCCAAACTACCAAACAAATGCAAGGGTAGAATAAAGATATTTTTCAGGCAGGAAAGTTCCCAGTAAATTTACCTCACATGCACCCTTTCCCAGGAAGGGTGTGCCACCAAAATGAGGGCATAAAGCAAGAAAGAGGAAAACATGGGAACAGGGAAGGAGAAGTCCAACCCAAGAAGGAGGTGAAGAGAATCACCAAGATGATGACAGAAGGAAGTCCTGGGATGATCGTGGTATAGTGGCCCAAAAGCAAAACCAGTCAGGTTGGAAAAAAGAAGGGCCTTGGGAAGGAGGTCTTTAGACTCCGATAGATTACCTGTTCTGTACTACCATGTGGAAAGTTTTGGGGAGACTGTTGGAAGTTGTGGCAGAACTTAGGGATAGTTACATACAAAGCCAGGCTGATGGAAAAAACAAGGCGATTATTAACTCCAAGAAAAACAAAAAGTTGTACAAGAAAGGAAAGGTAATTATAGTGTAGTGTTAGCTAAGTAGAGAACATTATTTACACAGTTATAATAATATAAATCCTGAATATTGATTTAACCAAAAAGGGGAAAAAGGGGAAGCAATGTTGTGGGATAGGAGATTTAAGTCCTCCCCAACTGTAACAATCACTAAATAATGATCTAGTAGGACATATATATTACTTAGAAATATGGAGGTAAATACCAGGATAAACTGCGAAAATTAATTAAAAGTAGCTGTCTACAGGAACTGGTGGTGAACGGGGTGGGGCAGGAGAATTATTGTGGGTTTTTTTCTTTACCTTTTAAAGCCTGTTAGTGATATTTGATTCTGAAAATGTATACATTTATTTGGATAAATTTGCAGTTCTTTTTAAAAACATTAAGCTGTTATAACTGATTCTAAGGAGACTTATGATCAACAAATTAGATATACTTCTCCCTTCAAGGGTCATACAATTTAAACACAAATCTGAGAAAAATCATACAGACTATTTTCTTTTTTTTCTTTTTATTTGTGAGGAAGATCAGCCCTGAGCTAAACTAACATCCATGCCAATCCTCCTCTTTTGCTGAGGAAGACCGGCCCTGAGCTAACATCTATTGCCAATCCTCCTCCTTTTTGTTCCCCCAAAGCCCCAGTCGATAGTTGTATGTCATAGCTGCACATCCTTCTAGTTGCTGTATGTGGGACGCGGCCTCAGCACGGCCGGAGAAGTGGTGCGTCGGTGCGCGCCCGGGATCCAAACCCGGGCTGCCAGTAGCGAAGCGTCGATACTTAACCTCTAAGCCACGGGGCCAGCCCCATACAGACCATTTTCTAATCTAACAAAGGCTCGGAGATTTCAAAACTAATCTGAATGCATTTGATCCTTCTTCTCTCCAACCTGTAGAAATCTTAAAAGTATAAAAAAGTTACATGAGTAGATATTCCCATGTTTTTCAAAGCTGTTTAAGCGATTAATTACAAAATCTTTATCACAATAGGAATGAATATTTGTACTGGGTAGTACTCGCTAACCAAAGCAGGAAAACCAACTGGTGATCGGATAATTTGTAGTATCTTTACTTGAGTATAAATTCAGAGAAGGCACCATGGATAGATGGGGTTCGAGCCAAATCTTGAAGTACAATAGATGTGCAATTTGATGGATAGGAGATAGTTTCATCCCTGATTCACAGAGAACAGCTTGGAAAGAAGGAAAGTTGTAGGTCAAATTGAGAGTCAAAACACCCCTGGGTGTTCTCAGAAACCTGCACAGTTTGGGGAAATAAGACACTCAAGAGTCACAGAGAATGTAACCTGCTAATTCATCCCCAAACTGTAATTTCTTCATCACAGCAGAATCCCTAGTAGACTAATAAAGACTTTTCGCCTAAAGTGGCATCGCCTAGACCAAGCATAGCTAGCCTCCTCACAACAATAATAACGTGTTAATGACTTTGATAAGGGAGGATACATATCATTATCACCTCTTAATTACCTTTTGGGCACTGGGAAAGCAGCTGTAGAACACACAAACCAAGGCGCCTGGGGAGGAAGTTTCCCTTAAAGTGGTTTGTGTGATTGTTAATTTTGTATTATTCTGACTCCATTAATTATCTTTTTTTTTTTTTTTGTAAAGGTTACCTGCCTTTAGTTAAGAAGCAAAGTACAGGCTTGTGGTTGATTCAGTTCCAATTACAAGCATGATGTTTACCTATCGGAAGATCATTTCCTTTGGGCTTAAAGATTAACGTTTACATCCTTTGTTGATTTCTCTCCCCATCTTCACATTCACGGGACAAAGGCCTACATGTTTACTTGGCAAACCAAGAACCAGGAGACACTTTGTAGGGCTATGGTTCCTTAAGAAGAAGGCGAGCCCCAGTTTTCATTCACCATGGAACCTAGCATAATGTGCTGTATGTAATAGCCACACAGAAAATATTAATTGAAGAAAATATATATGTTTATTCCAGAGATAATAGAAGTTTCACTATTTTGGTTTGGATACTGGTTTTGAGATCCCTATTAATACACTGTATTTGTATGGACAATCTAGAGCATCTCTGTTCCACACCATAGTCACCAAAACTTCATAAGCAGGAATAGGATCAAAACTTGCTCCAACAGGTCACACACCTTTCCAGGTGAGGGGAGGAATGGCTTTAGTTCTTATTTAGCACGATCACCCTTCAAACTCTCACCCATCCTTTATAGACGTGGGGTGTGGAATCCCCAAAACTTCAGTCCTGAGGTGTCCTGCCCCCAAAACTCTGCCCAATGGCCAGCCAAGGAATGAGTGATTTTTGTGCAGTAAATCAAAACCCTTTTCCTTTTCTCTCCACACAAAGGGCAGTCATCAACTGTAGTTTTTCTTTGCAAGCCACTCTCTGGGAGTTCAAGGTTACCTGAACACAATTCCCATTATCACTTCAGGATTCCTCTGTTCTAATATCATCTAGCCCTCAGTGGAATTATTTTTCAGCTGTATAAAATTCTGGCCCAATTCCCTGTTCATCTTTCACTGTTATCAGCTATAATATTTAATGCTCCTGAGACAACTCATTTCAACAGGTTGGCAAAATCATTGCCCAGAAGAAAGAAAGAACAAGAGGGAGAGGGAGGGAGAGGGAGGGAGAGAAAGGGAGGGCAGGAGGAAGGAAGGGAGGGAGGGAGGGAGGAAGGAAGAAAGGAAGGAAGGAAGAAGGAAGAAGGCAGGCAGGAAGGAAGGCAGGAAGGAAAGAAGGAAGAAAAGAAGAAACTGGGCTGTAAATACATTCAATTGGAAAAATTAAAATGCAGGTTCTTAAAGTTTGTCTTGCCTTGTTATTTTTCAGGAACTTTCTGTTTCCGGCCTGAACTAGAAGTAAAGGAGTTCCTGAAGTCCTCTCTATTCGTGAACCCAGGGCAATCTAAATCTGAGATTATCCTTCAAATCTGAAGTTAGCATAAAACCACAAACATTGAGTGGGCAGCTGAGATGACCACAGATTCCATCATTTGGGTGGAATAAAAAGAGATTAGAAAAAGTGCTGTCTGGATTAACAGGCATCCTGATTTATCTACAGTGCTTCTGCATTATGTATCTAATTTTTAAAAGTTTAACAGGTCATTTGAATTTTATGAAAATAAACATAGTGCAGGCGAGTTCAATTCGCTGGGCCAGTTTCTATCTATTCCTTGCACATAAACAGACCTGGAGCAGCTGTCCCAGCCCCTCGCCCTGGCTCTCTGGCTGCTGCTGTCAGGCACTACCTCTCATCTCGCCCTGGGCTGGGCAGGGGCAGCATCTAAGACTTCAGGACATACAAAGGTTCGAGGCAAAGGGAGGAGGGCGCCAGAGAAGCCAGACACTCCTTTCTCTTCCAACCCACCTGCAGCGGCCTCCTAAGCTTCACCCAATGCCCACCTCACAGCCTCACTTTCCAAAAACCCCTAAGGCTACTTTTCTTCTGTTCTGGCAACCAGTCCTCAGTGGTACTAGAAGGCTGGGGTTTTACTAAAACAAAGGGTAATTTTTACTTTAAACAATGGTGTCTGGGCATAGCCTGCTGTTAGCTTTCATTAACTAATGAATTCATCTCTGTCCCTGGTTGAAACTGATGATGAAGAGGGGAAGGAGGAGGCAAAAGCCCCAGACTGCTCTGTGTTCGCTGGAAGGACGGCAAAACAAGAAAACTGAGATGGAGGAGGAAAGGAGCCCTAGTTTCTAAAAGCCACGCAAGTGAGAACTGGAAGTTTGATAGCAGGCCAGTGGGGTAGAAGAGAAAGGAAGTTGCCTTGGAAGTCAGATGGGCCCCGGGAGTGTGTGTGTGAGTTGGTGGGCCTGGGCGTGGGCGTGGGTGAGCGAGGGCAGGAGGGCTGGAATTTGTGGACAGATGGCGCTCCCCCACCAGCTCTCCTCTTAACCCCCACTTTGCCTCTCTTACACTTTCACACGTGATCCTCTGTCCCTTCTTCTTAGCTGACCCACTGGAAACTACCAAAGCATGTGTCCCCAGTTTTCTAAGGCAGTCTCGATTTTAAATATTTGTTCTACTGGCCCTACAAACAAGAATAGCAAAAGCCAGCATACGGGGCTATGGTGTCAGACTGCCCGGTTTTGAATCTCTGCTTTGCCACTTTTTTACTGAGCGATCTTCCTTAACCTTCTAAGTCTCAGTTTCTTGTCTGTAAATTGGCCACAATAGTATACTGGATTGTTTTGAGAATTAAAAGTGATAATACGATAAACAGCTTAGAAGAGTATCCACGTCTGCTAATATCGAATAGTGTCTAATTAGTATCTAATCGTAATAGTAAACTCTCAATAAATATTAAACTTATTTTGCTCGTAATTTTCATTACTACACAAGTAGTTACTTTACATACATTATCTCTAATCCTCACAACTCAGGAAGGGATAAAATGTCTTAGAAACTCAAGACATTGGTAACAAAACAACATCTCCCAGATAGCCTCTTGTACCAAGAAAATGGTCCAAAAATCTTTTGTCACACTACTTATCCCCAGTTTAAAATGAGAAAATGTGGCTATGGTACCCAGAGCTCTCTTAATCTTCTCCCATGCTCTCCCTGCTCCTCCTTCAAACTTCAGTCCCAGGCTGCCATGAGAGAGGCTGGATGACTACTTAGTCCAATGTCCCTGGGAAACAGGGAAGGAGGTGCCCCTCTCCCTCTGTAACGGCAGGGTGAGGTGAGCAGCAGGAAGCAGGTGGGAGGGGATGGGGTACCACAGCCCCAATGTGCAAAGTTGGAATTCTATTGCTTTCTGAAAAAAATCTAGTTATATATGGTTGGATTCTATAGTACTAATACGATCCTGTGCTAAACCTTAGGTACATAGTGGATATAATCGGCTTTTATGTGCTAGCCCAAGGACATAATAACTATGCAAATCGATGTTTGAATTAGAAAAAGGTGTTCCAAAGTTTCAAAGAATATTCTTAGCAGTGACCTCTTAGTACACAACTGGTACATAAATTGCCCACTTCCTGTATGATTTTAAATCAGTCTTAGTCATTTCCCTCCTAAGAATCTATAGCAGATCTTCACAGTCAAATCAACGCTAGTTAAGCCTTAGTAATGATCTGTTTTGACCTTACGGGACTGCAAAGCTATCAGCCTCAGGAGGCAGGTGCTCCGTCAGCAATTTAAAACCTTCCTCTAGCATAATTCTTTTCACTTTGTATCATGTTCATTGGTTTGTCTTTCCCAAGAGACTGAGTCAGGTCATAGTCCCCCAGAGCCTAGCAAGGTCCATCTCCCAGTAGGTGCTCAAGAATCTTTGTTTAATGGATAAATTAATAAAAGTTATAAGTGAAGAGAGAGATTTCAACTTTGATTAAATGTGGAAGGAAGGGAAGGAGGAAGGGAGGAAGAAAGAAAGGAAAGAAGGAAGGGAGGAGGAGAGAGGATGGCAGGAAGAAAGGAAGGATTGGAGGAAACAAGGAAGGAAGGGAGGAAGGAGGACAGACTATGGAAGTAGTTACCTCTCTAATATAGCAGAGTTTACTTGCCCATCTATGAGCTGGATTTAAGAGTCCCAACTCTAAGATTCTACGAATTATTGAATACTTATTATGGGTTTAGCACTCTGATGTCATTACTAGAGGAAAGGGAAAGTGAGGAGAGGTTAGCAAATAGACATTAGTCACAAAAGTTATCCTAAGGTGCTTACAATTTAAGTGGAGAACTAAGACTAACACATGAAACAATCAAAGGACAATACATCCTAGCACATAATTAGGTTCTAAATTACTTGTTACAGAGGAAATTATGAGGTCAGAAGGAAGGACCAGTAGTGTGAGCTGGAGGAATCAGGCAAGACTTCTATGAGATTTGAGACTTGGGCTGCCTCCTGGAAGGATAAAGAGGAAGAGCCCCAATCTCAATAAAGACAAAGGCAGAGATGAGTCTGTTCACGGATCAGTGAGACCAATTTGGCCAGGGAGAGAAATTGGCAAGGTGGGGCCAAATTACTGGTAGCCTTGGAAGTCAGCCCAAGGCATTTTTACACAGGATGTGGTAGCAAATAGAAGCAGCCTGGGAGGGTTTTCTGGCGGGACTCACTCCCCATTATTTCTTTTCCTCTTCTCAATGAATGAGGTGACTTGCATTGGCTAGAATCACCCTGTGGGTGATGAATTTCTGAGAATGTGGCAGATGAAAGCGGTGGTGGCAGCTCCAGGCATCTCATTCTGGTTCCCAGATGGTGGTAAATCTAGGCCAGGAAGCGTCACTATTTCCCTAAATTCTGTGACTTCACAGAAGTTGCAGGAAATAGGGTGGAGACGAGAATAAAGAACTTTCCTCTACAGTCTCAGAAGGTGGTATTTTACAAGAGGCATAAGGTGCTGGCATCAATCAGAGATGTTTTCCAACTGTATGCCACTTCTCATGATAAATAAGAAACTCATCAGAGAAGTATCCTCTTGGCAAACAACCCAATGTTGGGTGATACTAACTTCCATCTTTCTAGACCATCGAGATTTTATATAGATAGGTAAGTATGTGTTTTTTCTTTGTGTCTGAAGACAAACCCTTGATGGATTATAAAATAATGGCTATCCATGAAAATAAATTTGCCACAAAATTTGAGCTATTATTATAATATCCTGATTATCTCAGAATAATAACTATTTGGAGCCATTGTGGTATTTATAAAGTATCAGGGCTTTAACAAAATGAAAATATGCTATAAAATAAATACCCTTCAGATTTTATGCAACTAATCGATTTGAATAAAATAAATCTTAATTAAGTTTACATAGGCAGATTAATTCTACCTAGCTATGTTTTCATATTTTGTTATTAACCACGTTTTTCTTTTGTATCTCATTGAAATTAACCCTATTCAATTTAGATAATAAAAGAAGGCTATAAATGCTTTAAATTTCTATGCATTAAATATGAAATATTATCCAAATTTTTTAAAAAGACATATATTTGGAAATATACTATGAAACAAGAGGAAATAATTTTATGGAACTAATTTTATGTTATTTTGAAATTATACTTGAGATCAGAGAAACCATATGTAATTGTGCCTGTCTATTGTATGTCTGTGGTCCTACTGTGTTTGTCTATATCTCCACAGACTAGTCTTAGGATGATTTCTTATAAGAACAATAAAAGAGATCTTCTACCAACGAATAAGGTAGCAAGAAAATGTTTGGGGAAAAACGTTGAGAAGCAAGTCTGATCTTTTGTTTTATATACCAATGAATAATCACAACAGTTTTAATTAATGTACCTTCTGCAGCCTAAAAACATTTTAAATCACATTTTCAACAAACATAAAGTAAGGATCATTGCTTACAAAATCCATTTTGCAGGTAGAAAAACTGACAGCAAGAATAAATGACTTGTTTAAAGACAGATTTTATCTGTCAATAACAGATAAAATCAAGTCGAGCTGTCTTGACTTTAAGCTCAAAGTACTTATTAACCCTCATTATGTCCAGGATGTTACCCACCACTGGGCAAAGCTCAGTCAGCATTCTGGAGATGGCTGTTAGGGCAAGAAGATTCATGAATGACGCAACACCAAGGAAAATACACACAAAGAAGAGGAGCTCATTCTCTCCGAGGAAGAAGCAGACTCAGCTACACTAGCTACACAAGGGTTATTCTGTGACCCATTTTAATTCTCTAACTGATAGTCTTGAATGAAAAACAGTCTCTTCACAGGGAAGAAAGGCCATCGCTGAGGGTTCTTTCATCCTCTTTGTTGCACACAGTTCTATTAAGCGGTGTTATAATAGGATTCATCTGAAAACCTAATGCTTGGTTGAGAATTTTAATTAATCCAACATTGTGATAAATTGGTAATTAGGATGTTTGCCATTTCACATAATGTATTTAACAATCAACATATCCTGAATATAATTTTTTTTTGATAAATCAAAGAACACGGCATGTGGTCAGTCATGACTTTAGTTCTCATTGTGCAATTCTTGAGGTGCAAATGTACCCACACAAGATCGGCATGAAGTGACTAAACAGAAATGCCTGAGTTCTATCTGCCCTTTCCAACACCGCAGCAAGCAAGGGGACACAGTCGACAGAGAGAAGGCATCATGCATGGGTGCGCGTATGCACTCAAATTCATTCAACAATGGGTGCTGACTTTGTGTCAGTCACTGTGTTAGGCAATGACACAGATTTACGGCTGTGAGTGTAATAGATATGGTCCCTGCCTTTCTAGAACTTACATTCTAGCTAGGGAGACAACCAGGTATCTAAACTGTCAACAAGCAAAACAAGGCAGCATTTTGCAGGAGATACTGGAGAAAAGAGAGCCATTGTCTTAGCCTGCTTAGGCTGCTATATATATAACAGAATACCATAGACTGGGTGGCTTAAACAACAAATATTTCTCACAGTTCTGAAGGTTGGAAGTCCAAGATCAAGGTGCCAGCAGATCCAGTGTCTGGTGGGAGTCCTCTTCCTGATCTGCAGACAGCAGTCTTCTTGTTGTATCCTCACATGACAGACAGAGCAAGTTCTAGTCACTTTTCTTCTTATAAGGACACTAATCCCCTCATGGAGACCCCACCTTCATGACCTCATCTTAACCAATTACCTCCCAAATGCCCCATCTCCTAATACCATTGGGGGTTAGGATTTCAACATATGAATTTTGGGGGGGACATGAACATGTGGTCCATAATAGCCATCTAGACCTACACTGTCTAACAAGATAGCCACCAGCCACATGTGGCTACTGAGCCCTTGAAGTGAAGCTCATCCAAATTGAGATGTTCTGTCAGCGTAAAATACATACCAGATTTCAAAGACTTAGTATGCAAAAAAAGTATGCAAAATATCTCATGAATAATTTTTTATATTGTTATGTGTTGAAATGATAAGATTTGGATATACTGGGTTAAATAAAAAATATCATTAAAATTTATTTTGCTAGTTTCTTTTTACTTTTGTTTAATGTAGCTACCAGAAAATTTAAAATTACTTCTGTGGCTCGCACTTATGTCTTGTATTATACTTGTGTTGGACAGTGGTGGTCTAGCCTGGTGGTTCTCAAATGGGGTGACTTTGGCCCCCAGGGGACATTTGGCAATGTCTGGAGACATTTTTTGTTTGTCACAACTGGAGGGAGTAGGTGCTACTGGCATCTAGTTGGTAGAGGCCTGGGATGCTGCTAAACATCTTAAAATGTACAGGATAGCCTTCTCCTCTATAATAAAAAATTACCTGCCCAAAATGTCAGTAGTGCCAAAGTTGAGAAATTTTGATCTAAAGAAATCAATTAAGAAAGTATAAAAAGAGCTTAAAGTGAACAACTGAATAATCTATAAATCTATGTCTGTATAATGGAATATATATGATACAGCAATCTATAATCAATAAATTACCATTTGCAATATAAAAGGCCCAAGGCTAGAAGCATCCCATGCATGTGGCATGGGACAAAAGAGCAGACCAGCTCAGATCACTCCTTCAGATCCCTGGTTGTCACGTCACCAGCTTGTTGGTGAGGAAGAACTGGTATTCTCAGAACCCTTAGTAGATAGCTTGAAGTTTATGGCACACACTCATGAGTATGAGTATTCACAACAGATCTCATTAGGTCCGAAGTTAAAGACCTTGTTACTTATAATTCAGAGTAGTTGGAACCTTCCATCAAGATTTTAGAGTTCAAAATGAGCAGTCAGGTAAGTGGTTCATCTCAATGAAGTTTATTTCTGTCTGAATGTGCCATGTGTTTTAGAGAAGTTAAGAAATCGGCTGAAATCAGTCCCAATCCTGTAACATTCTGGAAACTGCTTTTCTTTTGAAGGTATGCGTGATTGCAACTGGTTCACTTGCCTTGTGTTTTTTCTTACTCCACTGTAATCAAGAGTTCTGATTATTTCAGCTTTTTGGTTGTTTGGATTTTAGCAAGGAGGTGTAACCATACTTGGATGTGAGGCATGACATATTTGAAGTTGCAGGATCAAAGGGTTTTGGAACTTTAGCTAAATATTTGGAACCCCTACTTCTCTATTTCCAACCTTATGCCAGAGAGAAGCCCAGTGCTTATCACTGAAGTTCTTCACAAGTAACTGCAGGACGTTCCCTTCTTTGGGCCCCAGAGATGGAAACCTCCACTCCTTCCCCGCTCCACATTGTCTCATCTGAAAACTATAATTCTTTGATCCTCCAGATCTGCAGGCCCTGCTCACCTAAACCTCTCCTTCTCAAAGCACAACTGTTGCTTTGAGATTTAGATAAATGAAGTTTTCTTATTCACGCATTAGCATTTTTAGTTCCAGGCCACCTCAGGTTATTTCTTAAGCAGGCAGAAAGTGGTGTTCCCTTAAATTCACAATCTTCAAAATTTAGGCAAAAATAAGGCTCCACTTTGAAGCAAAAATACATTGGTTAGTGATCGGGTGAAATAAAATTATCTTGTTATAGAAACCACTTAAGGAAGAACAGGATTGGTCTGCAAATACTGTGCTGCATCATTAAACCGCAGGAAGGAAAAAAGGAAACCACATTACTTTACATAACTTTCGTACCTCATATAACCTCCCAGGCCCTCCTCCTTTAGCCAGATTCAGCATCTGCCTCTAAAGCATAATAATTTTCTAGAGCAAAACACATCTAGAAAAAGTTCCTATATTTTGGATAAACACAAACATAATTAATTTATATTCTAGGTCATAGGATGACTATGTTGAACAGCAGGGAAAATATCAGATTGAGTTGGAATATGTCACAAATACTCCAGTTCTCTGTCTGGGGACATGGTAGGATTGCCTTTTCCTACCCTTTTGAATTTGGACACAGCCATGTGAAAATGGCTAATGAAATATGAACAAAAGGGACATGTGTCACTTCTGGTCAGCTTTGAGAGGAAGTAATAGTGGCATCATATCAGTTTGGATCTTCGAATGACTCAGATAACCACAGTCCTTCTGAAGACCCAACTTTGGATATGTAGCCTGAGATATTAAGTCACAGAGACTGGGATTTTTCATTACTGCAGCATACCCTAGTCTATCCTGACTAACAAACACACGACTTAATATCTGGTAACTTGTTTTTTACCGTCTATGCCTTTTCTAAATATTGTTTACTTCCTCCCAACCTAACAAGGGAGGGGGAATTTAATAAACACTTAAAAATAATAATTACAAAGAGAAAAATACATTTAAAGCACAGAGAGTAGTGTCAGGGAAGAAGAGAGTGATCATCTGACAACAGCCATTTTTACTGCCATTACGTGTGTGTGTGTGTATGTTTCATTTTGTTTGAAGTGCCACTTCACCATGCTGAATATGGGAATTTGCTCCACTTTTTATCCATGCCAATTCAACAATGTTACCACTGAATAATTTTTAATGACCAATTTTTCCATGCCCTGATTTTGGTTGCAGCCAGTTTTCCATTATTTTTGATGTTTGTGGTCTTTATTTGACTCTAGAATGGAGACTACCAACTTGGAGGACACCTGCAGCATCTAAGACTCTGCATCCAGCTTTTCCATGTGCTTTTTTTCAATTCTCCCACTGTGCACCAACCACAAGTATGCAAGCATGAAGACTGAATACTAATCCAAAGGGAAAATTGGGTTGGTTGTGGCAACGCCTTAGCAGGAAATTCCTCCAGCCACCAGGGCATATGTTGAACACATGACTATTACTGATGGTGGCAGATGCTCTACCCCAGCTGACTATCAATAACTTGAAAGTTGAGCTATTTTTCTTTTTTGTTTCCACTTAGTTTGCAATTTTGTCAAAATGAAATGCGTACATAAATTTTAAAAATCAATCCTACAAGGCCTTTAATGAAAAAGTACAATCCTTTACTCTATCCCTCCTAACCCCTGATTGACACTCCACAGACATCCACTTTAAAATCTATTCACTGGTTTTGTCCTCATGTTTCTAAATAAACTGCTTCTGCTGTGTTTCTTGATTTTTCAGATTTACATAGATGTATCGATTTCCCATTATAGAACATAAAAACTTAGCTTTATTGCATTAACACCTTCCTGCAGACACACATGTTCACATATACACAATATCAAAAAAAATTTGCTGTGTAACGAATCACCCCAAAACATATTGGCTTAAAGCACCCATTTATCTACTCACAGTTCTGTGGATCAGCAATTTGAACTGGACTGGCTGGACTGGGCAATCCTTCTGGTCTTGGCTGAGCTCATTCGTGCAGCTGTGGTCAGTTACCAGGTTGCCTAGGGGCTGGCTGGCCTAAGCGGCCTCAACGGGGGTGGCTCTTCCAAGCGCCATGTGGTCTTGCATCCTCCAGCAGGCTAAGCCAGGTTTGTTCACATACAGGACGGGCAGGGTGGAATGACGCAAGTAGAAGCACGTGAAGCTTCTCAAGGCTCAGGCTCGGAGCTGCTCTCTGGTACTCCCACTGCCTTCTCTCCCGAGGCCAGTTGGATTTGAGGGGAGGAGAAATAGACTCCACTTCTTGACAAGAGATGCTATAAAGTCACATTGAGAAGCATCCAAGGAGAGGAGAATTGTGGCTATTTTTTCCATTTACCACACACAAATAGTATATATACACACTGCACCTCTGCTCCCCGCCATTCTCTTTATATAGCCATATCATATCATATATCACCAATTGAAGTTCAATCAGTATTCAGTATTCACCCTATTGTAATGATGGACATTTATTTGTAATTAGATCTCATAGTGAACTAGGATTATATTTTCTTTCTTATATAAGGATTTCTTCTCCCATCCTCAGAGTAAATAATTGTCTCATTTTGAGTTGTTTGCTTGGTTTATCTATAGACTTAACCACAAATTTGGTTCCAAACTTCTGCAGTAAGTATACATTTGCTAAGAACAAGTACAGCAGATGAATTCTGTATCCTCCCCCACCCTAGACTCATCCCCTGGAGCCCCATGTCCTTCTATTCTCACCAGCACTGGGTGTTCTTTGGGCCTGCTACATAGTAATCACTCTGAGGTTCCCTGGCTACTTTCTTCTGTAGAGTATCCTGTTTCTTGGCTAATAGTGTCTTCTTTCTGAGTTTTCTCCCTATGTTGGAGGAGCATGTCCTGTAGTGGATTCCTGACAAACAGTGCACGGGAGGCAACTTTTTGAGACTTTGAATGACTGAAAATGCTGCCCCACCGGCAGACTTGTTTGACAGCCTGGGTGGGAATTCTGAGGAGGAAATTATTTTCTTCAGAATTGTTAAGGCATTGCCCTTCTACCTCCTGTTATTATTTTTAAGACCTCCGAGGCCATTCTGTTGTCTGATCCTTTCTCCATAACCAGGTTTTCTTCTCCAGAAGTTTTTAGAATCATCTCTACTTCTTTCATTCATGTTGTAGGTGCATCGACTCGTTCAATCTCGTAACTTTTCTACTTTATTCTGGGACTTCCGTTGGACATCCTTTGCAAATACTCTAATTTTCTCATCGTATTTTTTTCTTATTTTAAAACTGTTTTACTTTTATGAGGGTGTTTGTTTTTTTTTAGCTGCTTGGTCAATAAGTTTATTGTCTTGATCTGAAAAATCTTCACAGAAAATTGTGGTTTGGTTTAGCTCCCAGGGGCCCACTCTTGAGCTCTGAGGAAGCTTGCCTTCTTGTGAGCTACTCCATCTTTCTCCCGAGCAAGAGACATTTTGGAACAGTTTCACTTCTTCTTTTTAACTTCCTTCTTAGGCTTCTTCTCATAGACTGGATTCTCTCATATAACAGTACGAGTTTTCTTGTATACCTCCTCCATCACGTCTGGAGTTACATTGTTCTTTATGTATTGTGAGAATTGTTTCTTGTAAGCATCTTCATCCTTTTCCATTAGATAACGCATATCATCTGCAACGTCTGACCCATGACGTGCTTCCGATGTACTTCCGCACTGAATTCCTTACTTTCTGTATCATAACTAGGGAATCATTGGGTACAGGGACGGATTGACAAGGTTCCATCCACAACTCCCCTCAGGAACCCCCAAAATTTGTTTCCAGTAGTCATTCTGGCAAGGCCTGCATTCAAATAGCAGGCAAAGGCACCAGGTTGACCGTGACTGCTTTCTTCACTGTACTTATCTCTGGTCACTTCCACTTGGCCTTCATAGATCTTGTCCATGCCAAACCTATTGAGAAGCCTGCAGGCCAGCAGCAGGCCAGTGCAATAAGCTGCAGCATACTTTGTCAGGCAAACCTTCCCAGCATATTTTGGGAGTTCATGTGCATTAGCAGCACAGACTATCATATCCTCTTCTATACGGGCATAAGCAATCTGACAAATGATATCTCTGTTGGTCACATGAACTATCATCCTATATTTGAGTGTGTTGTATTTATTTTTGTCCTGGATTACCAAGTGTTTCCAAGCATAGTAATCAGTTTTAACCTCTTGTTTTCTTCCAAATTTCACTTGGTATCTATTGAAGCAGGCGTTATTCTGGATACCTTTAACAGAGACTGATGTCTGTGGCTTGCCATAATCTTCTTTTTTGGAGGTTTTTACACTTTATTTCTCTATCTATTTAATATTTATTCTATTATATTTTTAAATTCTAAGAGCTCATTAAGTCTTCTGAATGTTCTTTTTTAAGAGCATTCTGTTCTTGTTCCATGGATGCAATATTGTCTCTTATTTCTCTGAGAGTTTTTCTTGTTTTGTTTTACATTTTCTTCTGCTTCCTGAGTGGTCTCTTCCCTCTGTGATGTGTATTAATTTTGGATTTTGCCTTTTTATGTTAGATATTTTTTCAAATATCTGTTACTCCTTGGCTGTCTATTTTCAAGAGAAGTCCTGAAAAGCTAATGGCAGCCCAGAGTGTATGGGTCAGATTTGCAACTGATGAGAGTCACTGTAGGGTGATCTGGTGTTTTGTTGGGTCCCCACAACAGTCAATATCTTCATTAGTTTTCTATTGCAGCAATAACAAATTACCACAAACTTGGCAGCTTAAAACAACAAAAATTTATCACCTTACAGTTCTGGAAGTCAGAGTCTGATACAGTCTTGCTGGGCTAAGATTGGGGTGTTGGCAGGGCTGCATTCCTTTCTAAAGACTCTATGGAAGAACTTGTTTCCTTCCCTTTTCCAGCTTCTAGAAGCCACTTGTATTCCTTGGCTTTTAGCTCCCTTCCTCCAGCTTCAAAGCCGGTAACAGTGGGTCAAGTCCTTTTCACATCACTCTGACCTCTTCTGCCTCTCTCTTGCACTTCTAAGGACCATGGTGACTACATTGGGCCCACTTGGATAACCCAGGACACTCTCTCTATGTCAAGGTCAGCCGATTAGCCACCTTAATTCCATCTGCCAACTTAATTCCCTTTTGCTGTGTAACCTAACACATTCACGGGTTTCAAGGATTAGGACATGGACATTATTCTGCCTAACACAGTATCTGTAGATACTTTCTCTTGCACTGATCAGTTTACCCAAAGAGGAAGCTTCCTTTCTCATGCCAGTGCATGAGCAATCCTGGCTGCCGGCATCCTAGGAGTGAGAGGAAGATGGTGCTGGTGGTTCCTCTATTTGGTTTGTAGATGCCCCCCTTAGTCTCCCTGGTCCCAAACGTCACGAGTGCTTTCAGCTATGCCCAGTGTTCCCTAGTCCAGGACCTTCTCATTCAACCTCTTTTGAGAATAAACCTCCAGTCTTGTACTGAGTAGGGAAGGGATAGTCGCTGGCAGTGTAAGAAACTGTAGGGAATCTAGATCAAATTACTTCTTCTTCTTCTTTTTTTTAATTTTTATTTATTTTATTTTATTTTCCCCCCAAAGCCCCAAAGCCCCAGTAGATAGTTGTATGTCATAGTTGCACATCCTTCTAGTTGCTGTATGTGGGACGTGGCCTCAGCACGGCCAGAGAAGTGGTGTGTCAGTGCGTGCCCGGGATCCAAACCCAGGCCGCCAGCAGCGGAGCGCGCGCACTTAACCGCTAAGCCATGGGGCCGGCCCCCGAATTACTTCTTAAACAGACTTTCAACCACTCCACCTGGTTTCAGTCCTGCCCACACCCCTTCGGAGGCAGCTGGTGTCTCTATTGCTGAGACTCTCCAGGCCTCTGTGGCTCCATTAAACCTGATTTTTGGCTTTACTTGTTACAGGCTCTTGCCATTCAGCTTTCTCCTGTCTAGTAAGTCAGCTATTGCCCATCCACCTGCTCTCTGGCTTTCAAAATATTGCTATTTCCTCTTTTGTTCTCCTAGTCCTTGTTGATGTGTGTTTTATTCTCTTACTGTCGTCTTAGTGGGAATTTGAGGGTGATTGAAGGTATAATCATGTTTTTTCTTTTTTTTAAAATCTGCCACAACTAGCTAGAAGCCCCCATGGTTTGTAAATTTTTAGGAGCACTAAGTAATTGTGAAACCAATTACATTCTTTGTGTTCTGCGTGACAATCAGTTTCTATTACTTTTCATTAAATACCAGTGACAAGAGTTCAGAAAATTTTGTACTCCCTGTGAAGGAAAAAAACAACAAAAAAAAGGAGTGAAAGTGGCAATTACCAAGCGGCAATCTCAAAATAGTAATGTCAAAACAGCCTTTTTTGCCTCGACCAGAATAGGTGCTCAATAGGGCATTTGTGTGAATTACATGACGCCTAAAATGTACTTCAAGAATCGTGCAGGTCCAAGCTTTAATCCTAATATCTCTAAGCACAGGCCCATGCATACTAAGTTGGTGCTGAATAAATACTTGATGAATTCATTAGTTGTTTTTTCCGAGTTGTAGCTAGAAAAGCAAGCTCACTTCTTATTCTAAATGTCTGAAATGAAATGTGAAAAGTACTACTTTCTAATCAATTTCATTGAAGGTCAAATATTGAATTCCCTGGAATGCATCAAATACAACTTTGATGTTTAATATGCTAGTGATATTGTCGGAGTAGATCAGATAAATTATGTATGGAAGATGTGGATTTCATTACCTCTTAGTTATATTAATGTTATTATCTCTCCTCCCCCACCCCCAAAGCATGCTATTTCATTAATTGTTTTACTCTTTCCTGATAACTGCTGTCTGAGGAATGAAAGCTTGGCCAAATACTATTTTGACAACGCAGGTGGGTGGGGTGGGAACATCACCTGGGTGGAGTAGAGTGGTGGCTACAACCTCAGTCTCTTTCTCTTCGCACTGTGGCTCTTTTCACAAATATTTGCTGCCCCTTTCGGGTGGCAGCAGTTTGCTCCATGTGAATGTCTGTAAGAGGTGTTGGGAGCTCGCGCTGGGTTACCAGGGGCCTCCAGGCATCTAGCAGTTTGCTCAGACCCGCGGCCAACACAGCAACTTGGCAGGCTCCAAAGGAGGACTAGTTGGCCGCTCTCAGAAGCCTTCTTCCAGCCTTGGGCTAATGTCTCCATCGTTTTCGGCTTTGTTGACACCTAAAAGCAGCAGCTGCAGCCAGCACCACCATGACACAGAAGTTGTGTTAGCAAGGTCTACTTCTGCTCTGAAATGCTACTAATTAGCTGTTAATACATGACATCTTCACGCACATACCTCAGTGCAAAGAACAGCCAGTTCAATGCACGCATAAAAAGCTGACAACAAAAGTGAGAAAGAATGAATGGTTATGATACATTTTGTTCCTTCAGAGTAAAAAAATAAATTATTTGATAAATTGTATATAGTCGAACTTTGTTATACCATGTTTCTGATTCCAAACATGGGACCTCATCTGGAATGCTTGGTGGGTGAGAAAACAGAAGAAGAAAAAATATTTCTTTTTAATCTGTTCTGCAAAGATATAAAAGGAATTGAAGAGATACTTATTAAAACCTCAACTAGCTTTGTGACCTTGGCCACACAATCTTTCTTCTTTTAGGACCTCAATTTTTCTCACTTATAAATGTGGGGATTAGATTATTTATATATTGAACTAAGAGGTCTCTTTCAATGCTAAAAGCCTGAGATTCTAAGATAGGCCACTTTCCCGAGGCACTGGAGACAAAAGCCTGTGAAAAACACATCTCCCATTAGATAAGGATTTATTATTTCCATCTCGGATTTAGCATCTTTATACACATATAGGTGTCAGAAATTTGTAATGAATCAGGAATATGCAAGATTTAGTAGAAAGAAACAATATATTGGTGTTTTTAAAATAGCAATATTATTGTTTGATGAGCTCTGTGCTTTGGGAAATTGTCATCTAGTACCAAAGAAAACGTTTACCATATTTATTTTTTCCTTTCATTATCCCAAGCACAACTTTGTAACTGTAACTGTGACTGGTCCACCTCTCAGCTCTTGGGACTGGAGATTTGGAACTGCATGGGAAGGAAATCAGAGGGTTGTCTTGTGCTGTACTTCTCAGCACACAAAGTGCTTTATCACATTTTATCTCATGCAAAATCTCATTTCTTACAATCAGAAAGACACACAACTTGAAAGAACGTTTTTTCACAGACATTTTGAAAGCTGAGTTTCTCTTTTGTGGGTGGTAGATGAAAGCTCGATGTTTGATTACTCAAGACCTTGTGGTAAAGATGAATATTCCATTTCACTTCAGCCCAGCACAGCCAATTTTCCTGATGGAAAGTTGATTAAATGGACAGATAAAATAAGACACCAAGGAGAGATAACTGGCCTAGGAGCCTCAAGGGAGCAGAGCTCAAGCCTAACTCTGTTATCAACTAACTAGATGGGCGGTTTAAGGTGAATTACTTTCCTTCCTGGACCTCAGTCTCGCTACTGGGTGTGTAATGCCCATGTCACTGCATTCTTGGCAAGATCTCCTTGGGTAGCTTGCTTTGTGGAATAATGCCAGACTCGAATTTTTTGCTCTCTTCTTTCAAATTTCTGGGAATAGCTTAAATAAAGAGAGGTGTGATTACTACAAAATTATTTTAATATGTTAATTACCATAAATAAAAATTAATTCCATGGTTGAGAAATGAAGATACAATGCCACCAAATTCCACATCTCATATGTTTCGAACCCAGCTACTGATAGCCTAAAATGCCAGTATTCATCACATTCCAGCTTCCTTAACACTTTTTGGTCCTCCTCTTGCTCATGCTGCAGTGCTCTGGTATTTCCTGCCCTTCCAGAATCTTCCAACTGCATTATACTTTATGGACACTGACCTCAGGGGGCTCTTCCATGGTGACTGGAAACCACCAGCACATAAGCTATTGACATTCTCTGCTCTCACCAAGGAGAAGGGAACATGCCCTTTAGCATACAATTTTGATCATCTTCTTCTCCCTTTTAATGATTTTTTTTTTATTATCCGGACAGAGCATTGATTTGGGTCTTGTTTGAGAGTTCATTATAATTCTCCAGTCCCTGCTCTTTTCTATGACTATATTAAATTAGGATTAGGTTTGGCTGTGAATAATGAAACCGTAAATAATGAAGACCTAAATGAGACAGAAGACTTACTTCTTTTTCACGTAAAAGAAGTCTGGAGGAGGCATCTTCAGAAAGTCGTCATAGATTCCCTCTCAGCTAGAAGGAGAAAGGGTCCAAAAGGGGACACCTTCTTACTTTAAAAACCATTTGGAAGTTATATGTGGCACTTCTGCTTACATCTCATTGACCAGAACTTAGTCACATGTTCTAAGACACCTAGCTGGTGTCTGGAAAGACACCTTAGGCTGGAAAGATGTAGTCTTCATTCCAGGCAGTCACGAGCAGAGCTAAATGAGTGTTGTGGGGGAAGATCACTAGGATGTGACCCAGAGCAAATATCCTGAAGAATTCTTTCACTATCAAATATTCATGAGCTATTTCTTTGGGAAGGATACAAGATTAAGTTAGGGAGGACAATTTAAAGAGGACATAAGTTAGACAAAAGACAACCTCAAGGTATGTTAGACTGCTTCAATTATGTCTTAACACATCCATGCAGAATGTGTTAACCTATCAGAGTGATACAAGGTGGCTGGTGGTTATGGGTTAACTAGAAAAGTTTTCATGGATAAATTTTGTCCAAAATCAAAAAGATGGGAAAGATATAATTTGGTAGGATAATGAGGCAGGCTGTTTCAGGAATGAGCAGAGTTGTTCTTTAACAAAACCATAAAGTGAAAAGATGTTCTCTTCAGTGCCCTTCACTTCTAACCCCTACATACTTTCCCTCCCTTTCAACACTATTCCCTTCATGAGCATATGATGGTGTGTCCATGTGTGCATGCACACACACATACACACCCATACACGAAGGTGCACACTAATGTTTTCATGAACCATATTTGAGAAAAAAACTGAATCTGTTAACCTAATTAACTCATCTATTTAAGACTTACTACCCATTCCAGTAGTATTGTGCAAATTAAATTAAAATTAAAAAGTTCTCAGGAGTAAATGTTGTTTCAATTCTAGTCGATAAATGCTTTAGAGACTATTTCTGACAGAACTCTATGAGGATGAAAAAGAATACAATCTGTTTCTGCCCTCAAAGAGATTACACTCTGGTAGATAGAAAGCCATGCACATACCTTCCAATACAAGAAAGTGAGATGAGAAAGTACCCTGATCGAGGCTATTCTGTAAGAAATGTCATCTGGAGGTAGCACAAAGACTGGAGGTTGAAGAGACAGGATCCAGGCAGACAAACTTGGAGGCTGGCTTAAGTCCAGATCAGAGCTAACAAAGACCCGAACAAAGTTAGCAGGAATTGAGAAGACAGAATGTATCACTAATGGTGGAATTTCAAATGAAAAGTAGGTGGGACACTACCTTTCTAGGCACTTCTCAGGTAACATGATATTAGGCCCCACACTTCCCGATGATGTGTGTGACCCCTGAATCCAAGCTCAGAGAGACAGAGGGAGGGGATGCAGGGAAAACTTAGTAAACCAAAATGTAAGAAGAGCAACCGAACCATAGGCTTTCAGAGGTGAAGGGGCCCTGGGGATCATCTATAATAAGACTCACATTTTTTACACATGAATAAACAGGTTTTGGGGACAGAGTGGTAGCAAAAGAGATGTGGGACCTGCCCTCCCTAGTATTAGTGTCTTAGCAGGGGAAATGATATTAACTCTCCAAAAACACCATGTGGAAAGTCACAAGACACATGGCAAACTGGGGGAAATAGTTGCAACACATATCAGAGATAAACGGCTAATCTCCTTAATAAAAAGCATCTAGATAACAGGAAGGAAAAGATTAAGCACCCAATAGGAAATGGGCAAGAAATGTGGACAGGCATTTCATACACACAAAAACTACAAATGGTCCTTAAGCACATGAAAAGATACTCAACCGTACTCAAAATAAGAAAGATGCACGTTAAAACTGCACTGAGTACTGTGTCTCACCTCCCAATCAAAAGTTGGACAACGCTAATGGGGAAGCTCTGGAGAAACGGACACTCGTGGTTTGTTGATGAAGGTGCAAAATGATACAGCCGACAAGGAGGGCAATGTGGTGATATCTACCAAAATTACTGATGCCTTTATCCTTGGATCCAGCAATCCTCCTTATGGATATTTACCTACATATAACCTGCACATGCATAAAATAACATACAGAGACGTGCACACATGGGGTTATTAATTGTAGCTTTCTTTGTAATAGCAAAAGATTGAAAACAACTTAACTGCCAGCTTAAGGAACTGGTTCCATAAACAATGGAAGGGTTACACAGTGGAATTGTATGCTGCTGTAAAGAGAAGGAGAGACGTTCTTTATGTCTTCGTATAGAATAAGCTACAAAGTATACTGTTAGGGAGGAAAAAGCATGATGTAGAATATGTATAACGTATGCTATCTTTTGTGTTAAAAAGGGGGAAATGAGATATATTTTTGCTTTTGTCCTTGCAAAAAGAAATACCGTAAAGATAAATAAGAAACTAATAAAAAAAAGTTTCCCTCTAAAGGGAGAGGTAATGGGGTAGATAAGAACAGGCATCAAAGCTAGATAGCTTAGTATATATCTTTTTATTTCATTTAGATTTTTTAACCATGTAAATATGTTAACAATTACAAAAAATAACCACACTATAAAATTAAAAATGGCAACTGTGACAAATATTTAAATGAGACATTCATAGTAGTACCATAGCCAGGGAAGATTTGCCCTAATCAGAGAGGTCAGGGAAGGCTTCCTGGAGGAAGTGGCTCTAGAGTTGAGATCTGAAGAATGAATAGGAGTTAATGGGTTCAAAGAGCAGGGCAGAGAAGGAAGCCTAGGCAAAGGCCCTGTGATGGAAAGGAAAATGGTGCTTATGAAGAACTGAAAGCCAGCAGTAGAGCTTTGCAAGCTGTGAGATGAGGCTGGACCAATAAGGGCAGGCTAGACCACGTGGGGCTTGCAGGCCATGCTGAGAAATGTTTTTTATCCTAAGAGCAGTAAGAAGCTGTTGGAGGGTTTTAAGCAGGCAGACAGGAGGAGGTCTGGGGGAGTTTGTACTTTAATCAGAAGAATATTCATAGTCACTGAAGACTGCAGAGGAAAGGTGTGGTGTGGTCACTACACTTGTTCCTAGAAAGAACTGTCAGTCCCCCGTCTCCCAAATTCACCTGTAAAATCACATGCAATGCTTGCTAACAACATTCCTTGTATTTCAATTATGATCAATCAGTTGCTATTTGCTAAAAACATTACACAAATTGCACAAAGGATAAAGTTGTTATAGTCTAATTTACATTGGAACTTATCTGCGTTTCTAGGCAACGCCATTGCACTGGATAACGATGGCTCCGACCCTCAGAATCTTTCACAATCTGGTAAGTGAAATGAACGAGGGAACCAATTTCTGTGTGTTCAGACCAGCATCTCAGCCTATTAGACCCAGCCTGGGAATAAAACCCATTTTTAATGCACCATTTGATAAGAACACAACCTCAGTATGTGTTGTAATTAGAGAGGTAATTAGAACTTCACTAGAACCTCTTAAGACTAGTAATACATTTGAAATTCACCTAGAATGAACATTGCATTATCTAAGACCAATCCAAGGTATTTTCCTTCCAACTTTACCTTGCTCCTCTCCCTACCCCAAAGCTTTTACAATCTAAGTGTGAAAAGATAAGAATTTTACAGGTAGTGCATATCACAGAAGGCTGATGGGTTCAGTTGAAAATTGCTTTACAGTTATTTGAAAAGGAGAAAAAAGAACAAGTCTAATTTTGAAAACCAGCTTCAGAGGCGGAGTATATAGAAGACGAAGTGTGAGTCATATACACAGAGAGAAAAAACTGCCCTTGCATGAACCCACTCATAAAATGTTAATATATGCATAAGAAAATTGTGTTCCTTAATCTCTGAAGAAACACTTATCACTAAGAACCCTTTAATTCTTTTCCTGTGCTTGATTTATTAGCTTATGAAATTATGTTAATAACCTTCATGTTAATGGTTTGGGGGCTCAAATGACCTGATTTTAATAATGAAGTAATGTATGCAATAAATGCAATCAGCATCTATGAATCTCACTTAACAGAACATGTTGGTGATTAGCCAATGCTCAGACAAGTGACTGTCAGCATGGGGCTATGCATGTGCTTCTGCGGAGAAAATAGATCTCGCTGATGGCTGCGGAGGTGGGGGCTACTCAAGGCACGTGATTTGAGCTGCAGCCCTTGGCTGCAAAAGCTGTGCCAGGGAGGTTGAGACCGAATTTGAAATTAATTTACAAACTGTAAAATGAGTCTGATCTTTCAGTAACTGTAGAGTAAATCTACACTTGAGGTGTATCCATGACAAGGGACGTTTGTATCTTTGTTGGAGTGGAGTGACTTACTGGAAGGAAATGAGGGAGTACAGAAAACAGCAGATGAAGGAACAGCCAACAGCTTCCTGGGAGAGAGCAGAGGCCAGTAGGGGAAGGCCTCAGAGGAGGTAGAGTGGACACTTAGGAGGAACTGGGGGTTTCCAAGCCTGTCATGGTAAAATCCACATCCTAGAATGACCTGGGTGCCAGGAAGATTGGCCCTGAGCTAACATCTGTTGCCAATCCTCCTCTTTTTGCTTGAGGAAGACTGTCCCTCAGCTAAGATCTGTGCCCATCTTCCTCTATTTTGCATGTGGGACGTCGCCACAGCATGGCCTGATGAGTGGTGTGTAGGTTTCGCACCCGGGATCTGAACCTGTGAATCCCAGGCCGCTGAAGCGAAACACCCAAACTAAACCATTAGGCCACCAGGCCAGCCCCCTTGACTTTGGCTTTTGAGAGTATTATGTTGAATCACCCTTTTTGCTTTGCTTTGTCTTGTTTTTACTTTTTTCCAGTCTCTATAGATCTAAAGCTTAGAAACAACCAATTTACACTATTATATACTCAACTTAGTGCAAAGACACACTTTAACTATGCTAGCTAGATGAGATTTTTCTCCTTTCTTTCTTCAGAGATCCCCAGGAAACCAGTTTCCATTTCTTTCTCTTATGTTATTATTTAAAAATTTCTCCCAGAAATTCTATCCCTGTCCCCACCAAAATCTATTAAATTGTTCTCCGACTTCCCAGAAATAAAGACAGGTGTGGTCATTGCCGCCTCCTACTGACTGTGAAAAACCCCAACCAGGGTTGAGGAGAGCAGACCATGGTGCAAAAACCTGTGTTTCCAGCAGGGTCCAGACACCACAGTAGAAATATCCCAGCATCCTTGATCTTTACCCTAAACACTGATATTCCACAAGGTATGTTTTTAAATGTTCAAAAACACTGTTGGGGTACTTGATAGAATATTATACCTCCTCCCAAGAAAGTTTTACATCAAATATGCTTTTGGCATAATGTTAAGTGAAAAGAGCAAAATATTAAATTAGGTAAACTCTAAATTGTGATGTAGTAAAGACAACATTGGCTTCAAAATCAGAGTCCTTGGGTTCCTAACTTGGCTTCTACCTTTCACTACTTGTGGAATTGGTCAGGATACTTGACTCTTTAAGAGAGATTTATATTTATTCCTATTTTCCTGTATTTTAATGAATGGCCATTAATTTTATAAAAAAATCCTAAAGTGCATAATTTGGGAAAATATATACGGACTATACCTTGCAAGAATGTAAATCTTTAGTAGAATTTTAATTTTTCATCTCAGTTGTAAATTGGCTATGGTAGAAATGAGGGTCCAGGGCTGGCCCAGTGGCGCAGCAGTTAAGTGCGCACGCTCCGCTTTGGCGGCCCGTGGTTCGCAGGTTCAGATCCCGGGCGTGCACCGAGGTACTGCTTGTCAAGCCATGCTGTGGTGGCGTCCCATATAACGTGGAGGAAGATGGGCACGGATGTTAGCCCGGGGCCAATCTTCCTCAGCAAAAAAGAGGAGGATTGGCATCGAATGTTAGCTCAGGGCTGATCTTGCTCACAAAATATAAAAAATAAAAAATAAAAATAAAAATAAAGAAATGAGAGTCATCCTAATTCTCATGTCTCATATGAAATCTAACCAAAACTCCATTCTTTCTTTGGATTTACATAGAGTTGATCATATTTTTACCATACCATAAAGTATGAAGTCAAATGCCTTTGAGAGGCTTCATATGCAATCTGTAATAAGAATTGCTATACATAATTCCATAATTTAAAAAATTATAAGTGATAATAATGCCTTGCATGTTGCAGTACCTGAAGGTTTCAAATCTCTGCTCAGGGGTTGTCAGTCCTAGTACTGGGTAAGGGCTGAATGATTATTCAATATCACCATCTCATTAATCCCCACTACTGAAAAGCAACTAGAAGTGTCATTCCATTTCACAGCTAGAAACATCTGCCAAGAGACCTTGTACCTGCTTTGCCCGTGTCTCCAGGCACAAAATCTGGATTCTTAGTCCACTATAATAGTCACTGTATGTCATATTGTCATCCATCAGGATTCTCATCAAATATGGACTTAATCTATGATATAACAAGTAAATTAATTAATAAAATGCAAGGATACTGTCTCTTTGCAAAAGACATAACTTCTAAAGTTATTTAAGCCAATTCTCCTCATGCAAAATTTTAAGGAATTTTTTTCACATAGCCAGAAAACATGGTAAAAAGAAAGAAACTATACTTCTTCCTAATATCAATGTGGGAAGCAGAGATCTAAGCTAAGCTTTCCTTTGACTCTAAGCAATGCCATTCAAGGTGTACAGCTATTACCATTGAGTTTTGATGGAATTCCATGGCTTTTAATATTTTTTCTAAGATCTTACCACTATCACTTTAGGTAACATTCCCCTCACCAATTTGAGCTCTCAGACTCACAAAGACACTTTCTTCCAACTTTGTAGCAAATACCATACCTTGCAAAGCAGGAAGAAAAAAATGATGCATGCAATCGCAGTTGGGTTGGAACTGGCCATCTCTGGGTTTCTCCTTTCGTCCCCTTTCAGAGTTCCTGATTCTGCACAACCCTCCCTGTCATTTTGGGGGCTAATCTCTTCCACTTTGCTTCCAACCTCCTCTCTATTTTGCTCCATGCACTCTCCACCCTTCAAGGAACATTGGCCAGCTTATAGCCACTTCAACCACGTTGAGAGGCTGTTTAAATTACAGTCATGTGTCACTTAATGATGGGAATACATTCCGAGAAATGCAGCGTTAGGCAATTTCATTGTTGTGCAAACATCATAGAGTGTACTTACACAAACCTAGATGGTATAGCCTACTGCACGCCTAGGTTATGTGGTAGTAAACTTGTGGAACCACCGTCCCATACGCGGTCTGTCACTGACCAAAACGTCATTACGTGGCGGGTGACTATATTCTTTGGGTAGAAGAAACAGATGCTATTTCTAACCCTATGGTATTGAGATATCCATCATGTTAAGAGATATTGCGCTTCCTATTGCTCGATGGGTATCATAACCAACTGGTTCTTTTCTTCTGAGAGTAAGTTGCTCTGCTCCTGGTAACTCAGGAGCTTCTCACACCTTCTGATTTCATGATTCAAAACATGCTCTTTCTTCTGCGCTCTTAATTAGAGCATTTCTTTTATTACTCACTGCTGCTGGGTAACTTAAACCCGTCATTATGTCAAAGGATATAAAATTAATTAAAAAAATTAAAATCAATTCTTTAAATTTTATCTCCATATTTTTTTAAAAGGAATATGTCACACCTGATCCCACTGAGACCAGGAAGATAAGACAAAGTCCCTCCTGAACACGTGCTTCCCTTGCTCTCCCCAAATTTACTGTCCTCTTTCTGGCAGTGCAGAAACTCTGACTTACTTTGTGTTTAAACTCATTTTACGCAATGAATGGGTAACGGAAAAGAGACTTCCTCTCGCTAACATAACTATTCCTGGGATAAACGAACATATTTTTCCACCAATGGCCAGGAATAAATTATTTTTAAAATCTCAGTGTCTTTATGCAATAGAGAACCACAGTATTGTGGTTAAAAGTGTTGATTCTGGAGCCAGAATAACTCGAATATGAATTCTGCCTTTCTCGTCATAGCTGTGTGACCTTGGGCAATGACCTGAGCCCTCTGCAGCTCAATTTTCTCATCTTTAAAATGGGGCTAATAATAATACCTACCACTTTTGATTGTAGTGAAGACTAACTGAATTGATACGTATAAAGCACTTAGAACAGTGTCTGGCATAAAGTAAATGCTCAATTATTGTTACCTATCATTTGTGTGATAATGATGCACCCATCTAGTCCCATTAATAAAAGGCTGTTCACTCACTGTGATTCTAGGACAGGTTCTGGGACTCTTCAGGTAGGATCAGGAACAAAGAAAATGTTTTGCCTCTCACTTGCTCTCTAAAACACTTTCTTCTTTACTATTCAAAAATTCTTTTGATTCAGGACAATCTTGAAAAGATACTTATCAAGATAATAGTTCAAGAGAGTATATGTTTTAAATATGATAATTGGAGTCAACCAAATAAGCATTTGACTCATAATGTCTAAAACTCTTAACAACTTTGGTTTAAGCCCTGTATAACGGAAAACGATCAAAGTGGAGGCTCTGTCAGCTTCTTCAGAGAAACCAGAAGTCATCAGAGGCCAGAGGAAGTTAACATATTTGCCTTTCCCCTGCAAGAATTTCTCATCTCACATATAAAATACAGATTGCATCAAGCTTTAGGGAAATTAAGATATGGCTTGTGGAAGGAATTAAAAACTATTCATCCAAAGCAGATTTGCAATGTTCTATGTGGGGGGAAAAAAGGTCACTGTTTCTCTTACTTTCACCCCATCAAGATTATCCTCCAATCTGACATTTCTTAATCCGAGTTTATTTTCCAGGTCATTAACTTGATTTCTCAATGTTTTGCAGCTTTTAAAATTCTCAGTTAAAACAGCCTCATCAACATCAATCATCATTTTCACTTCTTCCTTATTTTTTTGTTTTCTTCTGCCATCTTTGTTTGTTTGTTTTTTTAACCCTTTTTCCATCACTATTTTTGAATAGTCTCTGACACTTCTCTGTATTAACATGTTAAAAAGAAAACCACAGGCCCAAGATGGCGTCATTTGCGCTAAAAGCCCATGATATCAAACCTAGATTTTAATACCTGATCTAATCGCAATTTCAACCTCTCCCAGAAACATGATTTTTTTTTTTTTTTTTTTTTTTTGTGAGGAGATCAGCCCTGTGCTAACATCTGCCAATCCTCATTTTTTTGCTGAGGAAGACTGGCCCTGGGCTAACATCCATGCCCATCTTCCTCCACTTTACATGGGACGCCGCCAGAGCATGGCTTGCCAAGTGGTGCATGGGTGTGCCCCCGGGATCCGGACCCCCCAACCCAGGCCGCTGCCGGGGAGCTTGTGCACTTAACTGCTTGCGCCACCAGGCCAACCCCTCAGAAACATAATTTTAATGGGCCACTCTGAAATTGTTTGGTCGGCACCAGTGAGGTAGTCTGTCATGTGGGCCTTCTCCTTCCCTCAGAGGAAGAAGAGGCAATCTGCATGATAAAAAGCCTTGCTGTTACCTTCCTCCAAGAGGAGATGGCCTGGCCTCAAAATAATCCTTTATTTTCTTTTGCTGATAATTCCCCTGCCCACCCACTCCCCCCACCCCCTGCCCCTGCTTCCCCCTATAAAAACCTTCCATGTTGTACAACCCCCTGGGGCGCCCTTCTAGTTGCTAGATGAGATGCTGCCCGATTCATGAATTACCTGATAAAGCCAATTAGAGCTTCAAGTTTACTTGGTTGAATTTTGTTTTTTAACAAACCCAAGGTACTCCAACTTAATAAATCAATTTTGAGTTTCCCAAGGAAGACAAATGAAAAAGCAGGCAGGCCTATAGCCTGGATTGTGGAAATCAAAAGAATAGCCAAATGGAAGCATACGTTTTTCTTTGCGGTATTTTTCCTGAAAAACAACAAACCAGGCTACCAACCAAATAGATAACAATACAAATGAAAAACAGAAGATCTAAGTGCATCGTGCCACTGAAACAGCACATAAAACATTGAACAGGTTAAACTAGTTTTGCTTTCTTTTTTTTTTTTTAGGAAGACCGGCTATGAGCTAACATCTATTGCCAATCCTCCTCCTTTTTTTTTCTCCCCAAAGCCCCAGTAGACAGTTGTATGTCATAGTTGCACATCCTTCTAGTTGCTGTATGTGGGAGGCGGCCATGCTGAGGCTGGGGAAGCGGTGCATCAGTGCGTGCGCCGGTCCTGGCCTGGGCCACCAGTAGTGGAGCGCCCACACTTAACTGCCAAGCCACAGGGCCGGCCCTATTTTTGCTTTCTTAAAACAGGTTATTGATTAATCAAACCTTGCTCAATAACAGAGATGGCACTGCGCATGTGCTAGGTGGAAACCCATAGCCCAGGATGACCCTGGAGCCAAGAATCTTCAGAAATGTTGCTACCAGAGCCCTTCATGAAGTGAGGAGTCTTTCACTAAGGAAACTCCAGCTTTCAGAAGCCCAAATTGCTTGATTACCATATACGGACTGATTCAAGACTAGCCAATCAGCTTCTGCCCCTAACTCCTTAAATTTCGCCTGGAACCCTGTATGGAGGAGATAGATCTGAGAGTCTTGCCTCCTGTCTCGTTACCCGTCGACCTCGGGATAAAGCTTATCTTTTCTCAAAAGCCAGTGCCATAGTATTGGCTTCTACGCGTGTCAGGTAGCGGGGCCCTTGCTTGGTAACACCACCATCAGACAGCTGCTCGCCAGCCCAACTTCTCTTTTAGCTGTCTTCAGTGTTTTAAAGCTGAGCCATGGGGAGGTTTCTTATACCACACGCTCTGTTCTGGTTATAAATATAACCTCTTTACCTCTATTTTAGGCAAATCAGATTTCCCAGAATACTGGAACCCCTAGGTGAACTAGGATTTAAATTCAGAGGAAAGAAAAATTAGAAGAAGAGGTGAATTCCAGAAACTTTACTGACTCATCTGAAACATAAATTAAATCAGTTCAAGTGAATGTATTTAAGGCTTAATGTTGCAGCTTAATAGTTTTATTGCCCAGAGCCACAAGTTGAGGGCATCTGTGCACATTTGTTTAATTAGTATGTCTGGGTACATATAAAACTTTGGCCACCTAGCCAAGAGTAGGCTTATTGGGATTTTCTTTAAGACACTCTCAACTCTGAAATTGCTCGCAATTCTCCATTATTCTCCTTGTCTGGTGTCAGGGCAGCCCTGAGTATCTAATACTCAATTGGAGGTTTGGTGATTGTTCCTCGAAGACCATTCCGAAGCATTTCCATTGCTTTCCAAAATAGAATAGCTGCTTTCCTCCACTATATGTCCTGAGGTTTGATCCCCATTCTTCAGCCATTCAAAAGCTCCCTTTCCACATGGAACCCTTCATAAATATTGCTGTCATGTGTTTAGGCATTTCAGGCTTGAGCTGCTGAGATGTATATAAAGGATCTGGGTAGAAATAGAAGGGTGGGTTAAGTTACAAAATATCTTTGTAAGGTTTTTGTTTGTTTGTTTTTAAATCCAGAACACATTTGTTTCTTCTTAAAAATAGAATTCTTTAGGTGGTTAGGTTTCCAGGCCTGCCTCTGAAAATTTATGTAAACATTAAGGCAGTTGAACTGGAGTGTTAAAATCATTCCCCACTGTTTCTTTGGGAAAAACAATGAAATAGTCCTAATGGATTTTGGAAGCTGGGTGAGAACTCTGCCTTAGCTATAGTCCCAGTCACCAGAACTGAATTTACTTTACATGTATTTCCTCTTCCACTCAAGGACAGCTGAGTTTTCTCTTTTTTCCTCTTTCCCAGGAAATGAGAGTGGATTTCTTCTTCCCTTTCATGCTTCCCCCAACAACAACTTCCCTCAGGGAGAACTGCCCAGCAGCAAGGACAGTGAACCCAACGGTGAACAGTGACAACAAGGGGCAAGAGAGAATTTTCCCATGGCCCATTCCTGAACAGAGAATGTCCCACGTCAGCTGTGTAGTCCTTGGGGACCACTGGTAATAAAGTGTAGCCATGGCAAAACTATGGAGACAGTAAAAAGACCAGTGGTTGTCGGGGGTTTGAGGAGGGAGGAATGAAAAGACAGAGCATAGAGGATTAGGGTAGTGAAAATACTCCGTATGACATTACAATGGTGGATACATGTCATTATACATTTGTTCAATCTCACAGAATGTAAAACACCAAGAGTGAACACTAATGTAAACTATGGACTTTGGGTGATAATGATGTATCAATGTAGGTTCATCAATTGTAACAAATGTACCACTCTGATGCGGAATGTTGATAATGAAGGAGGCTGTGCATGTGTGGGGGCAGGGAGTATATGGGAAATTTCTGTACCTTCCTCTCAATTTTGCTGTGAACCTTAAACTGTTTTAAAAATAATTTCTATTTATTTATTTTTTTAAAAAGGGGGAAAAATACAGTGGAGCAATCCTGAAAAGAAAATAGCCACTAACATTGTGTAATAACTTACCATTTACAAAACATACTCACACCGATCACTACATTTGATGTTCACATTAACCTTGCAGGGTAGATATGATTCCACTTCCGTTTCACAGAGAAGGTAACTGATGCTCCGAGAGGGTAAGTGACTTACACAAGGTCACTTGGTTCATATGTGGCAGAACTAGGGTTCTAAATTCTTTTCACTTCACAATATCAACTCAGTCTTTAACGTGCAATTGTCATCAATTATACCTCAATAAAGCTGGAAAAAAATGCAATTGTCTTAGAAGCATACATAGAGAAATGCAGTATAAACTTCTTTTCACTATTAATAATCTTGTCTTTATACATTTAAGTAAAACAAAGTGACTGAAACTTAATGTGTTTTTCTTTTTTTTAAAGCACCCGATATTTTAAAGCTTATTATTCTGTTTTAGTGATTTAAATTGTTAAGGACCTGAAAATTTGAAAAGCATACCTAACAGTATATAAAATAAAGATTTATTACAGAAATCCAAGAATGACTGAGCATTAGGAATTTAATCCACATAATTTATTCTATTAATAAATTAAGGGGAAAATATAGGATTATACCAATATATGATAAAAGAGCAATTCAGTAGGCATTCATGGTAAAATCTCTAAGTAAAATAAAAATAGAAGGGCATTCCTAAACAAGACAGAGTATTTATCGGAAACTAACAAGTAAAGAAATACTAAAGAAATATCTGTTAAAAATCAGACACAAGATAGAGCCGCCCAATATTACCACTATTATTTAAAAAGTATTTTGGAGGCAGCTAGAATTGGTGGGAACATACCCAGAAAAGTGGAGGGAGCTGTACAGACCTGGGGCCCAAGAAATCTGCAGAAGATTACTGAGAAGCACATGTACAAGGCTTGACTCTGTGAATCTTGCTGCTGAGAGGCTGAGAGCTGACCAGCAATATTAGAGATCACAGAGAGTTTGGAGACATTGGGATTGTGGCCAAGCCAGAGTGGAGAACCCTCACTGAAAACATAAGACATTAGATTGAGACCCTAGAGAAGCCACATCTTATGAGTAAAATCTATGTCCAAGAGTAAGGGCCATACTCTAAAACTCAGGACAAAAATGGCAACAGATTACCCTAAGAGAGCCTAAAACAAAGTCTGAATGGATCAAGAGCTACCAATTATGTAACTCTCTACTGAAACAAAACTCCACACCCGTTAAAGGAAGACAACATAATCAATTCTCCCTACAATGTATCACCTACAATGTCCAGCATGCAATAAAAAATTACTGGACCGGCAAAGAAGCAGATGGTATGATCCATTATCAAGTGGGAAAAAAATGGAAACAAATCCTGAAATGACCCTAATGTTAGGGTTAGCAGATGAAGACTTGAAAACACCTATTATAAATATGTTTAAGGATGTGAAATAAAACATGAATAAATGTGAAGTAAGAGATGGGGACTCTCAGTCAAAATATGAAAACTATAAAAAAGAGCCAATGGAAATACTAAGCTGAAAAATACAAAATCTGAAATGAAAGATTCCCTGGATAAACTTAACAGAAGATATCACTAAAGAAGAAAGCGTCAATGACCTTGAAGATAACTCAACAGAAATTTTTCAAATTGATTAACACAGAGAAAGAAGATTGAAATAAAAATAAACAAAACCTCAGTGATCTGTGGGACAATATAAAGTGATCTAACATAGTGTAAATGGAGATACGAAGGAGAGGAAAGAGAAGAAGAAAAAAAATTTAAGCAATAGTATTTCCAAAATTGATGAAAACATCAATCATCAAGAAAATCATACCTAGACATATCATAGTCAAAGTACTGAAAATCAAAGATAAAATTGGAAAGCAATCAGAGGGAAAAGAAAGATATATTAGGTATCAGGTGACAAAGATAAGAACAATGAACAACTACTACTCATGGAAAACAATGAAGATCAGGAAACAATGAAATGATACCTATAAAACACAGAGAGAAAACCGTCAACCTAGAATTCTCCAGCCGGTGAAAATATCCTTCAATAAATAAGGTTTAAATAAATTTCTGGATTAAAGAAAGCTAAGAGAATTCATAACCAACAGATCCTCACTTCAAGAAATGCTAAAGGAAGTTCTTCAGACTGAAGGCAAATGATAGCAGATGGAAACTCAGTGAGTTACACAGAGAGAAATCAATACCACCAGTCACAGTAAGTATATGGGTAAATTAAAAAAACCTGCCTTTTAAATTTTTTAAAATTTCTTTTAAAGAAAATTGACTGTTTAAATCAATTATAACACTGTGCTATGGATTTTATAACATATATAGAAGTAAAATATATGACAATTTATAAAGGATGGAGTGGGGGTATATGGAATTATACTATTGCAACATTCTCATATTTTACATGAAATGGTACAATATTAAGTGGACTGTGATAAATTAAGAATGCATAATATAAACCCTAGAGCAACAATTTAAAAAAAAAAAAAACAGAGGAATGCATAGAAAGTCAATAGATGTTCAACAAATGTTGCTGTCACAATTGGATATTCACATGCAAAAAATGAACTTCAAACAATACTCTGCACCATATACAAAAATTAACTCAAAGTGGATCATAGACCTAAATATAAAACCCAAACTCTAAACTTATAGAAGAAAACATAGGAGAAAATCTCTGTGACCTTGGGTAAGGCAAAGCCTTTTTACACACGACAGCAAAAGCAAGATCCATAAAAAGCAAATCTATAAACTAGACTTAATCAGAGTTAGAAACTTCTGCCATTTACGAGAAGAAAATGAAGAGGATGAAAAGACCAGCAAAAATTGTGAGAAAATATTTGCAAATCACGTATCTGATAAAAGACTTGTATCCAGAAAATGTAAAGAACTCAAATTTCAATAATAAGAAAACAACAATCCAATTTTTTTAAATGGTCAAAAGATTTAAACAGACACTTCACCAAAGAAGATATACAGATGGAAAATAAGCAGATTAACAAACTAACAAACAAAAAAACTCAATCTCAGTCATTAGGGAAATGCAAATTAAAACCACAATGAGCTGGCACGAACCATCCATTAGAATGGCTAAAATTACAATGACCATGTGAGTGTTGAAGATGTGGAGCAACTGAAACATTCATACGCTGTTGATGGCAACATAAAATGATACAACCACTTGAGAAAAGAGTTTGACAGTTTCTTAAAATGTTAAACCTATACCTGTCATAGGATCCAGCCATTCCGCTACCAGGTATTAACCCAAGAGAAAAGAAAGCATGCATTAATACAAAGACCTGTACACAAATTTTCATAGAAATTTTATTTGTAATACTCAAAAACTGAAAACAATCCAAATGTCTATCAGATGAATGGATAAGCAAATGGAATACTTCTCAGTAATAGAAAGGAATGAATTATTAATATGCTCAACAACAAAGATGAATCAAAATCCATTATGCTGTTGAAAGAAACCAGATAAAAGAGACTATATAGTATGATTTCATTTTTATAAAATTCTAAAAAACATCCAAACTAATCTACAGTGACTTAAAAAAAAGAGAGAGAAGAGATGGGGGAGAAAAGATTATAAAGGAGCATTGAGGAAACTTTTGGGAGTGATGGAAATGTTTATTATCTTGGTTATGGTAATGGTTTCAAAAGGGTATACATTTGACAAAACTTATCAAATTGTACACTTTAAATATGTGTAGTTTATTGTATGTCAACTATGCCTTAATGAAGCCGTTTTTGAAAAAGTCAATAGAGAAAATAAAATAGAATACTAAAAAATATTAACTCAAGGAAAAGAGAAATGAAAATTAAACATTTCTACTAATCAAAATCTACCGTTAAGAAAATACAAAAGTGGGGCTGGCCGGGTGGCACAAGCGGTTAAGTGCGCGTGCTCCACTGCGGCGGCCCCGGGTTCGCCGGTTTGGATTCCGGGCGCGTACCGACGCACTGCTTGGCAAGCCATGCTGTGGCGGCCTCCCATATAAAACGGAGGAAGATGGGCACAGATGTTAGCCCAGGGCCAGTCTTCCTCAGCACAAAAAGAGGAGGTAGACAGATGTTAGCACAGGGCTGATCTCCTCACACACACAAAAAGAAAATACAAAAGCAAGAATAGGAGAAAAATTACAGAATAGGAGAAAATTTTTCAATACGTGCATATATGACAAAGAGCTTGAATCCAGAATACATAAAATCTCCTACAAATCAATATTTTAAAAAAAAGAAAACTCATTTTCAAATGGTCAAAATACTTAAATAGATACTTCACCAAAGTAGATTAAAATACTCAAAAAAAAACATATGAAAGGGTGCTCAATGTTCCTAGTCAACAAAATATTGCAAATTAAAACCACAATGAGAAACCACTTCATTTCCACTAAAAAGATTACAATTAAAAAGACAACATCAAATGTTGGCAAGAATGTGCAGCAGTTGGCGCTCTCATATATTGCTGGGAATATAAAATGGCATAACTTCTACGAAAAAAGTTTGTCAGTTTCTTATAAAGTTAAAAATGTACCTCCCTATGACTCAGCATTTCCATTCTAGGTATTTAACTCAAGAAAATAAAAACATACATCCGCAAAAAGACTTGCACAAGAATGCTCATCATAACTTTATTCATAATAATCCCAAACTGGAAATAACTCTTAAGTCCACCAACAAGAGAATGGATAAAGTAATTGGGTATTTTCATACAATTGAATATTACTAAGCAACATAAAGAAAAAAACTACTAAAACGTGCAACAATATGGATAAATCTTAAACCCATTATGTTGTGCTAAAGAAGTCAGACACAGAAGAGTGCGTGCCATATGATTTCATTTAAATTACATTTAAGAACAGGCAAAAATAATTACTGTGATAGAACAGGATTCGCTTCTTGAAGGGTGATTGACTGCAATGTGGCACAAACAAACTTCTCAGAGTGATGAAAATGTACATTTTTATTGGGATGTTTACACAGGTGTGTATATCTGTCAAAAGTCATTGGACTTACACTTATTAACTGTACATTTTACTCTATATAAATTTTGCCTAAATTAAAAATAAAACTGAAGAAAATCATAATGAATTAGTGAATTCAAAGTTTGAGTAGAAATTTATTCTGAGTATCACACTAAAGGATGAGATGTAAAATATGAAATAAAGATTGCAAATGTGGCAAAATATTATCATATGAAATCAGGACTCTGGAATGTAAGATTATCTTCTGTGATTTTTCTGCATGTAGAAAATATTTCAATTAAAATAATAAAATATGATGAAGTTTCAAATGTCTCTCCAGTCTTAGTTGTATCCTTACAGTGAGACTTGAGTTGGAGATAAGCAAATAATCTCATTGTTTTAAAAGACCCCATAAAAGAGAAATGCAAGCTTCATGACCCATGATTTCTGAGAGTAAAGAGTCATTATTCTATTGCCACGTCACAGGGTAGAAGATAAACTTCATCTCAAACCAAGACAGCAATTTCCTAATTCGTTAGGTTTATCACAGTATTGTAAATCTTAAGAACCAATAGTTCATCAGATGAGTTGGGAGCACAGTTGCTGCACTTTGTTTTTTTGTGAGGAAGATCAGCCCTCAGCTAACATCCAATGCCAATCCTCCTCTTTCTGCTGAGGAAGATTGGCCCTGGGCTAACATCCGTGCCCCTCTTCCTCTACTTTATATGGGATGCTGTCACAGCATGGCTTAACAAGCCGTGTCAGTGCGCGCCCAGGATCTGAACATGCGAACCCCGGGCTGCCCAAGCCGAGTGCACGCACTTAACAGCTACGCCAGGGGGCTGGCCCCTCTGCACTGTCTTTTGTTCCCATTCTACTGTCAATTTGCTTTTGAAATGTGGGCATCTGACTGTTTCACTCAACTGAAAAACCACAGCTAAGCTCTCTTGGTAATTTACTCTCTAATTTTAATCCACACTATATATACATACAGTGAGTTCATACTATTGTTTACAATGTCATTCAATTGTTATGATTAAATTTTACTCAATCCAGATCTACCAGAGGGACTATATTCTTAAAATTTCATTTTTGTACATTTTTCACGTGGAGGTGATATTTTAAAAAATTAGCTGCATAATTAGTGTTCTTACTTTATTATTACATCAACTAGTGTTCGATGAGTTCTCAGAGGGTGGGTGGTAAATCGGTCTAGTAATATCTAATTTCTTTAACAAACTTTGAGAACTTTATGTTAAAGACAGACTCTACTCTAGGTGGGAGGTGAATACAAATATATACATATATATGTATATATACACAAATACAAATATATATTATAATATATATACACACAATACAAATATATATATTTATACAAATATATATACAAATACAATTTGTATACAAATTGTACACAAATATATATATATATTATAATATATATATACTCTCCAGGACTGTCCAATTACATAAAGACATGACATTCACACAAATAACTATGATGCCTGAATACGAAAAATGCCTGAAGAGATATGTAAGCAAAGGGCTTTTGGAATTCAAAGAAGGGAAAACTTGCTGGCAGCTGGGAGGAGAGAGTGTGTTATCAGGAAAGACTTCTTAGTGGTAATGATGTTTTAGCAAGGTTTTTAATAGCTAGGATTTCAGTAGCTGGGCATAGGGAGGGAGTTACGGGCAGCATTGATAGAGAAGCATAGGTGGGTTTGTCTGGGGACCCTGAGGTGTAAAGATACAGGTTGGAATTAGGCTGAAACAGAAAATGAAAGTGGAATAAGATTGTATACAATGCTTTCAGCTGCAAGTAACTGAAATGCTGACTCTGATTTAAAATGAAAAATCATATCATATGATATCATATCATATCATACCATACCACAGGATCTTCAGAGGCAGGGCAGACTTGTGAGTTAGTTGCTTCAGCAGCTTGGGAATGCCATTAAGGACCCAGGTGCTTTCCATCTCTCTGTTCTTGAGGTTGGCTTACTTCCAGGAATCACAGGCAAACATACAATGTCCAAAGACAGACTTTGCCTCTCCCTGAGATTCTCTCAAGAGCAAGGAAATTTCCCCAGAGGCCACTAACACTCTTCTTCTCACATCTCATTAGCCAGAACTGAGTTACTAGCACATTTCTAAACCCTTCACTGGCAAGGGGATTTGGAGTTTTCTTAGATCAATCAGGGCCTCCCTTTTCCCCTGAGACACATTTCGCTATGTGGGATAAATGGATATCTGAGCAAAATAAGGGTTCTTTAGGATAAAGGAAGGAGGAAATGAGATGGATCCTGGATGGAGACCAGTAATACCCACTATGGGGACCAACAGTTATCACATGCCTTCTATGTACAGGAACAGGTTTGCTATATTTTTTAGTTCGTCTAACACATGCGTGGATGTAGATAATGAAGAGCTTTTACAAGGGCCAGGCTGAGATATATGGACTTTTTTTCCCACAGACGTGAAGAGACTTACAGGATTTTGAGTAAGGAAATGATATAATCAGAGTATGATATTTAAAGACTTAGACGAAAGAATTTGTGAAAATGGAGGAAATGCACATGTACCCAAAAGTAGTATAACTACTTGTCAAAAACATGATGTCAAATTATAGCTAGCTTTCCTTATTCTCCATTTCCAGTAGCTCCCGCTTCCTCCATCCTTGTGCCTGGCATTTGGCAACTCAACTGTACAAGTTAAGCTTTACCATCATATGAAGCAAATTTGAGGTGCAAACAGGATGAAATGGAGGTAAATAACCAATCAAGTCCCATGCTACTCAGATTGGCACTGTTTAAAAGCAATCAGGAGTCCCTTTCTATGCCTCTGGCATAGATTTTAGTTGTGAGATTCTGCTTTTATCTACTTCATGGTGTGTTTTGTTCCCCCGAGTTGAGCCTCCATCTCCCTCTACATGTTCTGAGCTCAGTTTCTCCAACTCTATTCATTCTAGTCCTTATCATCCCTTCTTCTCTTGCTGTTAAGACTTTCCCAGGGATGTCTCGTGGTCCTTCCATGTAACTTGTAAGGGGTCTCCTTCTTCTTCTCATTTTCTTCTCATTTTCATTTGGGGTTTTCAATACGCCATCTAGCCACTTCATCCAGACACAAATATCCTTGCTCTTATGCGCCAGAGGGAGTGAGATTATTTAAATGTATTTTTACTTCTCAATCAAATCTCTGGACTCACCTTTGGGAGTCAATATTTTTGTCTTACCACCAGACTTTAAAAGGGTCCAAAATATCACAGGATTAAATTTAGAGCTTAGGTCACTAAAGATGCTCAAATATTGAAAGACAGAAAAGGCCTCAAGAAATGATGTGGTTAACTCATCTCTGAGGTGGTAACAGTGTTGAAATAATATTTTGAGTGCATCTGACTTTCTTATTTGCTGTCGGAGGTTTGTCAGTTACATTTCTCTTGTGTCCTAGTGCCACCTAAGAGAGGTCCCTTCTCTCTCGAGTTCTCTTTTCTCTAGTAGCTCTTGCCCTGGGCCAGTCCTAAATGGGAATTCACCATTGGTCGCCACCCTATGGCAGAAAGGGAGCAGGGAGAGAAGGCCAATGCCAGGTCTAGCAGGAACCCTCTTTAGTCCTTTTCCATGCCCCCTAGGCAATTCCACAAGCACTTGTATACTTGTTGGTAGCATGAGGAAAAGGCTCATAGTGTTTCCAACGAACTCTGGGGAAGTGGGAATGACTGACGGCCCTGGAAAGAGAAGCAGGAGAGCTAAGCCCAAGGTTGATGAAACACAAGCTTAACTAGGAAACTGGGAGCTTTTTCCTAGTCGAGGTCTGACTTCAGGATTTGCAAACACAGGACGACCCCTAATACTGTCTCCTCTCAAACTCCTCATCAGTCTTCACCCAGGCAGCAGTGAAGCAGGAGGAATTCCGTCTCTTGGGAATATAGGCCCACCAGTGCCACTGTCCTTGGGCAATGCATTCCTACCATCTCCTATTGGAGTTTTGAACAGATTTCCCACAAAGGAAGATGCTCCATGGGAAAGGTAGGTTTGTTGTGCTTCTGAGACTGGACTGTATTGAAGGTACACAGAGTCTAGAAATGGAAACCCAGAGAGTCATATCCACTGTCCCAAACCACACAGCATGTAAGTTTCAGATCCAGGACTAGAACCCAGTCTCCCAACTCCCAAACCAATGCTGCCTTGTGATTACTCCGTTATGAGGGAACTGGGCTTTCTAGAGCGAATCTGAGGCCCTGAACACTTCTGCTTACATAATTTATGTGAGAGCAGAAAGCATGTGAACTTTCAACGATCAACTCTGCTAACATTATTAACATGGGACATCCTGTCCGGGACTTCTTTGTCAGCCTTTTCCTCTAACTGCCTCTAGCATGTCCTTCTGGTATTGAACAAACATCAGTTCTGCCCAGGTCATGGATTTTTGTCAATACAAACTGAAAATGTGCTGGCTTTTTTTATATCACTAACAACTTTCTTAATTAACATGCTGATAGAGTCAACAGCATAGTTCACTGTTCGTTGTTTGCTCTTCAGCCACTATAGAGTCAAGATGCTCTTTGAGAAGTACAGAACGCTTGCCTGAGGTTGTTTTGTTTTCCAGAAAGAAAGAAAGGAAAAAAAAGCAAACCTTACCACCACAGTGAATTTGACTTAATTGCTAAAACTTCCTTCTGATTGTTTTGCCCCGAGTAACAGCCTTTCCTTAACTAATAACTTTAATTATAGCAACCACTAGTTATAAAAGCGTACCTTTTCTCTTGACTTGGTCTCTTTTGGCGAACTTCTAATTATGAAACTGGGGATCAGCAAGTCACCTTCTTAGGTTTTCAGTAGATGGATGCAGGGTCCTGGAACTATGTGGTGCGTATTTTCTGCTCTGTAAATCAGTCTGTTGTGGCTAAAGTCAATCTGCTGGGCTCTCTCTTTAAGATTTGACGGACATAAAGAATGAGTAAGAAGCAAAAACAGGATCCTGATTCTCAAAGAATTCATCTTTAGAGAATAACAAAGTTGGGGATATTGTATACCATCTTTAAGGTGAATGTAGATTTCTCAACAAAACTCAAATCCTGCATTTCGTTTCAAAAAGTTTGCTAGGATTGTGCAGTTACTGTAAAAAAAAATGTATATATAGTATATTGTTGTTTAAATTTAAGGCACCAAAAAACATCTAATACAAGCCTATTCTCTGGCTCTGTATCCACAACATTTTCATCTGATTATGAAGAAAATAAAATTTTCCTGCACTTCAGGCTTTATGTCAGTATTTTTATTATGGGATGGTTATCAGTTAAAGCCCTCATTGGGCTCAGTAATAATGAGAAACTACTTAAATGATCTATTTCAGCTGCGTTATTGCCAGGTAAGGCTGGGTCTTGTGTTTGATGACACATGCTCAGTGGTTGATTGTGCAAGAAATAGCGATGTTTTTCTAGGTTGTTTTGCCTCCTTATGCATCAATCCAGCTTGCTTTCCTCATGCTGCCTTGCAAAACTGTCTTTTCTCTTTGAAAATCACTCAGCAGTCTCAGAGGCCCTCCCGCTTGCTGGCTCAGCTCCACCCACTCTTCTGTGATGCCGTAGGGTAGACATTCTCACCCCCAGCCCTCTGGGCAGTCCATGATTGGCCCTCACTTTCATATCCAACTAGCAGAAGCAGGAAAGGCAGTTCACAGCATGTGGCCGCCACATGTAGAGGGCTGATCGCTGGGTGGGTGGTGGTGGACTACCCATCCTTTCTCTCATGATGATGGACACCCCTCCTTCCCACACACCACAAGAATTTCCCACAGACTCAGTTGAAAAGTTGGATCCTGGCAGTTAATTTCCAACCAGTGACCGTATCTGCTTACTGGGATGCTGACTGACAAAAGTTTCATTTCTGAGTTCCTTCCCCGTCCCTCCCTTTGTTTTCGCCTTTCTCTTACTGTTGTGCTTCATTTATAGAGACATATAATGTCAAATGGGTGCCTGGTTAATCAAAATTGTTAACTTACTTTTCAAGGAAAGTAGGTAGTCATTTAAAATTTGCCAGCCAGTTCTCTACCCTAGAGGTGGCAAGGTTTCCCTTGCTCTGGGAAGAATAACTTTCAAGTAAAATAAACAGGTAAGTCCACAAACCAGTCTCTGGTGGATTGGAGTAGACTGACCAAGATCTGCTGGCAGGAAAAGACCAAGGGCCTCCAAAGGCGGACTCACCATGATGGCAAAGGGAGGGTCTAGAAATGTAACCCCAACTCCTCAACAGTGGAGTGATGGAGAGGTGGTTCTGGTGTAGGGTGGACAATGTGGATGTGCTGGGGGTGGGGGTGGGACAGCCGAGCAAGGAAATGAAAACCAAGAGCTGTGGACCTTGAAAGTGCCCTCATCATCCCACCCTAAAGAGCCACTCAGCACAAAGATCTGGGCCAACAATGGCATCGTCACAGGAGAGAATGGGAGCACTGAACTGTGACTGTGTGGGCCTACGGTAAGGCAGTGACAGGCAAAAGCAGCCACAGGTGAGCTAGCGAGTGGACTGGTCCTATATGGCAGACCTCTTTCCATGAGGTGTTTATAACCAGAACTCATAGTAATTTGAATAATTTAGAGACAGGGACTGGATATCCTGCCAATCTCTGGAGCCCCAAGCTAGATTTAATTAGAAAAACAAAAGGATATGGCATCATATGTACCCAAGGTGGGACTCCAGTCATTCATGCTAATTTAGAACCAAAAGAGACCACAAAGATCATTTAGTTCTTATTTTGCAAAGAAGAACTAGTCAAGTCCAGATTAATTTACCCTCATCACAAAGCAAGTAATGGGTAGAGTTTGTACAGAAGGACACAGAGCTGACTGCCAACCCAGTGTCTTTTCCATTGTCAAAATTTGCAACTCCCTCTAAATGCAGTATTTTTTACTTTAAAGAGTCTGAGATTTAGGAGGGTGCAAACTTTAGCTCCTACTCTGGAATTTAGAGACTAAGCCTGAATTTTCCAGTTTCACATTTTGGGAAATATGTTATTAAGTTTCCTCTAGTCACGAGAAGAGCCTAGAGATTTCTTGGTAAGGTACCTACAGAGATGAATCTCTTATTTTTTATCCTAATCCCAGAGCTCTCATCCCTTATATATAACCACCCACACTATATCTCTACCTAGATGATCAACATGGTTAAAGCTTAATGTGTTATTTTAGGCTCCACCCAACCAGCCCCCTCTCCCCCAAACATAATCCTGTTACTCTTCCTGAGTTTGGGGAATGAAACCACCAGCCTTCCCCTCAGCCATACAAAGTCCTACTGATTCGAGCTCCTAAAAAATCATTTTATGGCCTCTTTTCTATTCCCACTGCAACTGCAGTACTTTGGGGTCTTACTATCTTCCACCTGCACTGTGATAGTCTTTTAATTGGTCCATTGGGTTTTGATGCCATTTCAGATCTTTTTTCTCATGGCCACGAGTGATTTTTGAAAACATAAATCTGATCACGTTATTCCTTCAATGGCTCTGTAGTCCATCAAGATAAGCTCCAAACCCTTTTGCATGCAATGAGGGCCTCCATGACCTGCCTTTCACTTTATTTCATTCAGGTCTTATTTGACATAGTCCATCAGCCCCCTCCTTCACCATCCTCCCCAAACGCTTATGTACCAGCCATTCCAAGCTCTTAGAGTTCCTCTGACTAGCCACCTCTTTTCCATGTGCGCATTCTCTCATCATGAGTTCCTCGCCCAACCTGGGAATGTCCCTCTGCCTTTTAGCCTGGTGGCCACTTACATATTTGAAGACTCAGTTCAAGTGCCGCCTTCTCTATGAAGGTTTCTCTAACCTTTCAATTCCATGGGGTAAAGATGAACACTCTGCCTTTTGTGTCCTGACTGGACCCTGTTTAGATTTCTATCCTAGCACCTCTAACATTTCAGGGCAATTATTTGTTCTGTGTCTGTCTCTCCCCCAAGATGTTGGGGACAACTTGATGGTAAATAGCATGTCTTATTTATCTTTGATTTTCTAGTACCAAGCACAGTGCCTGGCATTTAGTAGGCACTTGACAAGTACTTTCAGAATTTAGGAAGGAAGGGAAGGAGGGAGGGAGAGAGGGAAGGAGGGAGAAAGGAAGGGAGGCAGAAAGGGTGAGAGGGAAGGAGGAAAACAGAGATTGTCACAATATATTATTTTTCCATTTTTTTATTGTTTCCAGAAAGAAAAGGCATGTGATAAAACTTTGACCACTATTTCTATAAAACACTGAAGCTAATTGCCCAACACAGTTCAAGAATTCAATTAGTAGTCTTAGAAAAGATAAGTATTTATTCATTTTCAGATTGTACTATGTGGCCACTGGTGAGATGCTTCAATCCTAAAATTAAAAGAAATTAATCTTAGTGTCTATAGTGGACATTGGTTATGTTTTTGGCTGTCCAGATGCTCTTCCTATGTTTGGAGAATTCCCTTATGTATAAGTCTTTTGGGGAAGCAGAGTCCCTGACCCTCTACAGTAGCTGCAGAGGTGGGGTACCCACATTCCCAGCAGCCCTTCCAGCCGGGGCACAGACTTATGTGTGCACTGGGCTCACCAATTACATGTACCCATAAGGAACAGGAGCTGATGACAGTTACATGTGGGGACAGAGGATAATTCTTTTCTGGTGGCAGTAATGGTACCAGCGGCACCAGAGCTCAGCACCAGCAGCCACGCAGACCATAGCGACTGGCAGGCAGCAGCAGTGTCCCCACTGGCTCATTCTGCAGACGGATGTTAGCCAAGGATCTGATGCATTGCCATCCTCTATTTCTGCGCAGTTCCCGAGCCTGGTTCTCAAGCTGTCCTAGCGGTTCTCTGAACCAACTAATCTTTTCAATAAATTCCTTTTCTGCTCAAAGTCCTTTCTGTTGCAATTAACAAACCCAAAAGATCCAGAACTCCTTGATGATTCATAAATGCTTCTGGCTTCAGTGATTTGGGTCTACCAGTGTGCATGATTTATGTGAGTTTCGTTGGTAAAATATCTCATCCACTGGTGAGTCAATGGTTAGTTCATTCCACATTATTAGGGGGATTTTTCTAGGCAGATTATTTTTCAGAAAAGTTTCATTGGGGCAGGTTTTCTTGTCCTAAATCACACCCTCATGTGTTAGCACAGTGCTTGGTGTACAATAGGTACTCAATGAATACTGGCTGAAGGAACGAATGAATGAATATTTTAATCCAGGAAACTGTTACCTAATTTTACTATATCAAATTGGTACTGTTAAGGTAAAACCCGTCAGAAAGAACTGGACAAACTAGACGGTCTTTAAAGACCTCTTCCTACATGTGGTTTATGTTGAACTCACTCAAGAGTAATGCTTGCAGATATTTTAGCAACCAGTTCAATTTAACAAATATTTATTGATCCTTACTGATCCTTTCTTGGAGCTGTTCTAGGCGTTCATGTTCCCTAACACCTTATGGTATGGCTTCCCCGATTGCTGTCTGTGACCCTTGGCCAAACTTAATTTCTGTGACCCTCAGTTTCCTCATCAGTAAAACAGAGATAATAATCCTTCCTCAAAGGGTTGTTACCAAAATCAAAATGTTTTCGATGCCCATTTCTTATTGCTTTTATTATTCCTGTTTCTAATCTCAGCATCATCCCTTAAATTTAGTTCAAAAACCCTCATGAGCACCTTCTCTTCTCCACAATCTAAGTCACTGTGGATACAAAGGTGAACAGGGCATGCTCTTACTCTCCATGAGTTTAAGTGTAGTCAAGGAGATGGATGAGCAAAAGAAATCAGTAAATATGATGAGGGCAGTGATGGAGGTGAATACAGGTACTGCTAAGGAAGTACAAAGAAGGGTAGTTAATGGAGTGATAGATGGCAAGTGTGGAAGGCTTCCTGGCGGAGACGTCCTTGAGGTGAGTCTCTAAGGGGGAAAGGGAAAGAAATGGCCCTCCAAGAAAAATGAACTATGGGACCAAAGGCAAACATGGAAAATAGCATTTTAGTATTTCTGGAAGGTAAAGTTCAAGACGGGGTTGGAAGGAAGCCAACTCTGCAGAGGGAGGTGGATCAGATCACAGATGACTATATATGTCACAAAAGGGGCATGGGACTCTGGAAATAGGGAGCCCCTCAAGGATTGTAAACAGGTAGGTATTTTCAATACTCATCTGGCAATAATATGGAGGATGAATATTGGAAGCCACAAGACTGAGAGAGGGGCGATCCAGGAGGAAGTCTTCACCGTGGTCCAGGTGAATAATTGTGTGGGTCCAAACTGGGGAAATGGTGGAAGAGAGAGGGATGAAGAAAGAGAGCCAAGAAATGTTTAGAAGACATTAAACATGTTATGGGAAGGCCTATCAGTCTCCTTGGGGTTCACCTTTGCTCTGTTTCCTAAATATTGTTAATGGTGCGAAGAGGTTGAACTGATGATAATAAATGGTTACTTGGCACACACATTCCCCACCTCCCCATCTTTAAATAGGATGGAATTCTAACCTACGAAACATTGTACCCAGCACCAGGTTGTGACAGCATGGTTCCAAACCATCTTCATCTATATTCAAAGATCACACCAGTAATGGAAAGGCCTCTGATATTTTCCATGTCAGAAATGTCTTCTGACATGGTGTAAATTATTCATCTTTCTGGAATTCCTTGTAACATATTTTACATTTTTCAGATAATCCTATTCAGAAGTTCAAATGAATCTTTAGCTAGGATTTCTTTTCTTATTTTCACTGGACTGCCTATATACATTTAAATCAAATAGAAAAAAAGAAGCAAAAAGGATAGTAGGGTAAACACATGATAACATTGGCCAAAAATGTTAGGAATGGCTGCCCCAGTCTATCAAATAGAAATGAGGGCAGACAGCTATTTCACTGGGATTTACATTCTCTACCGCCTAAACGAATCTAATCTCAGCTTGGTGTTCACAGGCTAGGCCGGCAGGAAGACAGTCTAAATGTGGAGCACAGAGATGCAGATATACTGGCTCTGTTCCCAGAAGGCCAGGTCAGGATGAGAACCAATATTTCAATAGCTCGGGATTAGGAAACACACATATCAAATCTTGTCCATTAAGGAAACAAACGTCAAAGCCACAGACATTATGTATCTTGCACAGACTGATAGGGATGAAGTGTTTGACTCATCTGCAGAAATGTACCCATTATTCTTGTACCTGTCAGACTAGTACAAGTTGTGTAAAAAATTCTCGGAATTAGACGGAAGCTGCTTAGAGGCTTGCCATAAATGAAATCTTAAAGGCCCTGATAAACCAGCGTTTTGGGGTAAAGAGAAGACAGAGCAGGGCTCTAAATGCAGTTGTGCAGTTCCATGTTGTTTAGAAAATAAAAGTCACAGAAATCAAAAGAGGTAGGATTTGGCTTGGGTAGGCAGCAGCCTTTGCTCCAATTTGTCAGACCTCCCCTGGGTCCCGACCTCCCCCAAACATTTGGAAAATCCAGGCAACCAAAATTAGTCCCAGCCAATTGGTATCTTTCCTGTTTGTATCAAAGGAAAAGCACTGAAACCACTGGATGATTAATATCAGTTCACACACTGGGACAGGCATCTGCAGGTATAACTGGGGGGATTTCACATTTTCTTTTTTTTTCCCCCTCAAAAACAAGGAATGAAAGCAACTGTGTTTAGAAAAGCGGTTTTCCTCCAGGAGAGATTATGTCTCTGGCGTCCTAGGGCGCACTCAGATTTCCCATAGCCACGCAGGCTTTTTCTAGGGCATGCCTTGGTCTAGCACTTCCAGGTGTCCGTGAAAAGAGGACATACCACGAAGAAGGGGGTGGCCCACGGCAGAGCCTCAAAGATCTAATTGCAACTCTGACAAGCGTCAGATCAAAGGAGTCTCTCCTTGGTTCTTTGATCTCTTGATAACCACATGTAGCACTCTCCCCTGGCTGTGCCTGGGGCAGGCAGCCCTCCCTTCTAACTCCCTCCTCTCTTTCTAGTTTAAATAATCCAACTGCTAAGCATTTTCAAAGGGGTGGAAATAAGCAAATGCTTTAAGATCTAACTCACTTGCTAGATTTAGTAAAGCCTTGTTACCATATTAATACCAGATTGGAAAATAAAAATAAACACCATATCATCCTAAAAAGGACAGTAATATTTTAATACATTCTCTGACTTAAAGTTGTGCAGCAAGTGCACCGAAATGGGGCAATGACCACAACTTCACCTCCAGAGGTGCCTAGGGTGGGGAGGAAGGGCAAGAGGTGGCCTCTAGTCCTTCTGCTGGTGGAGGCAAGAATCTGAGGTGCATCAACCATCACCATCAGCCCTCGTCTCTCCGTCCTTCCCTGCCCCCCAATTCCCAAGACAATTAGATGGGCCTCCCCTTCGGGTTCCACCTGGTGTCTTCCCAGGCTGGGTTTCCTCATCAGGTGTGCCCAGCATATTCTGCTCAGAAATGGCCTTTCCTAAAGGTTAGGGAGTGGGGAGAAAGGCCATGCCACGGAACGTGCTTCTCCCCTGAGTAATACCGGGTTGCCAGCTTTAGCAAATAAAAATACAGGACGGCCAGTTAAATTTGAATTTCAGATAAAAGGCAAATAATTTTTTAACATAAGTATGTCCCAACTATTGCAGGGGACACACTAATACTAACTAAAAAATATTTGCCTTTTATCTGAGATTCAAATTTAACTGAGCATCCTGGATTTTATCTGGCAACCCTACCAGGATCCCTCTGTCGCCAAACCCTGCTAGAAATCCACAGGGTACCCTGGCCTCAGAGTGCAACAAAGATGAATTCAGCCCTACCCTTAAACTCCCTGGTGAATCTGGTCCAGGACAGGCCTTTACCGGATGGTGGGAGAAGGAAGAGGGCTAGCATTTGTTGAGCATCTGCATACCTCGTGTCCCTGTTTGATCCTCACAACACGTCTATAGGATAGGGACTGTTATTTCACATTTGATGGAACTGAGACCCACAAAAGTCAAGGAGTTTGCCAGCTTCTAAGTGTTGGAAGTAGGATTTTAATCCAAGCATCCTTAACTTCAAATCCGTGATCTGTCTACTACCTGCCTCTGTCTCCTTCCCTCTCCCTAATAAGGCACAACAGATCCCAAGGCTAATGGACTTGTTTCAACATAAACAGGCCTTTTTCATTCTAGATATATCTTTTCATGTTAATCAAAAGTTCTAGATCTTGGGCCTGCCCTGTGGCTTAGCGGTTAAGTGCGTGCGCCCCGCTACTGGCGGCCGGGTTCTGACCCCCCGGCGCACACAGACGCACCGCTTCTCCGGCCATGCTGAGGCCGCGTCCCACATACAGCAACTAGAAGGATGTGCAACTATGACATACAACTATCTACTGGGGCTTTGGGGGAACAAAAAGGAGGAGGATTGGCAATAGATGTTAGCTCAGAGCCGGTCTTCCTCAGCAAAAAGAGGTGGATTAGCATGGATGTTAGCTCAGGGCTGATCTTCCTCACACACACACAAAAAAGTTCTAGATCTTATCCTCTAGAACTCTCTGTTCTGCCATTAGAAACTGAGGGGTGTGGGAAATCCCATCTAAGAAAGGAGAGTAGATCTGAACAGGGATCTTAGATATTTATGTAAATTGAAGATAGTCACTAGTTGTTTTCCTCACCCTGTGAGCCTGTGTAAACACATTAATCTGCACCGAATTCAAGCTAGGAGAGCAGCATATTGTAAAATCCTGACTTTCTTATTCTCTAAGGCAGTGGTTCTCAAATTTAAGTGTGCCTCAGAATCACCTGGAGAACTTGTTAAAACACAGATTGCTGGGTTCCAGCCCCAGAGTTTCTGTCTCAGTAAGTCTGGAGTGGGGCTGAGAATTTGCATTTCTGACAAGTTCGAAGGTAACTCTGATGCTGCTGGTCTGGGGATCCCACTTTGAGAACCACTGCTCTAGGACTAGAAAGGGGGCTTTCCAACAAAGAATGTACAGTATTTGGAACTTAAATCCACATACACTTTGGAATTCAAAGCCATTCTACACCTCTCATCTCCAGAAAATCCTCTGCAATCCTACCTCTTCAATGAAGTCTACATTCATTCCTTCGCTCAGTTATTCCCACAGATACAAATTAGGCACCCACAACATTAATAGATACTGTATGGATCCTCAAGACACACAGATGAACTAGACCCAGTTCCTGCCAGTGCAGGAGACAATCATATAAACAAAATAACACCAGCGAAGTAAAAGATGTTATAATAGAAGCAGATTTAGTCAGTCACAAAGGAAGAGAGGGAAGGAAGAGAGGGTTCTGAAGGGACTTAACTCCTGAGGCTAAAGATGGGGTTACAGGAAGGGGCTAAAGATGGGGTTACAGGAAGACAAAGGGAGGAGAGACTGTCCAAGCAGAGGGAATAGCATGTGCAAAAACACAGAGGTGTGAAACAACATGGCAAGCTCAAGGGCTGCAAGAAATTTACAACGATTAACGTATATGGTCCATTTGGTGGTAGACGGGGGGTGAGTGTGGGGGAGCCTAGTAGGTAGGTCATGCTGAGATACTTGGCTTTCTTGTCTTTTAAGATGAGGATGAGGCATTGGATGGTTTTTAGGGGAGGGATGACATCTTCAGGCCTATAATTTGGAAAGGTTATCAGAATGGAGGGGTTAGGGATATCAAACTTGGAGGCTGTTGCATAGGACCCACTAGGGATGGTGGGAGCGGAACCTCTCCGAGTCCAACGGAGAAGCAAATACTGATGGTCTGAAAATGAAATCTTCGTGTCCACTCTTGTTACTCTCCACTGCCAAAAGGATTCTACCTAAGTTTTGAGGAGTAGGATGTAAATATTTCTGTGTGTTTTTATACTGCTAACTTAGTCTGTGCCTTAGTTCAACCATGCATTTCTGTTCCAGTAATCCCCACCTTTTTAAGGATTGCTCTAACTCATTGCTATTTGTTTAATTTTACTCTCCTTCCCATTCCTAGACATCTATTTATTTACCCAAAATCATTTAATAGCTTACTGGCTGGTGGAGGAGACAAGCAAATAAATAGGTACTTGAAATTCAATGTGGTGCATGACACAACGGAGGTACCTACAAAGATCTGTGAGACCACAGAGGGAGGAAAGATGAAGCCCAAACAGTCGATTGTGCAATTAATTTTCAAATCACTTTGAAATTAAATTTGTGGACTTGAATAGAAAATATCAATTCATTCCCTAGATTAAAAACTACTTCCCAGAAGATCATATATTCTTTCTTTACACAAAGCCTAATAGCACCTCTAGCACGGGCACTTGAGAAAATTAATTAAACTGAACATATTAATCTCACGAGAATATAAAAATTCGAAAATAAGTAGAACTATCTTTATTATGTGACTTTCTCCAAATAAAAAATATTTTACTTGATTTTAAAAAATGTGGGATTTTTTGTTTATTTGGTTTTTTTCTGAGGAAGATTCACCTTGAGCTAACATCCGTGCCAGTCTTCCTCTATTTTGTATGTAGGTCACCGCCACAGCATGGCTTGATGAGCCGTGTAGGTCCGTGCCTGGGAACCAAACCTGAGTCACCAAAGTGGAGCATGCCGAACTTAACCACTAGGCCGTGGGGCTGGCCCTAAAAAATGGTTTTTTTACTTGTAGTAAACAAGGGTGAGGATGTCATATAACATTATTTGGATACAAAAACCTAGCCTTGAAGAGAGAGCTTGACTTTAAAAGGCGGAATGGGTAGTTCATGTACTCAGAGCTCATTATGGAGTGATATAACTGAGTACCCAGGAGAAACATACACCAATGTTCGAGAATTACAATTTTAGAAGATAAAAACATTTTCATAAATCACTCTTACTCATATACTGGGAATCTGAAGTAGCAGCAGCAGCGTGATAAACAATAGAATCTCTTTAAATAAGGCAAGTTTAGAAAACCATCTTCCAGCAATTCGATGCCAAATGCTTGAGGTGGAGATGACAGAAGTCACACTAAAGGGCAGACCCTTCTCTGGGCTTCCAGTAGGCTGTAAAGTCAACTGGGAATCCTGAGGATGGTGGCTTCTCCCTAGCTCCATAAATGACCTTTGGCAAGTCACCCACTGTGGTGTCTACAAAAAGTCATTATCTGCCTTTGAGAGCTGCCAGCAGCTCTATCCATCAAGAGACCAAGAATGTAAATGATCCTCCCCAAGCCCAGTGCCTTGACCACACAGCGGGGAAAATCCATGCCTTTGCAGCCAAAGGAACTTTCAAGATGAAACTGAAATAAAATTAACTGGAAAAAATGAGAGAACAGAAATTAAATGGAATGATACAGGATCGCCCCTCCTTTTGGCTGTTTCTGCTGAACTAATTCATGATTGGTCTTGTTCTTGATTAAAAAAACTTCAAGATTGGCCCTAATAGTCTGCAGTTAATTTGAAGGCAGCTTCTAAAGTGTCATCACAGCTCCACCCCTCTGAGGCCATACAGCTCAGGTGATGACCTGGCTGACTCCCAGAGGCAACGGTGACACAAAGCCATGAGAGCCTGTTCCTTAGGTCCCTCCACCTGCAACCCTACCTGTGCAGTAGGTTGCTGGCATCTTTCTTAATCACCTAGAAAGGGTCCTGGGGAATTTTTTTTTTTTTTACAGCAGGCATTTGTGAAATTAAGTTTGCATGGCAAAAAAAGGCATTGGAGAAGATTTTTAGCAACTACTACACCAGAAAAGTTGTCAATCCTGGAAAAATTACAAAATAAATTGGGTTCATCATTGCCACCATAGCATCCTGCTTTCATCACCCTTGTCACATCATATGACCCTGCTTCTACCTCGGCACCCCAATTGCCTGGCTGCTTTCTGTCTACACAGCAATCTGCACTTTGAACTCCTTAGAAATCTGTTTTCTGAAAGCACACTGTACTTTGAAACTATCCTTCCTTTTCCTCACCTTGGGTCTATTTCCAACCTACGTACCTGTCAAAATTCCTTTCTTGTAGTATAATGGATTTCAGGTAAAAAGCAAACTGATCAGTTATTTACACTAAGGTGTGAACAGCAACAACAGCAACAGACAAACAGTTGCTTGCTCACCTGTTCTCTTCTTCCTTTTAGTTATAATCCCAGCTGACTGACTTGTTTTCCCAGACTCTTTAGCCTAGGGGGGCCGTGAGTCATAGTTCTGACCAACGGAACATAAGCATAGGACTACTAGGAATGTCCTTGAAAGTGTTTTCCTGATAGAAGGGGACAGACACATCTGGCACCTTTCTTTATCCTTCTTCTACTTGGAAGCAGGCATGTCAGCTGTAGGTGCAGAAGCCAGGCTGCAACCAGGAGGCAACCAGCAAGAGGGAAAGGCCAAGAAAATCACAAGGAGACAAGTTACCTGTCTTGTTTCCTCATCCTCCTGCGTGGAACTCTGGATCCTTCCAGTACACTCTCTCTCTCCAGCACCTTCCATCCCCTTGTGTCCTCCCCCCTCATCCTTTGCTCTCTAATCCACCATTCGGGCTCCATCTAATCATTGACTTTCTCCACTCCTGCCTGCCCCCACCCCTGTCCTATTGGTGGAAAAAGTTGATGGGCTCCATTATACACTTGAGGTTGTTTTTTGTTGTTGTTGTTTTTATCGTGGTAAGAACACTTAATGCGAGAGCTACCCTCTTAAGAGATTTTTAAGTGTATAGTATTGTTAACTCTAGGCACAACTTGTACAGCAGATCTCTAGAACTTATTCATCTTGCATAACTGAAACTTTATATCTGTTGAACAGCAACTCCTATCCTCCCCTCCTTCTAGCCCCTGGCAACCACTATTCTCCTCTCTGTTTCCACGAACTTGACTCTTTTAGATTCCTCATATAAGTGGAATCATGCATTATTTGCTTGTTTGTGACTGGCTTATTTCTTTTAGCATAATATCCTTAAGGTTCATCTATATTGTCACATACGGCAGGATTTCCTTCTTTTGTAAGGCTGAATAATATTCCATTCTATGCACACATTTGATATTTTAACTACAGTTTTAACTTTTCTCCAGGCCTCATCTGCAGTCGGGATCACACTCACCCTTCCCCAAGGCTAAGGGAGAATGGAAAATACTGGAATTAATGCCACTTTCCCTGGCACTTCCAACTTCTGAATCTTGAATAACTGTGCTTTCAAGATCACTAAGTGATCTTCGCCTCATGTTCTCCTGGGTCTTCCCCCAGAATTATTAGATATAGAGTAATGGCTAACATTTTGGTGAGAAAGACCCAGGTTCCTATCCCAGCTCTGCCAGGAGAGCTGAGTAACTTGTGAAGCAACTAAGTTCTTTCCACCCTCAAATTCCTCACTTGTAAAACGAATTCATTTTACATTTCTTTATGGATTGTTATAAAATACAAACAAGTTAACATAGAAACACATAATAACTATTTAATAAATATTAGCCATTATTTTTAAGAGGGTCTAGGCAAAGACACCTCTGCCTCTCTGGGGCCACCTTACCCAACATCATCAGCAATTCATTCACTGAGTCAAGCCTCTCCTTGTCTCCAAAGTATCCTTAATTCTTTAGAGGGAAAAATGCATTGCTACAGAGACATGATTAAATTTGTTTTTTAAGTTTCATTACTTTAGTGTAAGAAGCTGGGATAGAATTAGAACAGGAGAGCCACACCAAGGGAGACAAGAGAGAGGAGGCTGAGAGCATTAGGATGGGGATGAAGAAAATAGTAGGAAAAGGAGAAGGAACTAGGACAAATGTACATTTGCCCCAGAGACAGTCCTAATTAGGCTCTTTTCTTCTCTGTTGCTGTTTTTGCTTCCTTTGGTTTAAAAATAAAGAGTCCTGTTTTAGCTCTCATTATGCCTTTTATTTTCATATTTATAAGATTAGAATTGCATAACCTGCCCAGGACACACTGTGATCTAAGGCATTTGATGTGTGCGAGAGAAGGAAGGGAAAAAAGGCCTCAAGCCCAACCCGAGGAGGCAAATTGCTTATGGAGTATGAGAACCTTATTGACTTAAGTTTCGGGATTGTTCTCCCAGGCAAGGAAAACCATCTTAAAAAACAAACAAACTTGTATTCTGGGGTATTTCCCAGAAAAGACGCAGGTATGGTTTAGTAAGATGGGGTTTGGTTTTGTTTTTGGAGCTTCAGCCGGGTGCTAAAAGGTCAGTACTGTGTTGTAATCCACTCTGGTGCCTTTCTCCCGTAATCCTAACCACAGCCCTCTGAAAGCTATGCAGCAGCGTGGCAATTAGTAAAATGAAATTTCATTTTCTAAACATCTTCTCCTTGATACCTTAAAAAGTGACTGCTGAGTTTTAGAATGTTCTGGAAAAACTCGAGTGATCGAAATTTCAGAATAATTTCCCTAGGAGAAAGCTGTTAAAACTATTTCCCCTAAAATAAGTTAATGAGATGGAAAGATGGGGCAAAGTAGCATGTCTAACATGACTGAGGTCTTGAGAACCGGTTAGAAGGAAAATGAGGCGGTGATGTGTGGGAAAAAAGAAGTTTTTTATAAGAGCTGCATCACCTTTTGACCTGCAAACAAGTGTGTTCATTGGTATGAAGCCCATGAGCTCTGCCCTAGTCTGTTCAATGCACCACAGCCTGTTTCAAGCACAGACAGCATGTCAGCACCGCCCCTGGTCCTGGGCAGGGATGCTCCAGCTCTGACCTGTGGAGTGTGGGCTCCCTGAGGTCAGCCTAGAGCAGAACCTGCCACCTCTACACACTTGAGGGTAGTGTGCATGGCAGTCACATCACATAGCAGTGAGCATCATTAGAAGAGACACATTAATACTGAGTTCCCAGTTTCAACTGGATTACAATCCTTACATCCTCATTGTCATGTACAATTAGGTTTGGCATGCTATACTTAATTCAGCCACCACTCCCTTATCTATGATTGTGATGGGAGGCCACCTACACACACCATGAACTAAAAGCCTCACTTTGACCCCCACCCTGTTACCAAAGTTTAGCGCAACAAAGGGAGATACATTGGCTTGAACTTTATTTCCCCCCCCTTTGTTTTTTTTTTTTTTTGTGAGGAAGATTAGCGCTGAGCTAACATTTGATGCCAATCCTCCTCTTTTTGCTGAGGAAGATTGGCCCTGAGCTAACATCCACGCCCATCTTCCTCTACTTTATACGGAATGCTGCACAGCATGGCTTGACAAGCAGTGTATTGGTCTGCGCCTGGGATCCGAAACTGCGAACCCTGGGCCACCGCAGTGGAGCGCGAGCACTTAACCGCTAAGCCACTGGGCCTGCCCCTTTTTGCCCCTTTCTTTACCTAACTTTTATTATAAGAAACTGGGCAGCAAAAAAAGTAGGAAGGAAAAATCAAGAGGCTATATAATCCATAAACGAGTTAATCAGCTTCTAAGTCAAGAGGCCAACTCTTTTGTTATGGGCTGAATTATGTTCCCCCCAAAATTCATATGCTGAAGTTCTAACCCACCACACCTCAGAATGTGACCTTATTTGGAAATAGGGTCATTGTAGAGGTAATTAGTTAAAGTGAGATCACACTGGAGTAGAGTGAGCCCTAATTCATTATGACTAGTGTCCTTATAAAAGGAGACATTTGGACACAGACACATGCACACAAGAAAAGCACCAGGTGAAGATGAAGGCAGAGATCGGGGTGATGCTTCTACAAGGCAAGGAGCACCAAAGACTGGCAGCAACCACCAGCAGCTAGAAGAGAGGCCTGGAACAGATTCTCCCTCACAGCCCTCAGAAGGAACCAACCCTGCTGACACCTTGATCTCAGACTTCTGGCCTCCAGAACCAGGAAACAATAAATTTCTGTTGTTTAAGACACCCAGTTTGAGGTACTTTATTATGGCCGCCCTAGCAAACTAATACATCTTTGTATTTTAAAACCCTCTGATTTATAAACAGGGCCTTCTAATTGTAAAGAGAAGAATGTGGGTCCCCATTTAAACTTTAGACAGCTTCCCCCAGGTTTCATGATCAGCTTTGTGTTTATAGAGTGAATGTGTGAGATTCTTATAGTAACGAACAGAAATCTTCATTGTTTATGATTAAAAGCAACGTGTATTGTTTTTCAGTCATTCCCCTCTGGGTAAGTCTTGTCCACCTCAGGTCGTTAACGAGTCAATTTATTTCCCACACAGCTGTGTTCTGATGAAGATGAAAGTGATCTTTAGAACTGTTTTCAACCTTTGCTTTCTATAAAACCATCTTACTGTATCCTTAATATTACTTTAATTTGTCAAACATGTGCTGCCCCCACTCCAAGGGCAGCACAGATGTAGAGAAAATAAGGAAAAATAATTCATAGAGCCATAACATCAACACTTCCTCTACCATGCAACAGTAATTCTGCATTAAACTCTTAAGTATGTTAATATCTGTTACTAAGACCATTTACTAAGGGCTTAGCAGGAGTCAGCCATCTTTCAAAGCATCAGTTGATTTCTTTGAGGCCGTGATTGTTATTGCTATGACTCAATAACATTTTAGCAGATCCCAATGGAACTGCGTCTCCATCACCCAAAGGAGGCTGATGTGGGAAGGCTTCCGGCCCGGGATCACACCCTCCGTGTGGGTTATGAGCACTTGCTTATGCTGGAAAGTACTGACATCAACAGGAAAGTGGAGCAGGTTGAATGAATATTATCAAGCAGATTTTCTGAACTCCCTTTTGCCAAAATAATCCATTCAGTTGACTATTTACATGTGAGCCGGTCATGAAAATACATTTCTCTTTGGAAATCTGCTGTCAGACAGACTGGCATGTCATCATCCTCTCCAGGCTCTTTCCCTAATATTTACATTTCCTCACATTACTTCACTTTGATCTGACTCTTTCCTTCCAAGCTCCCGAGCTGAAATTTCAACAAAACTCCACCCCAAAAGCTGCTCCCTACACTACTGGTCCTAATAATTTTTATAAACAGAAAACAAAAATCAAGTATACATTGTGCAGGGCAGAAAATGATGGCTTTCATTACGCTGCTGAAGGCAACACCTTGTATCCAGTCTGCCAAGTGCCCAAGACAGCATTTGGTACTTAAAAGGAGGAGAAAGAATGACTGTAAAATGGACTCAAAAGCGGCGCTTCCGTGGCGGTTTCCAATCAAGTAATCACTGAAGGGTCTGGGCAGGGTATTTTTAAACAATCCTTTGCAGAAGAAAAGATTTTAGGCCCCAATGTAAGTAATTTAGTAATTAAATGTCGTGTGAGGGACCAATTATTTGTCTCACATGAGCACATAGACGATGCTCCTTCTGTAAACCTTCTGAGGGTTTTACCTTTTTTTCAATTCTTTCTGTGAATTCTTTGAAGTTGTCACCTCCTTAATAGCAGTGACCATAGACGTGAAGCCCCATACACTTAGTAACAATCTCAGAGTGGGAAAAGCCCAGCTTCTACAGATGGGGAGGCCTGAGTTTAATGGGGGTGGTGCCGTCTTGCTCACTGTCTGATCTTCAGAAAATTACTTACCACAGAGGGTTGTTCTGAGGATCACGTGAGCCAATGTGTAAAGTGTAAGTGCTGATTTGAAGCAAAAGCTCAATGGTGGCTTTTACTCCTGCTCATGTTTCAGACTGTATTGGGCTGAAACAGGAAACAGGGTTGAGACTCAGGAAATCTAGGTGGGAATCTGACAGGCTCTTTGGCCTGACCACGCTTGATTGTTTTGCAGAGAACAAATATGAAATAAACACGTGTATTTGCATCTCTTCCTTGTTTGGGTAGTTTCAACTCAGTCAGTCTGTTCAAGGTCCTAGTGGGTTCTTATGTCCATTTCTCTTGAATCTGGTAAATTCCTCCCTCTGCCCTCAACTTCTCACACATGTTCCCAAATGTCTTTGCCAGTCCTATGTAATCACCAATTTAGCTTTTTTTTCCTGTCATGCCCAGGCTGCCAGGCATTGTTGCAAAAAGCCAAGAGACTGATTGATTGATTCATCCATTCATTCAACAAATATTTACTGAGCTCCTATTATGTGTGAAAAGCACCTTGTTGGGGACAGACAGGACAGACATGATGGTCCTCACATCCATCACACTTACAGACTAGTGGGGGGGACAGCAAATGAACAAGTGGACACACAATACATATACTGCTCCACAACGTGACAGGTGCTGTGAAGGAAATGACTGGATGCTGTGATCGAGGATAATGGGGGAAGAGGGAGTCCATCTCATGGCCTTCCTCAGGAGATGTTCAAGCTGAAACCTGAAGGAGGGGAGGGGTCGTTCAGAGGGAACGGCATATGCAAAAGCCCTGGGGAAGGAATGTGCCTGGCATGTTTGGGGACCTGAGAAGGCCTATGTGGCTGAATCAAGGAGTTTGAGGGAATAGTGGTGTGGGACAGGGTTAGGGGGGCAAGCAGGGTTCAGCTCATGCCAGGCCTGGGAGGTCCTGGTAGAGTCAGGTTGTTATCCACAGAGAAATGAGAAACAATTGACAAATTTAAAGCAAAGGATGGATAGGGTAGGATTAAGATTTATCAAGAAAAGGAGACTCTCACATCACCTCTGAAACTGGGCCATTCTGGCATCCAGTTCTTGTGGGCTTCTGACGGTATCGCCTGATAGGGTGCTCAAAAGCTCGTCTCCCTATATCCTCACCCTCAGAGGCCCCACTTCAGGTCCCCTCAGCACTCACTCTCCCCATCTAACTGACTAAAAGATTAAGGTCATCATCCTCCGTCTCTCTCTTATTGTGGTAAAATATATCTAATGCAAAATTTACCATTATCACCATTTTTAAGTGTACAGTTCAGTGGCATTAAGTACATTCACAGTGTTGGGCACCCATCACCACTATCCATTTCCAGAGCTTTCTCATCATCCCAAACTGAAACTCTGTACGCACTAAACAACATCCTTTCTCTTTTAACTTCTCTCCTCTGTAGCTTCACCAGCAACTTCCATCCTGCCTCTGAAGGAAAAGTGGGCCTTTCGCATGCCAAGGCCTTTGCTCTATGCTGTTCTTCATTCCACCCTCTCTGACCTTCTCTGAGCCATTTCCATGGACATGGCCTGCTTACATCTTCAATCTTCGCACTCTCTCCTTAAACCTCACTGACAAACAGACCTATGTCTTTCCAACAGTAATGTGAATGAATGAATGATTATATATTTTAAAAATCCTTCCTTCAACTACACTACTTCCTTGGTATGAGCTTAAATTGCTCCTTTGCTTCAACACCTAGGTTCCAAGTTACTCTGTCTGTATTGCTAACGCCAACTGTATCCTCAGCCCCAGGGATCATTAGCCCTGGTCTCACTGCAGCAGGTGACACTGTTTACTGCCCCATCCTCCTTGAAATGCTTTGATTCCCTGGCTTCTGTCATGCTGCATTACAGCAGTCCCTCACACACAGAATGCCTCCTTTTCCATCTCCTTCCTGCGCTCCTCCCCCTCGTCCTGTCCCTAAACATAGGCAGCTCCCTAGGTTCTGTTCCCTAACCCAGTGCTTCTACCATCAGGCTCATTCTTCCAGCTGCCAGCTGGACATTTCCTTGGGGACAGCCTGCCAGCCTCTTAAACGCAATAGGTCCAAAACCAAACTCATAATTTTCCCTGACTGGGCCCAGCTTCACTTCCAGTTCAAGTGTCCCAAAGGCAACAATTGCCACTGGCCTAGTTGAGGCCCTCATCAACTTCCCTTTACCATGGCAAGAATCTCCTGTATGTCTCTGACTCCATTCTTGCCCTGCCTGAATCCACCCTATCTGCTGCTTCCAGCTTAATCTTCCCAAAGCCTGGGCTTTGGTCCAAACACATCAGTGACACGCTTTTAGTCTGACGTACAACTGTTCCCAGCCTGTCTTTCAGCCTTATCTATGGCAACAGACTGGACCACACGAGTCTGAGCAGTCTACAGCATCTGGGCTCCTGCCCCTTCCCTTGCCTCTCCATCTGACTTCTCTACCCCTTTCCGTCTTCAAAGTCCTTCCAGCTGATGCTCTTCCCTCCTTAAGCCCTCCCCAATTCCTTCTACCCCGAGTGGTTCCTCCCTATAGCCCGTTACAACTTTCCTCAACACTACTCCTGTTCTTAGTTGCTCTGCCTGACTGCAGTTTCCTCCCTTCCATCTCTCTCCAAACCGCCTTGCTTTGTCTGTACAATGATGCCTGGAAGCCTCGATGATTTCTCCTGCGTCTTCTCCACCCACCGTCTCTGAGGCTGTGGCTTGGGCAGGGGGAGGCCTGGCACAGTAGAAAAAGCAGTGGACCTGAGCCAAAGCCCCTGCATTCCGGGAGCTAGAACAACTCACTCGACCCCACCGGCACCTTCTGTGAAACTAATGCTTTAGATTAGGAAGATCTTGTAAATCTTTTCCACTAAATCACAACCTTTTAATTCCTGTTTCTCACAACATCCAAGACAATGCCTGCCGTTTACAGAATAAGTTGACCGTTTTCACCTATCATGTCTTGTACTTCTTAAACCTAAAAAGTTACTTCCATAAATAAATAAATAAAATTATAAAAAAAAAAAAAAAAAAAGGGCTGGCCCCGTGGCTTAGCGGTTAGGCGCACGCGCTGTGCTGCTGGCAACCCGGGTTCAGATCCCGGGTGCGCACCGACGCACCGCTTCTCTGGCAACGCTGAGGCCGCGTCCCACATACAGCAACTAGAAGGATGTGCAGCTATGACATACAACTATCTACTGGGGCTTTGGGGGGAAAATAAATAAATAAATAAAATTATTAAAAAAAAAAAAAAAGTTACTTCCAGGACATGATAGCCTTTTTCAAAATAAAGTTAACTTTTTCACACTTTTTTATAGTTGGCCTCAACTCTGATATCAAACATATAATCAGATGAGTGCTCTAAAATCAGTTATGTGCACAAATAGAGATTTCTACATGCAAACCAAATTAGGCTTGTTGGCGCAACTATAACCTATGTATCATACCAACCACTGGCATTCAGAGTCAGGAGTAAACGTATCAGAGGATATTCCATTTTGCTCAACTTGAGCACTTGCTAGACATCTAGGATCATTTATGAGTATCGGCCATGCCCCATGGAGATCAGAGACTCTTCCTGTGCCAGGGCTCATGGCCCTTCTAGTGTGAGGTCCACTCCTACTTCCCCTCTGGCTGAGATCCCCCTTAGCTTTTCAGGGAAGCCCCCTCCCTGCCCCAACTTTTCCCAGGTTCCTCACTCAAGATCATTCAGCTTTCAGTTCTTCCTGGGACCTCAATCTGGGCCAAGGAGGCCTATTCCTTCTGACCTAGGACCAGCCCCATTTCATGCACTTATTCTTTCTGAGGACCTCATCACTCCTGGAAAGCTTGATCCAAAATAAACCTCGTGCCCCAGCAGTCTCTCTGGCAGACTTCCCAAACACTTGGTCACAAGTTCAATCACAATATTCCTCACGGTGAAGTGTCTGTGCCCTCAGAACTCCAAGTGTGCATGCTCCTGAAGAAGGATGGATGAGAGAGGGTGTGTGTCTCCAGCTATCCTGGGAGGTTGTTCTTCTGTCCATGCTCCATTCTCCAGGTCAAACACCACTGATATTTATTCACCGAGTTACAAACTATAGGCTGCAAACCCTCCTCCCCCAGTAAAACGCAGTCCCATCATAAGATCTTACCCAGACTATCCTTAAGAAAGTGAAGAGCTTTTTGTATTTTGTGTTATTTGTTTCTATATTTTAAACACCTGCCTAGTTCAGATGATTATCAAGGGCCAATCCTGAGAAAAAGAGTGAAGCAGGTGGTGTTATGCCCGAGCTTGCATATTTCCCATGATTCCCCAGCCCAGGACTCCCTCTTCTTGGGGAGAAAGGATCAAACTTCAGGCCTGCATACCTTAATGGAGAAGGGCTCAAACTGTAGTCCAAGTATCACCCCCATCAGGAAGCCCTTGGGTGCTTGTTAAAATGCAAACTCCTTGCCTCACCCGGACACACCAAATAAGAATATTAGGAGGTCAGGTTTGAGGTCTGTTTCCTGTGTTAGCACGCACTGCAGTCCACGAGCTAACACATCGCAGGGATTCCTTAGTGTAAGGCACTGTCCTCAATTATGGGAACTTGAGGATTTATGACCAATCTGTAGAGAGTGTAGCAGGCTAGAGGTAGGTGGAGGGACATTTTGAAAACCAGGGGTCTTATTTATGATTTAAAAGTCACGATGCCTTTGGATCACACCACCTGAGTCTATTAATATATTCTACCTTCTCTAACTAGCTGGCACTTCAAATCTATGCCAGTTTAGAAACTCTGAAAATAGGACTGCGCCGAGCTTTGGAAATGAGCTGTCGGTGTCAAGAATGTGACACCTCTCTTTCAGGGGTTGTAACTTCCTCCCACATTCAGTTATAGCAATTGTACTTTATGCACTGTCGGAGGAGCAAATGGCCAAATTAAATCTATACAGAGCTCTGTATAGATTTCTCATCTCCCTTATACACACAACTTATATATATTCCTTTTAGGCATACAACTTCCTTATATACATACTACCCAGAGACTTTCTGCCACAAGAAGCCTTCACAACAGATTTGAGCGATTTTTAGAATCCAGCTAAAAGAGCTTGAGAGACAGATCCCTGCTGGATTTTTTTTCCAAAAATAATTTTCATATGGTACAAAAATAATTCCCTTTACTAAGGAGCATTAATATTTTCCAACTTTAAATAAAACCTGTCTATATGTACCTTAATTATATATATGTATAAATAAAATTAAAATTTTCAATATATAGTTATGGATATAGATATATACCCATTAATCCTCAAGGCTATTTCTCAGTGCATGGACTCTGAGCAAATCTTATTAGCTGGGCCCACCTCTGCTGTCTAACCTTTTCTTAACAGATGAAGCCTGGGGTAAATGAGGACAGCTTTGATTGGTTACACCTAGAAACCATAGGTGTTTGTGAAAATGCAGATTCCTGGGCCCTGTATCTTACTAACTAAATCAGAATCTCAGGGAGTGAAGTGCAAGTAGTACGCATTTTTAACAAGCTCCCCAGGGGACTGTGATAACTGTGGTGTCCCATCCAAGAGCATGAACATCACAAACTACTAGATTGGAAAGTAGACATGTTCTTGCCAGGCTCAGAATTCAAGTGAATGCGGCTTGGGTCTCTAGCAAAGTTGAGTGGCAAGGTAAGAAACCAGTCTTTCCCTCTGGAAATATCTCACAGGATATACTAGTTGCTTAATATAGATATTTGTTTGGTTGTGTCTCCTACTTTTGATAGAGAGAAGAGGGGTCAGGAAATGCCAGTAAGAGAATGTGTGGGCGAAGGGGCTCCTGCTTACAGCATTTTATCTGTCGAGTCTAATTTTATCAGCCAGCTAGTAGTGCTTTCTACTCCCTATTCTAGAGCCGCTCAGACGTTGGATCTGGAAAGATGGTCCCATTCTGCACCTCCATGGGACAGCTCCACTATCCCTGGACCCATAGCAGACAACTTTACCCAGAGTCCGAATTTAACTCCAGCAGATTTCTATTTCACCTTTCATGTTGGCCGAAGACTCAGGCCCAGACTGATATGTAAATTCTTTCTGGAAATCAAATAACCCTTTGTAAGGTAAGTGTAATAGTACGGCTTGATACTGCACAAAAAAAAAAATACTTTTTCTATGGTACTTGGAATCACGCCCACTTTAAGAAACCCTCCATAGCCATGGAAGGAAATTTGGAAAAGCAATATCACAATGTATTTAGTGACTGAAAATGCCCTTCAGAATTAGGAAGGGATAGGGAAAATAGGAAAGAGAAAGACTAAATAATTCATGAAGGAGCTTTTCATATTAGTGATATTAAGAACTATAGTCATGATTATAAAATTTTAGGATTTGAATGTAGGATCTGTGTACTATGAGAAAACATTGAGCTTATTATTATTTTAATATTTTTTAAAGTTGTTTTCTTTTTTGCAAAGGAAGATTTGCCCTGAGCTAACATCTGTTGCCAATCCTCCCCCTCCCCCCGCGTTTTTTTTTGGCTTGAGGAAGATTTTCCCTGAGCTAACACCTGTGCCAATCTTCCTCTATTTTGTATGTGGGTAGCTGTCACAGCATGGCTGCCAACGAGTGCTGTAAATCTGCACCCAAGAAGTGAACTCAGGCTGCCAAAGCACAGCACCCCAAACTTAACCACTAGGGCACAAGGCTGACCCCTATTTTACTATTTTTTTACAGTCTAATTCCAGACACTATCTAAAGCTACATATTTCAAAATAATAATGCTAGAGACAATTTTTTAACAAAAGAATTTCTTTAAAATGTTCATTTTGAGTAAACCGTTTGACAGTACTTTGTTCCAATAAAATCTCATTTTGGCTTTCCTGCATTGCAAGATTCGAGGCCTGACTGGAGCTAAAATTTTCCTTTCCTGAGACGGTGGAATTTCCATGAAGGTCAGAGTTTATTCCTGCAGCAAAGGTTAGACAGGTCAGCGATTTGGCAGTAGAATAAAGGGCTCCAGAGGGACCGAAAAGCAAGATTACAGAGACTATTAAAATCCAGTCTACTCCCCCAAACGTAAAACAATTTAGCATAACACTCACATACATGATGCAGATTAACAGAAATGCTTAGAAACCAGGGAATGGAAAATTGTTTTCTTTTGCTGCTTTTTTCCCAAAGATCTTTGAGTTTGCACAGACACACCCAAAACATTTGGCTCGTTCCCAAAACTCCAGACTTGAGCGCTGCTGTAAAAATAGCTGTGAGCTGGAAGGCATGAAGGGTGGCAAAAATCTGTTTCTGAAAGGGGGCTTGTTCGGCTTCAGCCTCAAAGATTTTTACATGTACAAACTCATTTGTCCACGTGGATAAATGCAGTCACAATGATAATCACATTTACAGGGCAAATAGTCACATGAAGTAAAAGTCTCCGACAGTGTTCACGCTTTGAGGGAAAAAGAGAGAGAGAGGCATTCCAGATGTTGCTAGATAATGCTGAGCTGTTTCCATGAAAAGCTGTAGGAATGGCATTAGCTCACATGGAAATAATGTTTTAACTAGCTGGGAGTGGTTCCTGGAGCTTGTCCTGATCCTGCCCAGATCTAACCCACTCTGGGCCACTGAAGAAACTATGCCCAGGTACTGAACTGTAGAAATAATTCTGCAGAATGCTGGTAGAAATAACCTCTGGTTGCAAAAGACATGGCATTTATCACTGCCTCCCTGGGCAGGGGCAAAAACGCCTGTGAGGACCAAGAACAGAACTCTTAGGGCTCCAGGTCACCAGAAATGCTGAGATAACCCCTCAGAGATAACCAGGGAGAGCTGTTCCTGGGGGCCTCAGGGGAATCAGGTACATCAGCAGCAAAGAAAGACATCTTCTCCTTTCCATAACCCTTGGTAAAATCTGCTACTGTTCAGTTATAGTTTTTATTCCTTCTGTGTAATAAACAATCCTGGTGACATGAATTGATTTTACGTGATTTCAGTGCTAATGAAATGTCGAGAGTGTCAGCTCAAATTAAACTCCTTTTATTTCAGGATGAATAAATATGAAAGGGTTCTTTGGAATTAGGCTTTGAGCTTCAGACTAGAGCTCCTAAGAAAACTATGCAATGCCCCTCCCCCCAAATCCTAGTGGGTATTTATAAAATAAAATAGTGTAAAAATACTTTAGAGGTGCCTCTGCCTTAACCACGTGATTGCTAAGACCTGGCTCCTCACTCCCCACAGGGACTGAGCAAGCATCCATCACTCTGAAATCCTTGCAGAACTCAGCCTTAAAGAGACAGTGCTCTGTAAGAGGCACTTTTTTCCTGTCTTGACCACTGTAAGCATAAAATACTTGAACAGTTAGGGAGCATCTATCTGATCTGACTGTCTTGCTAATCGGGGTAAGTAGGGTGCAGAGCACTGTCTTGACCACGATCCTCAAAGTCAGCTACGACTTGGAAGTGGGCAAGGCTGGCTCCCAGTTGTGGGGTGTGAAGCAGAGGAAATCTACAGATGAGAGGAGATTGGGAAGCAAGGGACCATCTGAAAAGAAAGTGGTAAGGGAGTAGGTAGAGGCAAGAGAAAAAACTAGAAGAAAAGAGTCAACAATAGAAAACCACATGAAAGATCTAGCATGTTTGGGAGGCAAGAATCTGGAGTGTTTCTTTAAGCCATTGGTATACAAGGGAATGGAGATTTTATAGAGAAATTGGAGAAACAACATGTAGTGGAGTTATTGAGGACATCAAGTTGGTTCAGAGGACAACAGCAATATCCAGGGGGCCTTTGACTTGGGTCCTAATGAGGAAAATAGTAGGTTTTGTTGAGAATGTTGAATACAACTCCGTAATGAGAATTAGATTCAGTTTAGGGTTGTCCTATAAAATACAGGATGGATATTGCACGGGATGGACATATACTAAAATAACTGTTCATTGTTATCTAAAATACAAATGTAACTAGGCATCCTGTATTTTTATTTGCTAAATCTGGCAACCCAGATTTGCTTTACAATGCATACTATGATTACTTATACAAAATGAAATATAAAATTTACATAGTGGGTTTTGACACATGTCTCCAATTCTCTTTCCTCTAAGGAACTGGGGGGCGGGGAGAGGAGAGGATAATCTTTTCCCAGTGTGGCTTAAGAAACAGTCTCTCTTCATCTCAAGTCTTGATCCCACTATATATATTGTATGTGGTTTGTGAACCACAAATCACACCAACTGTGCTATGATGGCCCCTTATTGTTTCCAGGCCATTATTTCTAAGTCTTTACCTCCCTTATGCATTTACCCTAAGTACAGTGGTTCAGCACAAGTCTATAAAGCTTTATAAATTAACTTCTACAGAGGGCCTTGTTTGCCTCCAAAGTACTCTTCAAAATGCTTAATAACCTGTATTCCTCCTTAACTTAGGAAAAGCTGTACAAAACTACATCGCATTTTTTTTCTCTGCCATAAGCATTCTCTACGTGGTGGGGCTTCCCAACTGCCATACTTTTCTCTGTCTCTCTCTCACATGCAGGAGACCAGGCCCCGTGGAGCTTTCCACACCTTTCAGAGGATTCAGGTTGCTGTGGATTTTTGTTTCCATTTTCCATCTCCTTGGCTGACAATCTTACCCTCTGTTATGATGTCAACTAATAGCTTCATGGGGATGATCAAAACCCATGTCTCCAGCTGTGATCTCTCTACTAAGTTCCAGATCTACATATTAAACTGCCTGCTCAACTCAGCACCAGGGTGCTGCATCAAAAGAGCCAGAAAAACATCTTAGACCCACTGATTGTAGGCCACTCCTAACAAGGCATGATGGGAGGTGAAGCACCCTGTAATCACAGGGGGTAGTTTTACCTTGGAGAGGAGAGTACTCTGCAGGTGGTCTCCTTCTCTGGGGACCTTTGAAGGATAAAAGGCCATGGAGTCATGGAAGGGAGTTCCACTTTGAAGGGTAGATACAAGGCAAATAGCCCCATTTTCTGAGACAGAGGGGCCAAGAGAGATTCTCTGTGGTTCAAGGAAAGTAAGGAAAGCTGCCGGAGGCTTGATAGAGGACTAAGGGAGAAAAGGGGAGCTCTTCTGTGGAGAGGCAGATGCCTGGATTAAACTAGAGCTGTTTGGCTGAGAAGGGGCTTTTCCTCTCTTCTTTTACATGAGCTCAGATGAGTTTTTGTTTTGTTCTGTTTTGTTTCCACAAATTCTTATGGAGGCTAACATTTCATGGGTGGTTACTATAAGTTTGTTAGCACCCTCATTTAAGGATAAGAGTGGTAGCATTTAGTCAATAGTGTAATATACAGGAACCAGCAGTAAATCTGAGAAGGATGGCCACCTCCACGGGGTGAGCATCTGGAAAGGCAGATTTGGTCAGTGCAGTGGATTGCTCTCACAGCATAAAGCTTCAAATTAGATTATTGACTAGGTTAATTTTCTGTGGGATATTGGATTTGGTTTGCATTTCAAAATCAGAGTTCATTAAATTTGCATTGCTGTTGATTATCTTCCATTAAGAAGCACATCTTGAAGTTTCATTACTGGGAAATGTACGTACGTTGACACCTCCTTAGTTTCAATGCTAAGAATGCAAATATAGGAGCGTGCTATTGATTTCATTGAACTCCACTAGGAAGCCTAAACCCATATTTTATTTTAAATCCCCATTCCAGTTTCTTGAAAAATTAGAATCACTACCCGTAACTAGAAAGAGGGGCAAGCCTAGAAAATTATTGTTAAATTGTGTGGGTCCTTCACACAATGAACAAGGTAATTTAATGAGTAAACCTGCTTTAAACAATATTTCTAACATAGTAAATACACGATTCAATACCTTTTGAGGACAACTTCACTTGTAAGTCTATTGGGGAGTGGGTTTTGTTTTTAGGGTTCTTTTTCAAATACTGCCATATCTATGCAGGTTTTTAAAGATATATTTCATCTTGATAACCAGGGGTGGTGTATCACATCACAGAATCTGAGCTCTGGAAAACCATCACTCCCCATCACAAGACCACTGAAGAAAGAAGAAGACATAGTCCTATGAAACACCAAGTTAGCTTTGCAGAACTGAAAATCTCTCCCAATCAGCCTTGGCTCTGGGTAACATAGTTAACTCTACACTTTATGGCAAAAGAGTATGTTCAAAGGCAAATGAGAATTTCAAAGGAAGAGTTTACGACTTCTATACTTTTTTTTTTTACCTCTTACCTGCAAGAGACCCGGACTTCAAAGCTGTTGAGATGTGGAAAGTTCTTACTCTTTTTGTTTGTTTTAACTGCAACACAGGAGAGCCCGTATCTCAGGATAACAGACACAAAGTGGGGAAGGTTTGTGAAGCCTAATAAATGTTTATGAGAGTTCTACTTTGTTTCTAAATTCCAGAAACCACATGTTGTCCTTTCTGTTTCTGCAATTGTGGAATGATGAAGGAGTCCCACGGCAGAGGCCAGGCATTTCAGAAACAAATATTCGCCCCATTTGTCAGTACATTTTACTAAGGCAAAGTGTGAACCTTGACCACCCTGTCTATCCACCTGCCCAAGGTGTATAAAGCTCTAGATTCTGAGTGCTGGCTCTGAGTTGGAGATTCTTGGGAGCCATACACACACCTTCCAGCTGCCCTTTGGGTCTTGAGCTCAAGGAGCCGTGGAGATGGCAAGAACCCTGAAGACATGTTGTTACAGCCTTGGGGTTGTGATCCCAGATGCTCCCATGGCCATGTGTTCTCTTTGTTGAATGTCTCACAGCCAGAGACTGAAAAAGGAACCAGAAAATCATGTCCTGGTCACTAGAAGCAAAGGTTTCGCTAAAATGCCTTTCAACCTGATTAGGTTTTCCTCCAGGAAATGCCACATTCAAGAAGGCTTGCATAGGAGAATGCAAGTTTCAGAGGCCAAGTAGGCAGTAGGTTGGGAGGCAAGACAAACAATTATCATAGGTCAGAACCCGGGCAGGCTGGAGAGTCAATACAAGGTAAATTCAATAGAAATCAGTACAATAGAAGCAGAAGATAAACCCTACATAGAACAGAGGTGTAGATTCAGCTAAACAATGGTTCTCAGCCCTGGCTATACATTACACTCACCTGGGCTATGCTTTAATCCAAATTCAATACCCAACCCCTCTCCATACCAACTGAGTCCGAATTTGGAGCATTGGTATTGTCATATTTAAAATCCCCCCCTAGTGACTCTAATTTACAGTCAGAATTGAGAAGGACTGAGCTAAAGATTTCTTAAATAGTCCATCTGGGGCAGGTAGTGATCTCAAGTCATGGACAACAAGAGCTTAACTCTAGGTAAGGACTTGTTACCTATCTAGCTACCCTAGTAGGTAGTGAATTACACCTGGCTAGGAAAGGAAGTGGGAGGAGGCAGATGAAGATAGAACTTGATATAGATGCTTGGGCAGCTATAACTAGCCTGGTTATAAAATACGTCCATGGGTCTGGGAAAATGGAAGAGGGTCTGATCCTCAGTCTTTGGTAGTCATCTTGCTATTATTCCCGGGGTCTACATAATCCCCTCAAAGTCAAGTGGTCCTATTGTTGGCTCCACTCCCTTAAGGCCAAGCTTATCAATAGGGATCATGGCTCTGTGGTCTCCTACCAAACAGCAACTCCCCAAGGACCTGCCACCTCAGAGGCCCTGAATGTATGTGGGCCCAATTTTCCACCCCTTGAAACACCTGCATTCCCCACTCATCCTTTCCAGTCTCCATGGATCCAGCACAAAGATGTTTCAGATCTGCTCCACTTCTAGCAGAAGAGAAAGTTGATACATATATGTTTCTCCCAAAAGTATCTTTGAGCATCGTACAAAAATATTGCCACCTTCTTTCCTGTCTGATAATGAATGCGTTGAAAAGCAATAAGTTCTACGGAAGCCATCTTGGAGAAGTCAGTCACCAAGAAGAGATATATGATTTTCTGGCCAAGTTCTAAGTACTTAGTAGATGTCATGATTTCCTCCCGGCATAGCTCAATCTATTGTCTAATGATAAACATAGTCAATCCCCAGATAATTTCTTTGTTTCTAGAATAATCTTCCAGGATTAATAGATTATGAGTACTTTTCCACATGATTGGAGCTATGCTGTCACTATTATACCTTCTGAGCATTGTTTTGGATTAAACTGGTGTAGTAGTTGAAGTTCTGTATGATAACTCTGGATTCTATTATTAAACCATTTTAGAAACCATCATCTGTTTTGAGTGTTGATGTCAGCAATTTCTAGGTTAGGGGTATAATATATCCACCAGAAAGATCCTTCTGGCTGTAACAATACTCCCAAAATTGACTATTACAGTTAAGAAAACCAGCACTAATAGAATTATTTTTCCTTTGACAATTGTATTCTCTTTCATGCTTCTCTCTTGCCTTCACTCGCCTAAACCCTCAGGAGTTGTTCCTGTTACACCTCAAGACATCTGGAACACAAAACCTAGCCTGTTCTCCAATTACTTCAATAAATTCACTCAAAGCAGGCATTTTATGATTTTCTTTTTCTTAACAGATTTTACCAGAGATTTGTGGATTTGCAGAAGGAGCCACACTGCACATCACTGGGCCTTCGACTATTTCCCTTGCTCTACCTTTGTTTCCCCCCTCTATAAGCACCACACAGAAAAGAAAAAATTAAATCTTCCGAAAACAATGTTCTCAAAGGAACCATAACGAAAATGCAGCTCAAATCACTTTTTAACTGAAAACCTTTGCAATTCAATGGTTGTTGACATGTTCATTAGAAACAAAGGCTTTCAAATGCATTTCTTCCCCTTTCTTTCTTACCTTTTTAAAGACTCCAGTTTCTAATGACTCAAGGTCTAGAGCATCCCCAAACAGATACTCAGAGTCTGGCTGTCATGGTGGCACCAGAAGTGTCACTGTTCTGGCAGTTGAGTCTTCCCACCCTGGAAGTGGTTTCCTTATAACATGGAAGCTTTTTTTTCAATAGACTTTATTTTTTAGAGCAGTTCACAGCAAAATTGAGCGGAAAGTACAGAGGGTTCCTATATATCCTTCGCCCCACACATGCAGAGCCCCCCACCACCATGAACACGCCCCACCAGAGGGGTACATTTGTCACAATTGATGAACCTACATTGACACATTATTATCATCCAGAGTACATAGTTTACAATAGGTTCGCTCTGGGTGAATAGAAGCATTTTTAGCAAGAGATTTTATGACTCCTGCTCTGTGATTTGGGCTCTGCTGGACCTTACGAATTGATGCTTACCCTAAATCCCCCATCAAAGGGCAGACAAAACAAGGGCAGGGACCTCAATTCTGAGTTCTGTATAATTCCAACAGCCTTCAATATTCTGCACAGCTATTGCTATGGACTTAACTTATCTTAAAGTTCTGGAACAGGAAAATTATACTTATCTTAAAGTTTTGGAATAGTCACAAGCATGACTTTAAACAAATCATCAGGGGCTGTTTCCATGACATCATGTGGGTGAGCTTTCAGGGCAGGGATAAAGGTCGTGACCTATAAGGTTACAAGGTTAGCCAGTCGGATATATCCGTATTACTTAAGCAGAGCCAGGTGCAGAGTGTTCAACTCAAACCTGCAGTATGACAGCATCAAAATGTGGGGTAACTAAGTTACAACTGTTGTTTAAAAGGAAGAGAGAGTCTTGTCCCTGCTTCTTTTATTACACTTGGATCCTCAATTCATTTCTAAAATAGTCTTAGTTCCAAAGCAAACACGTCTCAGTTAATGTGCCTGATGTGCTTCTCAACCCAACCAGGCCCTGACAGTTGCACTTTGTGGATACTTGAACACACCAGTTATTGCTGACTTTTTCATTGTGCACTTGGAAGAGGTATTCATTTTTAAATGATTCCAAAGACTGAACTCATTTTAGAGGACAGTTTCTCAGGGAGCTCATATGTAGCAAACTGAGAATTCTGAGGACAACTTAGCTTATTTCATAACCCCTAAAACTCCCACTAACACACTGAAGTCAGAAAATATCATAACTTTTTAGACATTGGAATCTAGGACAAGAGGGGGGCGAGTGGCACTTGTTTCAAGTTTGTGGAAAAGCAGGTTTTGTTTTTGGAAATCATGACTAATCTAAGTGATCATGAAAGACTGAAAATTAACCTTTCCAGTTGGCCTTCCACAATGAATAAGGGTCATCTCAACATCATCAAGAAGAGTCCTTCCCTTTTTTTGCTTTTTTTCTTGAAAATAAAGCTTGGTCAAGCAACTCAACTTTGTAAAATTCCATTTTAAAAATTATTATTTTTGTAGGGAAGAACTTAGGGTGATTTTTTTCAACATTTTTACTTCTCTGTATTGTCTTAATATTCCATGATAAGTGTGTGTTGCTTTTATCATTTTTAAAGCTTGTTTGTAAATACATATATATATATGTATATAAAATCCTAGGGCTATTATAAGATAAATTAAAGCCTTTCTTGAACATCATTATGCACTAAAAATAGAGGTAAGTGGGTTGATTTATTTTAGTGATATTGCAAACTATCTTAAACCAAGTTGGCCATTCCCAATTAGCCTCTAGAGGCTGGAGGCAGTAGTGTGCAGGTAAGTAGTAAATGTTTAACAGCCAGCTTTCACAAGAAAAAACCCCCTGATTTGTAGTACTGTTCATTTTTGTGGTGGATTTCAAGCTACTTTGTGATGTTACTGAACACAGAGTTGAGAAGCAACGTACACAATGACCTCTTTCGAGCCCATATGGGCCAGTGCGTGCAACTCCGGCACACCAGTGGGATGACAGGTACACACACACACACTCACTTCCCAGCAGGGATATGTTACAATGAAAGCAAATCTCAGACTGATTCTGCAAACATTTACTGGGAAACAGGCACACGTGTTCTTGAAAGGGAAGTCAAGTCCTAGGGCTCTGCCCTTTCGGGTACTCCAACAAGCACTCTCTGAAAAAGGCTCATTGAGGCACATATTCCCAAACCCTAGCAGCAGGATTTGGTTTACTCTCCAGTGGGTATCAGGTAACAGCATCAAGGCCAAACAAAACGCCATTTGGAGGAGTGCAAGCAACTGGGCTAACCGCATCCTTAAACCCTGTCTGTGCAAGGGCAGAGGTGCCTGCAGACTGTTCCCAGCCAGTCCATGCATTTTGAACACCACTTGTCTCGATGATGAAAAGTGTTTTCTAACATCTCCTGTGCTAAATCACAAAGCCTCTTTTGCTGATGAAGACAGCCAAGAAGTGAAGCCTTGGAGGAACTACCTCTGGATTGTGAACAGAGGGCTGCAAATGCCAACAAACCACCCTTGGGGTAGGTGTTCCTGATCAGAGGACACATTAACCACTCCAGAGTAGAGATTAAAACTAACATCTGTATATCTCACGGGCTGTCCTTTTGGAACATGTAAGGCCCTAGGGTGAAGTGAAGCCGAGTGTCAGCCTGGTCCCACACATTCCCTAGAGTCAGCCAGCTGAGGCAACATCTCTTCTGCATTCCTTCCGGTCTGCTTCTGCAGGGGAAGGGAAAGTCAGGAACCGAGAAGGCCTTTGAGCCCACTGATTGGTCCAGCGCCCACGCTGACCTAATCTCCTGGTCTCCCGACTTGCCTGTAGAACAAGTCTATATTTGTTCTAAGTCTGTTCCTGTAGGTCTGGCTAAGTAGCTAAGGTTTTGGAAGCAAAGGAAGCACATAGCGCATAGTGCAAGGGCAGGTTTCTTGGGGAAAGGGGAGGGTAAAGATGACAGAACATAGCTGAGCAGCCCACAGAACACCTAGGCTTAAGCATCAACATTCAAGACACGTGACATTTCCATCAGCTCATTTCATGGTACCTTGGCCAATCTCCAACAGCCACTAGTCGTGTGACCCAGTCATCTGATCTTTTGAGCCTCTGTTTTCTCATCTATAAAACAGGGAATGTTACACCTTCCTCAGAGAGATGGTGTGATTAATTGAGTAGTTAATGAAAAAGTGCTTCTACAATGCTGTCACATAGAGTACAGGCCACTCAAACTGTCAATATCATTATTAATCTTGACTAACTGATATCAGACTAAAAATCATAGCTAATTTCATATGACAAGAAACTCTTCAAGTTTGATGAAAGTATGCTTTATCTCCCTAAAGTTTCCTCCTTCCTTATCCCTCATTTCTCTCATTTATTCTGATCCCAATTTGTTGAATCAATTTATCAATCTATCAATGAATAATATCCTTTTTTTTTTTTTACATCAAATTGATCCCAGACTTAAGGAATATGGGGAAGCTCTGAGCCCAGACTCTAAGGAACTGGGAGAAAAGGCAATGTTATCTTCATTTTTACACACCAAAATAATAAGAGCTAAAAATAGTTCATTGATTATTCAGGAAAAGAAGATCTAGATCTGACAATCTCAGATTGTCATTTTTGTTTCTGCTAGACTATCATGCCTCCTACTGTTTTAACCTAGTTTTTAAAATTTATTTTATGCACTCCAGCAGCATCCTGCCTGTCATAAGTAGTTTTTATTGCTATGCTATCTCATGCCAAGAGATTTGTTGCCGCTGAGAACATCTTTAGGGGATAACATGATTTAATGATTAAGCCTCTGTAAGTAAATATGTAAGCACAAACATATGCAAGAACATAGCATGCACAGACACTCTTATGTTAACAAAGATTTTTCAATTCCTAAAAATTGGCCCAATCTCAGGTCTTTTCTTTGTTGTTTCTGTTTGTCTAGTTCCCTTGAATGCCCTGATTATATACTCTGCAAAGGCATCGAGTGGGGTCTGGCTGGCAGGCTTGTGACCACAGCATCCTTCTACCCCATCGGCACCAGCCTGTGAGAGCCTGGGTGACAGGGAGGTGAGCAAGGGCACAGCACAGACCAAGCCAGCCAGGGAGGGGAAGGGTGAGCTCATTTCTTCCCTGCTCCCTCCGCCCCTTAGGAGAAGCCTGTGACACCAGCAGAAGCTCGTGTTTCCAGTCACAAGATCCCCAGAAGCCTGGTTCTGCAGGATCTGCCAGGGCTGTGGTTGCTGCAGATGCAACCTTGACTCTGCAGCCTTCCTCAGGAGCACCTCCGGGGTGGATACCCTGGGGTCGGCTGGTCCAGGTCAACAGACAGCTTTCTACCCCAGGTTTTTCCCCAAGGCACCAAAGTAGGGCCTCAAGACTGGGAAGCAGATATTAGTCTAATTCTTATTTTATGTCAGAAAAGATGGTGCCCATAACCAAATAAAAAGGGTGACAAGAGAGCTCATTGGGGACATTTGAAAGTCAGCTCAGCCAAGGGCAGGTACATAGGGCTCTAACCCACACAGTTCTGGGCAGGGGTTCAGAGTTGTTACAGCCAGAGGGTATTTGTGGTACCTGGAAGCATCTCAGAATCTCCACCCTCTACCCATTCGGGGGAGAGGGAGAGCAAGACGGCAGGAGGGCTTCACACTTTCTAGAGACTGAGCTCTCCACCTAAAGTTACAACAGGCTCTCTACTCCATGGCATGGGTGAGGCAGGTTAGAGAATGCTCCAAATATGGAGAGGAGCAGAGCTGCGGCACCCCGCAGTGAGATTCATTCCCAAGCACAGGCAACGGTGATTCATGTTTAGAAGCAAGGACACCCTCCTTGAGAGTTAGTGGCACCATTAAAAACAGAGTGAGTAGAACTATAAAGACATAGATGACACTTTCTAAAGGAGAAAATCATTTCTTTTTTTCCCCTTAAAGAAAATGGCTTGATCAGCTCTTGGAATGAGGAAGAAAGAGTAGAAGGTGAAGCCCAGATGGCACGGGATTGGGGGAAGCTAGGAAACAAGGAGGATGCTCCACAGAAGAAATGACGGGGGATTTGGAGATGGGAGGAGAGTGGTGAAGTAGATAGAAAAGGAGGGAAGAGTGTTCTGCTCATCCAGTGAGGTCTGACTTCCCTCCAGCGCACTTAGGGACAGTCCTTTCGGCTTCTTTCTCCTGTGGAAGCCCCCAGTCCTACTGCTTTCTTGCTCCAGATGGGCCTGACTCTGCTCAGACCAGGCTGCCCGGTCAGGTTCCACCAGGTTCCAGTCTCAAGGGGAGAAAACGTCCCATAACTTCACTTGTACTTCACTCACAGCCCCAAGACAGTGTTATAAATACATAGATATAAAACCAATATTTATGTATATAAAAAAATAATGTTTTATAAAAATCATCTGTTTTTACTGACTTCTCTCCTCAAGAACTTTAGCTCAGCCCTGAAAAATAGGAATGGTATTAAAGAATAACACATAACTCTCAATTAACGATGCCTTTTGTTATGGGTGGAATTGTGTCCCCCAAAAAGATGTGTTGAAGTCCTGACCTCCAGTACCTGTGAATGTGACCTTATTTGGGAATACAGTCTTTACAGATAACATTGAGTTAAGATGAGGTCATTAGTGTGGACTCTTAATCCAATATGACTGCTGTGTTAATAAGAGAAAGAATACCACGTGAAGACACAGACATGCAAAGGGAAGACGGCCATGTGAAGATAGAGGCAGAGATTGGAGTGATGTGGCCACAAGCCAAGGAATGCCTGGTACTACTATAAGCTTGAAGAGGCAAGGAAGGATCCTCCCCTAGAGTGTTTGGAAAGAGTATGGACCTGCCAACATCTTGATTTTGGATTTCTAGCCTCCAGAACCGTGAGAGAACAAATTTCTGTTTTATACCACCCAAATTGTGGTACTTTGTTACGGCAGCCCTCAGAAAACAAATAAACTCCTTCTGTTCCTTGCTGGCCTCTAGGCCTTGTCCAAATATCATGACCCTTTACCTTTCTTCCCTGAGGGTAAGTTCCTTCCCAAGAAACTCCTTGGATCACATGCAAATAGGTCTTGGTAGGCCTACCCTTGGCCTTCCAGATGGATCTGAGTCTTAGAACAAACACAGCTAACATTCTTAAGCTGGAACTTCCACTATATATCTCTGAAACATGTCATTTTTTCTAAATATAGTAGGCAGAGAGGCCCCTAAAAATCTACCTTCAAAATTTTCATTTCAACAGCATTTACTGACAAACGATTATATGCTAACCACGACTTTAGACTGGTGGGGCAGGCTCAAATGAAGTAGATGGTCTTTGCCTTCAAGAAGCTAATGTTCTTGCTGGAGAGAAGAGAGTAAAATATATTTTTTTAAATGGACTATGAATGTTAAAATGTAGTAAAGAGCTTCGGTTCTGGAGGAGTTCAGAGAAAAGGGCTTAGACACGTCAGGAAGGGCCTCATGAAGATGAGATTTGAGGAGCCAGGTGAAGGGAAAAGCATGAGTGAGGCGAGGAGAAGGGTGGGGGTGGGATATTTTGGGACAGCAATCCATCCAGCTGCCTGCAGTGGAAGGCCAGAGAGTCTGGAATGACACTGTTCCCAGATTGCAGAAGAACTTGAAATCTAAGTGGGAGGAAAGTCCATTTGCCTCTAAATTGCCCAGAGAAGTTGACTGCTCTGCAGGGTTAAACAGGCAGAATGATAATTAGCTAGTCTGACCCCAAGTTCTGGTTTTTACTCTCTGTTTCTATGGGTTTCTAAAATCCCTAGGGACTAGAGGTAAGTATTCACTTCCAAGAGCAATTCTCAAAAGATTAACAGAGCATTGAAATGTCATGGTGACTCTCCAAAACATTTCATCCCTCCCCGTCATAAACATAATCACAGCCTATGCCCCCACGCATCGTGGGGAGGAAGGCTGGAAATGTATGAGGTGTCTTAAGTGTGCTCTCAGAGATAGTCTCCACAAATAGCCCTGCAAGCATTCCTCAACCAAGAGTTATGGATGCCAGATGCTGTTAGCAGCTCGTGACTGTGAAGACCAGAAACAGGGGCCTTAGTGATACCACCATAATCTAGCTCCTGGCGTTAAGGCTCTTATCACGCTACTCACCCACCTACCAAGTGGTGAATATTCTTCTTTCCAAGAACAGCCCCCTTGTTTCTGGCTTCACTGTTTGCATTCTTGGTATGTGAACATGAAGTAGCTGAGTTCACGGTGCCGAGCTCTAGAAAATCACTGAGATGGATTTACAGAACGCTGATCTCACTGAGTGTTCTGGCCAGCCTGAGAGTAGAGACCCAGTGGGCCCAAACACCAGCCCACACACCAGGGGGGACCTAAGGATGAACTGTTTGAAAGTGTCACCGTGATGTTTCAATGTACTCTTAATCTTTTGAGAATTGCTCTTGCAAGTGAATACTTGTCTCTCGTCTGTAAAGATTTTAGAAACTCATGGAAACATTATGCTTTCAGCTGAAAATGGCAATAATGCCTTTGTGACAAACTGTCACTCTGCCCCTTCCAAAGGCCTCGAGCTGCATGCTCTTTGGCTTCTCCTTCTACTGCGGGTGGACTGGGCAACCTTCCAGGATTTGCTACAAGTGTCCAGGCACATTCATCACCCAAGTTATTATCTGGAAAAAGTCTATGTACAGTTATTTCGCCACCTTCCTGCTAGGCCTGGAGACCTTACCACCTGATCTCCCTGGTGAGGGAGACAGAGCCACCTGGGCACCCTGAGACAAGGATCCAGGCCAGAGATTTGCCCTATTGCCACTTCACAGTTTCCCAAGTGGAGCAGAGCCATATATGTCATCTCTTCTCCCACAGACCTAATGTATCCTTGAACATAAATTATTCCTGTTGTAAATCAGGGGTCAGTGAACTTGTTTGGTAAAGGATCAAATAATAAAAATTGAGGCTTTATGAGCCATATGGTCTTTGTCTCAGTGACTTAGTTCACCGTTGCAGCGCAACCATAGCTATGGATGATGTGTAAACAAATGAGCATGGCTGTGTTCCAATAAAACTTTATTTACAAAATCAGACAGTAGGGCAGATTTAGTCTGCAGGCCATATTCCTATTATAGATGTGCATATACATAATTATTTTTGAACAGCCTATTATTATTTTACAAGTGCTTTCACAAATATCTTTGTTTCCACAACCCTAGTAGACATGGACCAGTGTTGTGTACACCCATTTTATACATAAGGCAATTGATGCTCACTAATAACTTATCTGATGCCAACAGTTAGAAAATCACAGAGTGGAGATTCAGACACAGGCCTTTTGTTTCAAAGTCCAACACATCTTCTATGATGCCAATATTTTCCAGAATGTGTCTCTCTCTATTAATAGGTGTTATGTGAGAGAGGAGTTCTGGAGTCAAATAAATTTGGGAAACTCCACATTAACCAAGGTTAAGGAGGCTTTTAACGTTTATTATGAATCTCCAAGAGGGGATTATAGCATGCTGAGTTTTCCAAACATGTTAGATGCCAGACTCGTTTTATTCTTCTTGTCAAAGCAGCTCTTAGGACCCGTGCTTCTTGGATCAGAGTCTAGGAAATCCTTCACTAAGCATAAATACAAGCTACAGAGAAGAAGACATTTCAGAGAAGAAATGTGAGACTGAGATATCAGACAGGTTAAGGCCACATGGCAGCCCACCTAAGAGAGACCATGGATTTTGATTAAACCTTGACCCAGGAGAGTGATAACTGAATGAAATAGAGACCATAACACCCTAGATCCAAGCTCAATCCAAACAAGGTAACCAAAAGAAGGAGGGAGGGAAATGTATTTTGCTCTTCCCACACCATATCTGTCTCTGCTTTTTCTCTTTCTTAGAAGGAATTGCTAATCCAACTGGTCACAATCCAAGCTGATGGTTGGGCCTCTTTTCCCTCACCATCTCTTGAATAGAGGGCACAGAACCTAGCTAAGACACAGTATGGGGTTTGATTATAGTCCATCGTTTCTGAAGAAATACTCCTTTTTATGATGCCAGATGCCAATTACAATTAGTAGAAATATTTAATTGAGCCGATCAAAGAAGCAAATGTCCCCTGAGAGAGGTTTTGATGATATTTTGAAGGCATTTTGACTAGGAACTCAAGAACGTCTGAACCCTGACTGCAAACTGCCCAAGGTCTAAGTGAGCGCTCCAAATCACCACCAAATCCAAGAATTAGACCCAGCACACTTGAACACGTTTGTGGGGAGCTAGAGTTTAAAATAGGGCTGAGCCCTATGAGGGATCCTGACTCAGTTTGCTAATAGTACTGCACTTTGTGGAAGATGTGCAAGAGAGGAATAGTGCGGGCAAGAAGGGAACGGGGAAAGAAGCACACGGAAGAAAGGAGTCACCACATCTCACTTGAGCTCGTTGGCTGTACTGCCTGTTGCAAGGCAGAGAAGTGTATGCTAGCCAATTGAGGTCCTCTGTCTCTTCATCTTTGGCCACCTCACCAGGGAGTATTCTGGGATGTTGAGGACATTTCTCCCCTTAACCCCCTATAAGGAACAAGTGTTAATGAGTGTCTACAATTGCAAGAAGGTAAAGAATCATTGCTTTCTAAAGAGCTTATGGGAGAAGCTTCCCAGGAGATGAGGTAAAATTGGGATGTTAAGGTCCTTGAGAGAACATGGGCAAGACAGTAGCAGAAATAGCCTCTCCCTCCTTTTGTGAATGAGTGCTCCTTGTGCTTGGAGGCACCTGAGAAGGGCTTGCAATGCCCAGAGACCATAGAATGTATCTGCAAGAACAATACAAATCTAGAATACAAATCATTTCTCTTCATAAACAACGTATGATCTTATGCATCTATCTTAAACCTTTGAGGCATATAAAAGAAAAACATACACTTATGCAAATCAATCAACCAATTTATAATATTGCACCTATTTCTAAACATTTTCCTATGAACAAACAATCAGTTTTGGGTACTGCAGTGGGCTAGATGGTGGTCCCCAAAAAGATATGTCTACATCCTAATCCCCAGAACCTGTGAATGGGACCTTATTTGAAACAAGGGTTTTGCAGATAATAAGTTAAGGGTCTTGAGATGAGGAGTCACTATGGATTATGTGGGTGGATCCTAAATCCAATGACGTATATCCTTAACAGAGACACAGAGGAAAAGGTGATGGGAAGATGAAGGCAAAGATTAGAGTGAGGCAGCTACAAGCCGAGGGAGGCCAGTCATCACCAGAAGCTGGAAGAGACAAAGAACAGATTCTCCCCTAGAGCCTTCAGAGGGAGTGCAGCCCTACTGACACCTTGATTTTAGACTTTTAGCCTCCAGAACTGTGAGAGAATGAATTTCTATTGTTTTAAGCCACTAGTATGCGGTAATTTGTTGTAGCAGGCACAGGAAATGAATACATGTACTTAATTTTTTAAATGTATTTTTTGTTCAATTTCAAGTGCGCGCGCGTGCGCGCACACACACGGATATATTCACTGATATTGAGCTTCTACAGTCCTGTACCTCCAAGTCTCAGGACCTCATATCAGGCTGGCCACACAGACCTGATCTCAGCTCCTCTCTTGATTCTGGAACAGGCGAGAAGCATCTCCCTTAGTTTCAAGCAGGAGTGCTGTTTGGGTGGGAGGAGGGACCGCAGGTGGAGAGGCAGAGAATCTTGTCCCAGGACCAACCAACCAGCCAGATTAAATGGAGTTGGAGGTGGTCACACACTTTCACCAGAGACTTGACTTGTGTTTCACAGAGAAAGAGTTAAGGTAATGCTCTCATACTCGGCTCCATCCTCTCACTCTGCTCAAAACAGTGGCGACACCTTCTTGACATTAGTTTCTGAGCTACCGAAACGGGAATCTATTTGGCTAACTTCCTGGGCCTGTAATCTAAAGTGCCAACCTCCCCTATTCCTGCTCCCACTTAATCTAGTACAAAATTTTAATTCTGTCTCAGTTTAATCATCTTCAAAAAAGCAGCTTGTTTACCCAAAGTTGATTTCTGTCACCCTTGAGAAACTACAAGGCAAAGAGTAGACCCTGGAGGAGGATTGAGAAGGAAAATTTGGTTGAGAAAATTATCTGGCTTCCCAACTGGCACAATGACATGGCAGGCCTTTTTTTGCTTTAATCAATTAGGTCAAAAGGCATAGCAGATGTGGAAGGAACGAAATGACCAAAAGGCACTTTCCCTCCAGGATTTGAATAAGCCCAATTCAATTAAGTTTCTGACAGAAAGGCACGTAATTCTTCCAATAAACAGGTATCCAGCAAGAAGGCAGTAGTAAGCAAATTCTAGTAAAAAAGCAATAGGCAGTGTTCCCAGTAGTCACTTCTCAGCTTTCAGGGTCCTGTGCTGTATTTTTCCATTACAAGAAGAAAAAAAAAAAAAAGACTATGCATAGAAAAAAAAAAAAGGGAAGCTGGAAGTTACTGCCAAAACAGATCAGTTCCACCAAAAATGTACCAAAGAGCACTCTTTCCTGCCCTGGAAATTATGTGGCTCTCTCCACCCTTCTAAATTACACTGTCTTGATATACTTTATTTTCCTACTAAATATACAGAATGGAGATATTAGCTGATAAAATGGCCCGTGCTACTTTTGGCAGAACATATTTTTTGTTTTTTCCAGAAACAGAACCAAGTTCTGGATCACAAAGCCTTTAGAAATAATGGCCAGCATTTCTTTATCCTTTGCAAAAATGTGGTGCCCATCTCTTCTCTCATACCATAGATGGGACCCAGAAGCTACAGCAATAATTTTGTAATCATTTTGTAGAAATCACAGGTGAAGAAGGAATGCATTAATATTGCATTTGGATTTTGCCCAGTATGTGTGTCTCCCTCCTTCTATGCCTTCATAAATATTCCAGAGCCTTATACAGAGAAAAAGTGGCAATGGAATCAGTTTCTAAGTTAAAAGCAATCACAGCCTTGATGTAAAAACCACAGCCAATAGCCTCAGTGTTGGTCATGGTTTGGGTTTAGGTTGGCCTGCTAAGAAATCTGCCAACACAAGAACCCTAGCTGGTCCCAACACTTATTTCCCACTGAAATGAAAGCATCTGACTTCTAAACGGTAGTTTCGAATAAAGGCAATAATTTGTTTCCAGCTGGTACAATTGTTTAATAAAATGCCTGCTGGGTCTCCAGAAGTAATATTCTCCTCTCCTCAGCAACAATGAAAATTACCCCGTCTTGGGGACCACTAACTCAATCCACACAAAATGTTCTCAACTTGAGGTATAAGATTTTCAATGACAGTAATTTGCCATATGGAGGAATGAAAAAAAGTTTCAGAGATACATAGTAAACCAGAGGAGAAAAAAAAATCTTAACAGAAGGCTGAAGCCATTTCACTATTGTAATCATTATTCTTCTAATGTTTTAATCAAGGGAAGCAGCCTGTCTCTCTCCCCTCATCTATATTCAAGCCACCACACTTTGTAGGTGTTAATCTCCACGCCTTCAGGCTGTTAGAAGGGAGCGGAAATTGGCAGTCCCCAAACTGCAGAAGGCTGTACGTTAACAGTACCTGGCACTGCCCTTAATTATCTCAATTACGTTAATGTGTGTTGTTTGTCAACAGCTAGAAAGAGATGAGACTGTTAGGCAGTTGAGGAGATGGGTTTTCAGATGTAGGTTTGGGCAATGAAGATTTCCTTTCTGTTATAATTTTTTTTTTTTTTTTACAAAAGGGGATTTTTATATTTATGAGAGTGAAAGATGAAACTGAAAAATCTCCCATAATCTCAGCTAGTATGTATTTTCTTAAAGTCACTTGTGTAATGTGGTTTTGGTAGTTTTTATTCTTCCACATAAGTGATCAAAAAATATATAAATATATGAAAAATATAAGTGAATAAATACAAATGTAATACACACACACAGAATTCAGGGGATACAAGTGATTTATTTTCCAGAAGCCAAATAAATAAATTAAATTAATAACTAAAAATTAAATGAAGATATAAAATCAGTAGCACATACTTTCTAATGCAACAGGAAAATATTTTGAGCTATCCACCAAAAAGAAAAACAATGCGATTTAGTATTCAAAACCCTAACACTAGCTGGTCTTTTTCAGAGCAGTATGGCGAAGCTTGTACAATAAGAGTCCTGGTCAATTTTCTAGTTTCCTGGCACAAACAACCCCTGGAATCCAGCCTAGTCTATCTATCCAGAGACCACAGAAGTGAATTTGACCAATGGCAATTGAGTTCTTGCTAGTCACCGATCAAACATAAGCAGGGTGTGTTCCCATATCAGCAGCAGAAGAGAGAAAGAAGAGTGTGTGTTGTTTTTCTCAAGCCACAGATTACAGGGAATGTGTGTGCCTTTATGACCTACTCTGAATGCAAGCTTTTCTGAATATTTCCCGAGCTGACTGGGCTGAGCACAGTCTAATCACTGGAGGGAAAGGAAGCCAGCAGCCTCTTGCCTGAATGTCTAGGCTCTAATTTCAAAAATCTGAGCGGCAGTCTCCACATCTGTTGAAATAATGCTAATCACACTGGTTGGTTTTCACCAGCCAGCTCTCGAAGCCTCTCTGTTGTGCCTTGCCAGAGAGACCTACACGAGTAGGGAAGCAACATGGGGCCTGAGTAGAGACTGGCATGTCACAGTTCTGCAAAAGCATCGAAAGGCATTGGGACTTTCTAAACCCCACAGGGACCCTCTAAATATGTGACTCCCTTCTGGGAGAAGAGTCCTCACACAGCAGGGCAGCAGAGTGGAGAGAGCAAGTAACTGTGGTCAAGGTCCTGGGTTCAAGCCCTGGTTCCTCCATTGACTAGCTGGGTGATTTGGGTAAGTCATTACTTACCAGCTATGTGATTTGGGTAAGAAGATTGGTATTTCTAAGCCAAATTCCTTACCTGTAAAACAGACCTACTACAACATCCCTTTTATTGGGTTATTTGTAAGAATTAAATCAAACAACATAAGAAAAAAATTGATAAACTATCAATGCTGTGCAGATGTAATTTCCTCCCTCCTCTTTTTTTTTTTTTAAGGCAAATCCTGCTTCTCTATTCAGAGAACTCTTATTTTCACTGAGGTGCTGGGTGTGTCACCCTCACAGAGGGAGTTTTAATGCAATGCACACAACGCCCAAGGTTTTCTGTTGAGGAGTGACTTATCTCCTTGGTCACGTGTTAGAATTTAATTCCACGGAGAAAGAAAAAGAACTGTTTCCTTATACCAAGAGGGAATTTTTATAAATGCTGATTGGAGATGAGGCCAAATCAAATATAAGTTTGAGCTCTTCTGCCTAAAGAGAACTGGAGAAAATTGAGTTTGCCTTGTCACTGATCAGAAAAAAGTTGCCTGGGACGGTGGGACCGTTTCCTGCTCTGCAGCTGGGGTGAGCCAGTGAGATGGGGGTGGGAGGGAGCCCCATTCTCACAGGCACCTTCTACTGGTTTCCCCCGTCACCTGGGCAAGGGAGCAGAGCCAGGGTTAGCTGCTCTCTCACAGTATTTTAACTGTTGTAGGGTTGCCAGAGACCATAGAGAACACCCAGTTGTTTGAATTTCAGATAAACAATGAATAATTTTTTATAATAAGTATGTCCCAAATATTGCTAAATCTGGTATTCCTAAACTGTTGCTTGAGGCAGAGGAATCATGGAATCACAGAATTTTTTTTTTTAAGAAGGGCAACCCCGGTAATCCTCTAATTCAGCATCCTCACTTTATGTACGAGAAAAAGAAAGCCTGGAGGGGTGAAGCTACTTGCTTTCGTAGATAGCAGCAGAACCAGGCCTAGAATCACCCAAAAGAGCTGACTTTCTACCTAGAGCAGTTTTGCAACTGATTTTTTTAAAAGCTATTGAATACATAGAACCTTTGATTTTTCTGAATATTTATTCACATAAACCCAGGAAATTATTGAGCTGTGATTAGTGGTTGCTGTTTTTACACCAAAGCCTTTGTGTGTTTGCGGCCAACAGAAACAGCAAGTACTAAAAGGTTAATTAATGACTCTCGGCGGCCACCTCTGCTTACCACAGGATGTAAGAACAGTAGGGGATTTTGTTTGAGGTCACTTACTTAACAGGATTTCCACCATGACCTAACCCCAGAGAATTAGGTCATCAAGAAAGAAAGGAGCAGATTCAAGAGGGGTAAGAAAAGAGGCAGAGCAGGAAAAGACTTTTACCGCAGAACTCAAAACCAAAGTATGTATGTCTTGGTCACTTTCTCATCCTTTGACCTTTATCCTTTGCCCTTTGCCCTTGACCTATCTGTAGGCCCAAGGATGCCCTTGCCTCCTTCCGCTTCCATAGCTGGTGCACATGTGGGTGCATCCAACTGTCACGGGAGCTCCATTTCTTCTCTAAGAAGAAGTGGGACTGGGAATTGTGTGGAAGCAGATTTCTATCTCAAGGTCAAAGCATACAATAAAAACATCATGCGGCATAATTAAAGCTGGATTTGAAAGAAGGCTGGGACACCTACCGTGTTTTAGGTGGATACAGGGGGAAAGAGATGAGACTCAAAGGCTTCAGTTTCACGAATATAAACCAGTACTTTTTTTCCTTTTCTTTTCAAATATTTCTACATTGTGCTCAGAGACACTTGGTACACACGGAACGTTATAAAAAGAATGCTAGGAGACAGGCTTTGTCTCATCACCTTTTTTCCCACACTTCAGAGCGGGCCAAAACACTCCGACTCTGTAACTGGCTGCGTCTCAATGCCTGCAAAGTGTTTCTGGAGCTGATATTTCTTGTAGCCTCTTCTGTGACTTGCCTTTAACAGCACACACGGCCCACCAAGGGACTTTCCCCTTCATGTTCAGCAGTTAGCATTGAATCTCCTTGGCAAGGCTCTCGGTGACTGCACAATCTCACACCTGCCAGCACTGGAAAGTTCTGGAAATAAGGACTCTGTGCCAGACATTCCTTTTGAGCACTTCACTTCATGCAGTTCCTCATTCTCCTGGGCACTAGACGAGTAACCGATTTCTTGAACTTGGTTAAATTTTTTGCAGCGACAGTACACAAAGAGCATATCCAAGAACTGAGGTGGATGCCAAGGCCCTCGGGTTCCAACACCAGCTCTCTCCTGGCTTTCTTATTGCCTCACTTCTGTGTCACGTCTCACACTTTCCAAAGCCCCCTCACATCTGTTCCTCCTTTGTTCTTTATGACAGCTCTGTGAGATGGAGTGGGCAGAGGCAGATCAAGTAACACGTTTTGAGGGTTTACCTTGTGCCAGGTTTTGTTAGGCATTTCCATATATTTTATCTCATGTGATCCCGCTGACAGTCCTACAAGGCGGGTAAGGGGAAGATATCTACCATACAGATGAAAGACTTGAGGATCAGCGAGTGGAATGCTCCAGAGTTGAAAGCTGACCCTTTTTCTGCACTGCATATAATCTGTTTCAAATTCTGTGCCTCAGTTAAAATTCTCTCATTAACTATAGTGAGCCGAAGAAATGGCAATCTATGCATGTGAATAATATCTCAGAGTCTAAAAATAATGACCAGTAATTATGGCCACAACTTGTTACTCATGCCCATTCATGGCCTCTTTATTCCTGGACAGGGATCTGTCCTATATCTAGCCCTTCACATGGATAATAAATACTGAAGTTGGACCAGCAGTTCTAGGTGCTTCTGCTATGAGCTCCTGGAACACTCTCAATCTTCTCTGTAGTATTTTGTTAGTAATAAAACTGCTAATTGTTAAAATTCTCTTTATTTGTTACTTTACAAAAGTAATACAAGATAAGGTGTGAAAGAAAAAAGCTAATCATCTACCCAATTCCATCTCCCTAGAGTAACCAATATTAATACTGCACTAGGTACTGTATACACATTTCTTCTTGATCATACAAATATACAAGCTTATACATATATGTATGAGTTTCCTGAGTTTGCTGGCTTTTTCACTGAAAGAAAATCATACCTATTCATTACTCTAAAACTTTTTTTTCTTTCTCTTTTTTTTCTTGCTTAATGATATATCACGGATATCCCTAAATCTAATTTTCCCTAATTTCTTTATGCATATGTATAAAAATACATATAATATTACATATATGGGATAATGTCATACAAGAAATAATGAATACATAAAAATTCCCAAGGAGTGGCTATATCATAATTACCTCTTTTGATCTCTTTGTTTCCAATTCTTTGCCACTATGAGCAACCTTGCAATAAATACTGTTAAATGTGTAGGGGAGGGGAAAAAACCCTTTTCCTGGTGCTGGCCTGGTGTCCCAAGAGGTTAAGTGCGTGCGCTCTGCTCTGGCGGCCCGGGGTTTGCCGGTTTGGATCCCAGGTGTGCACCAATGCACTGCTTGGCAAGCCATGCTGTGGCGGTGTCCCATATAAAGTGGAGGAAGATAAGCATGGATGTTAGCCCAGGGCCAGTCTTCCTCAGCAAAAAGAGGCAGATTGGCAGATGTTAGCTCAGGGCTGATATTCCTCACACACACACACAAAAAATAACACCTTTTCCTCCACCCTCTTAGGTTCAGCTCCTGTGATGTGTGAATGAAACTGACAAAAGGCAGATTAACAGGAGAAAAAGTTTATTACATACGCACAAAGGAATTTCACAGGAAGGAAATGAAAATCCAAAAAAAATGCTTAGGCCCAGGGGCTTATATACCATTTTAACAAAGGGTGATAAAGTGTGGAGAAGTGACAAGACAAAGGAAAAGGAGTTTGGGATTCTAGGGGAGGTAAATTGTAGGAAGGTAAATATATGGGGGAAACTAATGGAAGATAAGGGTTATTTTAGTAAGGTTTGTTTATGCAGACTAAAGTCAATGCTCTTTCCAGTGATAAGAATCATTTCTTCTTCCTGCTACAGGAGAGGGAAGAGGGGATGCCTTTACAAAGGGAAATTTGTGCTGTGCTTTAGGCAGAAAAGGGAGGGCAGAGTCCTCCAATGACTCCTCCAGCTCAAAGTAATCCTTATGCCCAAGTGGCGTGTTTTGCGGTGGCCTATTCTGATCCCCTTCAATGTATGTTCTTAAATACCATTTGTATGGGATAAATTCTCTGGATTGCTGAGTTAAAGTATATGTACATTTTATTTTTTATATGCGTGGCCAGATTACTTTCCTAAAAGGCTGTGTAACAATAATTCACATTTCAGCCAGCAATATGAATCCATGAGAACCCACCTCTTCCACATGGTTATTGGCTTTTGGTGTTTGTTGGTTTGTTTTGTCAACCTAATTGGTATAAAGTGGCACCTCATTCTTATTTTAATTTGCATTTTCCTCCCTTCCAGGGAGGTTAAGCATCTTTTCCTATGTTAATTGACCACTTGAATTTGCTTTTCTTTGGGTTCTTTGGAAGTGTTTGTTTTTCTCTCTCCCTGGAGCGTAAGTTCCACAAGGGAAGGTACCAAGTAGTCTTGTTATTGTGGTTGTTATTTCTGGTTCCTAAGATAGTTGCTGGAAAATAGTAAACACTCAGTAAAGAGCTGTTTCATGAATAAGTGAATATCTTTTGACCCAGCAATTCTCCTCCCAGGAAGTATATTAAAGAAATAATAATGGCCGTGTGTAAGGATCTGTCCATGAAAATATTCATTATTGGATTGTTTACAACTGGAAATAAAATAAGTAATGATATTTGATACAGAAAGAAACTAACTTTTATTTGGTGGATACCACTAGGTAGTGTGTTAAAAGTTTTTTATAATTTATCCTGTTTAATCCTCACAACATATTAAGTTTAAAACCATTGTGACACTGCACGCACAATATAATCCTAATTGTTTAAAGAAATGTTTCTGTATGCATCAATAAATAACTGGAAAGATATATATACCACTGTTGATAGTAGTTTATTTGTATGATTAAAAAAACACGTATGATTTTTATTTTCTTTTTTGCTTATGCCTACTTTTATCTGTCTTCTCCACCTTTTGTGTTAAGAAAAAGAATGTAAGAAAAGCTATGCCTGAATAATATTCTAGCTTCTAGTGCTTTCTTCTTGTTTTTAATAAAGTGTGTACATATGTTATATAGGTATGTATACTCAAAAATATATAAATATAAAATATATGTATATATGTATATAAAAATCACAAAGTCCTACAATAAAGAACAAAGCTGATAAATACTCAAGGAAATAGCTCATTGGCCATCTCATTTTTCCTAGATAATATATATCCTGGGGCTTGTTTCCCCATGAATGAGGTCTATTTGTCTCCTCAGGCTTTTAGGGGTGGCCCAAAGGGCCATTAATCATTCTGTCTAGAGCTCAGAGAGAACCCTCTGGAAACAGGGAGAGGTGTAACAAGCCGGTCCAGCCTCGGTAGAAATGATGAAGGTGCCTGGCCACTGGGACGGAACCAGGCACAGGCATGAAAGTGATGATGAACAGCGTCATTTCCTGCCTCACTGGCCTGCCCCGAAGGTGAGGCCCCCACCTGCCTGCTCACACCCTCAAAGCACTTCCTTCCCCTCATGTCACATGAGACGGAATGAGGTTTTTCTCTCAGTGGAAATCAAGACTGGAATCCAGAGAGTGGAGCTGAAATTCTGTACAGTGAGCGGTATAATGCGAAAACAAAGAAGCAATTGATAATAGAACACAAGGAAGATTTCCCCTAGCAGCAAAAACACCCAAAAAACAAATAAATCAATCCCCCCAAAATTTTAAACCCATAAAAAAGCCTACTCTGGTTCTCTCATGTGTTTCGCCCAAAATTCCCTTTCCGTGTAGCAGCGACCTCCACAGAAGCTGCCACTAACAAATCTCCCTGTTCCTTGCCCTCAGAAAACTCATAGGCTGATTTCATTTGTGTTGATTTAAGCTATTTCTAAAGACCTCATGGACATCAGGCAAAAGTCCAGGCCCATCAGGGCTCCAGGAAAGCTGTGTGGAGATGTAGGGTGAACGCCACAATGTCAATCCCCAAAGAACCAAAGTAAAAGCCTTACCATAAGTACAGACTGGTCAAACCATGTCATCCTCCATGGACCCTTGGTCAACAAGGCCCACCATCCCTTCCTGCTGTGCGTCTTTCTGATAGTTCAGTGGCAGTGTACCACCGGCCCTGTCTCTGAGCTAAGGTCAGGTTGCAGAGCTGGGGTATTCATATACGTCTCTATTAATATTCTTAAAATAAATATCTTTCTCCCAAGACACCTGGATCTGCCATAAACTAACTATAGCTCCCTTGGCACAGACAGTCCTCTCCATCCAACCCAGGTCCTCACCTAGAGAAGGGAGGATGGAACTCGCTCTGGATGGCTGTCAGCATCTCCTCTTAGCAACTGAGCCCTTCTCTCCTCACTCTTCCTCCAAAAAGATCCCATTCGTTTTCTCGTCTGTTTATTTGCCTAAGCAAGCCGCCACCTGTCCTCCTGCACCTGACCTGAGAGTGGGCCTGGCTGGCCTGCTCCTGACTCGCAGGGCATAGCGCTGTCGAGGCATGAAGGTTCCCTCCCTCCTTCCCACAAAAGGAGGCAGGCCAGAAGTCAGTAATGGTCAGAGGAGGCAGGAGGAAGGCACAGAAGCAGCGAGCTCTCCCTGGAAAGCTTCCCTAGACGTCTAGTCTCCGGGATACTTGTCAAGGCAGCTGCACCCAGCACCCAAACCATCTTGCGGTTATTGCCGAAGAAAATACGGAGATGCTGTGCTGGAGCCAGCTCGTGTCAGCTCATGAAAACTGATGATTCCATTTTCTGGGAGTTTCAGAGCCAGTTGAGTTCCCACTGGCAGCTTGAAATTGGCCAGACAGACAGTATTGAACCATGGAAATCAGCAGAGGCTGCTAACAACGAGGACTCTTTGTTTGTTTGAGAACCAGTTGTTAAAATTCCCCGGCACACCACCACGAGAGCCTCACCCCCAGCGAGTCCAATGTGTTGGTCTAGGGTGAAGCCTGGGTTCCCCTCCCAGCTCTTTCACTCACTCCCTAGAAAACACAAGGGCAGTTCCTTAACCAGCCTGTGCTTCTGTTTCCTTCTCTGCAGAATATGATAGAACCTATAGGACTAAATGAGTTAATTTATTTAAAATGCTAAGAATTGTCCCTGCACAATGTGTTTTCCATTATTATGTGCTTTTAATACCCTAGAACACAGAATGGATTGAGAAGCACTGATGCAAAAACAAAAAGAAAAAAACCCCAAAAACCTGAATGCTTAATGAACTAGTTTCAGGGTTCAAACATGGCTGGCAATTCGAAGACATTAGGTGCTAGGACTTTGAAGTGACCCAAGAAAATGAGCAGAAACACAAAACCAAGGACTCCCCAAACAGGTGTAAAAGAGAGAAGATGCAAATGTAAAAATACATGAGGAAAATAGTGGCTTCAGCTGCTGATTCCTCCTCCAACGCACACGAGTAGGACTGGAGAGACAGGAAATCCTAGTAAGCTGACAGACTTTTAAAGTCCATCTGAGAAGCCGAATTCCTTCATAGTAATTATTCAGATGATGTTTTGCTGTGTTTAAAAAAACACTCCCAGAGCGTTTAATTTGCAGAGGCAGAAACCTCTGGAACTTCTCATGCATTTGCAAAGCTGCCGCTGGAACCAAGCATTACTGTGAGGTAAGCGGGTATCAATAAATATCCAGTGTTGTTTTCCATATGAAGAAAGTTCTATTTCATCCCAGGCTTCACTCACCTGGCAGTCACAGGCAAAAATTCAAATCTGGATTTCTGCTTCCCGCTTTACTTCCTAGAGCACTGGGCCCCCTGCCTTCTTTTGGACTCCAGGACTTAAGATATTTTTTGTTTCAGGGACAGGCTTTGCCAAGAGCATTTTGGTCTCAGGCAGAAAAGAAAAACAGATGCACTTCAAAAATGAGCCAAGTGTTGTTATGTTTCTGATTTTTGAATCCCCTCAACCATTTTCAAAGAAATTCCTGCCGTTTGAAGTCATCACCTGAATCTCCTGAGAAGCTTGAAATCGTGTTAGACAATTAAACAGATTCCCGGCATCGCTGAGGCCATCTGTGTGTGTGGGTAGCACGTACTCAACACAGTGAAGCCAGAGGTAATAATTGGAGGGCACGTGGCAGGTGTAAGCAGCATCTTTTTTCCCTGGAAGAGACCACATCTCCAAGTTGCTTTGATAATATCCCCATGACTTCTTGTCAGCATGACGCTTCCAGCATAGTTTTGTTGAGAAATGCTCTTCGTGCTGACAAGACCACGTGGGCTTTGACTCCCACCTTGATTTCTCACATTTAATATATTGGAAGGAAACAGAGCTAGAGGACATTACTCCAAAGACAAATTTTCTTTTCCGTGATTATCTACGGGATAGCGTGTGTCTAGAACACAGACGGGGGTACTACTGTAATGTGATAATCCTGACACCAAGGAGCATAAAGGAGCCGTCAGGCCCTGAGCATCTATGTCTGTCTGGACAGGGTTACTTTGAGTCACTGAAAGATTGACAAAGAAGAAGCACCATAATGCATGTTGCTAAGGAGAACACTTCAGCCTTAAATACATACTGTGATTGTGGCTCTGTGTCCACAAAACACACTGCTGCATATGGAAGCAAAGGTAGGCTTTGTATGCCAGTGTCGGATGGACAAAATGGAATGATGGAAATGGAGATGCCTTATATATTTACTTGTAAGTAGCCTTGTTCCAAAAAGGATTTGGGCGGCTCAAAAAACACATAAAATTTAAGACAAGTTGGTTTTGGGTTTTCTTTAATTGTGGTAAAATACACACAACATACATTTACCATCTTAAGCGTTTTTAGGTATACAGTTCAGTAGCAAGTAGATTCACATTGTTGTGTTACCAATCTCCAGAACTTTCTCATCTTGCAAAGTTGAAACTCTATACCCATGAAACAACAACTGCCCATTAACAAGTTGTTTTTTATAACAAGTTTATGTTACTTAATGAAAATAAAAAATACTTTTAAAAAGTAAGCAAAATGTTATGACCTTTGCTATTCATTAAAGAAAGCTTTTGACTTGAACATTTTGCCTACTGACCTGACGATTCCTTTTGACAATAAAAAAGGCTGGTAAGGGAATCAGAACAGACTTACGTGAGCGTGGGCAACAGTAGAATGAAGTCTGTAACTTTAATACATGTGGTATTTATTTTAATACATAAAATACATGTGGTAAGATCCAGTACGTTGCAAAAGCTGGGCCACAAATTTCACTGGAGGCCCTCCAGCAGCCGATAGGAAGCGAGAAAGAAGAGCGGTTACAGGAATCAAAAGCAAATCCACTGTGGCTCTCTTGAGACCAGCCAGGAAATGAGTGTCAGGAAAGGCAGTGACTGAAGGGTGTTGGCAAGAAGTGTACATGAGATTAAGATGAAAAAGGCTGGAATAGGAATGGGATGAACCCAGGGCAGGAGGTGAGAACGTCTAAATGAAACTAGAGGAACCGTCTAGAGTCCACAGGTGGAAGGACAGTATGCAATTTGCTTGACCCAGGCTGGGGGTGAAGGATAAAGACAGATCAAAAGATCCTAATTATAGATTTTGGTGCAGCAAACAGCGAGCTAAGGCAGAGCTAGGTCAGGAGAGAATGCTGCCTCAGCATTAGAAAGTTCCTCTTCTTTATACCCAAGCCCGTAGAGCTAAGAAAAAAACTCACCATAAAATCTTTTTCTAAGCTGGGCACCTGGAATCTATATCCCAATGGATAAGTTATATTTCCATATTCCTCATTCCATAATACACACTGTACTTTAAAGGATTCCAAGATTATATCCTAAAGAGGAAAATCCTTTGGATGCTGGCACTAGAATCTACTAGAAGAAAATAGAGAAAATTTCTGCTAAATTTCAGGCATAAACAGAAATGAAAATCTGTCTCTTACGATTGATGGCATGGATGGTGTGGAAGAGAAAGTTTTCTCAGATTCTCAAAGGAGGCTTTTAGATGCACAGAAGAGAAACACTCAAATGTGGATGTTCCTGACAGCATCTCACAGCTTTACTTGGAAGAATTTTAGTCATGTTTTGTGAAATCTGTAGAGTTTTCAATTATATTCTATGGCTTTTTTAAATAAAGCTATATCCTATAGAACTAGAATATTACCCTTATACCTATAGAAATGCTATCATTACACTTTGGCTGTAGTAGGTGCCAGGGTGGAGTGGAAGAAGTACTGGTAGGTTCCAGGACAAGTTCCATTATTTATTAGCTATGCAACATTGGGAAAATCACTTAAACTCTCCGACCTTTAGTTTTCCATCTGCAACCTGAGGGTGATAATACCATCTTATGAAAATCATCAGGGTGGATGTGGATCAAATTGGACGCAAGAAAGTGTTAAATGGATTTAAGAAGATAACAAACTTTCAGCAACATGGCAGAAGAATCTGATATGGCCTGGATTCCTCCAGTTACAAAAGATACCCAAATATTGGATAAAATATAACACTTGAAAATGTAGAGGGAGAGATGAGCTTCAAGGCAAATAAGGGAAACCTCCTAGGGCCAGAAATGAAAGAAATCAAAGCTAGAGAAGTGAGAATGAGCTGATGAGAAGCAGCCCCCCAGGTTTTCACTGGGTTTCCAAAGTTCTCCGATGCAGAACAATGAGTTTCTAGTGCCCACAGGATAAGAGGTAGAGCCTTTGTCTATAGAAGGGAGGATGGATGAGAGGATAAAGTCCCGAGCCAAGAGCTACCCCAGCCATTAAAAGGTGCTGTTTTAGTCTGCTCAGGCTACCATAACAAAATACCACAGAATGGGTGGCTTATGAGAAATTTATCTTGTCATAATTTGGGAGGTGGAATTTCTTAAGATCAAGGTATTAGAAGATTTGGTTTCTCCTGAGGCCTTTCTCCTGGGCTTGCAGACAGCCACCTTCTTCCTCTGTCCTCACATGGCCTTTCCTCTGGGTTTGTGCATCCCTGGGGTCTCTTTCTCTTCTTATAAGGACACCAGTTATATTGGATTAGGGCCCCACCCATATGACCTCATTTAACATTACCTCTTTAAAGGCCCTATCTCTAAACACAGTTACATTCTAAGGTACTAGGAATTAGGGATACAACATACGAATTTTCAGGGACAAAATTCAGTGCACAACGGGGGCCAACAAAAACTCTATACACAGGCTCAGAGAGGTAGTAAGAAAGCTTGCCATTTAGCAGTGGCCTTAGACGAGAAGGGGGAAAAGATCACCAGTGAGAAATGAAAGCCCAAGCTTATAACATGTACAGCTGTGGGCTTTGAACCTATGCTGACAGGGTGTGGGAACTGGAAAGTAAGCAACTACCATAAAATACTGGTCCAGGGGTGCTGAAATTTCTAAAACCCCACCAGAAACTTAAAAAAAAAAAAAAAAAAACCTAATCAGAGCAAAAATTTTACAACTCAGGACATGACAGACTTTTAAAAAATCCTGCTGAAAATTAATTCATTAGAAAAAAATACGAACTACATAAAGAAACTACAAGGAGAGTCATCAAGTGTAATCAACCAATGGTTCTCAAAGTGTGTTCCCTGGAACAGCAGCATGAGCATCGCCTGGGAACTTGTTAGAAATGCAAATTCTTGGGCCCACCCAGACCTTCTGAATCAGAAACCTTGGGAGTGGGGCCCAGAAATCTGTGTTTTAACAAGCCCTCCAGGGGATTCTGATGGCTGATGAAGTGTGGGGAGCACTGCACAACTTCTGAACAACAGCCCCTGCCTTCTCTCTAGAAGCCACCGGCTTAGTCACTCATGCCATCAAACATGCTATCCGCCAGCCATCCCTGTTGGCAGGATGTTCGAAGCCCCAGGTCACGGCCCTTCATTCCTAAATGACCTTCCCTCTCTCTCACGAGCCCTCCCTGCTCTCTTCCCAGGGCTTAGCACACAGTTGGTGCTCAGTACATTTTGATTGAATGAAAGAATAAATGAGAGTGACCTGTGTTGTTGGGGTATGTACTAAAAAAAGCCTCTAATCCTACATTTGATATTTAAAATGGGGGTGGTACGCTGCTACCTCCAACATGGCTAAATCTAGAAAGCATACCCACGAGGCAAAGAAAGCGAGTTTGCAGAAGGACATTGTATCAGTCTGCTGGGGCTGCCCTAACAGAGAGCCACAGGCTGGGAGGCTCAAATGACAGACAAGTATTGTCTCTCAGTTTGGGAGGCCAGGACTCTGAGATCAAGACAGAGGCGGGGTTGGTTCCTTCTGAGGGCTGGGAGGGAGAATCTGCTCCATGCCTCTCTCCTAGTTCTTGGTACCCCAGGCCTTCCTTAGCCTATTGAAAGTGTTCTCCCTGTGTCTTCACACCCTCTTCCCTCTGTAGGTGTTTCTGTCTTTTCCCATGGCATTCTTTCTACAACGACCAGTCACAGGGACTCCAGCATGACCGCATTGTAACTTAACTAATTACATCTGCAACCGCTGTTTTTCCAAGCAACGTCAAGTTCTGAGGTACTGGGGGTTAGGACTGCAACATACAAATTTGGGAGGACACAATTCAACTCATAACGGATACATACAGCATAATACATAAAATTTTAGATTATATAAAATTTTAAAGCACAAAACAATGCAGGATGCCATGTATGGATGCATGAATGCACACTGAAATTATAAAAACATGTATGGGAGGGAAAAGACCAATTTCAGCAGAATGCTTCCCTCCAAGGAGGGAGTAAAGGAGGGAAATGGTACCAAGAAGGGATCTGGAAAGGGGATTTGACTGTATCTGTACCATTTAGTTTTTTAAAAATATAAAGCAAATATAGCTCAATGTTAACCTTTGTTAAATGTCGACTATGGGTATTATTTTTTTCTCTGCATTTTTTTTGCATGTCTGAAATATTTACAAGTATTTTGTTTGTTTATTTGAGAAAGTAGCAATAGGGAAGAAATGTTCCTTGCTATAAGGAAGGACCATGATGTTAGGACAAGCCCAAATACAAGGCAATATTAACTTTGCAAAGTGGCAGGTGAACGTATGAAAGGACAACAACAAGTGATTGAAACCAAGAGCCAGGCTAGACTGCAGGAGGACGGACGTGTCCCATGTCAGGCCACAAGTCATGGCAGATGGGCGATCAGGCAGGTTAACACAAGCACAATCCAGGGGACACTGCCAAGGTCAGCAGGGAAGGTGAGGCTGTGCCATAGATATAGGTGAGATCCAGGTGAGCCAGGTCCAGAAACGCAGTCCAAAGAGACAAGCATCCAAGAGTCAGACTTGCTCCAGGCAGGCAGCTTAGATTGGTTGCCAGAATAGGAATTCCATTCTGTCAAGCAGGACGAGATTAGGAATTTTGCCTGAGAATTCTAGGGAGGAGGTTAGATTCCTACAATTCCACAAGAGAAGCTTGGAAAGTAAATGACAGAAATTTAGCAGAGACCCCAAACCAACTGGCACCTGGATGTTTAGTTCCCTGCACCCCAGGGCAAATGCCAGAAGACAGATCTAAGGGGGGAGGGTGGGGTATTAGCCTTGACCCATCTCTGCCTAACTCAGAAAACTGAATATTTGCCAGGCGGAGCTAAGCATTTCACAAGCATGATCTCACTTAATCCTCACAACGACCTCGTGAAGTTGGTACTACTAGCCCCATTTTACAGATGAAGACCCTGAGGCTTAGAAAGATGACATAACTTGCCAATGACACAAGGCCAGCAGACCGCAAAACTGGGATCCAATCCCAGTGGGTCTGATTCCAGAGCTCACAATCTCCGTCCCTCTGTTTTCTGGCCTCCTTTCCTTCCCATCAAAAATACTTGCCTGGGGCAGGCCCAGTGGCGCAAGCGGTTAAGTGCGCGCGCTCTGCTGTGGCGGCCTGGGGTTTGCGAGTTTGGATCCCGGGTGTGCACCAACACACTGCTTGTCAAGCCATGCCGTGGTGGCGTCCCATATAAAGTGGAGGAAGATGGGCATGGATGTTAGCCCAGGGCCAGTCTTCCTCAGCAAAAAGAGGAGGATTGGCAGATGTTAGCTCAGGGCCGATCTTCCTCACACACAAAAAAATATACTTACCTGACTCTGTCTCAGGTGCTGGGGATACAGCACTGAATAAGTCCAATAAGGTTTCTGTCTTCATGGCACTTATGTTCTAGAAGGTAGCTCACCATCCCCATCTTTTTTTTTCTTTTTGTTTTTTAGGAAGTTTCACCCTGAGCTAACATCCTTTGCCAATCTTCCTCTTTTCGCTTGAGGACGATTTGCCCTGAGCTAACATCTGTGCTCATCTTCCTCTATTTTGTATGTGAGTCACCGCTACAGCATGGCTCCTGAGTGGTGTAGGTCCATGCCCAGGATCCAAACCTGTGAACCTGGGCCGCTGAAGCGGAGCGCACCGAACTTAACCGCTACACCACGGGGCCAGCCCCTCACCATCCCCATCTTAAGTAGCAAATGTAGGATTAGAAGCTTTTTTAGAACATGCCCCAATAATCTTAGCCTGATATTTTTAAAAAGTTGGGGATGGGAGTGGTTTGGGGAATGGAAGTGTAATCAAGAGGTTGTACAGGCAGGAGGCCTGGCTACGTGGAAAGGCCTGGATTTCTAAAAGGCACATCTAATCATTCTTGATGTGACAAAACTGTGATGGTGACCTTTGAGCTAAAAGGAAAAGAAGGGGGCTCGTCCTGATGAAATACCCACCGACAGGGAGACCCTGGTCTGGCCAAGGCGCACGGTGATTATTACTCTAGCCTGGGGAGAAAAAAGTCAATTCAAAAATTGCATGTTCATGTCATGGTAAATCCTTAATGCTTTTAATGAAAATTCTTCTCCTTCATGAAGTATTTTCTATTTTAAAGAAGAACAGCAAATTAATACAGCGTTTCCAATAGCCTTTAAGTCAGGTTTAATTGGGGCAATTCCCTCCAGTGAATCGAAAGATGACATTCGTCTTCATCACCTGAGTGGAATGTTAAACTGGAAGCAGGGATGAAATGTCAAGGTAAAATAATGCTAATAATTATTCTGAATGTTACATTCTCCTTGACCTTGGAATTTAAAGGGCCATGATGAAGGCTTTTTGTCAAAAGTCAAGAAGTCATCTAGAGACGCTGCTGACATTTATGATTAATGTAATCTGGGATTATTAGGAGAGAAATGCAGAATATGATTAGCTGCTAGTATCTCAGTAATTCATTTTTATATCATTATAGAAACCATATAGTATACGGACATAAAAAGAGCTGACATGCTGTGGATAATCCTAATCTCCAGAAATTTAAAAAGGAAACCTCTAAAGATAAGTAAGACTTTTTAATTAAAGCAGCAGTGACCAAATAATTAAATTTATAGGTCTGGAGTAAAAAAGGGAAGAAAATGACCCCAGTCGAAGGAAAGATAATGATTTCTTATGCATAACACACATGTGCACACAAAAGAAATCAAGCCTCTATTGGCTGGGTCCTGTCGCTTCAGAGAATTTTCTGGTTCATTTGCAGTGACAAGAGAGGCATGCTGCCCTGAGCTGGCAACTCAAGCAGCCCCTGAAAAATGAGACTCGGGGTGAGAGCAAAGCACCTCTGTGGTGGGAAAGATGGTGTCCTGTATTTGTTGCGGAAAATGCAGCTCCCATTTTAAATAAAGCTTTTGGTCCAAAGCTCTAGCTGGGAAAAGTGCAAAGGTGAAGGGGAGCCCACTCTTTGTGACCTGGTACCTGCCCCCCAGCCCCTCCTCGCACATTTCATCTCATTCCCCTCCCCTCTTCTCACTCAGCCTGAAGCAGGAATCTGGGAGAGGCAGGGCGTGCGGGGAAAATTGATTCTTAGAAAGAAAAATAAATAAATAAGAAAGACTCTCAGACAAATTAAAAACAAAGCCAAAAGGAAAAAAGGCTTCTGAGAGAAAGAGAAATATAAAAGATTTAACTGACTCATTTTAAAATTAAAAACTGGAAATATGAAGCTTTACGCCACACAATCAAGCAACATACACAGTTCTGATATATGTACAAACAACATATCCATATATGATGTATAATATATTAAATATATAGTAATTATTTCCTCAATTTTTTCCTCAATAGGGACAGATGAGAGGTGGTGAGTGAGTGAACAGAGAAAGAAGCGACAAAAGGCAAGAAGGGAATATGAGGGAGAAAAATGTGGAAGGGAGAGGAAGGCAGGAGAAAGCACGAAGAAGAGAGACCCACACGTGGGGGTTTTCGTGGTATCCCGTGTACATCAGAGGTGGTTTTGATCGTTTTGATTAGCTTTCTGGTAACTGAGAGCAGATTGTCTGGTTTAAAGTCTCACTCTCATAATCTTGCCAGTTCAGCCCTGAGTGCTGGTAGATTTCTATGTTGGTGCACATACCAATACATTCCACGTACACAATCTGTGTAGGCTAAGAGAAAGGCTCACTCTTCTGTGGGTCTGTACTGTCTGCATTATACTGCGGGCATATAGCATCGTAATAAATAATAAAGAGAGGCACTATTTGAAAAGGAATCACATGAACATTTCTTATGTTGTACTGAAGATGCTTGTGAAAACAAATGAAAGTAATGTACTTTCAAAATCCCAATAAGGTTGAGAAAATTGTGTTCGAAAATCCGCTAAATCAATACAGCCAACACGAGGACTTGAGAACACTTGAAAGCATTTGTGATCTGAAATGTAGCAATAATCACAGTTTGTTCTACTCATTCCACCCCGGCCCCCCATGTTGCCATCTTAAATGACACACGTTTAAATGGACATCACCAGCACCTTAAAAGCCATAGTTGTGGTCAACGTTGAAAAGATATAAATGGGAAAAGTCAAAACTAGCCATTGCCAAGTGGCTGCTGGGAGGCATAACGGTGACCACTAAAACCTCGCAAGCAGCTTCATTTCATTTCAACAAACATTTGTTGTGGACCATATGCAGACACTGCTCTAGGCCCTGAAATATGGTGATGGATAAGCCAGAGTGCTTGTTGTCCTCGTGGTCTAGTGGAGGAGACAGACAAGCAAGCCTGCCATGAACAGACATGGTTGTGAGTTCACAGGCATACATACGGAATGCTAAGGAAGTATAGAGGCGAGGCACTCCCCCAGGATGTCTCTGGGTGGGAGAGGGGGTAGTAAGACTTCTCTGAGGATGTCACTCTTGAGCTGAAGTTTTCAAGAAAGTTAGGAGTTAGCAAGAACGAGAAGGAAGAGGGGCTGTCTGAGTGGGTGTTGGGGTGGGTAGTGTGTGGGTCCACAGAGAAACCCTCTACACAAAGGTTTAGCAGTCCATTTCTCAACAAATGGCACCACTGTTCACCCAGTGTCTCAAACTAGAACCTAGGAGTCACCCTTGATTCCTTTCTTTTCCTCACTGCCCACATATAATCATTAAGTCCTGTTGACTTCACTCCAAAATATAACCCAAATCTGTCTAGCTCTATCTTCATACTACCTCCTAGTAGAAGCCCTGTCCTCTCTTCTCCAGACTCTGCAATAACCCCCTAACTTGTTGTTATGGGCTGAATTGTGTCCTCTGCCTGCCACCAAATTCATATGTTGAAGTCCTAACACCTAGTACATCAGAATGTGACTAAATTTGGAGATAGGGCTTTCAAAGGAGTGATTAAGTTAAAATGAGGCTGTTAGGATGGACCCTAATCCAATCTGACTGGTGTCCTTATAAGAGGAGATTAGGATACACAAAGAGACACCAGGGATGCACACACAGAGGAAAGAGTATGTGAGGACACAGCAAGTTGGTGGCCATTTGCAAGCCAAGGAGACAGGCCTCAGGAGAAACCAAACCTGCTAACATCTTGATCTTGGACTTCCTAGACTCCAGAACTGTGAGCAATAAATTTCTGTTGTTGAATCCACTCAGTCTGTGGTATTTTGTTATGGCAGCCCTAGCAAACTAGTACTCTTGCCTTCCTTCTTCCACTCATGCCCCCTAAAATCCATGGTTCAGCAGCTAAACCATACTACACCACTACCCTGCTTAAAATCCTCCAGTGGCTTCTCCTATATTTAGAATAAAATGCAAACTCCTTGTCCTGGTCCAAGGGGTGCTCAAGGTGAGCTGACATCCTTCCAAGCTCAGATTAAATGTCATGTCCTCAAAGAGGCCTTCCCGAGTCCCCAGTGTAAAGAGCCCACCTGACACTCTAGGATATCAGTGTGCTTCGTTGTCTTCATAGCATCCATCATCATCTAACGTTTTCTTGTTTATGTGATTATTTCTATGCCTCCCCCACCAGAATGGAAGTTCTTTCATTCTACCTTCAGAACCTTCATCTGTCACATTTTGTCTTTTGAGTTCAGAACACAGTAGATGCTCAAATATTTTTTTGAATCAATGCATGAGAGCAGAGTGCATGACCTATAAGAGAATTGCATGTAGTTCAGGTTGGCTGGAGGATGGAAAAGAAGGAGCCCGAGAGGTAGACGGGAGTCAGAACATAAAATTCTTATATAAGGGATGCTAACAGTATCGTGGCTGAGCAGAATTGATACCCACCCTCCCAGAGCCCATAGCCAGGGTCTGCTGTGTGATCTGGTCAATGTCTCCTTAATTGCTATAGAGTATTTAGGGACAATTGAACAGTTATCCAGTCAAAGTTTCTGCTTTATAAGGGAGCTCAGGAGCCCCAAGAGAAAGAACCCAAACTCTGTCCACACCTGGGGATCAACACCCACTAACATGGCTGATGGACTCTGGGGGTGGGGTGGATCAGGGATGGAGCTGGCAGAAGGCAAAGGGACAACAGCTCCTGACATAAAATTACCAAGTCAAGAATGAAACTGAGGGAATGGGCTAGAGTGGGTGACCCAGCCTGAGTGACAAAAAGACAGGAGATCAGGATACAATACAAGCACCCCATCCCTACCTCTCCCAGAGTACCTGTGTGCCATGGAGGAGGAGAAGTCTTACGGGAAAACGGCAAGAAATGTCTCACTAAGAGCCTAGTCCCTCTGTGGTCGGCTTTTCCTCTCAAAGAGATGTGTGCTTCCAGCTGGAGAAAGAGAATGAGGGCCAGAGATGAGGAAACAAATGGTATTTGCAGGAAAAAATCCCTCAGCAATGGAAAGAGAAGGCAGATATCATGGCCACCACAGCCAAGCCCAGCAGCCCCTCTCAGAGCACTGGGGAGGTCAACAGAGACAGGGCTGACAGAGAGTCACAGTTGGAAGGGAGGAAGGCAGAGCAGAGGTGCAGAGTCCACATGAATCCATCCTCCTTCCATCGATGATGGGGATTTGTAGAGAGACTTGAGAAATGGAAGACTGGGGACATTTGTAAAAATGACCCTACTCAAGACTCACGTTAATAAAACTAACACTTATAAGCCTTTAGATTTGGAGGAACCAATGAAAATTTCAAAGTAAGAAGACACTAACTTACCACTCTTGATGTCAAATAGAAGATGGACTGTAGGGAAGAGACACCAGAGCTGCAGTCTCATGGAGATGGGGAGATCTGATGCTCTGCAACTCGCCAAGAATTCAGAAAAAATCATAACGGTGTCTAAATTTTGACTCGTTTTGACCACATGATTTTTATGATTCCCAAGAATTATATGGTAACTAACTGCTAAACTAAGAGATTTCCTCCATTCAACATCACTAGAAAACCCATCTCCATAAAAGAAAGCAGTGCTCTGATATATAAAGATATTGCCATTCCTGAAAACAGTTTATAAATCACATAAGTAAATATCTCAATACATAATTGGGATATTCTGTTTTCAATTAAAAATTATATTCTCCCACCTGGTAAACCATTTTAATCATCAAATTTGACCCTGAAAGACTTCCAATTGTTTTCAAACATCAAATCAACCCTCCTAGGGCAAAGATTTGTCAATTTTAGTATTTAAAAAAATTTGAGACAAGTTCTGACTATATTTATTCTTAAAAGTCAAAACTGGTTTGAGCAACAGAAACATTTCAGCAACATTGTTTTAATAAGCTTGTGGTCTCAGAGAGTGATTAGGTGGTAGAGGCCATTGGGATACAATTTATAGCAAGTGTATTTTTAAAAAATCAGACGATTTTATATCATATGATATGTTTGTGCGCATTGGAGTGATGGAGGGGCAAGGCAGAGAATATATGTATATATTTCATGCATCAAGGCATCATCGAGATTCTAATGGAATACTTTTAGAATCTCATTATTCTTGAGGTTATGGGCCAAACAAAATGTAATTACAATACATGCAAACTAGCCACATTATAACCAACCATTCTGTTCAGTTTCATTTTTGTAAAACAAAGACAGTGATAGCATTCCTTTGGTTCAGTTTCTAAACTTCTGCTGCTTAAAAAAATGACACTAATTTGGATACATTAATATCCATTAATGCTAGATCCCATTAAACAGTCATAGAGAAAGGCCAGTTACTTTTGTCTTTGACAACACATCTTTTCCCAGCTAGCCCACAATGGCTTCAACCAATTCAGAGAAGGACCAGGTAACAGTTATAGTCTAGAGAGCTAATTCTCCTATTGTCCACTAAATATATTCTCCTACAAAAGCGCCAAAGGTCATTTCTAAAAATCTACAGTGAAATTCATAAAATGTTGTGGGTAGGTGATAAATATTCTGTAAGAAAATTTATTGTTGGAATTAAATATATTTCATCAGCATCAGTACCAATTACCCAATTACCCAATATATTTTGAAATATTGTTGGCGAGCTATACCACTTACTGCAGCGTAAGGGTTGATACCACAACAAACTTCAGATATGTCCAGTGTTTTAAAAATCAACTAAGAGACAAAAAAGATTAGAAAAAAATTTTTTAGCTTTGTTGAGATATAACTGACATATAACATTGTGTAAATTTAAGGTGTACAATGTGTTGATTTGATACACTTATATATTGCAAAATGATTACCACCATAGCATTAGCTAACACCTTCATCACCTCGTATAGTTACTACTTCTTTTTTGTGATGAGAACATTTAAGATCTACTCTCTTAGCAACTTTCAAGTATATAATACAGTATTATTAATTATAAACACCATGCTGTACATTAGATCCTCAGAACTTATTCATTTTATAACTGGAAGTTTGTACTCTTAGACCAATATCTCCCCATTTCCTCCACTCCCCCAGCTCCTGGTAACCACCACACTACTCTGTTTCTATGAGTTCAGCTTTGTTAGATTCCACATACAGGTGAGATCATACAGTATTTGCCTTTCCTGTCTGACGTATTTCACTTAGCATAATGTCCTCGAGGTCCATCCACATTGTTGTAAACGGTAGGATTTCCTTCTTTCTCATGGCTAAATAATATTCCATTGTATATATATACCACATTTTCTTTATCCATTCATCTGTTGACAAACACTTAGATTGTTTCCAAATCTTGACTGTTGTGAATAATATGTCAGTGAACATCACAGTGCAGATGCTTCTTCAAGATCTTGTTTTCATTTCCTTTGGATATATATCCAGAAGTGGGATTGCTGGATCCTATGGTAGTTCTATTTTTAATTTTCTGAAGAAACTCCATATTTTTTTCCATAGTGGCTGAAACAATTTACATTCCCACCAACAGTGCACAAGGGTTCCCTTTCCTCCACATCCTCACCTGTCTTTGTGTGGACATACGTTTTTATTAACTCTTGTCTTTCTGATGACAGCCATTCTAACAGATATGAGGTGATATCTCATTGTGGTTTTGATTTGCATTTCCCTGATGATTAGTGATGTCGAGCACCTTTTCATGTACCTGTTAACCATTTGTGTATCTTCTTTGGAAAAATGTCTATTCAATTCCTCTACCCATTTTTTAATGGGGTTGTTTGTCTTTTTGCTATAGAGTTGTATGAGTTCCTTGTACACTTTATAAGGGGATATTAACCCCTTATCAGATATATGATTTGCAAATATCTCTCCCATTCTGTAGGTTGCCTAGAAAATTTCATGATAGCTCTACCAAGAAACATCTTTCATGAATATCTAACTTTAAGGTTTTGTTTTTTTTTTTTCTAATAGCTCTATTGAGGTATAATTTACATAAAAACCACCCACTGTAAATATAAAGTGTGATGATTTGGGGCACATTTGTAACATTGTGTAATTATCATACCACTACCATGATCCAGTTCTAGAACATTTCTAAAAAGTTCCCTTGCGCCTGGCTGCTGTCAACTCTCATTCCCAATCCCAGGCACAGGCAACCACTGACCTATTTTCTGTCTCTATAGACTTGTCTTTTCTGGACATTTCATATAAACTGAACCATGTAGTCTTTCCTGCCTAGCTTTTTTCACTTAGCATTATCTTTTTAAAGCTTATCTATGTTGTAATGTGTATCAATAGTTCATTCTTTCTTACTGCTGAATAGGATTTCATTGTATAGCTATACCACATTTTGTCTATCCATTCACCAGTAGATAGACATTTGGATTGTTTCTAGTTTGGGGCTATTATAAATAATGATGTTATGAATATTCACATTCAAGTCTTTGTGTGGACATACGTTTTCATTTATCTTGGGTAAATACCTAAGAGTATAATTGCTGAGTTGTATGTTAAGTCAATGTTTAATCTTTTAAGAAAAAGCCAAATTGTTTTCTCAAGTGGCTGTACCATTTTACACACCTACCAGCAGTGTATTAGGTTCCAGTTTCTCCACATCTTCGTCAACACTTAGTATTGTTAGACTTTTTGATTATAGCCATTCAAGTGAGTGAGAAGTAGTATCTTACTATGGTTTTAATTTGCATTTCTCCAATAACTAGCGATGTTGAGCACCTTTTCAAGTATTTATAACCATTTTTTTTTTGCCACTTAGGGCCCCACTTTAATAGTCACTCTGGGGCATCAGTGGGACACCCCACAAGCACAAGATTCACACTGCAGCAGAACAAGGAAAGTCAGTGTTTGAAAGGAGTAAGAAAGTCGTCCCCATGCTCATGCGGTCTCTGGGAAGAGAAGGGGGATGCCAGGCCACGGTGGGATGGAAGCTATGGAGATGTTGTGCCTAGCATGAAATGGTTTCAGGGTTCCCCACAGCCAGCATCCCTGAGCGCAGAGGTGCACCTGGAGGACCCAGGTGCAAGGGAGTGGTGGGTGTGCCTCCCTCCACACACAAATGCCACACCATTTCTTCTTTGTTGAAACGACTATTTAAATCTTCCGCCAATTTTTAATTGGGTTATTGTCTTATTGTTTAGTTGTAAGAAAGTTTTAAAATATATATTCCATATATAAGCCCTCTATCAGATATACAAATATATGTTTTGCAGTGAGCTATAAATATATCCTGTGTGTGTGTGTGTGTGTGTCTATATTCTAGGTACGAGTCCTCTAACAGATTTGCAAATATTTTCTCTTAGTCTGTGGCTCGCTTTTATTTTCTTAACGGTGTCTTTTGAAGAGCAAAGGATTTTAATTTTGATGAAGTTCAATTTATCAATTTTTTTTAATGAAAGGTAGCTTTGGTATCTAAGAAATCATTGGCTAATCTAAGCTCACAAAGATTTTCTCCTATGTTTTCTTCTAGAAGTTTTAGAACTTTAGCTCTTACATTGGAGTCTATGATCTATTTTAAGTTCATTTTTGTGTACAGTGTAAGGTTTAGGTGGAGGTTTCTTTTTTTCCTATGGGGGAAAAAATGCTAATTTTTCCAGCACCATTTGTGGAAAAGACTGTCCTTTCTCCTACTGAACTGCCTTTGCACTCTTGTCAAAAATCAATAGACCGTAAATGTAAGAGTTTACTTCTAGATTTAGTTTACTCAATTTTGTTCCATTGATCTATATGTTTTTCCTATGCCAGTACTACAATATTAGTTGCTATACCTTTATGTTGAGTTTTGAAATTGGGTAATGTAAGTTGTCCAACTTTGTTCTTCTTTTTCAAAATTGTTTTGGGTATTCCAGGTCCTTTACATTTTCGTATACATTTAGGATCAGTTTGCCAATTCCTACTCTCCCAAAAAAAGCCTGCTGGGATTTTGAAATGAATAGTGTTGAATCTTTAGATCAATTTGGGGAGAATTGTCATCTCAACAATATTGACTGTTCCAATCCATGAACATGGAATGTCTCTCAATTATCTAGATCTTCTTAAATTTCCATCAGCAATGTTTTCCAATTTTCAGTAGAAAGAGCTTGCTCTTCTTTTGTTAAATTTTTTCCTAAGTATTTTATTCTCTTGGAAGCTACTGTGAACGGAATTGTTTCCTAATTTCAATTTCGGATTGTTTGTTGCTAATATATAGAAAAATAATTGATTTGTGTATATAATGATCTTTTAATCTGGAACATTGCTAAATGCTCTTGTGAGTTTTGGCAGCTTTTTTGTTATTTCCTTAGGGTTTTCTATAAAGGATCATGTTGCCTGCAAACAGAGACAGTTTTACTTTTTCCTTTCTGATCTAGATGCCTTTAATTTCTTTTTCTTGCTTTATTTCACTAGCTAGAACCTCCAGTATGATGTTGAAAAGGAGTGGCGAAAGCATTCAGTTCACTATTAAGTATTATGTTAACTGGATTTTTCATACCTACCCTTTATCAAGTTGAGGAAGTTCCCATTTATTCCTTGTTTAATATGAGTTTTTATGTGTGTGTGTGTGTGTGTGAGGAAGATCAGCCCTGAGCTAACATCCATGCCAATCCTCCTCTTTTTGCTGAGGAAGACCGGCCCTGAGCTAACATCTATTGCCAATCCTCCTCCTTTTTTTCCCTTTTTCTCCCCAAAGCCCCAGTAGATAGTTGTTCTTCATAGTTGCACATCCTTCTAGTTGCTGTATGTGGGACACTGCCTCAGCATGGCCGGACAAGCAGTGCGTTGGTGCATGCCCAGGATCTGAACCCGGGCTGCCAGTAGCAGAGCGCGCACACTTAACCACTAAGCCGTGGGGCCGGCCCCTAATACGAGTTTTTTAAAAAAATGGGTGATGGATTTTGTCAAATGCTTTTCCTGTGTTTAAAGAAATTATCATTCATTAATTAATCACGTGGGGTTTTTTTTGGTCCTTTATTGTATTAATATGGTATATGTTACCTTTCAGTTGGCCTTCTGTATCCACAGGTTTTGTGTCCTCGGATTCAACCAACCATAGATTGAAAGGCCTACGATGGTTGCATCTATACTGAACATGTACAGCCTGTTTTTCTTGTCATTATTCCCTAAACAATACAGTATAACAACTATTTACAAACCATTTACATTGTATCGGGTATTATAATAAATCTAGAGATGACTTAATGTATATGGGAGGATATGCATAGGTTATATGCAAACACTAGGCTGTTATATGTAAGGGACTTGAGCATCTGTGGATTTTGGTATCCACGGGGAGTCCTGGAACCAATCCCCCACAAATACTGAGGGATGACTCTAAGTGATTTTTGGAAGTTAAACCAACCTTGCATTTCAGGGATGAATCTCACTTGGTTGTGACCTATCATCTTTTTTTTAAAGATTTTATTTATTTTATTTTTTCCCCCCAAAGCCCCAGTGGATAGTTGTATGTCGTAGCTGCACATCCTTCTAGTTGCTGTATGCGGGACTCGGCCTCAGGATGAACGGAGAAGTGGTGCCTCGATGCGCACCCGGGATCCGAACCCGGGCCACCAGCATCGCAGCGCGCGCACTTAACCACCAAGCCACAGGGCCGGCCCTATCATCTTTTTTTTAGATGTTGCTCGATACAGTTTGCTACTGGTTTTTAAGTTTTTGCGTCTATGTTCATGAGGAATATTGGCCCATAATTTTCTTTTCTTGTGATATCTTCGGCTTTGATATCAGGGTAATACTGGCTTCAAAGAATGAGTTGGGAAGTGTTCCTTCTTTTTTCTGAAAGAATTTGTCTAGAATTCATATTGTTACATCTTTAAGTAGTTGATAAAATTCACCAGTGAAGCCATTTGGGACTGGGATTTTATTTGTGGGAAAACTCTTAGTTACTAATTCAGTCTCTTTACTTGTTATAATTCTATTCAGATTTTCTATTTTTTTCTTGAGTTAATTTTGGTAATTAAAGGCTGTCTGGGAATTTGTCCATCTTATCTAAGTTATCTAATTTATTGGCATGAAGTTATATAATATTCCATTTATAATATTTTTTTTTTGTTTCTGTAGGATCATTGATGTCTTTTTTCATTCCAGATTTTAATGATTTGTGTCTTCTCTCTTTTTCCCTTGGTCAGTATAACTAAAGGTTGACCAATTTTCTTTATCTCTTCAAAGAACCAATTTTGATTTTATTGGTTTTTCTCTATTGTGGGTTTTCACTTTTTATTTCACTGACTTTTAGTCCTTATTATTTCCTTCCTTCTGCTTGCTTTGGGTTTAATTTGCTCTTCTTTTGCTGGTTTATAGTGGCAGCTTAGATTATTGATTTGAGAACCTCTTTTCTAACATAGGTATTTAAACCTGCAAATTTCCCTCTAGATACTAGTCTAGCTGCATCTATAATTTTTTGTATGTTGTGTTCTCATTCTCATTCAGCTCCAAGTATTTCCTCGTTTCTCTTTTGATGTCTTCTTAGATCCATGTTTTATTTAGAATTGTGTTGTTTAATTCCCAAATATTTGGCTAATACCCAAATTTCTTTCTGTTATTGATTTCTACTTTAATTCTGTTATGGTTGAAATGGTTTCAATCCTTTTAAATTTATTAAGACATCTTATGACATAGCATATGGTCTCTCTTGGAAAATATTCCTTTTGCACTTGAAAAGAATATATATTATGCTCTTGTTGGGTGGAGTGTTCTATAATGTCATTTTAGGCCATTTAGGTCAAGTTTGATAGTGTTGTTCAAATCTTCTACACCTTTGTTGAGTCTCTGTTTAGTTATTCTATCAAGTATTGAAAATTTTCAGTTTTAGAATCTTCAACTCTGACTGTTGAATTTAAACATTTCTTCTTTCCTTCTGTCAGCTTTTGGTTCATGTATTTTGGGGGAACTGTTGTTACATATGTATACATTTATAACTGTCATATTTTCTTCATGTATTGATTCTCTCATCATTATGAAATGTCTCTCTTTGTCTCTAGTAATATTTTTTGATTAAAATCTATTTTGTTTGATATTAATATAACCACTCAAACTCTCTTATGGTTATTATTTGCATGTTATATCTTTTTCTACCTTTTACATTCAATCTATTTGTGTCTTTAACCATAAAGTGTATTTGTTTCAGACAGCATATTGTTAGATCTTGCTCTTTCATCCATTCTGGCAATCTCTGCCTTTTGATTGGGGTGTTTAGTCCACTCACATTCAACGAAGTCATTGATTTGGTTGGATTGACACTTGTCATTTTGCTATTTGTTTCCCATGTCTCAAGTCTCTGATTCTCTTTTACTACTTTATTTTGGGTTAATAGATATTTTCTATTGTGCCATTTTAATTCCTCTTTTTATGTTTTAACTCTTTTTTCTTAAGCTATTTTCTCAGTGGTTGCTCTAGGGATTACAATATGCATCTTAAATTATAACAGACAACTTCAGTTTGATTTTGACTTAATTCTGGTAAAATATAGAAATTTTGCTTCAATATAGCTACATTTTCTCCCTCCTCCTTCATGTTAACTACTGCCACACATATTACACATATATATGTCATAAACCTGATAATACAGTGCATTATAATTATTTCTTTATACAATATTTTTGTTTAATTTTTTTATGAGGAAGATTAGCCCTGTGCTAACATCTGCCAATCCTCCTCTTTTTTTTGCTGAGGAAGACTGGCCTTGGGCTAATATCTGTGCCTCTCTTCCTCCACTTTATATGGGACGCTGCCACAGCATGGCCAAGTGGTGCATTGGTGTGCGCCCGGGATCTGAACCAGTGAACCCTGGGCCGCTGCAGTGGAGCACGCACACTTAACTGCTTGTGCCACCGGGCCAGCCCCTGCTTTATACAATTTTAAATATCTTTTCAAGAACTGAAGAGAAGAGAAAAATAAATGTATACAGTCTTTTATTTTTACTCATATATTTTCCATTTCTAACTCTTAGTTTTACTTTTTCCCATATATTCTCTACCTCAACCTTCTCTTCTACTTCCCTTAAAGTGGCCCCGCCATAGGAAAACATGATGATACCACAGAAAACATCCTGACACCAGAGGCTGTCCAGAAGTTGGATTTCTGATATATAAATTCTGAAAGAAAGAAATGTTTTCAAAAAAGATTCAAGTACCATCTTCCTAAATAGCCTCTTCCTAGAAGCAATCTTCCTGTGTAAAATGAAAGAGCATTTTAGCCTATTGTTTCACAGTCTTCTGTTCTGAGGGTAACTTACTACAACTCATGAACCTCATCCTTGAATAGTTGCTGATATATTCCTTCCCACAGATATTCTTGGCAGTATCATTGTTGTGCATTTCTAAAATCCAGGTGTTTCTCTTTACCTCTCAGTGAGCTGGTTCATTTCCTAGGTGTGATTACTTGGAATACTCTTCCTGAATATTATTGAACGAGGGGGTTAGCGGGTGGATATCTTTCTGGCCTGCAGCAACTGAACTCAGACTTAAATCTATGGTAAACAACACCCTGAGAAAAAATCCCTCTACATTCAAACTCTTTCAACTCTGGGATAATTAATTGAACTCTTAGACTTCTAAGTTTGCATTCCACAAGAACAGAAAAATAATTATTCTTGGACTTGTTAAAACTTGACTAAATATTTCATAAAGACATAATTATGGTTTTAGGACACCACTAAGAAAATATTCCAACATGTCATATCTGTTTAATTGCATGTATAAACCTATGTATGCAATTGTTTCATAAACATAAATACATATTTGCTTTCTATGTTTTTGTTGTTGTTGTTCTTTCTTTTACTGCCATGGTTTGGGGTTCCCTAAACTACTGCCCACACAGCTTCTCACCATTTAAAAATAGGAATATAATGTTTATAGGGATGAGATTTCATCCCTATAAACTTTCATTCTTTTATCAATTCAACTAATAGAGTCTGCTTAATTCACAGTTGAATTAATAAAAGGATGAAAAAGAATGAAAGAAAGCAGAAAAAAGAAAGAAAAAGAAAATATAGGCTAAGAAATGTTGATGAGAGTTGGGAAGAAATAATCTGTATCTGCTTTGCTTTATCTAATTATTATCCTTTGTTTGATCTAATTATTACCTGAGAGAGCAAAACCTTGGAGCCCTGAAGAGAAGGAAATATAGAGAATGGAGTTCAGAGGAAAGTCTAAAGAAATTGTATATTAGTCACCAAGGTGCTTTAATTAAAAAAGGCAAAAAGGACATTCTCCCTCTAAAGAAAAGGCCCATTGAAATGGAAACTAATGATATCTTCAGGAAAATAGAAAGGGTTTGATGTGGAAAATAACTAACATCCTACACAGTAATATTTTGTTATTGGCAAACAGAAAGCAATAGTTCAAAATTTATCAAGCTTATCAGTTCCACCTAATTAAGAATATAGCCAGAGGGTATCATAAACAAAACTCTAATAACTCACTTCTGAGCTCCCGGCCCCAGTGAAATCTAATATCCTTCTTGAAATGTGCTTGGTGGTCTCTGCTCATCTTGACCTTCGTCCAAAAGGCGACCACATGGAAACACTCTGCTCTGTTGAGGCCAAGGATGGAAATATTAAGAGATTACACTCTTGTCATCTATGACAGACTCTTGTCTCCAACCACAATATTGCCAGGGGATGCATGAAATTTGTATGCGATTCTTTGAGGAAAAAAAATCTATGGAACCTGGAGGAGGATAATTTAAGAATTTCTATTTCAATTACTGCCACCATCTCCACTCCATTTGTTTCAAAATGAAGCCTAACATTTTCCCAGAAAACCTCCCCTCTCAACTTAGAAGATGCTTCTGCGTGAAAGTTACTTCTTCATCGGGGTGGTTGAATGAGGGTCAAGAAAGCTTCTCTAAAGCTAAAATTAGAAACAGTGGAAATAATAGGTAAATGCAAATTCAAAGACCCTCAGGCTCCTTACTTTTCCTCATCTTATACCCCTGCCCTGAATTCTCTATCTTTTTCTTTAGAAGTCACTTCTTGTCTTCTTTCAGTCTATGGTCAGAGAGGAGAGTGTTTGTGTCCCTCCCAAATCTGTATGTTGAAGCCCTAACCCTAAATGTGATGGTATTTGGAGATGGAGCCTTTGGGAGGTCATTAGGTTTAGAGGAGGTCATGAGGGTGGGACCCCCATGATGGGAGTAGTATCCTTATAAGAAGAGATCAGAACCCCTTCTCTCTCCACCACATTAGCACACAGTGAGAAGGTGGCCATCTGTAAGTCAGGAAGTGAGTGCTCACCAGAATCCAACCATGCTGGCACTCTGATCTCAGACTTCCAGCCTCTAGAACTGTGAGAAATAAATGTCTGTTGTTTAAGCCACCCAGTCTGTGGTATTTTGTTATGGCAGCCGAAGCGGACTAAGAAATGAGAGATGCCCTTAAGAAGGGATGGTCATTCTCTGCCATATCTCTGTGTCACATTGAGATGTGGGTGGCCATAAGAGCCAGGAGCCAAGAGGAGCAGGGCAACGTGAGTCAGGCAGGCAAAACATCTCTGCCAAGAGTAGATATAACTGGAAGAGCCAGGTAGATAAATGGGTCAGGGCCAGGAAATCCACTTTTCAAACGAATCGAATGCAGAAGGGAATACGCAAATGCTGGGTCTACCTGGTGATAAGTCAGTGTGTACTCTTGCCGTGAACTCAAAGAACCAGAGAAACGGACATAAGAAAAGGGGAAAATTGAAGGCAGACACTGACTTGGGGCAGAAGCTGTTCTGTACTCAGAATAGGGCTGCAGATACATCCTGGACCTGCTTCCCTGCAAGAGGGACAGGGTCCTATGCTCTATGGCTTTGGATCCACTTTAAGGATTTCACATCATAAGTAGCCTAATAAATGATTCCTGCGAGTGGGACTGGCCCTACATGAGGTGGTGATAACCTGGAATCATAAAGTCTAGAAACTCAAGGGTAAGAGAAATGAGAGAGAACATTGAACACCCTTAGTTATGCAGATGAGGAAATTAAGACCCCAAAAGCCTAAATGATATTCCCCGCCCCTCCAGGTTACACAATTAGGAGTTACAAAACTAGCTAAGTTACAAAACTTAATGCCCACTTCAGCGCTTTGCACACTGCCTCATGATATCTTCCCTTATACAGTGTCTGGAGACTATTACACATCACTTTGGCTTAGATCTCAGCATACTCTCCAGGCATAATCGTGTCTCAAAGAAATAATTCCTTAATAGAGAAGTACATTGGGGTCAAATTATGGAAGATCTAGAATGCAAGCTTGTGGAAATTAGATTTTTCCTGTAGGTCAAGGAAAATGTTAAAGGCTCCTGAAAGTTGTAAGTAAAGAGTATACATGTGGTGTACACGTGTGCACACACACATTTTCCTGGGAAGAGATTTTTTAAAAATAAATTCTCATATAGGTAAAGAACCACCACTGTAGATAAAGGAGAGTTAAAGAACATTTTAAAGCTGGAGAATGTCATGACCACAGAATCTTTTCTCCTGGATTACAAAAAAGTTGAGATTCTGCTTCTAAAGTATTACTTCTAACAATCATCCTCACTTACGTTTAAAGAAGCTAAGATTTTTTTCTCTCCCTTTCACCCACTCAAAGAAATAAATATTACCTTACTAAGTGTTAGAAACTCTTTGTGAACAAATACTTCTAATAATGTAACTCCCATTCTTACCCATTGGAGCCATGTTGTCAGGATGAGGAATCCTGTTCACAGGTCTGGGTATGCGAGGAACTTGTTCTGGGCTGGCAGAGGAGAAAGAGTGACCATCCCTGAACGAGAGTTCACCTGATGTTCTGGGAAGCCATCCTCCAGAGTCCGGTTTGCTACTTTGTCGTCTGCCTCTTCAACATGTGTGATAGGAAAGATCCCTGTTCCCAGCCCATCTTGCCCTCAGCAAAACTGAAAAGTAGGAAGAGTTTGCCTTCATTAGTCTCTGCAACACTCTTGGCTTCAGGCTTCTAAAAATTGAGTGTGACAGCTAAGTAGTTTGTGGTTTTCAAATCATATTGCCTGTCTCGCTATAAAATCCTCCTTTTGTCCAAGCCCTTTCCTTCTGTTTTATTGACATCTCCAGGTCCTCCTCTCTGCCACTTCCATACTAAGAAGAAGATTCACAATTGGGTCTGGGACATTTGTGTCTTTGGGAATTTATATCAATGCGTTACCTCTCCCAAAGATGCTAACGTGTAGAATATCTCTCTAGTTGTAGAATAAAAGGATTTATCAGGGAGTAATATTGTCAATAAACTATTTGGAAAGGTAGGGACATTTTCTGAGTGCCTAACATCATACCAGAGGGTTCCACTGTCTTGCCCATATGCACCTGTAAGCAGGGCTACTGGGAATTTTCCTGTAACACAAAACAGTGTTTGGAAGGAAAATGAAGAACCCCGACTCCAAAATAGTTACACAGTAATCACCACAGAATCTCCTCAAATATGTGTTTTAAATCTGTTGACAATTCTTCTCTAAGTACTAGTGTGTATATATGACAAATCAATCTACTTAGCACTAAAAAAAGACTGAAGAAGAAAACTTCAGTTTCTACACGCAAAACGTTTATTTAAAAAAAAAAAATGCATTTCCAACCAGGCATATAAAAGATCATTTTACACCAGGACTCCCACAAGGAACTCTGAGGAGCCAGGAATCATGGGCTCATTTTTCATACAAGCCAGAGAATTGTTTTAAATCCCTTCCACACAATTTGCAGCAGTCTTGCTAATGCAAACCATACCGTTTTGACTTCAGTAAATAGCAAACACAAAATGACTAAGCCTTTTTAAAAATATTATTCCTTCACTAATCTTGAGAGCATGAACCAGAACAACATTTTGAATCCTGGAGAAGCCCAAAGCCAAGCCCCAGAACTTTCCCTATGGTCAATGGGGAACACTAGCCTTCACCTTGCTTGTTTTGAAAAAAGTGGCAGTGTTCTACCATCCGCAATTTAAATCTGACATGGTTATTCCCACTCTGCTTTGCCCTGGTCAGAAGAGCATTGCTAAGTTTTCTGTTTTTCTAAAGGTTGAACAACTACGGCTTACAAAAATTCAATCTGACAGTTAGGGAGTTGGAGGACTTCAAATCACATTGTATGTCTTGCTGTAAAATTCTCACATGGTAATCAAAACATAATGCTTCTGTGAAATCTAATTTTGACCAACTAGTTACAAGCAACGGGCATTATCAAACAGAAAATTTCATATTTCAAATAGACCATTTATCCATTTTCTGTGTTTCAGAAAAACTCTCAATAGGATTTGAGTTTTCCCAGCTTTCTTCTATATCTGTTGATCCACTATGTGATGTGCAAAGTCCCTCTCCTTTCTTTAAATTCCATTATCTTGACAAGGGACTCAAAATGCCTGTCCCTCCCACCAGGGAAGTATAAAAACATTCCAAAATGATCTTGGGTGCTTTTGGATTCAAGATGACAGAGTAAACATGTTTGTGGCCCCCTTCTCTTAAAAATAATCCCTCATACCACCCCAAAACAACAAAGACGTGGAAACACAAAGTTTGTGTTTAATGAAACCATAAGATATCTGTAACTGAAACAATATGTAAACACAGAAAGAAAATGGAAGAATGGCCAATAGTTTGCAGAGGAGGGAGGGTTCAGATTTAGCTATTGGTAGGGATGGCAATGCTGAGAAATAAGCCAGTTTGCCATCTCAGAAATCCAGAAAAGCTCAGGTATTGGAGACATCAGTTTCAGCATGAAAGAGGTACATTTGATATCAGAGATATCCACAGGGTTGTTTGGAATTCTGTATGGGAAAAAAATTGACCCTGGTCTTCTTCTCAACCTTTGCTGAGGAAAACTTCCAAAATGGAGAAAACTATAAACAAATAACTCCCCTCTCCTCCCACTGAAAGAATAACTCAGAGGAAATAAAAACAATGCAGAAAGCAGAAGAAATTTTCAAGATATTACATTCATGAAAGATGAATAAGATGCTGTTTAATAACAATAAGAATAATCAGTTTTTAAGAGCTCTTGAAAATGAACAATATGAGAGCCAAACTTATAAATTCAATAAAAGCAACTGGAAGATAAAGCAGACTTTTAAAAAGTGATGAAGATGGATAACAGGAGAAAAAAAGCAAGAAAAAAGAGTTAGACAAGAGTGTCCAACACCCAAATAATAGGAATTCCAGAAAAAGAACACAGAGAAAACATTAGGAAGAACATTATAATAAAAGAAGAAAAAAATTCTAGAACTGAAGTAAATGAAGTTGAATTTCAAACTGAAAATGTCCATTGAGTGAATATTTTTTTAAATGACCAACATCAAGACATATTATCATATTTCAGAACACTAGAAACAAAGAACAGATCCTAAACACTTCTAGGTTACATACGAAGGAGCTCGAGTCAGAGCAGCACTGGGCATTGTGTTGGTCTGCTCAGGCTGCCATAACAAAATGCCATTGACTGGGTGGCTTAAATCACAGAAATTTATTTTCTCACAGTTCTATAGGCTGGAAGTCCAAGCAGGCTAACATGGTGAGGTTCTGGTGAGAACTCTCTTCCTGGCTTGCAGATGGCCACCTTCTTGCTGTTTCTCCTATGTACTTGGAGAGAGAGAGAGATCTTTCTCTCTTCTTCTTCAGCCACCAATGCTATTGGATTAGGACTTCACCCTTACGACCTTATTTAATCTTAATCACCTCCTAAAAGCCATATCCCCAGATACAGTCACATTGGAGGTTGGGGCTTCCACATATGAATTTTGGACAATTCAGTCCATAGCAGGCATCTCAACAGCAACTTTAGAAGGTAGAAGATAATGGAGAAATGCAGGGGGGAATCATTAGGCAGATAATTTCTCAAAAACAGTTAACAGTGTTCAAAGGAGACTCTGCAGTTACAAATATGACAAATGTCCACCACAAATTTACATAACAGAATAATAAAAGCTTCACATATGGATTTAATTTTTTAATAAGTGAGATAACTAAATTGAGAGAGGAGGGGAGAGGAAAAGAAGGGAGGTATAGGAGCTAAAATACTATGCATCGAAAAAGGAACTCAATAATGTCTAAAATTGATTACTCAGATATAGCTTTAGAGGTTGTGGCAGACACACTCTAAGGTGACCCCAATGGGTCATGCCCTTGTATACTCCCCCCATTTTGGTGCAGGTGGAAACTGGGACTTGTTTCCAGCCAATAAAATATGGCAAAGGTGAAGAGACATTGCAGATGCAATTAAGGTCCCAAATCAGTTGATTTCAAGGTAAACAAAAAGGAGATTATTCTTGGTGGACCTGAATTAATCAGGTGAAAGCCTTTAAAGAGAGATTTTTCTGCTGAAAGAAGTGAGAGGACCAGGTGGCAAAGAACATCGAGTGGCCTTGAGGAGCTGAGAGCAGACCACAGCCGACAGCCAGCAAGAAAACAGGGACCTCCGCTCTACAGTTTCAAGGAACTGAATTCAGCCAACAAGCATGTGAGCTCAGAAGATTCTGAGCTAAAGAATGGAATGCAGCTCAGCTGACATCTTGGTTACAGCTTTGTGAGACCTTGAGCAGAGGACACGGTGAAGCTTGCCTGGACCTCTGACATACAGAAATAATGAGCTATGAAATTCATGAGATGTTAAGCCACTAAGATTGAAGCCACTTCTTACACAGTGATAGATAATTAATACGTAGGCATAGTATTTATAAATATGAAGGAACATGCCAAAAGGCATTAACATAGTTACCTTTGAAATGCTGGACCCAGGAAGGCTGGGCTGGAGGTGGCAGGCTAGAGAGAAACTATTTCAGTTCTTGTTATAAGGCTTTTATTATTATTATTTGACTTTGACAACTATATCCATGTATTACCTAAAAGAATTAATTTTTACAGAAGGTAACCTGAGGAAGATTTAAAGATTATAGGACTTATTTCAGATGATACAGGATAATATACATAAAGGTGCTATATAAAGATAGGGACATGCAATTAATTTTCAAAATCTCCATCTGTTAGGGACTGAATGCTTGTATCCCCCCCAAAATTCATATATTGAAGCTCTAACCCCCGATGTGGCTTTATTTGGAGATGGCATCTCTAAGAAAGTAATTAAGGTTAAATGAGGTCATAAGGGTGGGGCCCTCATCCAACAGGATTAGTGTCTTTATAAGAAGAGACACCAGAGAGCTTGTTAGTGTGCTTTCTCTCTCCCTGTTCTCTCCATGAGCATGTGCTCACCAAAAAAAGGCCATGTGAGGACGTAGTGAGAAGGCAGCCATCTGCAAGACAGGAAGAGAGTCCTCACCAGAATCCGAATCGGCCAGAACCTTGATCTTTAACTTCTAGCCTCCAAAGCTGTGAGAAAATACATATCTGTTGTTTAAGCCACCTAGTCTACAGTATTTTGTTATGGTACCCTGAGCAGACTAATACACAGTCCAATGCTCCAGTGTGTTTTGTAGTTAAATACAATAATTTTTAACTTCATTCTAATTATTTAAATTTAAGAAGTGCTTTTAAAATAGAAAATACACTTGCTTCATGGATGGGAGCAAATAAAACAAGAGCTTCCTTAATATAATACATGAATACAACTTAAAATTGCTGTTGCTAAGTGAATACATATGTATTGAAAAAATAGGGAAAAGAACATAACAAAGAAATTATCTGATAAAAATGTGCACTAACAGTTTCATGCAAGGATGCTTATTGTAGCATTACTTAGCATAGTGAAAAACTGGAGACAAGCTAAATGACCAATAATTAGAAGGTTAGATAAATTAAGTCACAGCCATACAATGAAATATTATGTAGTCATTTAAAATCAGTTTTAGAGGAATAATTAACACCTTAACAACATTGTTAAGAGGAAAATGTTACAAAACAGTATGAGCAATACAATCCAAATTGGGAGTGTGTGTGTGTTTATGAACGATATATGTCAAATGCCAGTGGTTATCACTAGATGGTAGGATTAGAAGTAGTTTTCTTTTTAGGGCTTTTACAATAAACATTTCTTGCTGTTGTACTATACATGTATATATATATTTATTTTGAGACCACATTGTGATAATTTTGCTCTCATTAGTTCTCAGAGAATTTGACAAGTTGGTTCCTATATGTTAATACAGCAGATAAATCCCAATGTCACAGTTTATCTAGCACACTGTTTTCTTCTAGGAGATGAGAAATGCCAGTGGGCTCTAAGTATCACTAATCACAAATGCAAAAGGAGTTGCAGTCACAAGCCATGAAACGGAAAGTGGAGGAATCTATTCTGAGAGTTTGCAGCTTCTGCTGTACTAGGTTGTCCACCCTACACTGCATTACTTCCAAGACTGGCAAGTGTGCTAAGAACATAGCAAATTCTTCTGGTGCAAACTTCCTCTGTTCTTCCAGGGACCTTAAGGGTTTGGGCAATGCTTTCTTCCCAGGATTTAAATGGAATTCCCAGAGAAGAAGAGAAAAGTTTACCCCAGCTCTCCTTACTCACTCCTTCTCTTCTCTTTCCTTCTACTTATAGCAAAGGACTCACTTCACTGAAAGAGGGAGACACCTGACTCTCCAAGCAGGGGGTGAACCACCTCTAAGTGCAGTGCTGAGAATTGTGTGGGCAGAGCTTTCTTAAAGGAAGCAGATGTTCCCAGGAGTCGGCAAAACTGTGGAACTATAATAGTAATAATCAATTTGTTTTTAAATTTTCCCTCACTAGTGTTAGCTGAAACTATGCCAATAACCACAACCACATATTGGAAACTATTCTAATAACCAACCACATTGACTCATTAATTCACAAAATTGTTACCAAAAATTAACCATTTAGCCTCATTAAGAAAGGAAGGTAAATGGTGTAGACAATAATTGATAAGCCTGCAGTCAACTGGAAGTGGTGTTTTTTATCTCACAAACAAGGAAGGTGGATATACTATAATCAGTGTTACCCTAAAGCTTCTGCGTGAACCATCAAATGAATAATGTCTGTCTCCAGACCTTCTCATTTACCAGTAACCCCATGCAAATCCCCATTTGGGACTATTTCTTTCCACTCCACCTGGAGACCAGGAATCCTACCACAGAACTGCCTGGCAAATAATTCAGAGGATCAGGATGTAGAAGTGATCAAAGTCTCTCATCTCACGTACTTCCAGGAGTCATACAGATAACCCTGATGACTAAGGCAGTCTTCCCGTCTCCTTACCTCCATTCCTTGCCTAACTCCCCTCTCCCTCCCCAACTCCCAATCATCTCTTACAAAGCAGCAACCTTACCTAAATACGTAGAGGAGCACCTGTCCTCAGACATGGGATGGAATGATGTGTTGAGTTGTAGAAAAAGTGATATGAGCAGTTCTTCAACAAGCTCTGTGCTCTCTCTCTCCACCCTAACCTACAGCAGCATATACTATTGCAGTGATTCTTAAGGGGGAGTGGAGGAGCATGCCCCCTCTCAGAAGAAGGCATCAGAATACAGAGACCAGACATGTGTAGTTGGCAAAGCACATTTAATTGATCTAATGTTTATTGACAAAACCTCCAAAAGCAAAGTTCAATAAAATTGGTTAGCTGGTGGGGATACACAGAGGATAAACAAAGAAAGTATTATATGACTTTGAAAAGGTTGAGAAGCACAGCAGCATTGCAACTCAAATTGAACAAAAGAAAATCTAATAAGAGCTCATAGGGAATAAAATCATAACATCCAGTGAGCAATCATTTCATCAGCAATGTTCTATCTTTTTGCAAAACCCTCTGTAATACCACTGGATATAACAACTCCAGGTGACATCCTCACAGCTCCCTAGTTCATAACAATTCTTGAGACATCTTCTCTCTAGGGATTCAACAGGGCTAAGTTCCTTTTTTGAACATGGAAAAATTGAGTGGTGTTATGGAATGAATTATGTCTTTCCAAAAGACATGTTGAAGTCCTAACCTCTGGTACCTCAGAATGCGAACTTCTTTGGAAATAGAGTCAATGCAGATGTAATTAGTTAGGTCAGGATGAGGTCATACTGTGGTAGCATGGGCCCTTAATCCAATATGACTGGTCTCCTTGTAAGAAGAGGAGAAGAGACACAGACTCATGAAGAGAGAAAGCCATGTGACATTGGATGCAGAAATTGAAGTGATGCATCTACAATCCAAGGATGCCAAGGTCTACCAGAAGCCAAGGAAGAATTCTCCTCTAGAGCCTTCAGAGAAAGTATGGCCTCGCCAACACCTTGATTTCAGACATCTAGCCTCTAGAACTGTGAGAGAATACATTTCTATTTTTTTAAGCCATCCAGTTTGCGATACTTTGTTACGGCAGCCCTAGGAAACTGATACAAGTGGTAAGAAACTCATGGGCAACTTTCTCCCAACAATTTGTAATTAATGTGATTGATCCATCATGCAATCAATCGCGTTCGGAATTATGAGGACTAATGGCAGCTGGTAGTTTTCTGTGCATAAAGAAGTACAAGTCAGGCAAATGTTTCATTTTCAGAAATAAGGGTAATGGGATCCTGCTGGTGGAGATGTTCAAACATAGACAGGATGCCTACTCAGCAGAAATGTTGGAAAGGATTTAAGTTTTCTATATGAAGAGCTGAAGTCTAGAAAAACCCTGAGGTATCTCACCAAAGTTTATGCCTCTGTCCAGAATCTCCCCCATGAGAATTGTGCAGAAGCCACATGGAATCAGACTGAGCCTTTTTAGACTTGTCTCAAGGGAAAATACAAGCGTTTTGTCAGTTGTACCAAAAACCCTGGCATATGCCTTTGTTGTTTATATCCTTCCCACCTGGAAAATATTCTAGGCCCCCTGACATAGACTTTTGCCAATGGTTTAAAAACGAAGGATCATGTATTGAGAAGTTACCATGTTCTAGATTCTGTGTTAGTTTCCTTTTACACTTAGTCATATTTAATCATGTGCATTTACTCCATGATGTGCTGCATTATGAGGACTAAGGTACTACAACACCCTTCTAGAAAAACAATGCATCTTCCCTATGAAAACCATCCTACATAGATAGATAAATCATGGTTTGTGAATCACTTTGACATCAACCCATACGATGCTCACTTGCAGACACGAGCCAGTCTGAGATCTTATCCTAATAACTGCAGAAGTGGGCCAGGGAGAAGTTCCAATATCAGAAATTGGAGTGGAAGTGGCAGATCACATCTAGGATCTGCAGCAGTGGAAGACGCAGGATATTATTCAATATTACTCATTTGGACTTTCCGGCAAGCAACATGCAAACAGATGCCGTGTGGTCTACACAGCGATCTAATTAAGGGCGTGGGCTATTTTTCTAAAAGGAAAAGCAATTATTATCCATTGTAATTGTAACTGCTTGGCTTGTGTGGGACATTTTTTAATTTAAGAATTTGTTCCAAAATCAGAAAATATATATGATTTTTAATAAAATCTATAGAAGGTATAAAGAATCGTGCAACAATTAACATCTATGTTCCTACTTCCCCAGTTTGAGAAGAAGCTGGCTTTTTTTTTCCTTCTCTGATGTAACTGCCACTGAGAAGTATCTTGGAAGAAGACTGATGTAAGAGTCTCCAAATATACGAGGCTGAGTTGACGAAAACTTGCCAAGACTTATAAACTGTGGAATGAAATGTGCCCCCATTCCTCTTATCTATGACATCTACTTACCCACAGAAGTTCCCAAATCAACCCCTTTTTAAACACAAGATTTCCGATTTACACATCGAAGAGCCTTTGTTATCTTCGTCTGAATATGAGTAGAGACACTCCTATCCATGTCAACCCAGCCTTCCATCTCAGACCTACTGCCAGGCTTTCTGGCTGTGGGTTCTCCCGTCCTGTATTCCATCCCATTCTCCTAGCTCAACAGTATCAGGTGCAGCAGTAATACTGGGAGTGATGGTGAAATGCTAAAGTAATAGAAACCTCAAACTCATAGAATTTCTCTAATGGGGGAAGACCATTTGAATGCCCGAAGTAGTAGAATCATTCATGAATGTCAATAAAACTCTAGCCAGAATGGCAAAGGAACAGAGCCTCCACACTCACATAACCTAAGAGAGAGACCCTGGACCTCCCTCCTGGAGACTCCTCCAAAAACTCTCTGCAAGGATGCTACTGGGACCAACTTCTCCCCAGAGTAACTGCAGCCCGCCAATGGCAGAACTAGTAAAAATATCCTATAGCATTCAGTAGACCATTTTCTCAGGATAATCACATCTTTCAAATACCTTTCTCTCTGTCTCAGCATTTTAGAAGATAAAGATGAATCATGAATCTTGCTCTCAGAAAAAGGAGTCCATTCCTGTGATCAGCTGGCTAAGAAAAGGACTCCATTTTTGAAATTTAGTCCTAAAGGACCGTTATTACTAGTATAGTCATCTATTAATTGACTGTAGATACTTAAAATACTTTTAATTAATGTTGCTGTTAATGTTAAAAGCATTTAACCTGTGTCCCTCAATTGATGAATGGATAACAAAATGTGGTATATCCATACAATGGGATATTATTCATCCATAAAAAGGAATGAAATACTGATAGAAGCAGACACAAAAGGCCACATATTATATGATTCCGTTTATATGATATATACAAAATAGGCAAATCCATAGAGACAGAAAGCAAACTAGCAGTTGCCAGAGGCTGCGTGGGGAAGGAATGGAGAATGACTGCTTAATGGACAAGGAGTCCTCTTGGGGTATTAAAAAGTTCTGAAAATAGACAGTGATAATGATTACACAACATTGTGAATGTACTTAATGCTACTAAATTGCACACTTTAGCAGGGTTAAAATGTTAAATTTTATATGTATTTTATCCCAATTTTTTTTAAAAAAAGGATTTAACCTCTGGGTTTCCATTTCTTCAGCTATATTCTTGGATTTATCTTCTTTGGCATGTTACAGGAAATATATAATAAACTATTTTGTGAAAATCTTTGCAAATGGAAACCTGTATGTGAGTGGAATGTAAGAACCACCATGCTGAGGACACACTCAATGGCTGCAATTGTCCATGACACCAGCCCACTGGGACGAGATATTACAGGTGACAGCAGTACTCCCCCACACATCATGAGCCCCTCGACTTCTCTTGTTCTCTTTCCACCCCACCCCCAGATGAAATCAGCTCCTAAGATAAATTGCTAGTCACAATTTACCATCAGAACACTATTTAGAAGCATCAACAGCAGTTGTGCTTATTTCTAATATATTCTAGGTACTTGATGTGCTGAGAGCACAGGGCGATTTTTTTCACACGATTGAACTCCTTAGGGTCTGTATTCTAGACCATTTTGTTGGTTTAAAATACACCATTGGTCAAGCCTTGTGAAGTCTGCCTGTATGCCTGGTGGGGAAAGAAGGGCAATTTGGTTCACTATGCTGAGATTTTTCTTTTATTTAAATCACTTAAATTTCAAACTGCATCTTTTATTTCTTTCAACAACATCAAGTGTTAGCGTGTCACTTGCCTCCATGTTTCTAGAAATGAAGACTAGAAATCTTAATACAAAACATTAACTCAGTGGGCTGGTCTGGCAGAGTAATAGATCATCGGAACTGCAGTGGCAAAACCTTGTCCGGGCTTCCTCAAGTCACAATAAAGCCCTGTAATTCTTTTATTGAACCAATAGCATTTAAGTCACATATATATCTATGCAGAAAGCAATTGTGGCAGCTCCTCAAATAGATGACTGAAGGAACCGTTCAGTACCAGCACTGATGGGCCCTGCTGCTAACGTGAAAATAATAGGTTAGATTAGAAAGAACTGCTCAGACCCAGAGCAATCAATGACACCTCAGAATCGCTTATTTGAGCTGTGATAGCTCTTATTTCACATGCAAAGCACACTGCATTAGCAACCAGATAGTATCTTCCTTTTCCTGGTGGACTTCCTAGGATTTTCAAAGACTCTTGCCTGAATTAGTTCACTTTCTCTGGCCAGCTTAATAAGGTTTCAGCTAGCTGACAGGCTTGAGTACAAAGAAAAATGAATTCCAACAGATAAGCACAACTATTTACTGGGTTGAATAAGAAGAGAGGAGAAAGAGAAAGAAAGAACAGCTTAGGCATCAATACAGTCAATAGCTTAAAGTCTCATTTTTTTAACCCCTGAAAGATCATAAAATCCTAGGTCTGGGAGGGATATCAGAGGTCAACTATTCAACATGCTGGATTAGTTATTTACTGCTACATAACAAATTACTCCAAAATTTAGTGGCTTGAAATGACAACATTTATTATCTCATAGTTTCTATAGGTCGGGAATCTGGGTGCAGCTTACCTGGGTCTTCTGCTTCGTGGTCTCTCGTAGGCTGCAGTCCCAGTATTCACAGGGGCTGCAGTCATCTGAAGGCTCCACTGAGGAAGGATCTGCTTCCAAGCCCACTCAAGAGATTGTTGGCAGGAGTCAGTTCCTCCTGGGCTGCTGGACTGAAGGCCTCAGTTCCTCATGAGCTGATGGACTGATGCCTCCCTCTGTACCTCGCCATATGAGCCTCTTCATATGGCAGCTCACAATATGGCAGCTGACTTTATCAAGCAAGCAAAGGAAAGGGCAAGAGAGAGAGTACAAACAAAACAGAAGTCACAATCTTTTGCAAACTAAGAAGCAAGTTCCCATCACTTTTTCTATTTACTTGAAGCAAGTCACTAGATGCAACCCACACTTACGGGAGGGGATTACATAGGGCATGCATTCCAGGAGGTGGGTCATTGGGGGCCATCTCAGGGGCTGTCTGCCACCTGTGCCCATTAGACATTTCTGTCTTCTCCACAGAATCCTCACTGGCCTCTGCTTTAACCTCTTCCGCCATGAGGAGCTAACTCACCACCTCCTGCAGCCCCACCGCATTCCACTTCAGAACACTAACTACTTAAGCAGTTTTCATAGTTAACCCACCTGCCACTATTTGGATCCCTAAGATTCTGTTAAATACCCAGAAACTCTTAAGACACCCTTGAATTCAAGATAATGATAAAGGAGATGTTTAGAGATGGGAATTTTGCTCATGAGATAAGATCCGGGAAGAGAAACAATTTAGTTATGACAAGAGGAAATTCTCACACAACCGTTTAGGGCCATCTCAGCATCACCAGTATCACGGGCCAGCTGTGTAAGAGGAAGGCAAGCACCACGCCTGCCCCACAGCCGCATTCCCTCTAATCAGCTCCGTCCTGAGTTCCCAAACCACCTCGGAGATGCATACAGGTTTGTCTGCTTGTCTTTAAAGCTACTAGAGAATGTGTAAAACAACTCTGGACTGTGCTGTCCTTAAAGAGGTTCAAAGGAAGGATGCCAAGGACAGTTACCTGGGTTCTGAGGCATCCCAGAGCAATCTGTGAAAGGGGAGGCGGCAGTGACACAGCCCTGGTGATAAGTGGGAAAAGGACTTCCAATGAATCAGGAAAGAAAAAAGCCAAAGGACCACAAGCCTGAGGATACAGTCATATCATAAGCCTCAGAGGTCTTGATTGTCCAAGAGGCTGTGTGGCATCTGGTCAGGAGGGGTTAGAGACGCACAAATGTGGACTGGAGCTAGGCAGTGGGGAGGGCATGAGGGGTAAGGGGCCTGTGTCCCAACTGCATTCTATTCATCCCATTTCCATGGTCACATTAATATTTTTTGCCACACCGTAGACATTTATAGTAAAGAACACATGTGGGAGATGGGTCGGGGTGGGCAGGAGAGGGAGGACCAAAGAGAAAACATGAAGAGCTTGTTCCTCGTTCCATCTCCTTTATGTTGTCTAAAATCCTGTGAACTGCATCCTGAGGCCTAAACTAGTGGACAGTAATGTTGTTCACTAGCTTAGAGTGTATGTAGCTAAAATCTAACCAACTTCTAAAAATCATCTAATGGATTAGAAAGATAATTGACTCAGAGAGACATAGGCTGCAAATGGAAAACTATATCACTTGAATCCTAGAAGTGAATCAGGTAAAATGCTACCTAAATTGATCTGCGGGAGAGGTTATTTCCAATGAGTACAGTGGTAACACGGTTGGTTGTGGGTGCGTTAACTGTTTCTGTCACTTTCACTTCTGAGCTTTTTCTCTCTGCCATTTACACTCTTCTCAGCAATGCACCATGGCCTCTCCATTCTGTGTAGCTGTCCTCAGCTGCCAGGGTGATGGTCAGCAACCACCCAATGGGAGTTCAATTTTTGTCTCTGGCTGAGTTGTAGGGATGAGAAACAAAAAGCACAAGGGCTACATCCACTCCCTAACTAAAGCACTTTTCCAAATGCCCTGGAGCAAATTCAATGTGTTCGTTTAGCCTCAAATGCTGAGTCACCAGTAGACTATGAACACAAATCCCAACTAGTGTTAGAAATAACACTACAGGACTGATGAGAGTGCGTAGGGGGGTATTTCTCCAAGATGTTCTGCTAAGAACCGATAAGCGTTAGCCCTTTAGAGATACATAAATGATAGCATGTGCAGGGATATAACAAACACGAACCCAAACTTGCACTCAGACTCCAAAAGTGCATTTTAGCAAATCTGAAGTCATTTGGGAGTACAGAAATATTTGCACAATAAACCTAAATTCATTCATGAGCTGTAGACCAAAGGCTTCCAGAATCCAGAGGGCCTCCAGGCCAGCCAACTAATGTGTCCATTCAAATTGACCAGTCTACATCCACACTTGCCACTCTGTATTTCAGGCCTTCATATAGGTCAAAAATTCAAGAACAGGAAATTGTATATTTCAAGATTTAATTTGAAGGAAAATTAAGGTGCCTTCAGCTAATCCAATTTACAACTGAATCAATCTTCACTCATATCCAATGTCAACATTTCTTTTATGAGCCCCATACTCTGTGGTTCACAAGTAACTAAGCTAATGACAATAAAGCATTTTGTACTTTTGAAAGATATATGCTTTAAAGAAAAACCTATTAGCAAATGAGGAGAAGGGGGCCACGGAATGGTTTCTTCACCATTCTTTTTCCACTAGAAAAAAATGCATGGTGGGCTTCTCCCAATGTGGGCTGCATAAATCCTCCACGTGGTTTGTCAGCTAGTCTCTTGTAAGATTTGAGATTACAATGAGACCAATCCATGCTCTGTTTCTGGCCTGAATTAATAACTTACTAATTGTAATTGACTAAACACCAGGCATCAACTCACACATGTCAAGACTCATTTCTATCACCATTTTGGATCTATTGTATTCGACAGAGAAGCATGCCGGGAAGAGTCCAGTGGGTCACCAAAACGTGGCAGATCTGAGGTCAATATCACAATCTAGAATATGAAGCCAGATGGCCCAAGAGCCAGAGGACAGGAGCAGAGAGCTGAGGTCAAGCAGGCACTGCAGGATGAGTGAATGAGGTCACTGAACCTGGGCCACTATGACTGTAGCTCTTACTGATGAGTGAGTGAGCTCAGTTCCTCTGAAGAGCCAGATTTGGGACACTACATTAAGGGGTTTTAACACAGGGCTTATCTCACACTTAGGCCCACTGCCCAAATCATCTAAATAGCTTCATTTCTGGATGGCTCTGCTCTTTCTAATCCCCATAATTGGAGTTCATTGCTTTGGGGGTTGATGGAAGGAGGGACATGAGACAGTCTTCTAAAAATATGAATTTATCTAGATTTAGGCATAATGAAGATGTAAACAGGCAACACAGCCTACAGCACTTTGACTAGCCCATTAGCACCCTTTGCCACCATCAAATAGGATTACCCTGAGAAACTGGCACAGAGAGAGGTTAAGTATCTTGGCTAAAGATCTTCTGGATTTAAAAGATAGATTACAAATGGAACTCAGGACAGCTGATTCCTAATTCGATGCTCCTTCCAAGGCTACCCAACTATCTTTACATGTAAATTGTTAGGATGCAACGTCTCTTTCCGTTGCCTTCCAGCAAGACATATGAGATTGTGTCATTTAGAAGCATCTACAAAACCAAGCACAAGAAGCATTTATTGAGTAGAGTACTTTGTGCCAGGGACTATTCAAAGAACCAGAGAGAGAAAAGCAAATAAGAGATTGTTCTTGCCCTCAAGAAACTTGCTCTGAGGGGTGATGCATTTACCCCCTTAATCCAGACCCTGCGTGGAGATCCATTTTCATACATTCTCCACAGGGCTCAGTTTTTCCTTGGCTTCGCTTGAACTGCCGTGGGGTTAATCTCTCAACAACAGGAAGCCTAGTCATTTATGAGCTCACGTATCTCTTCACCACCCTCAGCCCCTCTCCTCCAGCTCACATGGAAGGCCATTGGGCCCAGACAACAACCTTTTCCTCAAATCTCTGCAAGATGGAAAAGCCTGTTAGCAGAGTCTGTCCCCGTCCCCATGCGTTTGCTAGGACAGATTTCTTCTCTCAACACTGTATTTATTACTGGGGCGTGAAACACAAATCTGCAGATGCCTTTTCCATTTGCCTGCTGTTAGGAACCTGCTCAATAATTTAGCTCTCTCTCCCTCAAGGACACTTGGTTTCTGTTGGCCGTTGCATAGGATGGTGCGGGATGAGCTCTGAGGTATCCTGGATTCTTCCCACCCTCTCTCCTGCCTCCCGTACAGCTGGCTGTTGCAAGCATTGGTTTGCAGCTGCAGGAGCAGAAGCTTCTTAACTCAAGGGCAGCCACACCATACTGCTCTTTCACAGACACAGTACTGTTCTGTCTCTCCATTAGATTATTACAGCAAATTGATGGTTACTTAAAAAAAAAAAAAAAACAAACCTGTCACAATAGGAGACCAAACACTGGCAACAGATAAAACAAAAGGAGGCACCAAGCTCTTTAATTAAGGTTCACGAAGGCATATGAATCCTAGCTCTTAGTTACCCTGCTGCGCCTCTGCCTGATTAGCGGCAATGCATCTGCTCGGTTTCCTGGTATCCATCTGTACTGCTAGGGAGAAATGTATTCGGGTTGCCCTGATTCTCAATAAGATGGCTCAGAGGCATCAGCTGCAGATAGACTAATGGTTATGCATGTTGACAGAGTGTTTCCTGTGCTCCTTGCTGTGTCGACATGCAAGATCACACCACCTTACACGTACCTGGGATGAACCCATATCCACACAGACAGCCCAAATGAAATGCCTACTCCCAGGAAACCTGAAGACTTTTAGGATGATTCATTTCGCTGCTATAGTGTTTAAAGATGGAAATATACCTCAATCACACCCTTTTCATAAACTCCACCTATCTGTTCTACAATGGCTCATACCATAGAATTCCTCCTTTAATAGATTGAAAGGACTCTGAGAATTGAGATCTTTCTGCACATTACAACGTAAGGTACTTTTCATTTCAATGTGTCATGAACGTATGTCTGTGCATACAAGGATTCTTTCTCACCAAGACCAGGGCAGCCAAGACTGAAGGGACCACTAGTCAGAGCTGTTTGGGCAGAGCATGCTGTGCTATTATGTTTTTTAGTGATTTTAGTTTCCCCAAAGAGCTTATTTGCCACATCTATAGAAGTGTGTTAGCACTATGTGGATCCTAAAGTTCTTTTCTAATATGCCATCCTGTGATTCAACAACATTGATCCCGTAAACTCAGGCTCACAGAATTTGAAACAGCTGAGCTGACCCCTACACCCAAGCTCAGACATCCAGGACTTAAAAATATTTTCCTGGAACTGGTGACATCCAGATAAAGTCTGGAGTTTAGTTAATAGTAATGTATCAATGTTGGTTTCTTAGGTTTGACAGACGTACCATGATAACATAAGATGTTAACATTACAGGGAACTAGGTGAGCGGTGTATGGGAATTCTCTGTATTATCTTCGCAACTTTCCTGTAAATCTAGAATTACTCCAAAATAAAACATTTATTTTAAAAAAAATTTTAATATATAATTTCCTGATTTGGATGTAAATAAAAGCAATGTTTAGTTTAAACTGGGTATTTACAAAGTAACGTCTTGCCAACTCTCTGATTTAAGAAAAGACAAGGTCGTAGAGAGATAGGGGTTAGAATTTTGCAGTAGCCTATGAATTTCACGCCCATACTCATGAGACCATTTAGTTACTCCTTGAGCACTTTATGTTCCCTCCAAGGTTGAAAGAAGGGCCTCAGTCTTTGAAGAACTTCACATTCTTTGGAGAAGAATTCCAGATTGCATGCCTTGAACTCTGAGGACAGTAACTGGTATAAAATCCTAGGGATAAGATAAACTGCAGCAATAATTTCCCTCATGAGTGACCAAACCAGGAAACCTAAGTGCAAAGCTTTATAAATTCCGAGAGCTCCTTGGCAAACATGGACTAAACTTTGTTTCGTCACTGCATATGAGACTTCCTACTACTTGCTCACACTAGCATATCAATTAGGGGTAAATTTGGTGCAATTATTGTTAGTCTGGCCCTTTCTTTTTTTCCCCAGTTAAACACTTTATAGAACTCATAGTGGAAACTTCATAAGGGACTTAGAAATGGCCTGACCCATTGTCCTCCTGAGGCCCAGGGGTGGGTTTCAAATTAAACCAGGACACACAGGCGGAAGTACTTTTAATAAATTGCTGCATAATTATAAGGTATAATTACCATTGATATCATGACCAGCCATTTGGCCAAGATCACCCAGCTGCCTCGACCATGGAAGATTCTAAACTCCAAAGAGCCTGGCATGGGTCTTTGAAATTTAATTACGGACAGTACCGAATCCCACACGAGGAAGTGTTTAATAAATAATCAACCGATCGCAATGTGGGCTCTTTAATCCCAAGCCAGTAGAGAGGTTCCCTCTCCTCTTTGGAAAGAGTGAAGCCTGAAGAGAGAGGATTTATTTACCAATTTGAAAAGAGAGCAGAGAAAAGCCTGCATTTATTCCTGGGGGAACAGAATGTGACTGTTATAAGCTGCTGTGTTACATCAATTTAAAAGTAATTTTTCTGAATTAAGAGAAAATTGAGTGGGGAAAATGTTTCCTTTTGGAAATTTAATTCCCAACTGAGTATTTATATGCTGATACTCTTTGCAAGTACATAAGCAATAAGCTGTTTCATGTGCCAACAACATCAACCAGGACAGAGAAAAAGCCGTTCTTTAGACAGTCATTTTCTTCCCAGTCTTACCCTTCTCCCCTCACCCCCTAATCCTCTGGATCTCACCAAAACTCAAGCCAACTCCTTTAAAAACAGTTAGGCATGAAATAATCAAGTTCCATGCTGAATATCAACAAAATCCACAGCCATGAATGGGAATGAAGGAGAACATTTCACTTCATGTTTAAAATGTTAAATTGAGTGCTTATAATTCCCCTGATTTAGCTTTTTTAATTAAAAAATTCAAGCTTTATTCAACATTTGCATATTCATGCCCCTATAATGTGCACTGATTGCATTAAAGGCGGAGAAAAAGCATGTAAGTGCAGCACAAATATAGTTACTCATCAAGTGCACCATCTATGTATGCATAGATAAATATTTCCAAACAAATTAACATACACCCCAGCACAGGTGCTCTGGCCTCACAGCTCCCTCTAGCTATTTCAATCATACTTTTTTTTTCCATCAAATTTCAAGAGCCAGAGCATTGGTTTAGAAATTTTATAATTTGGTGATTTGTAGAATTCATGGATCCTTTTGGCAAATGACCAATCAGTGACTAACACTTCTATCAGCAATAGTTAGGGAAAAAAACATTCAACTGCATTCTCCATTAAAACCCAGAAGTACAGCTTCCATAATTCAACAAAGACTTCCAATGGTTTGTACTTGTTAGTCATAGGAAAGGGCACCTCCCAGGCCTGAGCAGTGACTATCACTGAGCAGGCGTGGCAGACACTATTAATGGCCCACTGATAGCCAGTCTCCTCTGACTTCTTGCTTACAGAATCATGACTTTGGAGCTGCAGTGTGCCCAGCTTTTAGGAGAAGGCCATGTTTTGTCTAAGCCAGAGGTTGGCAAACTACCCTTGAGCCAAATTCAGCCCGCCACCCGGCTTTGTAAATAAAATTTTATTGTGACACACCATGGCCACTAATTTACTTATTGCCTATGGCTGCTTTCACACTCCAAGGACAGATTTAGGTAGATGCAATGGAGAACATATGGCCTACAAAGCCTCAAATATTTACTACCTGGCCCTTTACAGAAAATATTTGCCAAGCTGTGATCCAAGCCAAACCCAGCCAATTTCCCAGCCTCCCTTGCAGGTAGGAAGATGTTGGATTGTATACAGTAGGTGGAGAAGAAGGTGTTACCATGGGCTACTTTTGGATAACAGAATAGATGATGGACACATTCACTAAAATAAGAACCATGGAAGAGTATCATATTTGAAGAGTAGAGTGCAGGGAGGAAGATGTAAGTTCAGACATTTGAATATATGATTTGAGGTACTTGGGGAAGGCAAGTAAACACTTTAATACACAAGTCTAGAGCTCAGTAAAGAGATCTAGATTGAAGACTTCTAAGATCAATTGCTTCTTTAACTTTAATTCAAATAGACTCTTCTTGGATCTTATCCCCAAGATAAGATTATTATCTTATAATCATTATCTCCAATTAAATCATCTTGACCATTGCCTCCTTCTCATAACTCTGTCTTAACTTAGTTTTGACGGCACCAGCCTTTCTTGGTTCTCTTCCCACTTCTCTCACGGCTCCTTCTATCTCCTTTACCTCCTTATTTTGTTCTTCACTCCTAAATTGGGGGATTCCTTCATGGTTTATGATCAAGCTTTTTTGCTTCCCTCAATATTCTCTCCTGGAACATTCCTATCAGCCTCATAACTTTCAAGCAGATGACTCTCAAATTGATATTTCTCTAGATCTTGACCCACTGTTACCGGTTGCATGTCCCCAAATAGGTGCCATGTTGGCAACTCAAACTCTGTGTACCTAAAATGTTTATTTATCTTCCCCCAAATAGAGAAAAGACACTGACCATGGAGTTGGAATTACTTGTTTTGAGTCCTGGCTTTGAATCTTACTAGCTGTATGAGCTTTAGCAAATTTCTTTATTTCTCTGAGCTTCAGTTTCATCATTTCCATGTGCCTCAAAAGAGGTACAAAGTTCCATTCACAGGTGTATACAGAAGAAACTGCTGATTTGGAATAAATGGTGATTTGGAAACTGGAAAGACTTTAAGGAGAAGATAGTATTTGAGCTTGAAAAGTGTGGAAAACTTCAGGAACCTACATGTCCTCCTTTTACAGTACCTACCTGATTTAAATTGAGTATATGCATGGGTGGAGCATACAATGACTTCCGGTCCCCTGTTGGGAAGGAGTGAAGATCTGAATATCATTTTTGCTTTTGTCCCCCACTCCCAGCTTCATTTCATACTTGCTTAGTTCCAACCTGGTTCCAACCTCTGCTCTGGTATCCATGGCCTGTGCTAGTCGGTATGCATCCAACTTACTTTATCCTCTGGCTATTCCTGGAACCTGGGCTTCCAAGTTAGCTCACATTTGATCTCACGTTTGCATCTGCTTTTCTTAGGCTTTAACTTCTCTGATTTGAAGAACAATAACCAACTGTAAATGAGCTTTACAAAAAGGCAGACATTTTCAGTGGGTTTACATCAAGTAAATCAGAGAATATAGGCAAAACAACGGGAACAACTTTCAGGGGTGTTCACTTACCAGAAGGCTGCATTCTGGCCCTTCCTTGCTGTGGTATAGCTCTGGCTGGTCACCCTGAGATGCCAAACTGAACACAGAATGGAAATGAGATTCTTTTGCCCCATTTCTGTTTTCTATACTACATATCTATTCAGTGTTTGCTGGAAGACCAACTTTGAGCCTTCATGTCTGACCTGACACGAATGCTTTACCAAGCAATGCATTTTATGGCTTCACAAGCACTCAAAGGCCAGATTCAGAATACCTTATTCATCTCTCTTTAAAATCTTTTCAAGGGGGCTATCGTTTCAGAGATCTACAATGTGGTCTGTCTATTCCTACTCTTCAAGAACATGAGAAAGCATACTGGATGTGAGAAAGAAAAAATAAACGATTTCCAAGCCAGTGTAGTTCTAAGAAACAGAAGGTAAAGATGGAATTCCTTGTCTCTCTCTCTTGACTGTTGCTTTAGGACTAGGAGCTGCCCAGGAAGACTGAATTAACACAGAAGTCAAACTCCTCTACCAGAGTCTAGGGGCAGAGTTCTTTCTTTGTAATGATGACTAGATAGTTCTGTCAGGTAGTGCGGGGCCACAGGCCTGGTAATTTGAAGAGGAAGTGAGACCAATTCTAAATAAAATCAAACTGTGAAGAAAGGAGAATTAAAATATAAATTCACAGCATAGTTCACAGAGCTAGTATGTGGCTCAGCTGCCTGAAAGTCGCTGCCATCATAGGCCTTGGACACGAGACATGAAAAATTGCCTAGATAGCTATTGGCTGAGGAGGTTGTGAGAAGCACATTTGTCTACACTTTGTCGTGCCTGTGACGCTGGGAAGGTAAGGGGCTGGTGGAAATGTTGACAGGCTGATAAGTTTCTTTGGAAACAGCATGTAAAGGCTGCCAGGAATGTAGGAAGCTTAATGTTCTAATTCAAAAGCTCTACTCCCCATGCTTTATAACTACAGCAATACGATTTTAAAATTACTATTTCAGAAGGATATTGGATTAGGAATCTGGAGCTCTGAGCTCCAGCCCTGCCTCTGCTAACTTGTATAACCTTGACAAATGCTTCACTTCTCCAGGTCCATGTGTTTCAGAGGGCATTTTCTGCCTGGAGGGAAGAGGATGGAAGTGGGGGGAGATTGGGGAGAAGGTAACAGGGAAGGATGAGACTTGGTTTCTGAGTTCCTGGGCCTAAGTTGGGCAGGCCCGGGCCTGGAGAACAGAGAAATGCAGAACAGGACTTAGCCAACATTGCTCCAAAGAAGTTTTAGCTTATCACCAACCATCTTGGTTGAAACATTTCCATCAGCAGTGAGTTGAATAGCAGCTTTCTAAAAGATATGTCCAAGTCCTAAGCACCAGAATCTGTAAATGTGATCTTATTTGGAAGAAAGATATTTGCAGATGTAATTCAGTTAAGGATCTCAGGATGAGATCATCCCGGATTTAGGGTGGGACCTAAATCCAATGACAAATGTTCTTATAAGAGAAAGGCAGAGGGAGGTTTGAGCAGTTCAGACACACAAGGGAGAAGGCCACATGAAGACAGATGCAGAGACTGGAGTTCTGTAGCCGCAAATCAAAGAATGCCTGGAGCCACTAGAACCTGGAAGAGGCACAAAGGATTCACCCCTAGAGACTTCAGAGGGAGTATGGCCCTGCCAACACCTTGATTTCAGACTTCTGGCCACTAAAACTGAGAGAGACTAAGTTTTTGTTGTTTTAAGCCACACATTTTGGGGTAATTTGTTACAGCAGCCCTAGGAAACTAATACAGCATCCTTGTGAATGGAACAGTCTAGCATCTCTTTTAAAATACTTTCTTTCTCCCATTGGCATCTCAAAGATGTTCACTTAAACCAGCTCCAAGCCCCACTTTACAGGCAGGGAGTAGGAATATGTCTCTCTAACCCTATCAAACACCAGGCTATTCCCAGAAAGAAGAGAACTTGCTGCTTTAGTTCAACTCTGCGATGAACAGCAAAGCGGCAGAGGTGCTAGAAACTATTTGGTGCTGTTGCCAGGAGAAGACAGCTTTTCCACAAGCACTTCCTGTGAGAAGATGAGAGATATGCTGACAGAACAGGAAAGGCCAATAAGGAGTTGTTGGCGTTGGGTCATTTTTGGTGTGAGTGCTTCAACGTTTGAGAGTGTTTCTCAGACAGCTCAGGCCCACATACACTGTGTGTTATGTGATTACGACTACCACTTCATGATGAATTATAAGGATGCTCTAGGCCTCCTTATATGCCAGGGATACTACCCATCCTTCACATGCATGTGAGATTCATTCTCAGGTGTCATTCATATCTTGATTCATTAATGCAACAAATATTCCGAGCCCCAGTGGTTGGCCCTGCCCAATTGGTGCTGACCACTCCACATCTCACCCAATTGCTCTTGTGACCCATGACATGATTTACAAAAACAACGGCTGGTATGTGGCAGTAAGTAGGGGGAATGCCTGTGGCCCTAGTATAATTTGAAGCTAACTGGTTGACCAGAAACCCAAGGGTGGGGGGGAAGAGAGAGAGACAGAGACAGAGACAGAGAGACAGAGACAGAGATAGAGACAGAGAAATAGTACAGAACAAAGTCATAATAATGATGCTTCAATTTCTCAAGAAAGCTGAGATGATTACTGACTTAAAATACCCACTATGTTTTTATTACTGAATTCACCACCTGTGTGTGCCAGGACCAAGAGTACTGCATACACCTTCACAAGGTAAAACAATTTTTTTAAAAAAAAGTTCTTAGCAGAGAATATTGAGAGGAATCAAATTGCTTCACAATTTAAGGGAACTTAAGTGGTTTAAGAAAAGGGAATACTACAGAAATACTCTAAGAGGCATTCTCCTTCACCATAGAAACAAGTTATTACAATCTTAACTGCACATTTCAGTTTTCATGAGTTAAAGGTTTTGTTATTTTCAATTGTGGTAAAATATATATAAAATTTACCATCTTAACAATTTTTAAGTGTCCAGTTCAGAAGAGTTAAGTATGTTCACACTGCCATACCACCAATCTTCGGGACTTTTTCATCTTGCAAAACTGAGACTCTGTACCCATTAAACAACTCCCCACTCTCCCCAGCCCCTGGGAACCACCATCCTACTTCTGTCTCTGTGAATTTGACTACTCTAGATACCTCATGTGGGTGGAATCATACAGTATTTGTCTTTTTGTGCTAGCTTAGCATAACATTCTCAAGGACATAATCACTTTGACAAAATGCTTAATGTCACTTAGCATAGGGACCTCAAGTTTCCTCCATTTTGTAACCTGTTTCAAAATTTCCTTCCTTTTTAAGGCTGAATAATATTCCATTGTATGTGTATACCACATTTTGTTTATCTATTTATCCACTGATGGACATTTGGGTTGCTTCCACCTTTGGGTGTACAAATGATGTGTTAAATGTTTAATTCTTTTGTGGCTAAAATCCTCCTTGTGCTTTTCTTTGCATATTTTCATAGCTTGTTCAGAACCAAAATACACCATGTAATTGTTAGCTATGAATGACCCTGAAGAGATTCCTGGTGATGTAAACCAATCCTTCTCAAGGGGTTCCTCTGCCACTCCTTTTCAGCCAGAGCTTCTCCCAAGGGAGCCCCATTGCACATTGAAGAAACAATTTCTAGCAGTTGTATTCTTGTTTGATCATGAAGAATGCATGTGGTCTCTGCCTCTTTGCCAAAGGGCCTTGTTATTTACACACAGAAAGTGAAATTGATTTCCATCTTCTACTCACAGACATTTATATCTCCTATGGCAAATACTATAGTGTTCTAAGACATTGTTCCCTAGGACTTTCAACCCCTTGGGTCATTCTAATGGATTTTGAATGGTATATCCTTTCTGGTGCATTCTACAAGAGGAAGGCTATATTCTTCACCCTTGAATTCCAGATGATGTCCTCTACTAAGTCAGCCTAGCCTGGAATAGAGATTTGGGGGTCCATATTTCCCCCAAACATGTTCTACAGATCGTATGAGCATAAAAAATTGAATGCTTGCATGTCATGTTGATTTTTAAGGATGGTCCTTAATTCCGTTGAAAGGGTAAAGCCCATCTTTATGCCAGGCAGGTGGTCCCAGGCCAGATAGCACATGAGATCAACCACTCCACTGCAGAGACCAGGGAGAACACAGAGGCCACTATTGCAATATAGGAACAAGTCCCTTCTCTGTCACCCCAGCCCTCCACTAGATCTTCCTAGATGTCACATTCAGAAAGATCAAGGGGAGGAATGGAATTGTCAAAGACTGATCACTTATCTGTCTCATCAAAGAGGTTCCCATTCTGCCAACTACTTGATGTGTGACCTTGGGTTCATTACATAGCCTCTCTGTGCCTCAGTTTCCTCATTTGTAATAAGGGGTTAATAATGGTACTTATATCATTGCGTTATGAGTATTAAATGAGTTGACATTTGTACAATGCTTAGAAGAATGTCTTGCACATACTTAACTCTCAATACATGTTAGCTATCATATTATTACTAGTCTGGCTGGATTAGAGCCATTTTCCTGTCCTTTCCTCTCTCACTCACTTTCCCTTCCCAATTACCTATTGAGGTGGGAGGCTTCTAAGGAAGAGCAAATTATTTAACAGAAAAATAAAGAACCTGCATTTCCTTTGTAAGTGAAATGTGCAAACCACACCACATCAGGTTCAGTTATGGGTGGCATTGATATAGAGGAGAAGTGGGAATGTCTTAGATGAGTTCAGGCTGCTATAACAAAATACCACAGACTGGGTAGCTTATAAACAACAGAAATTTATTTCTCACAGTTCTGGAGGCTGGGAAGTCCAAGATCAGGGCGCCTACATGGTCGTGTTCTGGTGAGGGCCCTGGTTCACAGCCAATGCCTTCTCACTGTGTCCTCACATGGTGCAAAGGGCTAGGGAGCTCTGTGGGATCTCTTTAATAAGAGCACTAATCCCAAAGCGATGTCACCAAGATGGCGGAATAGGAGACTCCAGCCTCCATCTCCCCACAAAGATCAACAATTAGGCAGCTATCTGTGAACAAAAACAGCTCTGGGAGTGTTCTAGTGTCCACTTAAGGAACTTCTGCAACACATAAAGCAAAAAACTTGAGAATAACCACACAAAAAGAAAAGGAAAGATGGCTTCATTTTGCCTGCATCATCCCATCCCCCAAGCCAGCACCGCTCAGTGCCAAGAGGGAGCTCCCCAGCTAGAAAGAGTTCTCTCCCAGGAAAGGGAGAGGGGTGAGTGACCCGCTTCCTCAGGCTTTTAGGGCACCCGCCTCAGTTTTACCCCACTCAGACACCAGCAAAGCTGAGACATATAGAGACAGCTGGGAACAAGGAAGATAAGCATGGACTACTAGTATCAGCTACACAACAGGAGTGACCTTGGTTCTCAGTGACCTCGCCTGCAGATGACCCAGCAGCTGTTGCCACTGAAAAGACCACTGGCCAGCACAGCCACTGCAAACCCCCCACAGAAATTCACTGTTTTTCATCCCGCAGGTATTCCTGTTCACTCACACCAGCTGCCTCAGTCCCTGCCTCTCTCCCTACCATCTCCCCTGCACCATTAGAGCTGGTGCAGACCAGCAGCCAGCCCAGGCCTCTTCAGCTGCACAAGCGCAAGATGGTAGCCTAGATCCCTGTGGCTCACCCCCACCACCATGTGCATGCTGAGGGCTCGCCCCTCCAGCTGCGTACTTGCATGCCACTAGCCTGACACCCGTCACCAGCCTCCATTGTCAAGTGTGTACCCATGGCAAAATCTTGCAGCCATGGAAGTCCACACCAATAGCCAAAGACCCCACAGTTCCTTGTGGGCCTGGATTCAATCCTGTCTCCTGTCACTAGCCTGCATCACTGGGCTCAATTGCAACTAGACCCTCCCAGTTATCCACCTACACATCTCCAGCCCAACCTCTGTCACCAGCCTCCACTGCCATGTGCATAACCATGGGGAGACCGTGTAACCACAGGAGAGCACACCAACAGTCAGGGCCCCTGCAGCTACTTGTGGGCCCAGTCCTAGCCCTGTCTCTTGTCACTAGCTTGCACCACTGGGATTACCAGCCGCTAGTCCCTCCAGCTGTGCACCTGCATGCTCCTTGCCTGATTCCCAACACCAGCCTCCACTGCTGTGTGACTATGGTGAAAACCAGCAGCCACAGTAATGCACACTGACAGCCAGGGCCCCCATAGTTGTCAGTGTGCCCGCAGTTGGCCCTGGCCCTCACTGCCTACCATGGGCCCCACTGCTACATGTATGTTTGCAACTGGCCCCTGACACTACACAGACACCCACAGCTGGCCCCCATAACCAAGTGTGTGCACACCACCAGCTCCAGCCACCACCGCTGCCTGTCCCGATCCCTGGAGGTGCTGTTGAAGACTCAGACAGCCCTTGAAGCATCTGTGGACACCCCACAGCACTTGCCAAAAACCACGTGGTTATCAATGTTGTGAACTCCAGCAGCCTGAGCTGATGAGTATTTATGCCCCACTGGATCCAGAGCCACCATGAGCCCCTGTACTTGGCACCCTGCACCGCTAGAACTGGGATCACAGCACACTCTAGCATGCCACCACCCACAAGTGATGGTCTTTCCTTACTGAAGTCAGTCCATATAGTCTGGAAGAGGCAACTATTTCTTCAGATGTGCAGACACTCACTCAAGGTTACAGGATGACAAAGGATCAGGGACACATGACTTAACCAAAGGAACAAAAGTAAACTTCCAGTAATTGCCCCCAGAGAAATGGAGATACAGGAATTGCCCAACAAATAATTCAAAATAATTGTTCTAAAGTGCTCAAAGATCCACAAGAGAACACAGAAAAACAATTTAATGAAATCAGGAAAACAATACAAGAACAAAATGAGAAGTTCAACCAAGATATAGAAAACATAAAAAAAGAGCTGAACAGAAATTTTGGTGTTGCAGAACACATTGACTGAACTGAAGAATTCAATAGAAAGCTTCAACAACAGATTGCACCAAGCAGAAGAAAAAATCAGTGAGTTCGAAGACAGATCAATTGAAAATATTCAGTCAGAGGAACAAAAAGAAAAATGAATGAAAAGGAATGAAGAAAGCCTATGGGACTTATGAGACATCATTAAGAGAAACAATCTACACATCACTGGAGTTCCAGAAAGGGAACAGAGAAAGAAAGGAGTAGAAAGCTTATTTAAAGAAATAATGGCTGGGAACCCCAAAACTGGGAAGAGATTAGGACATCCAAGTTCATGAAGCTAACAAGTCACCCCAAAATTCCAATCCAAAATGATCTTCAATAAGACACATTATAATAAAACTGTCTGAAATCAAAGATGAAAAGAAACTTTTAAGAGCAGCAAGAGACAAAAACTCTGTCATACAAGGGAACCCCATAAGGCTGTCAGCGGACTTCTCAGTAGAAACCTTTGCAGGCCAGGAGAAAATGGGATGATATATTCAAAGCACTGAAAAAAAACCCTGCCAACCAATAATATTTTAACTGGTAAAGTTGTCCTTTAGAAATGAAGGCAAGATAAGGACTTTCCCTAACAAACAATAGCTGAGAGAGTTCATTACCACTAGACCTGCCTTACAAGAAATACCGAAAGGAGTTCTTCAAGCTGAAACAAAAGGACACTAACAAGTAACATGAAAACATATGAAAACACATAACACACTGGTAAAGTATATAGTCAGATTCAGAACACTGCAATATGGAGACATGTTAACCACTTAACTCTAATATAAAGAATAAAGGACAAAAGTATTAAAAATAGCTATAGCAACAATGATTTATTAATGGGTACACAATATAAAAAGATATAAAGTGTGACATCAAAAACATAAAATGTGGGGGGAGGGTTAAAGGGTAGAGTTTTGTAGGTGATTGAAATTAAGTGTTATCAGTTTAAAATAGACTGTTATATCTATGAGATGTTTCAAGTAAGCCCCAGTGTAATCAGAAAAAAAAATCTATAGTAGACACACACAAGATAGAGAAAAAGGAATCAGTGTATACCACTATGGAAAATCATCAATTCACAAAGGAAGACAGAGAGGAAGAAAGGAACAAAGGAACTACAAAGCAGCCTCAAAACAATTAACAAGATGGCAATAGGAACTCTTTACCTATCAATAATTACTTGAAATATAAACAGATTAAATTCTCCAATTAAAAGGCACAGAGTGGCTGAATGGATTAAAGAAAAAAGAGAAAAAACTATATGCTGCCTACAAGAGATCCACTTCAGCTTCAAAAACACACATAGCCTAAAAGTGAAGGGATGCAAAAAGATATTCCATGCAAATGGAAACCAAAGAGAGCAGGAGTAGCTCTACTTATATCAGACAAATAGAGTTTAGTCAAAAACTGTAACAAGAGACAAAGGTCATTATATAATGGTAAAGGGGTAAATTCATCAAGAAAATATGACAATTATATATGTACCCAACATTGGAGCATCTAAATATATTAAGTGAAAACTAACAGATATGAAGGGAGTAATAGACAACAATATAATAATAATAGGTCACTTCAATACCCCACTTTCAATAATGGATAGATCATCCAGACAGAACATCAATATGGAAACAATGAACTTAAACTATACTTTAGACCAGATGGACCTAACAGACATGTACAGAACATTCCATCCAACAACAAGCAGAATACAATTCTTCTCAAATGCAGATGAAACATTCTCCAGGATAGATGATATGTTAGGTCACAAAACAAGTCTCAGCAAGTTTAAAAAGATTAAAATCATACCAAGTATCTTTTCCAACCACAATAGTATGAAACTGAAAATAAATAACAGGAAGAAAACTGGAAAATTCATAAATATGTGGAAATCAAACACAATGCCCCTGAACAACCAATGAGTCAAAGGTGAAATCAAAATGGAAATCAAAAAATATCTTGAAACAAATGAAAATGGAATCACAACATACCAGAAAGTATAGGATACGTTTTAGAATGCTTTTAGAATGAAAGATAAAAATCATATGATCTTCTCAATAGATGTAGAAAAAGCATTTGACAAAATTCAACATCCATTCATAATAAAAACTCTCAACAAATTGGATATAAAAGGAACATAACTCAACACAATAAATCCTATATATGACAAACTCACAGCTAATATCACAGTCAATGGTGAAAACCTGAAAGCTTTTCTACCAACATCAGTAACAAGACAAGGTTGCCCACTCTCACTACTCCTATTCAATATAGTACTGGTCCTAGCTAGAGCAATCAGGCAAGAAAAAGATATAAAAGATACCCAAATCAGAAGAAGTAGATTGTCTCTATTTGCTAATGACATGATCTTGTATATTGAAAATCTCCAAAAAATTCTTAAACCTAATAAAGGAATTCAGTAAAGTTGCAGAATACAAAATCACCATATAAAAATCAGTTCAATTTCTATACAGTAACAATGAACTATCTGAAAAAGAAATAAAGAAAACAGGAGGAGGAAATCAAGATGGCGGCATAAGCAGACTCTGAACTCACCTCCTCCTGCAGACACAGCCAATTTACAATTACTTGTGGAAAAATTACCCCTGAGACAGAACTGAAAACTGGATAAGAGGAACTCCTGCAACAAAAGACAATCCTAATTGAGGTGGAAGAGGAAGAAACTCTCTTCTGGAGAGGAAAAATGCTGCCTTCACAAGCCGCAGCGCCTCATGGCCGCCGGGAGCAGCCCACAGGTCCGCAGCCCTCCCTGAAGGTGCGGGGCCCTGAGCCGGGAGCGCCCCCCCGGGGGCATTTTGTGGACCCAGAACAATCGAGACGAGTGGCAGAATATCTGACTGTGCCTGCTACTAAAACATTGGGGAGTACCCCCAGAAAAGCTGGTTCACAAAGAAATTAAAACCAGCTCTTAAAGGGCCCATGCGCAAACTCACCCATTTCAGAAAGCAACCTAAAATCAGCAAAAAGAAAGGTGCACAGCCCTTTGGGGGAAAAAGACTCACCTGATAGGCTCTGAGTGCATCTCTGTGAGAGGTGAGACCTCTCCAGGGACTGGGACATTGGTGGCAGCCATTGTTGTGGCCTGGTGTGGGCGTGCTGACACAGACGCCATTGGAGTTCTCCCTGGGGCCTGCTAGCCCAGGTCTGCCCCACCCACTAGAGCACCGATTTAATCCAGCTCAGCCAAGGCAGGCAGCCCACCCTAGAGACTGGCCCCACCCAACAACAAGCCCTCAGGCAACTTGTGGGCCTGCATAGATTGGAGACTGGACTCTCTGCAGCCTGGCAACTGAGCTGATTTCAGTGGGGCAGGGTGTGTACAAGGAGCTGGTGGAGAGTGTGGGGCGGTGGTGGAATGTGTGAGGCTCCCGCCATGGAGAGACTGGGTCTGCTTTGGGGGGGTCAGGGCACGCACACGGGGCAGGCCTGTGTTGACTGTGTGTGTGGACCTGTGGGTGGCAGGGCTTGTCAGCTGCAGAAGACTTGTGCTTCTCAAAGACCCACATAGGGGGTTTGCCCCACCTTCCAAAGCCTGAAACAATTGGGTGCTCCCGTGCCTGAGGCCAGCCCAATCCAGCTGTAATCCTCAGAGAGCTGACAAGAGACCTAAAGGCTGGAGGCTTATAGCAATTGTAAGGCCCTGAGCCTAACAACCCACCATGCTGGGGGCCTACTCACTTAAAAGAAATACTGCAACACAAATGTGGTATTAGAACTTGCAGCCAACTGTGCTGGGGCTCCCCACACCTGATAAAGAGACTGAAGTGCCCACAACAACTACAAGCAGCTGAGCATTACAACAGCTGGCCAGGAGCATAACTCGGCCTCCCTGGGCACCTACAGGGAGAGCAAACAGGCCACAACAGAAGGACACTTGTAGCCCACATAGAGGTCACCCCTGGAACATTGAGAACTGAGGGAAGCACACGGCAGGCCTCCTAAGGCATCACTTACTTGAGGACACCTATCCAAGAGCAGGAGATGTAGCTGGCCTACCTAATATGTAGACACAAGCACAGGGAAAGAGGCAAAATGAGGAGGCAAAGGAATACATTCCAAGTAAGGGAACAGGACAAAACCCCAGTAAAGGAACTAAGTGAAACAGAAGTGAGCAACCTACCCAACAGGGAGTTCAAACAAAGAGTGTTAAGGATGCTCACTGATCTGGGGAGAAGAATAGATGAACTCAGTGAGAATGTCAACAAAGAAATGGAAGACATGAAAAAGAACCAATCAGGGCCGGCCCCGTGGCTTAGCGGTTGAGTGAGTGCGCTCCGCTGCTGGCGGCCCGGGTTCAGATCCTGGGCGCGCACCGACGCACTGCTTCTCCGGCCATGCTGAGGCCGAGTCCCACATGCAGCGACTGGAGGGACGTGCAGCTATGGCATGCAGCTGTCTGCTGGGGCTTTGGGGGAAAAGAATGAATAAATAGGGTTATAAGAAAAAAAAAGAAAAAGAACCAATCAGAAATGAAGAATACAATACTGGAAATGAAAAATTCACTAGAGGGACTCAAAAGCAGAGCAGAGGATACAGAAGAATGGATCTGTGAGCTGGACGAAAGACTAGAAGAAATTACCCAAGGTGAACAGGTAAAAGAGAAAAGAATTAAAAAGAGTGAGGACAGTCTAAGGGACCTCTGGGACAACATCAAGCGCACTAACATCTGTGTTATAGGTGTCCCGGAAGGAGAAGAGTGACACAAAGGGGCAGAGAATCTATTTCAAGAAATAATAGATGAAAACTTCCCTAACCTAAGGAAGGAAACAGACATCCAGGTACAGGAAGCACAGAGAGCCCCAAACAAGATAAACCCAAAGAGGCCCACACCAAGACATATCATAATCAAAATGTCCCGAATTAAAGATAAAGAGAGAATCCTAAAAGCCGCAAGAGAAAGTCAAGTTACATACAAAGGAAACCCCATAAGGCTATCAGTTGCCTTCTCAGCAGAAACCTTACAGGCTAGAAGAGAGTGTCACGCTATATTTAAAGTGCTAAAAGGAAAAAACTTACAGCCAAGAATACTCTACCCAGCAAGGTTATCATTCAAAATGGAAGGAGAGATCAAAAATTTCCCAGACAAGCAAAAATTAAAGGAGTTTGTCACCAGGAAACCAGTGCTACAAGAAATGTTAAAGGGACTGATTTAAGGGGAAAAGAGAAGACCACAAATAGGAAAAATTATCTATTTCCATGATAAGAGGGTAATGGATACAAACGCACAAAAAAGAGGTTAGATATGATATCAAAAACATAAAAGGAGGGAGGAGGGGAGTTAAAGGGTACAGCTTTCAGACAGAGGTCAAACTAAAGAGACCATCAATTCTGTATAGAAGGAGAAAGGAACAGAGAAGGACTACTAAAACACTGAGAAAAAAAAAGTTAAAAAATGGCAATAAGTACATACTTATCAATAGCTACTTTAAAGGCCAATGGACTAAATGCTCCAATTAAAAGGCATAGGGTGGCTGATTGGATAAAAAAACAAGACCCATATATATGCTGCATACAAGAGACACACTTCAGACCTCAAGACACTCACAAACTGAAAGTGAAGGGATGGAAAAAGATACTCCATGCAAATGGCAATGAAAAGAAAGCTGGGGTAGCACTACTCATATCAGACAAAATAGACTTTAAAACAAAAACTGTAAAAAGAGACAAAGAAAGGCATTACATGATGATCAAGGGAACAATCCAACAAGAGGATATAATACTTGTAAACATCTACGCACCCAATGTAGGTGCACCTAAATATATAAGGCAATTATTAACAGACATAAAAAGAGAAATAGACAGTAACACAATAATAGTAGGGGACTTTAACACTCCACTTACACCAACGGATAGATCATCCGAACAGAAGATCAATAAGGAAACATTGGCCTTAAATGGCACACTAGAACAGATGGACCTGGTAGATATATACAGAGCATTCCATCCAAAAACCGAAGAATACGCGTTCTTTTCAAATGCACATGGAATATTCTCCAGGATTGATCACATATTAGGCCACAAAACAAGTCTCCATAAATTTAAGAAGATTGAAATAATACCAAGCATGTTTTCTGACAACAGTATGAAACTAGAAATCCACTATAGGAAGAAAATCAGAGAAGCCACAAATACGTGGAAATAAAGAAAACAATCCCATTTACAGCAGCATCAAAAACAATAAAATACTTAGGAATAAATTTAACCAAGGAAGTGAAAGATCTGTAAACTGAAAACTACAAGACATTGATAAAAGAAATTGAAGAAGACACAAATAAATGGAAAATATTCCATGTTCCTGGATTAGAAGAGTTAATATCGTTAAAATGTCCATACTACCCAAAGCCATCTATAGATTCAATGCAATCCCTACCAAAATTCCAATGACATTTTTCACAGAAATAGAAAAACAATCCTAAAATTCATATAGTACCACAAAAGACCCCAAATAGCCAAAACAATCTTGAGAAAGAACATAGCTGGAGGCATTGCGTTTCCTGATTTCAAACTATACCACAAAACTATAGTAGTCAAAACAGTATGGTACTAGCATAAAACCAAACACATAGATCAATGGAACAGAATCAAGAGCCCAGAATTAAACCCATCTTTATATGGTCAATTAATATTTGACAAGGGAGTCAAAAACACTAATGAGGAAAGGATAGTCTCTTCAATAAATGGTGCTGGGAAAACTGGATTTCCACATGCGAAAGAATGAAATTGGACCTCTATCCCACACCACTCACAAAAATTAACTCAAAATGGAATATGGACTAAAATGTAAGACCTGAAACTGTAAAACTCATAGAAAAAAACATAGGGAAAAAGTTCTTTGACATCCAGTGTTGGCAATGGTTTTTGAATAAGACAACTAAAGCATAAGCAACAAAAACAAAAATCAACAAGTGGGGCTACATCAAACTCAAAAGCTTCTACACAGCAAAAGAAACGATCAACAAAATGAAAAGGCAACCTACAGAATGGGAGAAAATATTTGCAAACCATATATCTGATAAAGGGCTAATATCCAAAACAAGGAACTCATACAACTCAATAGCAAAACAAACAACCCAATTGAAAAATGGGCAGAGGATTTGAATAGACATTTTTTCAAAGAAGACATACAAATGGCTAATAGGCACACGAAATGGTGTTCAACATCCCTAATCACCAGGGAAATGCAAATGAAAACCACAATGAGATAGCACCTCACACCTGTTAGAATGGCTGTAATAAAAAAAAGGAGAGAGATAAATGCTCGTGAGGATGTGGAGAAAAGGGAACCTTGTGCACTGTTGGGAATGTAAATTGTTTCAGCCACTATGCAAAACAATATGGAGTTTCTTCACAACATTAAAAATAGAACTACCATATGATCCAGCAATCCCACTTCTTGGTATAGATCTGAAGGAGATAAAATCACTATCTCAAAGAGATCTCTACACACCCATCTTCATTGCAGCATTATTCACAACAGCCAAGATATGGAAACAACCCAAGTGTTCATTGAAGGATGCATGGATCAAGAAGATGTAGTGTGCGTATATATACACATATGTGTATATATATATACAATGTAATATTATTCAGCCATGAAAAAGAAGGTAATCCTGCCATTTGTGACAATATAGATAGACCTTGAGGACATTATGCTAAGTGAAATAAGTCAGAGAGAGAAAGACAAATGCTGTATGATCTCACTTATATCCAGAATCTAAAAGCATTTGAATTCATAGAAAAAGAGTAGAATGGTGGTGCCAGGGGCTGAGGGGTGAGTGAAATGGGGAGATGTTGGGCAAAGGGTACAAACTTTAAGTTATAAAATAAATAAGTTCCAAGGATCTAATGAACAGTATGGTGACTATCGTTAATAATACTGTATTGTATACTTGAAAGTTGCTGTGAGAGTAGAGCTTTAACATTATCACCATAACAACAACAAAATGGTAATTATGTGAGGTGAAGGATGTGTTAACTAACCTTATTGCAGTCAATATTTTGTGATATACATGCGGATCAAATCATCACATTGTACACCTTAAAGTTACACAATGTTATATGTCAATTATATATCAATAAAGCTATAAAAAAAAAATAACACTGGGGCTGGCCTGGTGGCGTAGTGGTTAAGTTCATGTTTGGCAGCCTGGGGTCCACGGGTTCAGATCCTGGGTGCAGACCTACACACCACTCATCAAGCCATGCTGTGGTGGCATCCCACATACAAAATAGAGGAAGACTGACACAGATGTTAGCTCAGGGACAATCTTCCTCAAACAAAAAAGAGGAAGATTGGCAACAGATGTTAGCTCAGGGACAATCTTCCTCACCAAAAAAAAAAACTAATCCCATTCATGAGGGCTCTGCCCTTAAGACCTATTCACCTCCCAAAAGCCCCACGTCCAAATATCATCATCTTTGAGGGTTAGGATTAAATATGAATTTGGGGGGCCACATTCAGACCATAGCAGAGAGCAAGGCTGGAAACACTGAGGACCTATAAAGAAGACCCTGAAAATACGTATAGCATAGGAACTGGCCAGTTTTCCAATTTTGTCTGAGTGTTGGTGGTATCAATCTGTGGAATGCCATCTGGAGATGGGAAGGCTGTTTGCTAAACCACGTGGGTTAAGGGAGAATGAAGCGCCATCCACAAAGGCCTTTCCTCACCGTGTCCTCCATATGTGAACGTGGTCCCATGTTAGTGTGATGAGTGAGTTCTAGAAAAAATAAACGAAGTGCTAGTTCCTCTGTTCGTAGGCCACTTGTCTCAACAGTCTGGTCATTTATTCTGACCCTCTTCCTGTTATTCCTTCCTGCTAGACCCTCCCACTAATTCTCAATGAGTACCTAGAGCTGGGCCTTCCCTTATCTTTTATGTAAACATCCTTTAAAGGTAATGAAAGAAAGATGTTGACTTTTATGGCTCATAAAGCTGCTCGCAGATATCCAATTTACCACAATCCACTTCCATTAACTGTATAGTTTAACACTTCTTCCATACCGCGGTGATCTTAAGTTTTCAGTAGCCAATGATAAATCCGAAAGAAGAGGTGTGCTTTTAAATCAAAGGTTTGTCCCATGTCCAAAGCCTGACACCTTTTGAAAATGATAAGAATAGTGTTTTGGGTGTCACCACAGAACATCTATGGAGGTTTATTATGTTTTTAGAGGGTGTAATCAAACTGTAAGGCTGACAACGAATCCCTCTTGGCCTCTGTTTTTGTTTTAGTTTTTGTGTTTTTTTTTTTTTTTTTTTTGCTGAGGAAGATTAGCCCTGAGCTAACATCTGTTGCCAATCTTCCTCTATATTGTTTGTGGGTCACCACAACAGCATGGCTGCCAAGGAGTGGTACAGGTCCGTGCCCGGGAACCAAACCCAGGCCGCCAAAGCAGAGTGTGCCCAAATTAATCACTAGGCCATGGGACTGGCCCCTTGGCCTCTGTTTTTCCATCTGTAAAATAAGAGAGTTGAAATAGTTGGTCTTTGAGTCCTTTTCAGCTCTTATACACTATGACTCTGCTAATATTGGAGGGCCCTCAGCAAGGTTACATGGGGTTACCAAATCCTTCACAAATTTGGATGAAAGGGGGGAACTGGCCCAAACACTCCCAGCTACTTCTAGAGTTGATGCAACTGGCCTTAACAGATGACTGACTCATTCCAACCCATGGACAGGTCCTGCCTCCTCTTCCACCAACTTCTCTTCTGAAGACTTCTCACCTTTAAGCAGTACTCTCCCTCCAACACAGCCACATATCAACCCTTCCTCATGGCTGGTGCCCCAGAACTACAGGCCCAAAAGTTGGCCTCTGCTCTGCCCACGCCACCCTCAGCTCCCACAACCCATGCACAGCCCAGTCTCTTTATCTTTCTGCACCAGCCTTGGCCACTCCCAGGACAGCCATGCCGAGCCCCCAAGCTTGGGGAAGGGAATAAACTCCATTTCTAATGAGACAGCAGTGTGGGGTGAACACTGGTGGCCCCTCTTTCCATACCCTGCTCACCCTTACAGAGAAGAGGAGTCATTTATCTGACTGGGGAGACTGTGGCACCAGTTGGTGGGGTCATTTTGGTTCTGGAGTGGGAAGGAAGCAGCTTCCTTTCCCTTCTCTTCCCCAAGTCCTCCTCACGACTGGCGAGAATGGAAGCAAGCCTGCTTCTCCTCGGGGTCCCTGTGGTTCTCACTCTGGCGCAGGGCACCGGGTCTGGCTGCTAGAATCAGCCTTAGGAGCCCATGGTTCTCTCCTTCACTCTCTGGCTCTCTCCGTTGTGCCAATGACGGGGTTCAGTAGGTGACTGTGACTTTCTGTCCTGCCTGAGCATCTTTGTTCCAGACTCAGGTCTCCAAGAGATGAAAGCTAGGCTCCGTCCTTGAGACTTAGGGAGGAAGAAGTCCATTTGGGGTTTAGGTTTCAGGCTTTGGTTTAGGATATGGAGGGCACGTTGCCCACAGTTTTCCAGGAAAGGTGTGCTTTGGGTAATGAAGCTGATAACTCTGTTCTTCATTTGACCTCTGGTGTTTGTTCTCAATTATTTGGACACTGGAGTAGATGAGAGATATGTGGTGGATACTCCAAATGCTCCAGCAATATCACGCGTTTACTGAGGACGTGATGGGCGCCACACGGTCAGCTCTTCCACACTTTTGGATTCATGCTCTTTTTCCACTTTCCCATCAACTAAAGAGATCCTTCCTTCCCATCTCTCAAGCACAGGTTTCAAACCGACCTCCTCCATGAAACCCCCAGAAATAATTTCAAGATAACAGACATGACATCTCTACTCTGAATTTCTTTATATTTGTAAATGCTATGCAATATATGCATTTTAAACATGTTTAAGTACCCTGGTTATTTCTTTCATATTCACCGTCTCTTTCCAAACCTGTTAAAAGTTACACATTTAGGAATGATATATTTTCCAGCATCTCTCCTGCCCTTGCAAACACTCCCACATCCCAAGTTATCTGACACAGTTTGAATTTTGTGTCATTTTATTAACTTATTCAGCAAAACCTCTATTGAACTCCTACAACAGATATGAAAGAGAAAGATAAATGAAACATAGACCCAATCCTTGAGGATTTCAAATTCCATTGGGAGAGAAGTTCCAATAGGAAACGCTGTCATAGAAGTGTGAACAGAGTTGTGAAAATAGAAGATAGAGCAACTCACTTTACATGAGGAAGAGTCAGGAAGGCCTCACAGAGTAGGATCTTGAAGGATGAATCAGAGTACCCCATATAGATAAGAGGGAAAGATATTCTAAGCAGAAGATATAGTATGTGCAAAGACATGGAATCATCAGTGGACCAAGTATGGCACAGAAAATAATGAAAATCTCAGAGGAGCTGGAATGAGTTGCCATGGAAATGACTGGCAAGGGATTAGTTTGGCAAACCAGATTGGCATCATGTAGTGAGAACTCTGTATGCCAAGCTAAGGTGTTCAGATGTTACGCGGTCAGCAACCAATAGTGATTCATAAAATCACTTTTAGTTTTAAGATTGTTTTAATAGAAATAAACTCAGAATAAATTTCTGGTTTGAAAATTATGGTTAGGATATGCACAATGCCCAGGATAACGCTGGACACACAGAAGACACTGAATAAGTTCCTACCGAATATGAATTCAGAGAGTCAGAAGGGAGGAACCGCAAAAAGAGATGGGGAGGCCATATTTATCACTTTTTCAAATCTTTGCTGCCATTGATCATTCCACCAAAGATAGGAGGCTCCATAACAATACAAACAGAAGTTATTTTTCTCAAAAAGAACAACTTCGTGCTTATGGGTGCTGCCCATGCCTTAGTCATCGCTATGAAAACTGCACACATCCTAGCTGGCCGCTGTGCTCTCCAGGGTTGAGCACGTCTGCTCTGGTCCCACAGGCTCTCACTTGTAGCTGAGGAGACTGGGCATAAAGCACATTCATGCATTCAGCTCATACTCAGTGAGGGCTGTCGTGACTCCTCTGTTTTACCATGGCTGATGAAATGACTATCCCATGTCTACAAATAAATGTGGAGGTGGAGTTACCAGATAAAAATATTTTGAAAAACTAGGCACAGATGGTTGAGCATTTCTGTAACACTTTCTTAGATTTCTTCTCCTTCTCCTTCTTTTCCCTCCTCCTCCTCTTTCTTTAAATAACGCAATTAAAGGAATCCCTTAAGGCAAGACCTGGTTTCAAAACCCAGCTCTGTCACTTTCTAGCTATGTGATGTCCGTCAAGTCACTTTACTCCTCTAAGCCTCAATTTTTCCTCCGTAAAATGGGCTGTTGTAAAGATTAGATAAGATGATACGCAGAAAGGGTCTAGAACAGCATCTGGTACAAAATAGGTTCTTAAAACATGGTATCTATTATTATAACAAACTCATTTTGATACTCCAATCTCTAGAACCTTTGGATGAATTCCAAGAAGGACCAACATACATACAGAGTGTGTCAGGGTGACATTTTTGGAAATTACTCAGGAAACTCCCTCCTTATATTTTGTTCCACCTTGACTCTGGCAGCCAGATCTATGCTCTTGATTTCAAAACCTCCTTTCATAGCAATTATCAGTGAGTCTCTAGTCTTATCTCTTTCGCCTTTGCTGTAGAACTGACTGTTTCCCAAAATCGGCGTCATCTTAGCCTATCCTTATAAGGTCAAAGATTGAGCTCTGGAATTGCTTTAAAAGCATTTTAAAATCATTAACAAGTCCTCCAAAATGATATATTCTGCCACAGATGAAATCATCCAGCTCAGACATACATGAAGCCATAATATTAAATTATTAATTGCTATTAATTATAAACGAGTGGAAAAAATAATCTCACATTTGTCCTGACCTCTTTTTAAATTCAAAGCAGGCAGGTTGTGAACACAACACACTCTCTCACCCTTCCAGAATTAGCAGGATAGTATGACCACAGACAAAGATTCATTGAAAACAAAATCCCCAATAAGAGTCTGAACAACTCCCAGGCCATCCCTGGGCAGAAAATTCATTAAATCCAGAAGGGCTGCTCCCTCCCCCTACCCACAGCACCCTCATACTCCATTGCCCACAATTAAAGGGTGTAAATCTCACCCAGCTGTTGAGAGGGCCCTCACACAGAGATGAGATGGAAGATGTAAAAATGGAAGGATGGAAAATCTCTTACAAAGTCCCTCACAAATCTATATATTGATTACCAGTGTTTTACAAGCCTGTAGAGATTAAATTATTCCTTTTTCTTAATCATTGTCTTTGAATAGCTTCCACTCTGTGGTCTGCCTACAGGCCCAAGTGATATGGACACCAAACTTCTAGCTGTTAAGAACAGGCAAGGCAGCCCACAGCAGCTCCCGACCCAGCACCAATGAGCTTTCAGCTAAGAAGGAAGCAGCCTTCATATAGGAGTTCTCAGTCTTGGCTGCACGTTGGAATCATCTGTGGAACAGTAAAAACTATTGATGGCTGGGTCTTATGCACAGCACAGTGGTTCCCAAACTTTGCTATATATTAGAATCTCCTGGGGAGCTTTTAAGACTCCTAATGCCCAGGCTGTGCCCCAGACCATTACATTATTTTCTCTGGAGGTGACACCATGTATCAGTATTTCTTAAAATTTCTTAGGTGATTCCAATGTGCAGCCAAGGCTGAGAACCAGTATGAGATTCTGATGTGAATGGTCTGGGGTGTGACCTGGCTGGGGGATTTTTAAACTTCCCTAGGAGATTCCCATGAGCACGGCCCTGCCCTAAGGGAAGCCCTGAGCAATGGGATCAAACAAGGATGAAGGAGAACTGCAAATCAAGGACACACTCACGTGAACAAACACTGTAAAAGGAGACTCACATCAGTCCTGGACAGCCCGAGTCACCTAAGGTGGACACGATCTTGGCATTCACTGCTAGCTCCTGCACAATATCCACACTCCTCTTTATTATTTACTAAGAGAACATCAATTTTGTTCCAATGACAATGTGCCCAGCTTTAAAACACTACATTCCCAGCTTCTTACAAGTGTGAATAGACATGTGATAAATCTCTGATTAATGAGATATAAGTGGAAGTCATAGAGCAAGGATTCTGGAAAAGCTCATTAAAAGGAGCCAACTCACTAGAAGTGCTTTTGGCCTTTGTCCTTCTTCTTATTCCCGCCTGAAGCACAAATGGAAGGCTGGAGATGAGACTGCCATGTTACAACTGAGAGGACACAACTACCGCACACTGAGAATATTGGAACAGAGAGCTAGAAGGAATCTGGGATTCTGAAGCCATAGAGAGCCGCCATACCAGCCTATCCACAGACTCCTTGTATGCTACAGAATTACCCCCTAACTTGTTTGGCTTTTTCTCCCCCATATTCCTGTACTGATGATACACCATCCAAAGAAGAAAGGGACAAGATAAAGCCAATACGAGAAGAAGGAATCCACAGAAAAGTAATGAGGGAGTCAGGCGGAAAGTGCGAGTTAAAAACAAAGTGAGAAGAAACAGAAACATTATGGCAGAGCACATTTACAGTCTAGGGATAACCTACTTGGAAAATACCTTCACTTGTTCGTTCCATGATTCTTTTTGAAGTTTTCTTGAATCTGGCTGTTGGTTAATCTTCATGACTCTAGAATTAAGGACTGTGCCATTTATTTCATATTCATATATATATATACAATTATGCAAAACAAGTGAAACCATTGTTTTTCTAGCATTTTTGAGCACACAACATTTTCTTTAACACCCCAAAAATAGTATGTTTACGTGGCTTTCTTTCGTGTTCAAGACTGTTAGCTCCTTGTGGATGAGACTCTGTCTCTTTCGCCTTCCTATTCCCATTATTTAATAGAGCTGATCACATAACAGATATCATTAAATGTGTGGAAAAAAGGAAGGAGGAAGGATGGATATGTAGGAGGAGAGCAGAAAACCTTCCTTAGAGGGAGGGAAATCTTAATGGGGAAGAACAGTTTTTAAACAACTTCCTGTGCTGGCCACTAGGTAGTGAAGTTGGCTTAAGACAGTTTTGTTATTTAGAATCTGTATAAAATGATCCAGAGCCCAGCGGTTAAGGTTCGGCATGTTCCACTTCGGTGGCCCAGGGTTTGGTTCGGCAGTGCAGAGCTGTGCTACTCATCTATCAGTGGCCATGCTGTGGCGGTGGCTCACGTGGAGGAACTAGAAGAACTTACAACTATATACAACTATGTACTGGGGCTTTGGCGGGGTAGAGGGGAAAATAAAAAAAGGAAGATTGGCAACAGATGTTAGCTTAGGGCGAATCTTTCCTGCAAAAAAAAAAAAAAAAGATTCATTATACATGGGACATTTTAAAAGTTGGTTCTTTGTAAATAGCATTGTTTCATTAGGAAGTTCAACTCCTCTTCACTTCTAGGTTTCTTCTCTGAGTTTTATCAAGCATGCCTAGGCATTTCCTCAAAGAAAATCTGACTATCTTTAATTCATCTTTGTCTCATTATTAGCAAGTCTTGTCTCAACTCTGTATGGATTAGTGAACTATTTCCAAATTGTAATAACTCTAAAGACCATTACTCATCTTCAATGAGATGACTCCTGTGAAGGGCCTACTATTGTGCCTGGCAAAATGAAAAAAGCATATGTTGGTTTCTTTCCGCTTTCTTTTGATTAAGAATAATACATGTCTTCCAAGAGTGGTTTTATAAGTGTTGGTTCTAGCTAGTGGCAAGGATTGAGACTTATTGAGGTATTCTTGTAGACCTGCCATGTGTTATTTCAAATTCTTTGAAAAATTATCTAAAGCAAATTATTGAAATTAAATAGCAAATTGAAATTCTTTCCAATTTTCCAATATTTTCCTTTTTCTCCTTTTTATCTCTAATTCTTTCTCTTTCTCTAATCCTTTCTGACAATAAGATGACCGGTTATAGTAAGTCATAAGTGTAGGGAGAAAGGAAGTGGTTGACAGCTGTGAGGATGACAGTTCTGGAAAGTCTTCATGAATGACAGTGAGCTAAGGTCTCATTCTTCTGGTGCTTTCCTCATGTGAATGGGCAGTGAACTTATAGCCTCTTTTTTTCTTAATGTTTTGTGGCTCATGACATAAGAAATGTGCCTATATTGAAATTTCTTAGGAAAAAGCTAATGATGAGTAGAGGAAGTAAATTCATTATTTTGTAAGTGCCAGGGATAGCGATTGTAGGAGATACGAAGACCCAAGAACCTCAAATCCTTTTAGAAAGTAGGTGGAAGAATTCATCTTAAATAAATTCAATGACCTCATAGATAATTATCCTTTCAAAAATCCATAGTTAGACAGTAATAGCAAAGCTCATGTAGGTATTATTCTCTATAACTATAAAATACAAATACTGACGTTTAAGGAAACTGACTTGAGAGAATTTGATTAATTTTAAGAGCTCATCAAAACAAATTTTCTGCCCAGAGCAGTGAATCGCAATTCAAAGCAAATCTCCACTGGTAATTTGAAAGTTATCCCCAAAGCTATTTTAAAGCTTTCCACCAGTTCAAATACTGCATCCACTCACAGGAGATGAATTATAAGATTAGTGTTTGTTAAGTAAAATTATTTGACTGAGTAATTTTGGATGGGGCAATGATTTAACAAATTAAGGAAGAAATAATAGTTCTTAGGCAACTAACACTATAGCTTTATAATAATACATGTGGTTTTGTTAAGATACTCCAAATAATCTGTTATACGACTATACATTATAATGCCAACATTTCCATATTAGGACATACACACAAAGATATAACACTCCTGAAAACCATTGAATATTTATAGTTGCTAATTATAAACACTCAGAAAAGAACACTGAATATATATCAACGTCCGAAACAAGGCATTTGTTGCCCACAGTGATTGACATAACCAATAGATTTCTTTTTTTTAAAGATTTTATTTATTTATTTTTTCCCCCAAAGCCCCAGTAGATAGTTGTATGTCATAGCTGCACATCCTTCTAGTTGCTGTATGTGGGACGCGGCCTCAGCATGGCCGGAGAAGCGGTGCGTCAGTGCACGCCTGGGATCCGAACCCGGGCCGCCAGCAGCAGAGCGCGCGCACTTAACCACTAAGCCACAGGGCCAGCCCACCAATAAATTTCTTAGTATTTATTTTAATATGGACTGAAAGTGAAAACTAGTTAGCTAGCCTGGTCAGTTAGATGTTGATTTAACACCGTTTTCAGTGCTTTCTGACACATTTCACACCAACATATGCAAAAATGGGTAGTGTTACAGTAGCAATATTCTTACTAATTCTTGGTCAGTTGGTTGGCTAAATGAAATATATGATTAAAGTTGTGGAATAAAAAACGACTTTAAAGTATATGAGCGTCTATTTATTTGAATCTTTTTCCTATAGAACCAGAACATTTTCTTTGATTATAGGTCTAAAGACTGGAATCATCTTTCTTGTATAAACCACGTCTGTAAGCACCATCTTCAATTCCCAGTTTCTATTTCTTTAAAGAGGAGTGAGCATTTGGTCAGTTGTGAAGAAATCTCGGTGCAAGGTCCTTCTGCTCTTGCACAGCTTTTTCCTCTATTGCAGGTATCTTACATTTTTGTTAGCAACCCACCTTTGTCACATCTTTACAAAGCACTCAACTTAGTTTCCATTGAAATTACAACCACGTTTCCTTCTTCTCAAACTCACATTTCACTTCCATAATACAATTTAAATAAATTACATATTTATTACATAGTTATAATAAGTAACATGTCATTTTGGGGACAACTGACCCCTATTGGGAGCAGCAGTCCAGGCATAGTGTACAGCGGCTCCCGGAGCTATTTCCTGGGCCTCGATGTAGCGTAAGCTGTTTCATGGCTTACAGGGGAAGGAGAGCCAGGCAGGGGTGTCCGTTAAGTGGTGGCTTGCCATGAGAGCTTCTACTGAACTTCCTAGTTTGAATATGTGTATTTTGATAGATAGCGTTTATTGTTTTGGCACTTTGTATTCTATGTGTTTCCTTATCTTTTGATTTTCACATTTTTCATTCAGTGTGCAGACAATCGAATGATTTGTATTGTAATTGCTCAAAGTGTGCACCCTCTGGAGAAAACCACGCAGGGCCGAGAGAACATGGGCTGTCTGCAGAGCAGTTCAGTGTTTTCCAGTATCTGTCCTCGTGATTTGTTGTTTGTCACAGCATGAGAGATTTATAATGAAAATTTCTATCTACATAGGCTAAAGGGGGCTCTGGGGAGCTTTTGTGAGTCTGGTGTGATCTGTGATACAGGACTATTCTCTACCATTGATTACTCTGATTTTTGCTAATAAAATGTCTTCAGACATTTTTATATTAAATGTGTGGCATTTCCCAGACATATTCAATAGTCAGTTTCAGTAATAAATTTTCCTTAGTGATGAGAGCCCTCCCATTGTGTTGTTTGGGGGTGTGAGATGGGAGAGAAGGAGGGCTGGGTGGGGGCTACATTCATATTCATTGAGTTTCCAGAGCTCATGAATTAGGGCGTGCTCTATGAAACAAGAAACAACTCTGTGTTGTTTCTCTTTTTAAAAATTGGATTAAAACATTCACTCTACAGCTATTAGAATGGCTAAAATCCAAAAAATGGATAAAACCAACTGCTAGTGAGAATATGGAGCAACAGGAACTCTCTTTCATTGCTGGTGAGAATGCAAAATGGTACCGCCACTTTGGGATACAGTTCGACAGTTTCTAACAAAGCTAAACACACTCTTACCATACACGCCAGCAATTGTGCTCCTTGGTATTCACCCAAATGAGCTGAAAACTTAAATTCATGCAAAACCCTGCATGCAGATGTTTATATTAGCTTTATATGTAATTGCCAAAATCTGGAAACAACCAAGATGTTCTTTAATAGATAAATTAATTTGTGAATGGATAAACAAACTGGTATATCCATATAATGGAATATTATTCAGTGATAAAAAGAAATGAGCTATCAAGTCACAAAAAGACATGGATGAATTTTAAATGCATATTTCAAAGTGAGAAAAGCCAGTCTGAAAAGGCTACATACTATATGGTTCCAACTATATAAAATTCTAGAAGAAACAAAACTTTAGAGATGATAAACAGATCAGTGATTGCCACGGATCCAGAAGATGGAGGACAGGGCTGAACAGGTGAAGCATAGGGATTTTTTTGGACAGTAAACTTTCTATATGATATTGTAATGCTGAATATAAGACATTAAGCATTTGTCAAAACCCATAGAAAGATACAGCACAAAGAGCAAACCTTAATGTATACAAATTTTAAAAAATCATTCTGGATGTTAGAGGATCCCAGGATGGGATGCAAAATGTGGCAAAAGAATCTGAACGTATCCCAAATGCATGAAACAATCTCACTGAAGAGGGTGGTGGAATTAGGAAGTTCTGATCCGTCTTACAACATGGATTGAAAACATTATGCTAAGTGAAATAAGCCAGATACAAAAGAACAAATATCGTGTGATTCCACTTATATGAGGTATGTAGAATGGGCAAATTCATAGAGACAGAAAGTAGAGAAGAGGTTACCAGGGGCTAGGGGAAGGGAGAATGAAGAGATAATGCTTAATGGGTAGAGAGTTTCTGTCTCTGTAATGGAAAAGTCCTGGAAACAGAGGTGTTGGTTGCACAGCATTGTGGATATACCAAATGCCACTGAAACGTTCACTTTAAAGTGGTTAATTTTATGTTATGTGAATTTCACCTCAGTTTAAAAATGAAAGGTAGAATTCTAGCCATCAGGAGGAGGGATTTTGAAGGGCAATGTCAAGGTCCCTCACATGACCTCTTGCAAGCAATGGTGAAGTATAGCTCTATATTTAGCTGTTCTCTCAATGACCAATGGAAATGGTGTATGAACAAAGGAAAATGTAACAAATGACCCCTAACATTTATAGGACATTATATTTTACACCCTACACAACATTGTATCCACATTAGCTTCTTTGATTCCTTGGAGGGGACTTTTTCCTGTGATTATATTAACTTAGGTCTAGAGTCCTTACTCAGGAAAACTCTTGTTGTGGTTTAATTGAATTTAATCCACAGAATCAGACTGAATTTTAATACATTATAGATTATCAGTGACACCATTATTCTGTTTAACAATTAGATCTATCAGACAGTGGAGCAGGGCTGGCAGTAACTGTCAGCATAAATGCCTTCCCCAGTACAAATAAGCCCTCTTCAAAGTCCAGAGAATGTCTTGACATGAAGTCAGTCAAAAAAAAGTTGAAAAGTAAAAGATGTCCTACCTCTGTACTCATTGGAACCACTGGCCCAAGACACTGCCTGATGTTCAGTGATAATTCTATATAAAAGATGAATCTAAGGATTACATTTCATCTATTACTTAATTTCAGTAGTTTCTTGGTCTTTGTATGCTTCTCGCAGGATAATTTTATTGTCTTTTTTTCCCTCCTAAATCTAATTTTTATTTAATGTCATAAATACTTCCATTCCTTTGCATAATTATTTCCCCCTGGATTCACTTTGGGGTCAGACTGTGGACAATACACTTGAGAATGAGCAGACGATTCTTTCCAAGGAGGTGGCCTTTGTCGGTGACCTGAGGTCTAGGAGCTGTTGGAGCACAACAAGAGGTGATGCTGAGAACTAGATAGAAAGGTTGCAGTAGAAATTTAAATGTCTCATCATCTGAATCCTCCTTTGTCCCAGGAATATTGAGGTAGCAAACCTAAGGCTAGCCTCGGACTTGTGCCTGTAGACGATCTTTTCATTAAATATAATTTTTAAAAGGTAGCTGAAACAGCTCTTGTCATTCCCAGAATGGACATGGGCTTAGAGGGGAAATTTTAGAAAAACTCTCAAGAGAAAAACGTTAAATTAGAAAATAAGATGATGAAATCACACAGTGCATTTTGGTAGCTGTAGAGAAAAGACACTTCTTTTTCCTCTGAAAAACTGGTCAGAGCACGATTAACCCAGGGTGTAAGTGGACAACATGAAAATGAACAAGAAGCTTCAGTGCTCAAGCCTGTATCGCAGAACTGGGCGCTCAGGATGGAGGGAAGGAAACCAGGGTCTGAGTGAAACATCCACTAGCTCTGCCGCATCAAGGCCCCTGACCACCAGGAAATTCAGGAGTGGAACAGATGTTACTGGATTACGCCCAACTCTCATTCACAGGTGCTGCACATTTCTTCACCAGGAAGAAAGAAAATGAGATTTACCCACGTGTTTTCACTTATAAACTCAAATCAAGGTCCAGAAGTGAAGGAAAAACTTGGAGGGGTTGACTCAATTCTCCGCTAGATACTTCTTTCCCTATCTTCAGATGTAAGAACGAGGCTACAGGAAATGAAACGAGCCGTCTAATGGAAATTGATCAGGTCCCTAAATGCTGGCGTGAGTGGGCAGCTGGCGAGGAAGGCGGACTGAGCCTCAACTGGGGAAAAGGCTGGGTCTGGGCAAGGATGGCTTTGATGCCTCTCTATCATTTCTCTGTCTCCCCTGTTTTGCTTCCTTTGTTCTCTGACTACTGTAAGCCTCAAATCCAGAGCCTTCCTCAAGCAATGCTAAGTAGAATTTATTAACACTTATTTTTCATTTTTTTAATGATAACCTTCAGGTATGGCAAATGACATAGGTTTTCTATTTGTAATCCAAGTTTTCTCTTAAAATAGATAAATTTGGGGCTGGCCCGGTGGTGTACCGGTTAAGTTTGCGTGCTCCACTTCGACAGCCCGGGGTTCACGGGTTTGGATCCTGGGGGCAGACTTATGCACCGCTCATCAAGCCATCCTGCAGCAGCGTCCCATGTATAAAGTAGAGGAAGATTGGCACAGATCTTAGCTCAGCCACAATCTTCCTCAAGCAAAAAGAGGAGGATTGGCAGCAGATGTTAGCTCAGGGCCAATCTTCCTCACCAAAAAAAAAAAAAAAAGAAAAGAAAAAATACATAAAATAAAATAAATTTAACTTTCCAAAGTGATTGATTGAAAGTAAACTATGAAGTAAACAATTCTGCTGATGGTACTTAGCTGTGACAAAAAAGCACGAGGTTTGAAACCTCGTGATCAGACAAAGCCTTTCTGTTTGTTAACGACAGCTAATGTTTAATGAGCATCTACTATGGATAGGCCACAGTGCAGAGCATTTTTCACAGCTGATCCATCACAATCCTGCAAGGTAGGTATTATGAGCCCCTTTTGACAGAGAAAGAAGTTGAGTCTGAGGTTAAATTTCATTGTGAAGATCACACAGTAAGAGGAGAAGCCAGGATCTAAAAACTCAGGTCTAATGTTCAAAGCTTTAAGCTTTCCGTTATAACACACTACCCTGGGTTCTTCCTAGCAGAGTGGGGGCCGTCCCCTGGGATCTGTGAGAAGAGGATCTCCATGAAGACCTGCTGGAGAAACTCCCTTCCACAAAGGGCATTTACCATCTGTGTCCTTCCCCACCTTAGATCTCAGAAGTCGCCCATATTTCCTTCTCCCCTCATTTGGTTCCTACGAGCCTGTTTTCATCATTTTCATTCCAAGTCTGAACACTTCTTCCACCTCGAAACCCTCCTTCTGTCCCACCATTATGAAAACACCGGTCTTCCACAATCTAGTCCTCTAACACGTTGTGCTAGGAAAAGGCAGTGTCCGTTGACCTCGGTGCAAATTAGAACATAGCAAAGAGTCCGAGTCTTAGAGTTGTCAGACCTCCATTTCCATGAGGAGGAACTCAATTTTCACTCATCCTCCAGCAAGAGATTAGCAGCTTGAAATCACTTTGACAGTGTCAGTTGCTCTATTGCATACCACAGGGAATTTTAATTTCAGCCTGTGAAATTGTAATTGCTTCTCAAGGAGAAGTGAGGAATCCTGGGTAATGGCCACAGCCAAGCTCAATGTCAGAGTTGCCAGTTGCTGCCACATCAGATATTACTCGCTGTTATTCAAAAATCATTCCAGCTTTCCATGTGGGAAGTTGCACTGGGTAGTGAAAGTAAATTAACAGAAACTGTCAGCTGTTCAGAACAGCACAGGCAGCAGTGTGACAGAGGTGGGTGACCTCCCATCAAAAAAAGGTAACTTTTTTTCTTTTTTTGGTGACGATAAAGAGTTTCACAAACAAATTTCATTACTAAAGGTATGCAGCTAAATGATGTCATTATTAAGCAAAAAATTATCTGGTCCATGACAATGATAAGATTAAAGCTGCGAATTTCTATTCCCTGCTTCCTGGAAAGAGCTGGGGGGGGAAGTGGCCCAAAAGAGTAATTAAAACAATGAAGATCGCAAGTCCATGTCAGGTTGATGTTCGCAATGGATTAAAATTCCCTGCTATCAAAATTAAACTGTCTGAGAAATTGCTTCCTGGCTATGTTTGGAATAAAGGGAATTTGGAGCTACCACATCTGATTGCAAAACATTTACAGACAGATAAAATTATCTACAAAGGGAAAGACCTGTTACCTGCTACCCTCTGAAGATAGTGGAAGTTCTGACGAGCACTAAGTGGTTCTGAAATTGATTTTTTTTTTTAATACTGAGGGTCAGAGAGGAAAGAGAATGGGGCTAAACATAATTGCTTAGGAAAATAGATGCAGTCTGTGGCATTGCTTTTTTGTTTTAAACATTAGAGAAAATTCAGATGTGGGCCTTCCTTTTCCGCATTTGATGATTTTTAGGGCAAATTTCATGTCCTAGATTTCACTTTTCCGATTAAAGAAAACTTGCCCTTAGAAAGTCCTTCCACCTGGGACAGCTCCTCTTAAAGATTATCCCACCCTAGTCACCTCTCTCCAATCTTCTATTCCAGTCTTCCTGAAACTCTACTGCACCTCTCTGCCTGGCGAAATCTACTCATCTTTCAGCAGTCTGGTTTATAGTCCTTCTTGCTCCACGATCTCATGACACCTGCCCCTGCCCCTTTCAATGTACTTAGCATTTTTTGCCTCCATCTTCCCTGGCCTCACCTTCCTTTAGAAAGCCTTCGCAGGGCCGACCCCGTGGCTTAGCGGTTAAGTGCGCGTGCTCCGCTACTGGCGGGCCCGGGTTCGGATCCTGGGCGTGCACCGACGCATCGCTTCTCCGGCCATGCTGAGGCCGCGTCCCACATACAGCAACTACAAGGATGTGCAACTATGACATACAACTATCTACTGGGACTTTGGGGAAAAAAAGGAGGACGATTGGCAATCAATGTTAGCTCAGAGCCGGTCTTCCTCAGCAAAAAGAGGAGGATTAGCATGGATGTTAGCTCAGGGCTGATCTTCCTTACAAAAAAAAAAATAAACAAAAACCTAATTAAAAAAAAAAAAAAGAAAGCCTTCGTGGACCTCCCAAGCCTGGGTTAGATGTCCCTCCCATGCTCTGATAATTCCCCTGTATTTTCTACCTTGAGTAGTGGGGTTACAATTGTCCCCAAACTTCACAAAGGTAGGGATAGTGTCTGTCTTGTTAACTTTCTTTATCCCAATGCCAAGCACAGTGCTTGGCACACAGGAAGTACTCACCGAAAATTTGCAAAGTTGTTGTCTTTCACCTTCACAAGCATCTGCTTGTGCCCTGCCCACCCCCTCATCAGACACATACTATGTATATTGCACAGGCTCTAGCCTGAGAGTGGTAAAGCAAACTGGTTAAGAAAAGGACTCTAGAACCAGATTGCCTGGGTTATATTCGTAGCTCTGCCATTTACCAGCTAATGACCTTGGACAAGTCACCTCTCTGTCCCTCAGTTTTCTCATCTAGAATAATTGTTCTTTCCTCAGGGTGGCTACAAGGATTAAATGAGCTAATATATTTAAAGTGCTTGGCTCTACATAAACGGTAGATACTATTATTACGACGACGATGGTGATGAGGATGAGGATGAGAATGTTATTATTTACTATCACTATTACTGCTACATGCATCAAAGGCATTTTTTGCTACTGCTTCTATTTGCCTTGACTCTGGTGCCAACCCAACCAACCCTCGAACATGATTTCCAAAACCAGTAATGGCAAACTACAATGACTTCCGCTTCCTCCGAAGTAGTCATCCAGGACCCTTCTCCTTATTTCTGTTCTATTCCAGGTTCTCCCGCCATCTCCATTCCTGGATTTTAGCATTGGCTTCCTGTTCCCACTCCAATGATAGAACAGAAACTCCAACTACAGTGGCTTAGACTTATCTTCTCATTGCCTCAGAGAGCGCTTGCTAGCTCCAGTCACAAGGCCTCAGATCTTAACCCCAGCTACTAAGTGTTGAGAAATTTTCCCTACTGATAGAGGATGAGTTAGGATGTTTTATCTTTTAAAGTTGTATATAATGAAAGTCAACATTTATGGTAACAGAATTATGGCATGAGCTAATCAGCCCCTGAAACACTGAGTAGTCCTGGAACCATGGGACTGTAAGCGACTCTAGTGGGTGGTCTATAACCTGTGTGCACTGAACAAGGGAATTTGGCCCAATCAAAGATATCAAACGTGGTGGAGAGTAAATGGGGCCATTGGGTCAGACTTGGGGGGAAAATGTGAAGGTCTGCACTGCTCTGGCTTTGGAGAAGGCAGAGATTCCAGATCTGATGCCTAAAACCAAGAATAATGATCACTATACTACAAAATATAACACAGTTGTCACAAAGAGTCTATAAAACTCAGGAGGGTAAGGAATATGAGTTCCTTTTCATAACTCCACTCAAGTTTCTTTTTAAAACTCAACCTTGTATAACTCCATTCCAGTGGAGAGACAAAAGTCAATCCGGGTCAACTCAGCACAGTGTGCCCAATGCCTTTTCTCTGGGGTTGCAACTAAGAAATCAGGAAATGGCGCCAGTTGCAGGGTCCCAAGCTGGCATCAGCCTACTTAGGCATTTTCTTGGCTGTTAGGGGAACTTTAGGGGATGCACTGAGTTATGATACATTTCTGGACACAGGTCAGTCCAGAGTTAAACCACCAAACATCCCAACACCAAAGAGAGTACTTGGGATCTCTGTTCAGAAATGCTTCAAAGTAGAAGGAGGACCTTCAGCAAGTCACTTACCTCCTCTTAACCTCAGTTTCTCCATCTGTAAAATAGGAGGATCCAGCTTCATATTCTTTGTGAGCCCTTCTTGCTCTCACTGGAGGCTGACCTGCAGGGTTTGCCACCTCTGCCTTTTCCAGCAAGACCAGGTTCCGGGTGAAGGGGAGAGACACACACTGATCCCCTTTTATTAAGCAATGAGAAAGAGCAGACTTGCTGAGCAACCTACTCAAATCTCAACTCAAATTTCAAAGATTATTGTCAGAAAGTTTAAACTCCTGACACATTACAGAGAAACAGGCTGTTTAGAATTGATTACCAGGAGGCAGCCAGTGGTGACTTCCTGGGAGTTTACCTTTGTGGCTTCAGTGTTGGGTTGCCACAGGTTTTGCTTTCAATATTATTTGGAATTACTGCAGCTCCTCAGACAGACAGCTCAACTTTGTCACATAGCGTGAGGGAAAGCTGGTGTTAAATTGCTTTCTTTCCCCCACTTTCTTTTTGATTTGTGTGTCTGAAGGCATCAAAAATATTCTTCAACCTGAAATACAACATTTTTAGTTACTGAATTTTCTTGTAGCTTGTATAATTCTGATTGCTCAAGACAATCTGGTTTGATAAGATTAAATTTTTTAGAGTGGTATCCAATCAACTTGTACTTTTTTTTATAAGATTGCTTTGGAACTTTCAACCTTTCTGACTTCAAAAATCTTGGAGGATGTTGCGTTAAGAGAGAAAAAGAGAAGAGGGATCTTAATTGGAGGCTTGGGAATCTTACCCTGCATGGACGGGTTAGAGATCTTATACTTAGGAGGAATGGATGAGAAGAAAAACTATTGGAAAATGAGAGCCAAAAAAGATATAAAATCAGGAGAGGTGGGAAGTAGTCAAGAGCAACAGCCATAGCAGACCTTCCTTTGGAGGTTTACAGATCGTTCTCTTAAATGACACAAAATCCAACCCATCCTGAGAGTTTCTCCATGTAAAACATTTTAAAGTAGATTTTAAAGGATCCTTTACTTCCTCTAAATGGGATCCAGACTCTATAAGCTCCACTCCTGGTTCATTGTCTGTCTGACTTCTGATTTTACTCTTGGATATGGAACCAAATAAGAAGTGATATTGACTATTCACCCTTGTTTCCTAGGTGAGACACTGTGCTGTAATCAGGTTACTTATTCAGGCCCCAAACATAGAGCTGAGACCAAATTATAGTCTAGTTTTTCCACTTTTGTAGATATGACAAGTTTTTTTTTTTTTTTTTTTTTTGGTGGGGAAGATTGGCCCTGAGCTAACATCTATTGCCAATCTTCCTCTTTTTGCCTCAGGAAGATTGTTGCTGAACTAACATCTGTACCAATCTTCCTCTATTTTGTACGTGAGATGCCACCACAGCATGGCTTGATGAGTGATGTGTAGGTCCACCCGGCATGTGAACCCACGAACCCTGGGCCGCCAAAGCAGAGCATGCAAACTCAACCACTATGCCACTGGGCCAGTCCAAGACATGACAAGGTTTAACACTTCAATGGGCCAATAATCAGGAATTTAGAATTTTTGTGAAGTTTCGAATTGAGAGTAGTGGACCATGACTTGGTGTCTATGGATAGCAGAAGCCCCTCCCTTATATCTCAAATGACATCAAGTAAGGTTGCAGAAATCATACTGGCTGAAAAAACATAGAAACAAAAAGCCAGGAGCATCTGCTCCCTTAAGATCATGGCCTGAGACAGTTATCACAGGTGGCTTTTGGGTTAAGTATTCACATCCATTTATTGAGAACAGAACATATGAATTCTTAACTGAACAGGTGTGTTAACAGAATTTGAGATACAGAAGATCAAAACTAGGAAGCTGGAGTCACTCATTTGAATCACAGTAGATAAGCAGAGAAGGTAGCAGGTGCTGGAGGGATAGAGGGTTGCTAGGTCTCCAGAAGCTATTCAGTGTGGAAGTGCCAAAGCAAGATTAAGGATCAAAGGTGCTGAACTACAAAGATGGGAGCTTGACTCTTACTGAGGCACTTTCTTAATTAAAATAATAATGGGATCCACACATCCGGTCCAGTTATGTGTTACAGCAACAGTTGTACAACAAACAAACCCCCAGTATCAGCAATACTAATGTCAGTAATAGCAATGACAAGAACAACCACCAACTGGCCGAGCTGAGGCTTGCTAACAGCTCTCCCAGAAATGCACACATTTGGAAGCTTGGCAGCAGATATAAAACTCAAAACCAAGATTTAAAACCAGAGATTTAACTTACCCTAAACCTTGCTTCATGGTCCCTGAAAAAGTGATTACTACATTGCATGTTTCCAAAAGTGTCAGTATAGGGCAAGGTAAGGGGAACCCCTTGGCCTGAAGCATTGATAGCATCGATGGCCTGAGAACCAGTCTTCTTCCACATTGTCACTGCTTATCTTTCCAAACAGGAATCTCTCAGGGCCTGCAATGTTTAGAAGCCTGTTTAGAAGCCTACAGTGGCTCTTCCTTGACTGTCTAATAATGTCTAGATTCCTTAGCATGGCATCAAAACCCTTCATAATGCGACCTGAGTTTATTTCTTAGTCTAATTTCCAGTCACTTCCCTTAGATATCCTTATATATATATTTGCCCTAGCCATACTGTGTCTCAAATTCACCATGTACTTTTATACTATAATGCCTTTTTAATTTTGGTAAAATATGCATAACATAACATGTATCATTTTAACCATTTGTAAGTGTATACTTCAGTGGTGTTAAATATATTTACAAAGTTGTGTAACCATCACCATTATCTATATGTAAAATCTTTTCATCATGCCTGTGTCTGTGTCTGTGTCTATGTCTGGCTTTTTTCACTAAGCATAATGTTTTCAAGGTTCATCCATGTTGTAGCATGTATCAGAATTTCACTGTTGTTTTAAGGCTGAGTAATATTCCGTTGTATGTATGTACTATATTTTGTTTGTGCATTCATCCACCAATGGACATTTGGGTTGTTTCCATCTTTTGGCTACTGGGAATAATGCTGTTATGAACATTGGTGTATAGATATCTGTTTGAGTTCCTGCTTTCAGTTCTTTAGGATATATAACTAGGAGTGGAATTTCTGGGTCATATGGTAATTTTAGGTTTAAATTTTGAAGAACGACCAAACTATTTTCCACAGTGGCTGCACCATTTTACACTTCCATCAACAATGTATGAGCGTTCCAACTTCTCTACATCCTTGCCATTTGTTATTTCATTATTATTATTTTTTTTAAAGATTTTATTTATTTAATTTTTTCCCCCCAAAGCCCCAGTAGATAGTTGTATGTCATAGCTGCACATCCTTCTAGTTGCTGTATGTGGGACTCGGCCTCAGGATGGACGGAGAAGTGGTGCCTCGATGCGCACCCGGGATCCGAACCCGGGCCACCAGCATTGCAGCGCGCGCACTTAACCACCAAGCCACAGGGCCGGCCCTCATTATTATTTTTTTTTTGATGGCAGCCATCCTAATGGGTCTGAAGTAATATTTCATTGCGATTTTGATTTGCATTTCCCTAATGACTAACGATGTTGAACATCTTTTCATGTGCTTATTGGCCATGTGTGTATCTTCTTTGGAGAGATGTCTATTAAAGTGCTTTATACATTTTTAAATTGGGTTGGTTGCTTTTTGGTTGTTGAGTTATAGAAGTTCTTTATATATTCTAGATATTAATCTCTTGTCAGAGATACAATTTGCAAATATTTTCTCCCATTCTGTAGATTGTCTTTTTGCTTTCTTCATAGCGTCCTTTAATGCACAAAAGTTCTTAATTTTGATGAAGTCCCATTTATCTATATTTTTCTTTTGTTGCCTCTACTTTTGGCGTCACATCTACGAAATTGTTGCCAAATCCAATATCATGAAGATTTTCCCCAATGTTTTCTTCTAAGAGTTTTATAATTTTACCTCTTAAGTTCATTTAGGTTGTTTACCTACTTTGAGTTAATTTTCATATATGGTTCAAGGTAAGCATCCAATTTCATTCTTTTGTATGTGGATATCCAGTTTTCCCAACACTATTTGTTGAAAAGACTGTCCTTTCTCTATTGAATAGTTTTGGTATCCTTAAAAAATCAAATGACCATATATGTGAGGATTTATTTCTGGGATCTCTACTCTATTCTATTGGTCTATACGTCTGTTCTTATGCCAGTGCCATATTGTTTTAATACTGTTGCCTTATTGTTAGTTTTGAAGTTGGGAAGTGTTTGTGAGTCTTTCAACTTTATTCTTCTTTTTCAAGATTGTTTTGGCTATTTGGGGCCCTTTGCAATTCCAGACGAATTTGAGGGTTGACTTTTCCATTTCTGTAAGGCTGTTTGATAGGGATTGTGTTAACTCTGTAGCTCACTTTGGGTAGTTTTGATATTTTAACAATGTTAAGTCTTCTTATCCATGAACATAGGGTATCTTTCTATTTATTTAGATATTTTAAAACTTCTTTCAGCAATATTTTTTAGTTTTCAGCATACCTATCTTTCACCTCATTTGTTAGATTTATTCCTCAGTATTTAATTCTTTTAGATGCTATTGCAAATGAAACTGCTTTCTGAATTTCTTTTCGGATTGTTCATGGCTAGTGTATAGAAACACAACTGATTTTTGTGTTTTGATCTTGTAATCTACAACTTTGCTGAATTTGTTTATTAGCTGTAGTAGATTTCTTGTGGATTCTTTGGGATTCTCTCTATATAAGATCATGTCGATGCAAATATAATTTTACCTTTTCCCTTCCAATTTGGATACCTTCTATTTCTTTTTCTTGGCTAATAGCTCTCACTAGAACTTCCAGTAAAATGTTGAATAGCAGCAGTGACGGCAGGCATCCTTGTCTTGTTCCTGGTCTTAAGGGGAGAGCTGTCAGCCTTTCACCACTGAGTATGGCTAGCTGTGGGTTTTTCATAAATACCTTAAATCACGTTAAGGAATTTCCCCTCTATTCCTAGTTTTCTAAAAGGTTTTTGTCATGAAAGTGTGTTTGATTTTGTCAAATGCCTTTGCTGTGTCAATTGAGATGATCACATTTTTTTCCCTTCGTTCTATTAATATGATGTATTACATTGGTATATTTTATGTTGAACCACCCTTGCATTCCTGGGGTAAATCCCACTTGGTCATGGTGAATAATCCTTTTAATATGCTGTTGAAGTCAATTTGCTAGTACTTCGTTGAGTATTTTTGCATCTATATTCATAAGGGATAATGGTTTGAAATTTTCTTTTCTTGTGGCATCTTTATCTGGCTCTAATATCAGGGTAATGTTGGCCTCATAAAATGAGTTAGGAAGTGTTCCTTCTTCTTCCATTTTTCAAAAGAATTTGAAAAGAATTGGTATTAATTATTCTTTAAATGTTTGGTGGAATTCACCTGTGAAGCCATCTGGTCCAGGACTGTTCCTTGCTCTTGCTGTTCAGGGGAAAGTCTAGTGTTTAAGGGAAGAAAGTCTTGCTGCAAGGCATTTTCTTAAGAGGGCCAAGCCCCACAAAAGAATTTTCCCAGGGACCCCTACCAACATACCTAGTGTAATCTTATGCTTCACTCACCAGATATGTTTAAATTACTTCTGGTTATTTCAAAACAAATTACACCTGCAAGGGTAAAGATATCACACAAATTCCTCCTGTAAGGGCAAAGATTCACAAGATAGCACCAGGAATTACCTTCAGGATTGAGTGTCATCAGTCATTCCAAAGTGACTCTTTGAGGGAGATAACACTCAATTTAAAAGTAAACTGTAGTTTATAATTAGACTCATTACTTACGTATACATTACATGGATGGTATGCTTTAGTTCACAGAGGTTGGGCCCAAGTATAAAGAGTCATAAGTAAATACCATGCTTTATATCTATTTGCAAATCTTTAAGTCTGTTTAAACACCATATGTTTTACTCTTGTTTATGGAAATTGGGGGTAAAAACAGAAGTTAAAATCTTGGACCTTGGAATCAGACAGTCTGCGATAACATCAATAGTTATTATGATTAATTAGGCATATTAAAAGCAGATTAGGTAAACCCAAGAGTGGAAGTTCTTAGTTCTTCAGGTTTTTCTGAACTCTTAAGTTTTCCCTTACCTTGATCTAAAGGTTTGTCTTTTTTTTCCATTTTTTTTTTTTCTGGGCACTTGCCTCATCACTACTCATAAGTGTATTCAGATGCCCATAAACTAGAAAAACCATACGAGACCAAATGAAATCCTTTGCTTCAACTTCTACACGGATGGGATATTTTGGCTGTGGAACTCTAGGAAACAGAACTGGTGGAAAATAATTGACAGAAATCTAATGAGGAATAATAGTGTGTGCATTTCCTTTTATCCCCAAGGTAGGGTGGGAGGGCATGACTTCTAGGCCTCCCTATTAATCCGTTTGTTCTTTTCATCTCTAGCCATGGAAAATCTCCTTCTTGATCTTAGATCGGCCACCCAAATATGCTCCACACCATTCATTAATTTGATCTCCTCAAATACAGCTGCAATCCATTTTCTTTGAATTTTTCTTCCTTTGCTGCATTTATTAGAATTAGACTCTAAGTCCCTTGAGGCAGGAATCTTTTTATTCCATATATAATTCTTTTGGGTGGTCATGTGTTAATATCAGAATTTAAAACACCTAACTTTATTTATAAAATTTGTTTAATGGCTAAATGAATATTTCAATGGTTAAAGTAATCATGAAAGGGGAAGAAATGATGTTTTCCAAGGACATACTACTTTATATACATGATCTCTTTCATCTCTCAATGACACTACAATGGAATCATGTCCCTATTTTACAGATGAGGCTCAGAAAGAGAAAGTGGCCTGGCGGCAATTTAAACCAAACTTTTGCTGATATCAAAAATCTCATGTTCTTCCCCTATTATCTGCCTCAAATTTATATTGGAAACAACTGAGATCTGAATCCAGTTAATTCAGATCCTTCACTCCTTTATGGTTCCTTAACTCAAAATTTATGGTGTCAACACCATAAAAATCAAGCTCAATGGTAAGACAAGTGTAAATTTATCAAGCACGTGCTATTGATAAATTAAAATTTAAAAACTGACTAAAAATTTTTTTGAGATTAGGACCCCAGATTAAATATAAATTTGGCATGGATCTTCTAAATTAGGCTGAGTGATAGAGAAGAGGTTCCCAAGCTTTCTTGCTTCATGGCACCCCTAGACCAAACAAAACAGCTAACCATTCTGTTTATTAAGTAGGCAGGTCCAAACAACTTAAAAAATATTTGTGTCCTAATATCTTATAAAAACTGTTTGAAAAAATAATACATGTGAATTGAAAGAAATATACTTTTATGTCATTCTAAAATTACCATAATTATTTATTAATGGAGGGTATGCATCTTTTGGGCACTGCACAAATTCTCAAACCTTGAAATAAGATCACCTTCATTTCTAGCTCCAAACTGATTTTTCACTTGATACTTGCTTTTGATAAAATTGCTGAAAATCCAGTTTTACAAAGCTATAGCATCATCAAAAAAATGTTGTGTGCTCTAATGTTGAAACTGTGAACTATTCTGAGCTGGTAGTTTGCATGGTATCTGCAAGATGTCACTGTGTTTCCCTCAAAAATTTAAAATAGCCTGGAGTGATGTCAGCATCATGGTGGTGTGACTTACTCCCTTTGTCTCTCCCCTCTAAGTCACAACCAGTAGTTACATCCATAGACCAACAAAAGATCCTCTGCACAGCTCAATAGATGATCCATACATCTATTGAGAGATCCATACATCTGTACATCTGAAGGTGGGTAGACTGGACCTTGTGGAGGCAGCAGAACTAGAGAAGCAATGGTGGCGGCTTCAAAGACCAGAGTCTTTAGGAACTGCAGTGGCGCCTGCGATCAGAGGCTCCAGGAACTACAGTGATGCCCACTAATGTAGGGTCCAGCAATGGCTGTGGCGCACACAACTGAAGGCTCCAGGAACCACAGTGGTGCCTGTGACCCGGCCCCCTCCCCTTTCCCTGGTAGTGGCAGAGGTGCCTGTGACCTTAGCCCTCCCGGCAGTGGGGGCTGCATCCAAGATCCCAGTGCCCCTGGCCGTGGTAGTGGCATCCATGACCTGAAGTTCTAGGAACCATGGTTATGTCCAAGACCGGAGGCTTCCAGCACCATGGTGGTGTGTCTGGAGGCTCCAGGAACCACGGTGGCACCCATGACCCCAGTATCACCTTCCCCCAGCGACAGTAGTGGCAGTGCCTGCAACCTTGGCCTGCCTGACAGTGGTGGCAACACCCTTGAACCCAGTGCCCCCAGCAGAGGAGGTGGCAGTACTCCCAGAAAACCAAAGAGCAGCAGTGGAGGCAGTGTATGTGACACTGGCCCCCTGGCCACAGTGGAACCTGAGGCCACAGAGAACCAGGTATCAGTGGCCATGGAGCCCGCAACCCCGGCACCCCCAGCCGCAGCAGCACTCGCAACCCCAGCCCCCTTACCTGTGGAGATGGCGCCTGCAGACTCAACAATCACAGATGAGGCAGAGGTGCCCCATGACCCTGACTCCCCCTGTACCCTCCCCTTCCCCCACCACGGTGGCAAAATCTGTGACCCAGGTGACCCTAGAAACAGCAGAGGCACTCGCCAGCCCAGTGACCCCAGTGGTGACATCTGTGACCGCAGGAACATTGTTAGCAGCAAGGCACCAGCGACCATGGAGGCACAAGCAGCACAATGAGGTCACTGATGACACCTCTGGCAGAGGCAGTGGAGGGTGGAAAGAGCTGCCTCTCAAATACAACCAGAAGCAGCTCAGAATCAAAGTAACCAAAGCCTTATCTAAATAAGAAAGGTGTTGGCTACATACAAATGCACTGGCAGAGGAACAACTCATTAAGCACCAGGAAAAATTATGATAACATGGTATCACAAAAAGAAAATGACAATTTCTCAAGCCAAACTTGAAGTCATGAAAGACTGTGATCTAAATGATAAAGAATTCACAATAGCTGTCATGAGGAAACTGACAAGCTACAAGAAAACACAGAAAGACAGTTTAGTGAGCTCAGGAATAAAATTAATAAACAGAAGAAGTACTTTACCAAAGAGATAGAAACTCTAAAAAAGAACTAAACAGAAATTCTGGAGCTGAAGAACTCAATAAATGAGATGAAGAATATAGTAGAAAGCATTGGAAATAGAGCAGACCATATGGAAGAGAGAATTCATGAGCTCAAAGACAGAAATCTAGAAATAATTCAGGTGAAAGAGGAAAAATAACTAAGTTATAAAAAACAAAATGAAAAAATTCTATGAGAAATATCCGACTCCACTAGTAAAAGCAACATAAGGCTAATGGGTATTCCAGAGGAAGAAAGGAGAAGGGAGCAGAGAGCTTATTTAAAAAAATAATAGCTGAGGCCAGCCCCATGGCTTAGCGGTTAAGTGCGCGCGCTCCACTGCTGGTGGCCCGGGTTCGGATCCCGGGTGCGCACCAATGCACCACTTCTCTGGCCATGCTGAGGCCACGTCCCACATACAACAACTAGAAGGATGTGCAGCTATGACATGCAACTATCTACTGGGGCTTTGGGGGGGAAAAATAAATAAAATTATAAAATAAAATAATAGCTGAGAGGGTTGGCCCTGTGGCCTAGTGGTTAAGTTTGATGTGCTCTGCTTTGGCAGCCCAGGTTTTGTTCCTGGGTGCAGACCTACACCGCTCATCAGTGGCCATACTGTGGCGGTGACCCATATACAAAATAGAGGAAGATTGGCATGGATGTTAGCTCAGGGCAAATCCTCCTCAAGCAAAAATAAAAGAGGGACATTGGCAACGGAAGTTAGCTCAGGGTGAATCTTCGTCAGGGAAAAAAAAAAACAACTGAGAACTTCCAAAACCTGGAGAAGGAACTGGATATACAAGGACATGAAGCTAACAGAACACCTAATTATCTCAATGCAAAAGACCTTCTCCAAGAGACAGTGTATTAAAACTGCCAAAAGTCAAGGACAAAGAAAGAATTTTAAAGTCAGCCAGGGAAAAAAATGACAGTAACCAGAAAGAAACCCCGATTAGGCTACAAACAGAAACTCTACAGGCCAGGAGAGAGTGAAATGACATGTTCAAAATATTGAAAGATAAAAACTGCCAGCCAAGAATACTCTATCCAGCAAAGTTAGTCTTCACAGATGTAGGAGAAATAAAGGCTTTCCTAGACAAACAAAAGCTGAGGGAGTTCACTACCACTAGACCTACCTACAAGAAATGTTGAAAGAACTTCTTCTACCAGAAACGAAAAGGCAAAGTACACAAAACTTTGAGTAAGGTGCTAAACAGACAGAACCAGAAAATTGCAAAGCTATTACAGAATAGGGTATTAAACAACTATAGCATAAAGGTTAAAGGGGAAAAAAAGCATTAAAAATAACTAAAGCTACTTCAATATGGTAATAAACTCACAACATAAAAAGCGATAATTTGTGACAACAAAAACATAAAAAGGGAGGAGGAAAACGAGGGAACCTATTTAGGCAAATGAAGATAAGATGTTATCATCAGAAAAGGGACTATTTTATCTATGAGATGTGGTATACAACCTCATGGTAACCACAAAACAAAAATCTAGAGCAGAGACACAAAACATAAAAAAAGAGGTAACTGCAAAAAACATCATAAAAATCACCAAACTAAAATGGCAGATAGAAACACAAGGGAAAAAAACAATGGAGATATGGAACAAAACAAAAGATAAAACAGAAGTAGTAAGTCTTCATATATCAATAATCACCCTAAATGTAAATGGATTGAATTCACCAATCAAAAGGCACAAAGTGGCTGGATGGATTAAAAAACAAGACCCAACTATGCTGCCTTCAGGAGACTCATTTTAGCTCTAAAGACAAACCTAGGCTCAAAGTGAAAGTGGGGAAGGTGATACTCTAAGCAAGTGATAGCCAAAAGAAACTAGGGGTAGCCGTACTTATATCAGACAAGGTAGACTTCAAGCCAAAATAGGTAACAAGAGACAAAGACGGACATTATATAATGATGAAGGCGACAATCCATCAATAAGACATAACATTTATTAATATACAGGCACACCTTGGAGATGTTGAGGGTTTGGTTCCAGTCCACTACAATAAAGCCAATACTGCAATAAAGCAAGTCACACAAATTTCTTGTTTTCCCAGTGCATATAAAAATTATGTTTACACTATACTGTGGTCTATTAAGTGTGCAACAGCATATGTCTAAAAAGACAAGGTACATACCTTAATTAAAAAATACTTTATTGGTAAAAAATGCTACATGTCATCTGAGCCTTCAATGAGTCACAATCTTTTTGCTGGTGGAGGGTCTTGTAAAAAATGCACTATCTGCAAAGCACAATAAAGCGAAGCGCAATAGAATGAGGTATGCCTGTATAGGCACCCAACATAGGAGCACCAAAATACATAAAGCAACTATTAACAGACCTAAAGGGAGAAATTGATAGCAATGCAATAATAGTAGGGGACTTTAACACTCCACTTACATCAATGGATAGATCGTCGAGACAGAAAGTCAACAAGGAAACATTGGCCTTAAATGACACATTAGACCAGATAGACTTAATAGATATATACAGAACATTCCATCCAAATGCAGCAGAATATACATTCTTCTCAAGTGCACATGGAACATTCTCAAGGGTAGACCATATTTTGGGACACAAAACAAGTCTCAATAAATTTAAGAAGATTGAAATCATATCAAGCATCTTTTCTGACCACAATGGTATAAAACTAGAAATCAACTACAAGAAGAAAACTAGGAAAACCACAAATATGTGGAGAGTAAACAGCATGCTACTGAGCAACTACTGGGTCAGTGAGGAAATAAGAGGAGAAATCAAAAAATACCTGGAGACAAATGAAAATAGAAATTCAACATACCAAAATTTATGGGATAAAGCAAAAGCAGTACTAAGAGGGAAATTTATAGCAATACAGGCCTACCTCAAGAAACAAGAAAATTCTCAAATAAATAATCTAACAATACATGTAAAGGAACTAGAAAAAGATAAACAGATGAAGCCCCAAATCAGTAGAAGGAAGGAAATAATAAAAATCATAGTGCAAATAAATGAAACAGAGACTAAAAAGACAATAGAAAAGATCAATGAAACTAAGAGCTGGTCCTTTGGAAAAATAAACAAAACTGACAAACCTTTAGCTAGACTCACAATGGAAAAAAGAGAGAAGGCTCAAATAAATAAAATCAGAAGTGAAAGAAAAGTTACAATGGATACCACAGAAATACAAAGGATCATAAGAGACTACAACAGTTATACACCAACAAATTAGAAAATCTAGAAGAAATGGATACATTCTCAGAATCATACAACTTTCCAAGACTGAACCATGAAGAAAGAGAAAATCTGGATAGACTGATCACTAGTAAGAAGATTGAAACAGTAATCAAAAACCTCCCCAAAAGCAAAAGTCCAGGACCAGATGGCTTCACGGGTAAATTCTACTAAACATTCAAAAATTTAATTCCTATCCATCTCAAACTCTTCTAAAAAATTAAAGAGGAGAGAATGCTTCCTAACTCATTTTATGATGCCAACATTACCCTAACACCAAAACCAGACAAGGACAACAGCAAAAAAGGAAAATTACAGGCCAATATCTCTGATGAACATAGATGCAAAAATTCTCAACAAAATATTAGTAAACCAAATACAACAATACATTAAAAGGATCATACACCATGATCAAGTGAGATTTATTCCAGGGATGCAAGGATGGTTCAACATCCACAAATCAATCAACATGATACACCACATTAACAAATAATGTGGATAAAAATTATATGGATTAATAAAAATTAAAGGATAATAATCATATGTTCATTTCAATAGATGCATAAAAAGCATTTGACAAGATTAGCATCCATTTATGATAAAAACTCAATAAAATGAGTCTAAAAAGGAAGTATCTCAACATAATAAAGGCCATAAATGACAAACCCACAGCTAACATCATACTCATAGTGGAAAAACTGAAAGCTTTTCCTCTAAGATCAGGAACAAGACAAGGATGCCCACTCTCTCCACGTTTAATCAACATAGTACTGGAAGTTCTATCCAGAGAAATTAGGCAAGAAAAAGAAATAAAAGGCATCTAAATTAGAAAGAAAGAAGTAAAGCTGTCACTATTTGCGGAAGATATGATTTTATATATAGAAAACCCTAAAGGTCCCACCAAAAAACTATTAGAAATAATTAACAAATACAGTAAAATTGTAGGGTACAAAATCAATATCCAAAAATTTGTTGTGTTTCACTACACTAACAATAGATTATCAGAAAGAGAAATTAAGAAAAAATCGCATTTACAATTGCAACAAAAAGAATAAGATACCTAGGAATAAATTTAACCAAGGAAGTGAAAGGCCTGTACACTGAAAACTATAAGACATTACTGAAAGCAACTGAAGACAACACAAAGAAAGATATTCCATGGTGGTGGATTGGAAGAATTAACATTGTTAAAATATCCATATTACCTAAAGCAATCTAGAGATTCAGTGCAACCCCTATCAAAATCCCAATGGCATTTTTCACAGAAATAGAACAAAAAAATCCTAAAATTTAAATGGAAACACAAAAGACCCCAAATAGTCAAAGCAACAGTGAGAAAAAAGAACAAAGCTAAAGGTAGCATATTCCCTGATTTCAAACTACACTACAAAGCTATAGTAACCAAAACAGTACGGTATTGGCAGAAAAACAGACACACAGATCAATGGGACAGAATTAAGGGCCCAGAAATAAACCCACACATATATGGACAACTAATTTATGACACAGGAGCCAAGAACATACAATGGTGACAGGAAAGTCTCTTCAATAAATGGTGTTGGGAAAACTGGACAGCCACAAGCAAAAGAATGAAACTGGACCACTGTCTTAGACCATACACAACAATTAACTCAAAATGGATTAAAGACTTGAATGTAAGACCTGAAACCATAAAACTCCTAGAAGAAAACACAGGCAGTATGCTCTTTGACATTGGCCTCAGCAATATCTTTTTGGATATGTCTCCTCAGGGAAGGAAAATAAAAACAAAAATAAACAAATGGGACTATATAAAACTAAAAAGCTTCTGTACAGCAAAGGAAACCATCAACAAAATGAGAAAACAACTTACCAAATGGGAGAAGATATTTGCAAATTATACATCCAATAAGGGGCTAATATCCAAAATATATAAAGAACTTATATAACTCAACAACAAAAAAATAAACAACCCAATTAAAAAACGGGCAAAGGATCTGAATAGACATTTTTCCAAAGAAGACATATGATGGCCAACAGGCACATGAAAAGATGTTCAGCATCACTAATTAGGGAAATGCAAATCAAAACCACAATGAGATATCACTTCCTGCCCATTAGAATGGCTCTTACCAAAAAGACAAGAAATAACATGACAGAGAGGATGTGAAGAAATGGGAACCCTCATAAGTGTTGGTGTAAATGTAAATTGGTGCAGCCATTATGGAGAACAGTATGGACGTTCTCCCCAAAATTAAGAATAGAACTACCACATGATCCAGCTATTCCATTCCAGGTATTTTTCCAAAGAAGATGAAAATACTAATTCGAAAAGATATCTGCACCCTTATGTTCATTTCAGCATTATTTACAAGAGCCAAGATATGGAAATAACTTAAGTGTCCATCGATGGGTGAATGGATGAAGAAGATGTGGTACATATATACAATGGAATACTACTCAGCCATAAAGAGGGTGAAATCTTGCCATTTGCGACAACATGGATGGACCTTGAGGGTATTATGCTAAGTAAAATAAGTCAGACAGAGAAAGACAAACACTGTGTGATCTCACTTATATGTGGAATCTAAACAAAACAAAATCAAACACACTGATACAGCAAACAGATTGTGGTTGTCAGAGACAGGGGTGGTGGATGGACAAAATGGGTAAAGGGGATCAATTATATGATGACAGATGGAAACTACTTTTGGTGGTGAGCCTACTGTAGTATACACAGATGTTGAATTATAATGTTGTACACCTGAAACCTATACAATGCTATAAACCAATGTTACCTCAATTAAAAAAACTTTTTAAAAATATCCCATGGTGCTCCTTTGAGTTCACTGCAGCATTCCAGGTGCCTTAGGGGCCAGGCAAGCCTTAAAAATCACCTTTTTCTCTTCTTTCTTTTTCTCTTTTACTCCCTCCTTTCTTCCTTCCCTCCTTCTTTCCCTTCCTTTGCTTTTTCTATATTTGTTTTATAATGATAAAACCTCTTGAAGCTTCATTTGTAGCTCTAATTCTCTATGACATCTTATAATATACACTGAAAATTTCAACCTGGAATGCAGTCAATAGAAAAGTATATGTTTTGACTGAATGACATATGGAAATCTGATGTTTAGACACATTTTCCCAGCCACAAAGCAAAGTTTTCACCAGAGAATTCTTTACATTCTCTTATTGACTGTCTCACACTTGATGAATCAGGAAAGACAGAAAGAAATGGAGAGAGAGCAAGAGAGAGATGCAGAGAGACGGAAGGAGGGAGGAAGGAGGGAAGAGAAAAGAAACTTGATTAATAAATCTTTATTTAAAAAGTGCATCAAGGGGCTGGCCCGGTGGTGCAAGCAGTTAAATGCACGCGCTCCGCTTTGGCGGCCCAGGGTTCACAGGTTAGGATCCCGGGCACGCACTGACGCCCCACTTGTCAAGCCATGCTGTGGTGGCATCCCATATAAAGTAGAGGAAGATGGGCGCAGATGTTAGCTCAGGGCCAATCTTCCTCGGCAAAAAAAAGGGGAGGATTGGCATTGGATGTTAGCTCAGGGTTGATCTTCCTCACACACACACACACAAAACAAACCTGCATCAAGTACCATGCACATTCTTGGAGTAGGATGACACAGAGGGATGGGCTGAGCTCCCCCAGAACTCACAAGCTCAATCTGAGATACACATATGTTGGCACAGGTCAAGTCTGGGAGAAAACAGGGGACAAGGGAGCAGGAAGAGAGTAAAGCATAGGCTTTGGGGTCAGGCTGTGTTCAAGTCTTGCCTCTACAACTTAGTAGGCTCTGTGCCCCTTGCAAGCTACTTAATCTCGTGAGTTTTAGATTTTTTTCTCAGTAAAATTGGAATAATAATATTACGTATATCCAGGTTGTTTTTTCAGGATTGATTAACACTTGTAAAGTGCACATTATAATGTCTGACATGTTTAAAGGCTAGACAGTTAATGGTTATCAATATTATTATTAACATAGGGCTGATCTATAGACAGGAGACAGCAGAGACAAGGTCTGCTGAAGAATGTCGAAGACACAGAGAGAGGAAATACTGGGGAGGATGGCAGAGTTCATGTCAACAAATGAATTGCATCCAGAACTCGCACATACTGCTGATGGGAATGTACATTGGTACAACCACTTCAGAAAACTGGTTGGCAGTGTTTACTAAAGCTGAACATATGCAAACACCCCAACTCAGCTATTCCACTTCTAGATATATGTTCACCACAGAAATGCTTCTAAGCATGTACCAAATACATGTTTATAGCAGCATTATTCATAATAGCCAAAACCTGGAAAGAACTCAAATGAAGAATGGATAAATGCAATGTGGTACTTTCATACAATGGAATTCTATTCAGCAATGAAAGTGAATGAACTACTCCTACATGTACAACCTGGATGCATCCCACAATCAATGTTGAGCAAAAGAAGGCAGAATGAAATAGTGCATGCCATATGATTCCATTTATATAGGGTTCATAAACAGGAAAACTAACCTACGATGTTAGAAATAAGGATACTAGTTACCTTTTGAGGGGCAGAGGTAATGGTTGGGAAGGTGCATGGAGAGCCTGCTAGTGCTCGTTACAATGTGTTTAGTTTCTGAAAATTCATCAAGGTGTCCCCCTATGACATATGTACATTTTCATATGTATGAAAGTTTTCATATAAATGAAGAGTTTACTTTAAGAAAAAAAATTGGCCGAAGTATTGAAAAGATCTTGTTATAGATTGAATATTTGTATTCCCTTCCAATTTGTATGTTGAAACCCAATCCCCAATGTGATGGTGGCAGATGGGGCCTTTGGGAAGTGATTAGGTCATGACAGTAGAGCCCTCATGAATGGATTAATGCCCTTATAAAAGAGACCCAGAGAGCTCCTTTGCCCCTTCCACCACGTGAGGATGCAGCGAGACCGCCATCTGTGAACCAGGAAGTGGGCCCTCACAAAATACTGAATCTGCCGGCACCTTGATCTTGGACTTCCTAGCCTCAAGAATTCTGAGAAATACATTTCTGTTGTTTATAAGCCACCCAGTCTATGATATTCTGTTATAGCAGCCTGAATGAGCTAAGACAGATCTCTTCAAAGGTTTCCTTTTTAGCAGAGAGGGCCACATTTCATACACACACACACACACAAAACCAACCAAAAAAACTTCGGTACTAAGGGAAAACGGAAAGAAAATAGGAGGTACAAAATGTTTACAACCTGCAGGTCAGTTGTCCTATAATGGCTGACTCTGTATGAATCAGGATAGGTTAGGTTATGCTATGGTAACAACTCCCAAATCTCAGGGGCTTAACCCAACAAAAGCTCCTCTCCTGCTGGTTGACACATGTCTAGCACACGCTGGCGGGGGGCTTTGCTCATTGCGATCACTTGGGGACTCAGGCTGAGTGAGGGAGGCTTCATCCTGACGTGTGCGTCCACAATCACCCCAGTGGTGGGAAGAGCACATGGCAGACTCTATAGCAGCTCTGAACACGTCTGCCCCAAAGACAGACAGGACCCTTCCACTCCCATTTTATTGGCCAAAGCAGGTCACGCGGCCAGGCCTAACTCCAAAGGGGTAGGAGATGTGCAGTCACACTATGGGCAGGAAGGAGATGAGCTGGAAAGGTGCCAGCACTTCTGGTGACCACATTCACTCCTGCGGCTCCCAGGCTCAGTCTTCTTCAGATTCCTGTCCACAAGAAAATTGTGTTGTCGACACCCATCACACCCTTCTCTCCTCCCTTTCTCTCATGGGAAAAAGCAAGCTGGATTTCCAGACCGCTGCCACCCCCTCACAAACTGGAACTAATATGGTGACTGATATCATGTACAATCTGCCCCCTGCTGCAGGGCAGTGGCCTTTTAACTTTCTGGACCAAAGAGCAGAGTGAAGTTGCAGCCTAATGGGATAAGGAACAGTCAGGCGGAGTGGGGAGAATCCTGTCCCGTCGAAACAATCCTTGAGAATCCCCATCACGGTTGGTGAGGGGGCAGAGAGCGTGTCGGATGGCTGGGTGTATCCTTCTCTTACAGGATGAGAAAATGAAGGGAGGAGAGTAGAAGAGTGAAAAGTATAGAGCTAGAGGGGAGGAAAGAAACTGATGAGGGTGTGAGAGGAAAACAGTCAGAAGGAGAAAGTAGAGAAAAATCTTTCTGTCTCCAATCAGTTAGGGATGTAAAGCTTTTATGTCCTATATAGGGTGACTCTAGGCTTTCGGTAGTATTTCACTTCTGCCAGGTTTTTGTAAAATAACTATAAGAACCCACTCTGTTTATTGACAAAGAAATGACTGTGCACGTACGTCAAGAAAGGAAGGCCCAGGAGGGTCCTATACTCTGCCAACACTTCTCCCTCTTCCTGCTGAGAAGTGTGGGCTGCTCCCAATGGGATGTTCTACTGCAGGACTCTCGAAGGGACACACACATATCCTGCACATTTTAATGTGAGTCCTTCTCAGAAGCACATACCAAGATTGGGAGAAATGTAGTATCACTAAAGTTTTGGGTTTAACTCAACAACTGATGACACAATTAAACTTTAATTTGGGTACCTTAAAAGACACCTAAAAAGCTGAAACATTTTGAGACAAAAAGAGCTGTAAAGGGGTGTTAATTTAAAGATGAATAAAGTCCTATGGTAACGACAGGACACCTGATTTCCCTGTACCTAAAATCCAAATAATGTATTTAATTTTGATAGTCATAAGATTTGCTTATTACACCAATTCCTTTTATTGTGAACGAAGTCATTCACTTAGTAAAGGCCAAGATGTCAGTAGAAATAAAAACATTTGATGTAATCGATCAAAAATGTCAGAAAAGGGGCACAGCTTGTTTTAGCAAATCCAGTTTTTGAAAGTTTGTAGGTGCTAAAGAGGTGGGTGATTCCTCACACTTTTCAAAATGTTGCCAAGAGTCCTTTAATTGGCAGACTCTCCCTGCACATTCCAAATGGATTCAAGCTCCCAAAATAGGTCTCCATATAAATTTTTCAGGAACACATCCGCTGTGAAAAATAAGATGTTTGTAGCAGCAGGACTCCAAACAAAGCATAAAGAGGAAGATACATTTTAAAAGGTTTATTAAAGATCGAAAATTCTTCCCACACAAGGAAAAGGTGATCAGGGCCACTGTACAATTAGGTTCTGACTTGAAGACTGGAGATTAAAAGAAAATGCAACCACTTGCATTTCTTGCTAAAAATAAACCAAAAGGAGCTTAATTTAAAAGATATGCTATGGCAACTGTTATTAGGTTTTAGGTCAAATAACCAATGGGCCCCACTCCATGTGACACAGGCCTCATTAAAAAGTGTGGCTGAAGAGGAGGCAGTAAGACCAGTATAAATCACTGCCCTTTGAGAACTGATGTGGTTGCTTTCCTTTTCGCTGAAGACTTTAATTAGAAATGTATTCTTCTTCACAGATGCTTCACTTAGTTGTGTTTTAATTAAAGACCTTGACAAAAAAAGCAAAAAGAAGGGCAAACAGAGCCAGGCCCACAGACAGCCTCAGTGCACAGTCTTGATGCAGCCTTTGCAATCGTAGCACCATTCTGGAACTCGCCGAGGCTCGCTGAGTTGCAGCAGAGGTGTGGGATATCGAACTCAGGTGATTTCCAAGCCTATTCCTGAATTCCTATAAAAAGAGAAACATAGAGGGCAAAACATGATTTTAAGATGCCAAAAAGGCCCTATTGTGATACCAGTCAAGTAATGGGTCCCTAGAAGGAGGTAGCTTTTTTATTATTGAGGTATAATTGACATAATGTAACATTGTATTAGTTTCAGGTGTACAACATGATGATTTGATGTTTGTATATATTGTGAAATGATCACAATAAGTCTAGTTAACATCCATCACCACATTTGGTTACACATTTTTTTTTTTCTTGTGATGAGAAGTTTTAAGATCTACTCTCTTAGCAACTTTCAAATATACAGTACAGTATTGTTAACTATAGTCACCATGCTGTACATTACATCCCTAGGACTTATTTATGTTATAACTGCAAGTTTGTAGCTTTTGACCAACTTCACCCATTTTGCTCACCTGCCACTCCCCAGCCCATTTCTAATAACCACCCATCTGTTTTCTGTATCTGTGAATTTTGTTTTTTTGTAGATTTCACATATAAGTGAGATCATACAGTATTTGTCTTTCTCCGACATTTCATTTTCGCTAACACCTTCAAGGTCCATCCATGTTGTTGCAAACAGCAAGACTTCCTTTTTTATAGCTGAATAATATTCCACTGTGGGTGTGTATATGTGTATATGCACACATACTATATATATATGCCAAATCTTCTTTATCCATTCATCCATCAATGGACACTTAGGTTGCTTCCATGTCTTGGCTATTGCAAATAATGCTGCAATGCATGTGGGGGTGCAGATATCTTTTTGAGTTAGTGTTTTTGTTTCCTTTGGATAAATACTCAAGTGGAATTGTTGGATCATATGGTAGTTATATTTTTATTTTTTTGAGGAAACTCCATACTGTTTTCCATAATGGCTCCACCAATTACATTCCCACCAATAGTGTACAAGGGTTCTTTTCTCCATTCCTTGCCAACACTTGTTATTTCTTGTCTTTTAATAACCATGCTAACAGGTGTGAGGTGATATCTCATTATGGTTTTGACTTGCATTTCCCTGATGATTAGTGATGTCAAGCATCTTTTCATATACCTGTTGGCCATTTGTATGCTATCTTTGGTAAAATCTATCTTCAGATCCTCTGCTGATTTTTTAATCAGTTTGTTTTTTTACTATTGAGCTAAATGAGTTCTTTATATATTTTGGATATCAACCCCTTATCAGATATCAAATATATGATCTGCAATATTTTCTCCCATTTGGTAGGTGGCCTTTTCATGTTGTTGAACATGAAGCTTTTTATTCATGTTGAGGAGAAACTTTTTAGTTTGATGTAAGAAGGAGCTACCATTTCCTTGCTCCTTCAACATAGGCACATTCAAACACCCACCATGGCCAACTGGCCCCAAGTTAGGTATAAGTCACAGTTCCTTTCCTTGAAGGGTCAGACCAAGTTCATGATTTTCAAGATTAAATACAAACTATATGAGGGAGACAAACAATCTTTATGCAGAATCAAGATAGAATTCATGCAGGGTGGAAGTTGTGTAGAGTCATATCACAAATGTATCTAACTTGTAGAGACGCAACCATATCTACTTAGCAAAAGAAGAATGACAGAAAAAAAACTATGGAAGCTATTTTATTCAGTAAACATATCCCCAGATCCCCAACTGGGGTATTGTTGCAGGAGGGCTGTCTCCAACCCTCAGGGGGCCCTGAAGGAGTCTGGGTGGCTAGAACAATCCACCCCCTACATGCAGCTGCCTCCATTTATCTTGGTGTGCCATATAACCACTCTCAATTTCTCTGTGTGCCAGACATGGAAAAGGCTGGGAAACCCTGCTTGGAAGGAGCATGAGGAGCTAGGAGACATGACTACACTCCTCTTTAGGTGGTCTCTGTTCCCTGATGCTTTTTAGTAGATGTGGAGAGGAGTGGACAGGGGGCCCCTGGCCACTCTCAGGGTGGTTCTAGTGTTTCAAAATGTAATTTTGGTTCCATTATAGAGGATTTCCACCTTATGTACAGGCTTTAGAATCGGTGCCTCCCCTGTTGAATCCTGAATAACACATCGAGAGATGGAGGTGGGTGTGAGGAAGGGGAACATTGGATGGAAGGAGCAATGTGGGGCAGGAGGGAGGCAGTACAGAATAAGGCACGTCTGTGTAAGAACCAGAAATCCACAGCAGTGCACAATGTCTTTGAACAACCATTTTACTTTGCTTATCCTTCCCTTGCAAGCTCTCTAACAATCTGCTGGTGACACCTCTGGCCCGTGTGCGACAACTGGCAGCTCACCATGCACAGCAGAACATTGGAACTGCGCTTTACAGAAGGTAACTCTGGCAGGAACGTGTAGGGGGGTTGAGGGCAGGGAAGAGAATGAGGGTGGAGAATCCAGTGGCACGTTGTGGCGACAGATGAGGTGGGAGATGATGAGGACCTACGTGAAGATGATGGCGGAAGCATGGAAAGGAGAGAACAAGAGATTGTTGATGTAGAATCAACAGGATTTGAGTTCAGATGAGTGGGTAATGAGAGGTACAAAGAGAAGGAATGGGGAAATGAAAATAACTTTTACAACCCAATTTCCACTGGCTAATACTTACATCTGATAGATGTGGAAGAATTCTCACTTTGACTGTAGGAGGCTAATTGTAAAATTAATAAAGCTGTTAACTGCAAAAATAAATCTCTCCACCTCAGTAGCAGTCAAACCATTATTTACTTCTGTGCTCCTCAGGTATCTGGGCCGACACCTGCTGGTGTCCCTGCCCTGCGAGCCGTCAACAGGGAGGCACACAGCTGGCCATCTGCCCCGCAGCAGAGCGGGCAACGGCTGGAACTCAGCGGCGCACCCGACCTGCTCCCGCCCGGGGAAACTGCTCTTTTGTGAGACTGGCTTTCCGTGGGATATTCTGGAGCTGGGAATACGTTGATGAGCTTTCATTTCCACTGATTAAAAATAGCCTCAAGGTCTTAAGGTCAGCACTCACACGGATATGGCAGCCTTGGGAAAGAATGTAGTCCTTGTTCAGCTGCAATGACAAAAGCTATGTGAGGTCCTCAAAAGCAGTGAGGCTGCCTAATGCATCTCTGGGTTCTTGGAACCTGCGCAGCTGCAGGTATAGGGCAGGTACTCAGTAAGTGTTCAGAAATGAATGAGTGAATGAATGGATGGATGAATATGAGGGTGTGTACTCCAGAGGCGATGTAACCGACCAAAAACACGCTTATCTATGTCTGTGGTGATCAACGTGTCCTGTCGTGTATTCAGGGCACTATCCTACACGAGCCATGAGTTGTTGCCTCCAGCAATTAAACCACCACTTCTTTAGTTTGGGTTTACAAGACCAGGACTAAGAGGCTAATTAATTTCTCCTAGGTCTGAGTTTAACATTTTTGAGTCACATGTGGCTTTGAGAAGCCCATGAAGACTACAGCCTGTTCCCCAGAAAAATGAGGAGGCGTTCATGCACACAGGCACACAGCCCCACTCACACCTCTGCATATTACTTCAGGAGGCTCACAGACTGCCTCACCCATGAGCGGATCCAGGGATCACGGGGCCTGAAGCTTTCTCTTTAAGAAAAAGAAAATACGAAGACAAAATTAGGTAGAGGGCCTTGGAAGGAGCCCCTCAAAGTGAGAGGCCCTGAAACTTAAGCTCTACTGATTTCAGGGACAATCCACCTCTGCTCCACCCCTAGTTCTGATTGCTGGACCTTGGTTCTGCGCCTGCAATTCAAGAAGTTGCCACTCGGCGATCATTGGTGCCAGGCCAGGGGTCAGGCTGACCCAGGCAGGACTAGGTGAGTCTTAAAGCATAAAGCATTTGGTTGAGTTTATAATACATTTGGCTTCACAAACCTGCAGCACAGGTAACGTGACTGTGCTCTCAGCCTAAAAAAAATCCTTTGACTTTTGATGATAGTTTCACAAAATTTCTTCTTCTCTTTCTTCCAAGTCATTTGCCATACAATTTCGCTCAAAATATAAAAGTTACCTATTAAACTATCATAGTGGCTGCATTCAACTTAGCCATTCTTCCTTGGGTATTACTTTTTTCCCTCCTCCTCTCAAACGTCTAACACATCTGAACAGAAACGTAACTGACCCATAAAAAGTATTTTGGTTCTAGGGTTGGCCCCGTGGCCAAGTGGTTAAAGTGCCGCATGCTCCGCTTCGGCGGCCCGGGTTTGCAGGTTCGGATCCTGGGCCCAGACCTACCCCACTCATCAGCCATGCCATGGAGGCGTCCCACATGCAAAGTGGAGGAAGACTGGCATGGATGTTAGCTCAGGCTAATTTTCCTCATCAAAAAAAAAAAAAACGTGTTTTGGTGCTAAGCCGCCCTCCTATTCCTAGTGGACAGGTCTGCATCACAGAATCATATGGAGAGCAGCAGCATGCGTATGCAGCCCCGGAAGCCCACCTGACCTGCCACTCTGCCCCTAAAATCAAGGTGGGAGCTTGACAACAGAGCAGGAGAGGGAAAAGGCAGCCTATCTCCACCATGCTGTGCTTCTTTTATTATCTGCATCTTTTACCAAGTCAAGATCTTGATTAAAGGAATTTGGTGATATGTTTTTAAACATAAGATAGAAAAAAAGTTTCTCAGATGAGAGAGTAATCAGTAGGCAGCTGGCTTTGTACATTTCAACTGTCACTACCACTGTGATACTGAAGGAAAAGTAATTTAGAAATACAGGATATAACGACTTTCTCATAAAGTTCAAGACGCTCAAACAGCTAAATGTATAACTATAGCCGATTTCTATACAGTTAGAAGCAGTATTCAAGAACAGAAAATAATGTAACATTTCTATAATGTAACGAAAATAAAAAGTGCTTATACGTGAAGTGATGACAAATAATCAATAGTAAGATAAAAGTTTACACACACACACACACACACACGCACACAGAAGAAGGTATATAACTGACTTTAGAGAAAAACTTAGTACAGTCGATAGTTCTGGCAAGTAAACAGACGGCTCTAACCTTCCCTAAACCTCTTAAAGATTATCAAACATTATCTAGGTTATTAATTCCTGAAATTCAAGATGCATTTGCATCTCTCAAACTATCATGCACCAAATATGAGAAATTCTATCGTTTACTAAAACTAACCAAACATCAATTCTCAGACTTATAATTTTTAAGAAATCAAATTCCATTTAGCAATGCCTTTTCCAAAACAGACAGAAGTCTGAAACAAGGCAGGATATGACCTTTGTTTAATCAAAAGGATGCATGTATTTATGCAGTCATGGTAGACTAAGGACACACTGAGAGAATATTAAATTTATACCCTAGGGCTTTTTTTCCCCTTGTAAGTCTCATTCTTCCCTTGATTAATTTCTAAACATATTTACTTGCTAATTCTTAAACATATTCTACTAATTTGAAAAGCATAGTTTATCAAATACTATTAAAGTAATAAATCTGTTAAAGTAGAACCAAGTATATATACCAAAAAAGAGAAACACCCAAAACAAAAACAACTTGATGTTCAGAAACTTTAGGGATCAGAATGGAATACTACTCAGCCATAAAAAAGATGAAGTCTTGCCATTTACAACAATGTGGATGGACCTTGACAGTATTATGCTAAGAAAAATAAGTCAGATGGAGAAAGCCAAATACCCTGTGATTTCACTCACATGTGGAAGATAAAAAACAATAACAACAACAAACACACACATAGACACAGAGAATGGATTGGTGGTTACCAGATGGCAATTAGACTTCAGGTTGTGAACATGATGTAGTCTACACATAAGTTGAAATATAATGATGTACACCTGGAATTTATATAATGTTATAAACCAAAGTTACCTCAAAAAAAGAAAAAAGATAGATGAAGCGGTAACAATAGTCTATCTCCAATTATTTCCCCCTTCTCTAGCAGTTTTATGTATACTGTTGGGGTAAGGAAAGAGAGGCCTTTAACCTGAGTACATTTAATGCCCCGAGGCACAAATGAGCCCAGTTCTAGGAGCAGTAAGTACACTGGCTCTGGGCTCTGATCCCAGCTCCATCTGAGGATTCTTGGGCAAATGATTTACCCTCTTGTCTCCATACAAATCACCTGTAAAATGGAGATCCTGTTGGTATTTGCACATCCTGGGGTTGTTATGAGGATCAAATGAGATACGTATATTAAGTGTCTTGAATATTTAAAACTCAATTAAGATTAACATATTCCATGGTATTTTGTGGTTCCAATGGAATATGCAAACTGCCTGAGATATTCTTTTTGTAAAACTTTAAAGACACTTTTTATTTGCTTTTCAAATATGATTAATTGATTTAAGCTATTTTTGTTCCTTACACATATCATCAGGAGGCACCCAGTACAGTGAATGAGCACAGGTTTCAAATTCTGGCAGACCAGAAACTGAATCCAAGTTCAGACATTCCTCAGCTGTGTGACCTTGGGCAAGTAGTTTAAGCTCTGTAAGCCTAGTTACCTCTCCTCTGGAGCAGGGATACCAACATCCACCTTAAGATGTTGTTGAAAGGGTTAGAGATAAAACGCCCAGAGCCCAAGCAGAGTGCCTGGAATACAGAAGGTTTAAATAAAGGGCTACTATTGTATTACATTGCAGGAGTGGACTGGAAAATGGAGAAAGCCAGAGCCTCCCATAGCACTTATCAACAGTATCGAGATGATGAGGTCCTGTCCTGGAAAGCATCCTTGTAAGCACTAACCCACGAGGGAGAAGATATGCCCCCTGTAAAGTCACCATCTCTTACTCCCTGGGCTCTCAATCTGTAGAGTGAGCCTTCTGGAAAGGCTCCCACCTAGAAACATCCCATATAACAAGGCAAACTTGGATTCTACAATTTACGAAGATTTAAATGTACCAAGAGGGATTCAACTGTCAGATGAGCCAGGGGCCTATTTTTAAATCGCCTTTTCTTTCAATATTAATTAATTTTGAGTAACATTAATTAATATTTAATTAATAATAATAACACTTAGTATTATAATGCTGTTTTCAAGGAAACTACAAAAAAAAAAAAGAAAAAAGTCACCGTCAACCCCACAACTTTACATAAAACGTTTTTGCCCTTGCTCTGTGCCCTGCCTGAAACAGCCATCTCTCCTCTTCCCACTACCCGCCCCAGCCTCCTCTTATTATTTTCTCAGGCTTCAATCAGCCAGGATCTCCTGTGGGAAAACCTCTCTCAACCAGTGTGCAGCCCCAGATAGGTTAGGTGGCCCCCTCTGCGGGGCTGCGCGTCCTGTTGGCTGGCCCTCATCATGGCACTTGTCAACGGCAGTGAATGGCCTGTCTACTCCTGCAAGACCCTGTGTGTACTCCCTCAGAGCAGGGCCAGCCTGACTCTCCAGTGTATGCCCAGAGCCTGGCACTGAGGAGGGGACATTGTCAGTTGAAAGGATATGTGCATTTCCACCTGTTCCTTAGTACTATATATTCACATTTTATATAGGTGCAAATAGTCTTTCCATATGAATTACCATTTACCTATTCTTATATTTCTTGTTAGACTGTCAGGTAAATAGGACACCGAGTCAAACATCACCAATACTACATAGTATAAATATAAAATAGCATTACTGGGGAAAAGCCTACCTGCAGAGAAGTAGCATGGTATATTAGTTTTCTATTGCTACTTTAGTAAATTACTAAAGTTCTCAGGTCTTAATACAAATTTATTCTCTTATAATTCTGGAGATCAGAAATTCTAAAATCACGGTGACAGCACGGCTGCATTCTTTTTGGCAGTTCTAGGGGAGAATCTGTTTCCCTGCCCTTTATCTAGCTTCTAGAGGCAGCCTGCATCTGTTGGCTTGTAGTCCTTTTCTCCATTTTCAAAGCCAGTAGCACAAGCTTTTTTAGAAGGACCTTTGTGATTTACAGTTGACCCAGTTGGATAGTCCAGGATAATCTCCCCATCTCAAGACTTGTAACTTAATCACATCCTTGAAGTCCCTATGAATGTAAGGTAACACATTCATAGGTTCCTGGGATTAGGACATGGGCATCTTTGGGGGGGCGAGGGGGACATTATTGTGCTTACTACTTATGGCACATGTGATCCCCCAAGTTCTCATTATCCCAGCAGAAGGTGTGCTCAATTCAGGCAGAGCTGAATTAGCTGCACAAGAGAACACACTCCAAGAGAAGGCTAACGCTCTAGACGTTTACAGGGAGAGGGGCACAGGGCACCTCCTGGTGACTGTACGGCCGGCTGACCACGGAGCTTCCTGGTGGAGGAAGACAGGAGGCCTCCATGGCTCAGCCTCTGCTCCAGCCTTTTCCTTCCTTTGAGCTAACACAGACCTGTTGAGCCAGCTGCTTGCTAAGAAACTGGCCCTCCAGGGCCACCTGTATTTGTCCTACTCATACCTCTTTCAGCCAAAGGAAACAGTGACCCGAAGGAAAGGGTACCTAGGAGATGGCCAACCAACGTTCTCTGAAGAGAGACTTGTGTTTCTACTTGATTCTTTGAATTCTACTTTTACATTTTCATACAGTTGCAACTACCCTTTTCTTGGGAGCTGGATGGGCTTGGTCTTCCAATGGAAGAAAGTCATGCTGTTCAGAGGCCTCTCCCACAGTTTCTCCTTCTTCTCATCAAAAACATTTATAAATTGGGGCTGGCCCGGAGGTGGTGGTTAAGTTCGCAGGCTCTGCTTCGGCAGCCTGGGGTTTGTAGGTTCGGATCCCAGGTGTGGACCTATGCACTGCTTATCAAGCCATGCTGTGGCAGCTGTCCCACACATAAAATAGAGGAAGATGGGCACAGATGTTAGCTCAGGGCCAATCTTCCTCAGGAAAAACAGGAGGATTGGCAATGGAGGTTAGCTCAGGGCTAATCTTCCTCACCGAAAAAAAAAATTATAAATTGTAGTATGTAGTACGGCCACAGAACCAGAAGCATTAGGACCCACCAAGAAAGGTGGAGGACAGGCTCTATGTAAAAATACTAAGTCCAAGAAACAATATTTATGGAATGTTCACCGTGTGCCCAGCAGGACTCAATATTCTACATGCATTCTCTCCTTTAATCCTCCCAACTTTCCAGGGAAGTAGTTAATGTGAGTTAATCCCAATTTCAAGTACTCACCGAATTTACAGATGGTAGGTATAAAGGGTGAGGTAGATGAGAGGCTTGGTGTTAGTTATACTAAGTTTAGCCCTGGTAGTAATGTACCTGAGATGCATTTATAATGCAACACAAAGAAATCAGAAAAACCAGGGCACTGCATAATTATTAAAATAACTATCAAGATCAAGATTCCTACCAAACAGACGTTATCCACTTTACTTGCCACCACATCTCATGGAGGTAACGGTGTTCTTGTGTTTCCCTACAGAGGCCATTCTAGGAAAGCCAGCCTCAAGTCATGCAGAGACATTTCACACTACCTGTCTTGCAGTTCTGAGTCATGTCGAGACTTTGTAAATGTGACCTGTAGATGGCATAATGCTGAGTTTCCTCTGAACACACATGCGTGCGCCCACACGCACACATACTTGATCTGCTCACATTAGAACATGTTGCAAAATGTGTTTTAATGAGGAACAGTTGGTCTGGTTCTGCTCAAATAAAAGATATCCTTGTAAGAGAGTTGCCACCTGTCTTCCCATCTTGCAGTGCAGCTTCTAAATGAGTTCTTCTGTCCCTGACACCTGCAGGTGTTGCCAGGGCTCTGTAATCACATTCCACGTGCCAGCTCCCTTCTTCAGATTGACAGACAACCTCGTCCCTGTGCTTCGTGTCACTCAGATACTAGGACATACAGGGGATTAAGGGTGCCAAACTACCTTTTTCCACTATTCTTCTAGACATTCCTCAAATTGGGACCATCTTAATGTCATGTAATCAGGAGTGCCCAATTATCTCCAAACCAGAGATCTTAGTATTTTCTAGTTCTTAAAGTCTATGTAAAGAATGTTATATGCATAGTCCATCAGCATTACAGGTACACCCACATGGAACAGGATCAACAAATTAAACTTGGAATCAATTATGCCTTTTCATTTATTCGGGGAGAACAGTTACATTTTAAAACCTCTGTCTCAGTTACACATGAGAGCACAGCCATGTCAGCCTTTCTGTATCACATTTGGGCCTGAGCAATTCTAAATCAGACATTATTCATACGTAATTTTTCCCTCCTCCTCTCATCTCAAATGTATAATTGCTATCAGGTCATTAAAACTGCAAAGAAAAAATTTTAAACCAAAACATACACACACATAAAAATCACTGTAATCTTGGTTTTTTCTTATTTTGGTGATAGAAGAGTAAATACAAGCCTTTGCTAATGAGCCCAAACATAAATTATTAAACTATCTACCGTGTGATCAAATGCATTTCAGATTATATTCTCAACAATTCTGCCTTGACGTCCACCAAAGGAATAGATCTGATGTGCCCCTGTATGGTCTCGGTGATCCCTCTCTTTCAGGATGCCCAACCCTCTGACTCGAGCTGTGCCAAGTGAAAAAAAGAGATGATCATATCAAAAACCAAAGCTCAGCATCTACCAATCACCTAATTATTATTTTCTGTAAGATTGCAATTCATCTGACTCAAGTGATGTGAAAACAACTCTTAAGCTCTGAACTTCTTTTAATGGATTAAAAATATTTCTTATATGTAAATTTTTCTCATAGCTCCAAGGCATTGTTAGAGCTTGTAGTGGAAGCTAACAGGGATGAAGAAAAAAATCATTTGATAGCTTGTAACTCAAGATAACCGAGTCTAGAATCTTTTTCTTTTCCAACTGAGCCTGAACATATGGCCTGTGCAGAAAGCCTATTGAAACCATAATTTCCTTGCGATCAATGCAAGGAAATTATGTTCAAATATACATTATGCAATGCAGTATACTAACAGAAAAGAACCTCAAAATCTCCTGATTTTGTGAAGTTTGCTTTTACTGCAAAATTATCTTCATATCTGAAAGCTATCTCTAGCATAATTGCATTTTAGCTCCCAAAATACAAACTTAAGGAAGCACCTCAACGTACACACACCTGATG